>NC_136233.1:6395889-7595889 GCF_963402885.1 Antedon bifida | reverse complement strand
AATCTCTCCTGTCTATTAATAAGGGCGGCCTGTTTAAAAACTGCATCCTCCATCCTTTAGTTAGTTGGGACAGGAGCTGCAAATCCATATGGATCGTATATACAACCACCATCGAAATTTGCTGAAAGAAGCAATTTAACACTGTTTTTCAAAGTTCGGAACGTCCGTAATTATTACGGAAATTCGCCCAAATATTACGGAAGTAGGGAAATGAAAATAAATATAGTCTTTTCCAACCCTGAACTTCTATAACGTTAATAGTTAATCTATAATATGATGAAATGGGATCTAAATTTTAATTTAGTGGCAGAAAAAAACATTTAGTATGAAATTAAGGGTGTTGCCCGGGCAACTGAACACCACTGCGTCCGCCCCTGCACTGAAACGAACGCGATAACCCTATACTATATAAACTATCAAGTATAGCAAGGAACTTGTTGATTGCACTTTTGTCCATTAATGTATGAAAAAATTGTTTTGTCGAAGTTGATAATGTAAGCTATTCACATTAAATTAATAGGATAGTTTTATGTTAACATTATTGCGAAAATATCAAGAAACAAAAACAACAGTTGTTGCTGAATGCAACCGGCAAAAATAAACCGGGAAAGGGGGTCCTTTCAAATTGAACAGACACTCTGTTCATTCTAAATTAAGCAATTTATTCCCTCTGTCTCTTTTGTATTGTCTCACACTAGGCATTATTCGTACATAAGATAGCGAATGATTAGCTTTGGTAGTGGAAGCGAACTTAACTTTCGAACCTAACTAAATTTCGGCCAAAATAGTCGCGAATAAACAACATGGAGAGATGTTTCAAAGACCGGGGAGTATCGTTCATTGTAATCAGGTGTGATATTAGAGGCTTTGCAGATTCTCGAATGTTGCCATTGCTGTCATAAAGACAAACAATATCTGATCCTTCAATAACAACACTCGCTGTCTCTGATATGTATGGCAAACCAATCAGAAGTGGTAGGAGGGTAAATGGGTCATCTCGACTGAAACTTAATGTCCAGACGGCTCCGTTGTTAATCAGAATCCTCAATTTCTCGCTACACATGCTGTCCAAGGCTTCCAAATCCTTATTGAAGAAGCTTTACAACTTCAGCAAGACGTATTCCATCGGTGTTTCCCCACTTTCTGTCTGCGCATTTTGGGTTTGCTCCATTTGAACCATTTCCGAATTGCACTGTGACACGCGCGCTCATCATTTCCGATCTGTGTTGGTACGCGCGCGTTTTACTAGTGAATGCGGGTCAAATTGTACTATGGAAACGACAATAATAAACATTCAATTGAACAGCTAAAACGAAGAAGATCGTTTTATACTGACCACATCTGCTATTATTAACTAGAAATCTAAGAGAATTAATAAATGGATATGCCAAATGGTAAGATAATTTACTTATGTAGTATTTTTATTATATAATACTGTAATTGCATTGATTATTAAATTGATTTAGGCCTATACTGTACAACAATTCATTTTTATTTCTTTTGTTATTAAGGTCCTGTGCGTAAGTCTGGGACCCGTTGTAGACATGAACCGAACAACCGAGAGCGCTCTCTCGAATTACCGTCATCGTTTAGAAGACCTAAACAAGTTCCAGTAAATTCAACAAATGATTCTGATGCTGGAACAATCAGAAACTTGCTAGCAAGTGCCCGTTCTGAGATTCAACGGTTTACTGATCTGATGTCCGATTACGTCGACTTAGCCGATAGACGAGTTAAAAATTTACAAGAACCACCGGCTGGTGCTTTCCCCGGAGGAACGACAGATGAAAAAATACAATATTATGAAAACAGACGTCGGATGTGTGCACACGCATACGAAATCAGTTTGAAATCAAGAAAACGTGATGAAAATGCGAAGAATTTACAGATTTTCCCAGATGACGGTTTTAGAAAGAGATATTTTCTGAGAAAAGAAATGAGGATGGAAATGAAACGCGAAGCAGAGGAAGAATTTGCACAGCTATGCGAATACATAGTTGAAATCAGGCAACGTAAATTTAATCGTGCTAATAGTGTAGCCGATGTTCAAGAAGTTGGACATTCCCGCTCAAATGAGGAGTCACAGGCGTTACTGACTAGACGACAGTTAGTTGAGAGCGAAGATAGGGATAGAGTAATGGATCACAGTGCTGGTGATGGAGCAACGAACCAACACCAAGGAGATGTAATGGCACGTCGTGACGAGACCACGACGCCAGCCATTGATGGTGATAACGCAACAGTAGGCAGTAATCAACAGGAAAATACTACTGCCCAACCTCGCCGCCACCGTTGGCGAATTCGTGTGCCGTGGCTTCGACGGATCTGGCGATGGGCACGCAAGCATCGACGGCGAAACACCAGAACTATCCCGGATGCTGCAGCAGACAACCAATAGTGGTTTTTTTTTATAACTTTCATGATATTTGTATTTCAAAATGTGAATTAAACAAGATTTCATAGCAAAACGAGTTTTAAGTATTATTGTTCACACGACACACAAGAAGCTGGAAATAATTCCGAAATCAAAAGCTTAACATTTCTGTTTAAAAAAAAACTCCTAATAGCATGGTATGTAACATCATACACAAAAAATAACTTTTTCCTCAACGTAAACAAACACCTATTTCGACACAACAGTCTACTTTAATTTTGTAGCCAGCGACTTCAAAGATCCTCGGCCCGGGAATCGAGGTTCTGGTACATGCACATGGTATACCAATTATTTATTCGACCCAACTCCCCACCCTTAAACTCACTCAGATGTTGGTTTTCAAAACATTTCGAAAGTAAAACCAGTGTTTATGAAAGTCCTTAAATGTTAAGTTCTTAACACATTCACTTAGCGTATTAATTTCTTAGCGTATTCATTTCTTAGCGTATTCATTTTCTTAAACATATTCATTTCTTAAAGATGTATTGTCCCTTGAAACACAAAAAATGAAAAAAAAAATATTCTAAATTTAAATTGGCCATATCAAAGTAATATTAAAGGTATTCACTTTAAGTCGAAAATTTGAGCCAAAAACAACAAGTTTACGTAATTAACAGGTAAATTAATTTGATTACATTTCGTCTGGAAAATCATCACAAGCGAAAGTAAACAAAGATTTCAAACCACGAGTATGCATTATACATGATGCTAATTAGGATTGTTTACAACTCGTCGCGGTTGAGAAGGTGTTTTCACACAGATCGCGAGGAAGTTTTATGATTATGCATACAGAGTAGCCAAACAAGCGCGTTGCATTATGAGATATGTTTTGATTAGGCCATAAGCAGTAGCTCAAAAGATGCCTAGAACATGGATTTCGTTCCCATCTCTGGGATCTACATTTTGAAAGTTGATATTGTGAAATGAATATGTTACCCATACTATATCAAAAGTTCTCCATGAAATACCTGTACACTTTTGAGCAATGGCCTCTCAAAGGTACCCCACTACTGCAAAAAAGGCACTTTTTGAGGTCTGGAGGTACTTTTATGGGCCAATATCTTTAAAAGTATTTGTCCAAATGCAATTGTCTTTTCTCTGTGAGTAGTCCAGTATATTGTTAACACTTATCCAAAATTTTAAATTTTAAAATTAAGTATTGTGTATGTGAGGAAAAATTACAATTATTTAGTTGTAAATGCACTTTTCAAGATTTTTAAGACACAATATCTTCGTAACTAATTGACATACCATATTTATATTTTTTTCCCAACTATTTGAGAGGGTTGTTAATCAACAGTTAAAGTTTTAACTTGTCAGCTCCAGGAAGTTTTTATTTATGAAGATGCAAAAACTGAGATTTGGCCAATTTTATAGATAATTTTAATATTTTTTAGTCGTTTTTTGAGCAGTTATATCTTGATAATCAACTCTCACTATGTATTTATATTCATGCAATGGGTATCCTAGTGAGTTAGTGACACACAAGTGAAGTTTCAACGCAAAAGAAATTATTATGCAATAATATGATTGTAACTTACATTGCACTTTTTTTGTTTTTAGTGCCAATATTGTGTGAACTCGACTCAAACCGTAAAAGGCGCCTGCATAAATACTATCCCTTTTCTGTTCAACTACATGAGAGGGTTGATAAACAACCTTTTCAAACCAGCTTGATGATTTTTTTTATAGGAAGATGCGCTGCACCAGCTGAGAATTTGCTAATTTTATAGATAATTTTGATGTTTTATTTGTTTTGAGAAGTACGTAAGCCTACATGATTTCTTAGAAAGTGACTTGCCATAATAATATTTATATTCATGCAATGGATATGCTAGTAGGTTAGTGACAACCGAGTAAATTTTCAACACAAAAAAATAAATGATTATGCAATAACTTATTTATTGTAACTTAAATATTGCATTTTTTGGGAGTTTTTAGTGCCAATTTAGGCCAGGAGCTTCCATAAAAACAACCCCTTTTTTCTGTGAAACACCAGATAAGTAGGCCTGCCATCCCATTTTTACTGTTGTTATATTGATAACATGAATGTAACTCTTGTGGAGAGAATTATTGTTGATAATGATATGAACTGGACATATATACACACAATATAAAAACAAATACCTTGTGTACACATGTACCTCATGGTACATGTATTTTCATTTATTTATTTTTTTTTGTTTCTTTTGGATTTGTGTTTTTTTACAACCCTACATGTTGCCCAATATACAATGTATATAATCCTACTCTTCTCTAGATACGTTGTACCAGCATAACTAGTAGTCAATTAGAAAAGTTGTCAATTTCAGGTGCGGCATGGCCAGTGTACAATGGAAATAGCAAATATACTTTAACTATGTAGTAATAATTACTATGTGGAATATCCTTCATATACAGTATGTACATACTACATGGTAGGTATGTACAATTAAATATTGTGCTGTTGAAATAAAATGTGATCAACAGAGATTCAGCAACATTTGCAGTAAGTATTTTACATTCAGCCAGTTGATGGTTGTGAAGTTTATGAAAAATTCAAGATGATGACAATTGTTTTGAAGCTGGTATCATTTCTGTAACAAATAATCAAGAATAGATTATCTAATTTATATCGATTACTTAATATTTAGTTAAACTGAATATTATTAAATTACAATGAATCTTTTTGGTTTTATATTTAAAAATTGTGGTAAACCATATACAGAAATGTTGAAACATTCTTAACTTTACTTACTCTACCACACACTTTACATTACTAATACTATATAGTGTTTATTGACAATGCAACCTGGTATATAAAACATTTTTAAAGTAATGGATGTTTTTCAGCTATTTCTTGCATTCATTACTATTTTTAACTTTCATTACTAATTTTACTACTATTGTACATAATTACAACAAAACATAAATCATTTGGCATTTCTCATCTCTACATTAATAAAGGATCCAAAACTTACCAAAATCAGTGAACATGTTAAGCATTTTTGTGCCTCCGTTCCACTAGACAACCTAGACATAAATTGAAGATAAATTGAATTGAAAAGATACAGTTGAAATGAAATATATTATTTTTAATTAAAATGAAGCATTTATAAATAAAAATAATATCGGGCTGATGTATGAATACTAGGCCTAGTCCGAGGATGAATGAATGCATAATACTAAATAGGATAGCCTAGGTACAGTATATAGGGAAAGCCTGCTTACTAGGCCAGACCAAATTAATTATTTCAAACAATAACAGAATTAAACAACAGTAATTATTAATAATAATAATAATAAATAACAAAATATTAATTTTAATGTGTATTTATTGGGTTTGCTCAAAATGTACTAAAATTATGCTATCCTCACCTGTGTCTTTGTATTCCGTTTGTCGCCGTTTACTTAATAATAGCCCATTTAGTTATAGTTTAGTAGCAGGCCTATAACTGTACTGTGCTGTTGCTGGGCCTACCTAGCCTATGCCATCTTGAGAGTAGCCTAGTATACACCTCCAGACCTAGGCTAGTGTGCTACCTTTAAGCCCTTTAGGCTAGAGCCTAAAGACGTAGCTAGCTAGGCTAGCCTTTCTGTACGAATATTAATATAGCACACTGGTTAAGTGGTAACATTCTAAAAATCCCATTTCCTATATATGAGCAGGAGACTATTTCAATACAATAGGATGATCATAAGATGCATAATTTCTTCGTTTACAGTAGCATTTGTTCGGTGGGGAAATCAAATTTTCTTCCACGTCTAGTTACTCCATTCATGATTGAATATTTTTGTCCACGTGTGACGTTGCCGTGTGTGAGTTTTGGGGATTCCCTCATCTGTAACCAGAGCATGATTGGTGAAATACGATCACGTGGTACAGTTTTTAAGACGTTGCGGATAATTTGAACGTGTAACGTTCGGCCCGACCAAATCACTCACGCGGTGTATATTAAAATAAAGTACCAAAATAAAACAGTAATTTCTCAAAATTGTCTAACACGATTATGGAGAACTTTTGATATGTTGTTATTTATAAAATTATTATTCTAAATATGTATAGAAATTGTAGATCCATGACATCGGAACGAGATGAAACGTTAGAATTTACTGCTTATGGCCTAGATCGAAAACTTTGACTGGAAGTCAAAGTTATTTTTGGACAAAAAAATGTCTGTATTTCGGTTAAATAATTTTTTTTTTACTAATTTTTGGTGAAAGTTAATAACTATTATGATACTTCAAAATGACCCACTTTTTTCGAAATTTAAAAAAAAAATAATTTTTTTTGAATTGGTCAAAGGGACAATACATCTTTAACATAACCATTTTAGCATATAAATTTTAATTTAGTGGCAGAAAAAAACATTTAGTATGAAATTAAGGGTGTTGCCCGGGCAACTGAACACCACTGCGTCCGCCCCTGCACTGAAACGAACGCGATAACCCTATACTATATAAACTATCAAGTATAGCAAGGAACTTGTTGATTGCACTTTTGTCCATTAATGTATGAAAAAATTGTTTTGTCGAAGTTGATAATGTAAGCTATTCACATTAATAGGATAGTTTTATGTTAACATTATTGCGAAAATATCAAGAAACAAAAACAACAGTTGTTGCTGAATGCAACCGGCAAAAATAAACCGGGAAAGGGGGTCCTTTCAAATTGAACAGACACTCTGTTCATTCTAAATTAAGCAATTTATTCCCTCTGTCTCTTTTGTATTGTCTCACACTAGGCATTATTCGTACATAAGATAGCGAATGATTAGCTTTGGTAGTGGAAGCGAACTTAACTTTCGAACCTAACTAAATTTCGGCCAAAATAGTCGCGAATAAACAACATGGAGAGATGTTTCAAAGACCGGGGAGTATCGTTCATTGTAATCAGGTGTGATATTAGAGGCTCTTGCAGATTCTCGAATGTTGCCATTGCTGTCATAAAGACAAACAATATCTGATCCTTCAATAACAACACTCGCTGTCTCTGATATGTATGGCAAACCAATCAGAAGTGGTAGGAGGGTAAATGGGTCATCTCGACTGAAACTTAATGTCCAGACGGCTCCGTTGTTAATCAGAATCCTCAATTTCTCGCTACACATGCTGTCCATGACTTCCAAATCGTTATTGAAGAAGCTTTGCAACTTCAGCAAGACGTATTCCATCGGTGTTTCCCCACTTTCTGTCTGCGCATTTTGGGTTTGCTCCATTTGAACCATTTCCGAATTGCACATTGCACTGTGACACGCGCGCTCATCATTTCCGATCTGTGTTGGTACGCGCGCGTTTTACTAGTGAATGCGGGTCAAATTGTACAATGGAAACGACAATAATAAACATTCAATTGAACAGCTAAAACGAAGAAGATCGTTTTATACTGACCACATCTGCTATTATTAACTAGAAATCTAAGAGAATTAATAAATGGATATGCCAAATGGTAAGATAATTTACTTATGTAGTATTTTTATTATATAATACTGTAATTGCATTGATTATTAAATTGATTTAGGCCTATACTGTACAACAATTCATTTTCATTTCTTTTGTTATTAAGGTCCTGTGCGTAAGTCTGGGACCCGTCATAGACATGAACCGAACAACCGAGAGCGCTCTCTCGAATTACCGTCATCGTTTAGAAGACCTAAACAAGTTCCAGTAAATTCAACAAATGATTCTGATGCTGGAACAATCAGAAACTTGCTAGCAAGTGCCCGTTCTGAGATTCAACGGTTTACTGATCTGATGTCCGATTTATACGTCGACTTAGCCGATAGACGAGTTAAAAATTTACAAGAACCACCGCCTGGTGCTTTCCCCGGAGGAACGACAGATGAAAAAATACAATATTATGAAAACAGACGTCGGATGTGTGCACACGCATACGAAATAAGTTTGAAATCAAGAAAACGTGATGAAAATGCGAAGAATTTACAGATTTTCCCAGATGACAGTTTTAGAAAGAGATATTTTCTGAGAAAAGAAATGAGGATGGAAATGAAACGCGAAGCAGAGGAAGAATTTGCACAGCTATGCGAATACATAGTTGAAATCAGGCAACGTAAATTTAATCGTGTAGCCGATGTTCAAGAAGTTGGACATTCCCGCTCAAATGAGGAGTCACAGGCGTTACTGACTAGACGACAGTTAGTTGAGAGCGAAGATAGGAATAGAGTAATGGATCACAGTGCTGGTGATGGAGCAACGAACCAACACCAAGGAGATGTAATGGCACGTCGTGACGAGACCACGACGCCAGCCATTGATGGTGATAACGCAACAGTAGGCAGTAATCAACAGGAAAATACTACTGCCCAACCTCGCCGCCACCGTTGGCGAATTCGTGTGCTGTGGCTTCGAAGGATCTGGCGATGGGCACGCAAGCATCGACGGCGAAACAGCAGAACTATCCCGGATGCTGCAGCAGACAACCAATAGTGTTTTTTTTTTATAACTTTCATGATATTTGTATTTCAAAATGTGAATTAAACAAGATTTCATAGCAAATCGAGTTTTAAGTATTATTGTTCACACGACACACAAGAAGCTGGAAATAATTCCGAAATCAAAAGCTTAACATTTCTGTTTTTAAAAAAACTCCTAATAGCATGGTATGTAACATCATACACAAAAAATAACTTTTTCCTCAACGTAAACAAACACCTATTTCGACACAACAGTCTACTTTAATTTTGTAGCCAGCGACTTCAAATATCCTCGGCCCGGGAATCGAGGTTCTGGTACATGCACATGGTATACCAATTATTTATTCGACCCAACTCCCCACCCTTAAACTCACTCAGATGATGGTTTTCAAAACATTTCGAAAGTAAAACCAGTGTTTATGAAAGTCCTTAAATGTTAAGTTCTTAACACATTCACTTAGCGTATTAATTTCTTAGCGTATTAATTTCTTAGCGTATTCATTTTCTTAAACATATTCATTTCTTAAAGATGTATTGTCCCTTGAAACACAAAAAATGAAAAAAAAAATATTCTAAATTTAAATTGGCCATATCAAAGTAATATTAAAGGTATTCACTTTAAGTCGAAAATTTGAGCCAAAAACAACAAGTTTACGTAATTAACCGGTAAATTAATTTGATTACATTTCGTCTGGAAAATCATCACAAGCGTAAGTAAACAACGATTTCAAACCACGAGTATGCATTATACATGATGCTAATTAGGATTGTTTACAACTCGTCGCGGTTGAGAAGGTGTTTTCACACAGATCGCGAGGAAGTTTTATGATTATGCATACAGAGTAGCCAAACAAGCGCGTTGCATTATGAGATATGTTTTGATCGAAAACTTTAACTGGAAGTCAAAGTTATTTTTTGAACAAAAAAATGTCTGTATTTCGGTTAAATATTTTTTTTTTTACTAATTTTTGGTGAAAGTTAATAACTATTATGATACTTCAAAATGACCCACTTTTTTCGAAATTAAAAAAAAATTTTTTTTGGAATTGGTCAAAGGGACAATACATCTTTAACATAATCATTTTAGCATATACATTTCTTAACATAATCATTTTAGCATATTTTGGCTGTTTACAATTGTAATAAAAAACTTAATATTAAAGATGCCTGGAGAAATAAAAACCAGACAAAATACAATATACCTGGCGTAGGAAATCCAAGCAAATTGACAGACGGCTTGACTACTGGTTGACTTCTAAACAAATTCTTGACCACGATGACGTAATATCATGTGATATAAGACCAGCTATTTTGATAGAGCATCAAGCAATTTCAATTAAAATCAGTTTTGATGAGTCCAAAAGCGGCCCAGGCTATTGGAAATTTAATAACAACCTATTGCAAAATACTGATTACCAAAACTATATTACAAATATAATTTAAAAAACCCCAAGCTGGAAAATATTTATGATAATGAAACAAAAGGTACATAATATACGTATACATGTTCTAGAGTAAAATGGATTGAAGAGGGCGAACGTAGCAATAAATATTTTCTTAGTCTGGGAAAAAATAAGGGGAAAAAACCAAATCAAATGTTTACAAAACGAGAAGGGTATTAGTACTAACAAAGACGAAGGAAATCCCTTGTGAGGAAGTTAGATTTATAGACATAGACAGACTATATCCAAATAAGGGTATATCCCGTAAACAAATAACTGAATAGGACATGTGAAGGTATTGTCACACTAAATGAATGTACCAATTCAATTAAACAAATTAAATTAAATAAAACTCCCGGATGTGATGGCTTGACCTTTGAGTTTTATTTCAATTTCAATTACACATTTTCGCCTTTCAGTTATAAATACTGTAGTACCTTGTCCGAAACAAAACTGGTATACTCTTTGGATCTAGAATATAGTATACTAATTTCCCTTGCTTCTGACCCATACTGGTACTGGTACCAGGGAGGTATACCTCCCTGCTGGTACTATCATTGCATCCATATTGGTCACCGCAGACAAGAGTACATTTCTGACGTACTTTGAAAAAGGCATTATCTACAAAAAGGTACTTTTGAGTAAATGAGCAAAACGCGTTTTTGCAGACAGGTAAGATGCGCTAATTGACAGTCGCCTTACATATAAACTTCTTTCTCATAGACCAAGGTATGACCAGGAAGGATTCACATTCATCTAAGCGGTGAACACAATCTAGGTTAGTAAGTTACTGTTTACTTTTATTGCCGTTACACAATCAAGTTGGTAGTAGTCGCTGTTTCTAAAACGCAGTAGACAGACAACAATCAAACAGTATTCCTTTTATTTTAGCTTGCTTAACAACACCACTGCTTACCGGTGAGCTGGCTTAACGACACCACTGCTTGTATACTTCCTATCTACGTTAACACTGTTATACACTGGAACACTAGTTCAATCGTCCAACTGGTAAACAGTAACTTACTAACCTAGATTCCGCGTCTCCGTTGCCTTTACAAGCGGACACATTTGTTATGCAAATTAACAACTTTACGGCTGACTAAGCACCGCATGGTGTTTAACAGTACAGTGACTGTAGCAACAATAGGTGTTAACATTTGATATACTCTATAGTAGACTTGCCCCAAGTCTGTATTTATTGTCTTTTTTTTTATTTATTTGTTTTTATTTCGACCGCGATTTTTGTCTGAAAATACAGACTTGTGAGAAACACGTATAGAAATCGATTTGCAAACCGCAAACATCCGATAAGAATGACGTAGGTTATCATACCGTATTTGGCTATATGGGGCGGGCGGTATGTAAATATGGATTTCGAATCAACCAATGATCATTTTGTTTCAAAACGAAAAAGATCGAGTACGTACGTACGTACAGTGTGCTGAATGTACGATCGAGACTGAACAACTGTTGAAATATAAAATCGTGTTGCCAAGTTGTTTTGTTTATTAATATTAATTGTTTAGTCCAGTCCTGGCCTAGGCCTCCTTCGTAGGGCTACTCAACTCGTACGTATGACCTTCCAAAAACGTCAATAAGGTACATACCACCACCGACCGGCACACAACAGGGCTAGCTACACCACCACACAGAACAGGACAGGGTCTGGGTGGGAATTAAATCAAATTTTCTCCGCATAATAAATGATCCATTCAATGTTAGATTTGCCGGTGAAGCTATAGCCTATCATATCATATCAAGACGAGTTTTCATGTTCTTGGGAAAAATCTCATCAAATGTTTACCAGACTACTAGGCATATAAAATCATTTTTAGCCTTCAGAAACTTTCATCAATGTACCCAAGTACACATTGTCTAAACGTAACATAGCGCATGCGCATCGTCTTAGACGTTGAGTCTTTGAAATTCTGAAATATGAATATTAAAACGACGTACGAGTGAGTAGCCAATGGCATGCGGCTGAAACTAGTCAACTGGATAATTTATGCACCAAGAATTCTTGGTGTCAAACCACGTGACTTATGCGTGTTTCCCCAGACGGAGTATCCAAACTCAAGTAATACACGTATGAAACGCCATATGTGCAAAAATATTTATATTTTTACAAAACTCCGTCTGGAGCCCAGACTAACTCTATAGTAATGTACCAAGTATTGTTTTGTACCACATTTTATAAACTTTACTTTAAATAAAGGGGGTATTTTAAAAAAACGTTCTTAGTTTGATTTAAACGATAACTTTTCGCATTAGTTAACTAAATAAGTCGACTAAATAAATCATAAATTTATTATGATGTTTTGTGTTGTTTTTTTGTTTGTTTTGGGGTAGGGTTTGCGATCATAACAGTTTAAAAGCTTATCCTATTATCCGTGTAACAGCCAGAAAATTTCTGGGCTACTGTCTGGGGGAAATACACCGTACACGTAAAAAAGGTTGCATGCGTGGGAATATTTGACATACGCAAAATGATTCGTGTTGATTAGAAATTAATTTTGCGAATTTTAAAATTTTAAATGTGCATGCGTAACTTTTATGAAACATGCCATTTTTAATCCACAGAAAGCCTTGCTCTTGATATGAATTAAACTTTTACCAAGTATCAATAAAAATGAATTTTTGTTTTTAATCTATGGACAATCATATTGAAATTCATAAAATTGCGCACAAGCTACGTTGCGCAACTCGGACATCATTAAAAAATAGGAGGTGCACAACTTAACAAAGTAACTTAACACAAAGTAAATGCTGATATGTTGACTTACGAAATGTTATGTTTACACATTTTAGAGATACACGACACAAAATAAAAAATAAAAAAAACAATCACAAGGAGTTATCAATTTAATTTTAGTATGAAAATGATTTTAATAAATACACTGTATATCATTGTGAATGAAATGTACACAAAACTATGTTATTTATTAAAAATAACAATAATTCAAGGGTTTTCTAATTTACATAAAGGGAGCTTTTGATTGGGACGGTAGAGGAAGGATATTGTAAACAAAAATTGCATGCTAGTATACTCCCTCTCGTTAATTATCAAAACTTAATTAAATGTTTGGTCTAAGAACCAAGCATGCATACATCGAGTCCGAATGAAAATGGCCCATTGGTTTAGGAGACTAGTTTTCGTGGAATATAATATACATTTTAACTCTGTCTCTTCATCTACCATCTTTCTAGTGAAAGAATCTATTTTAAAAATTATCAACCATCTCAAGTTTTTTTTTTATTATTATAGAAATCATTTCCTAGAAAAAAAACAAGCATTATTAAAAAACTTCTTTTCAAAAAAATTTGAAAATGAAGGAAAACAGAGGGTATTCTTTCTAAGGGCATTTTGTGACAGCTAAAATGAAATCAAAAATCTTAAAATCTTAGATTAAAATTATAGAGCTTTTCAGTTTAAAGAATCCTGGATCCTCCTCTGAAGATAACACATCACTGAATTAAATAAAGGACTAAACTAACAGTAAGTTGTAGTTCGGCTTGATAAATATTTTCTGTGTTATTCAAACTTCAAAAAGTATTTAAGCTTGGCAGGCAATGGCAATCCTCCAATTGCAGAAGAAGTTATCTGCGATATGATGACATCACGGCATAATTCTTGTAATGAAGGCACTGAAATAAAACACAAAAGTGAGATCAGGGTAGCATGAGGATTAGGATCCTAAGCAGTATGTAGTAACTGCCCTAATCAGACATAATTGTGTGAGCACGCACAGCCTTATGTATGAGGTGGTCATTTTTAATCTGGAGGCTAGTAATCTGTAGGTTTTGGGTTTAATTACTGTTTTCAATGTACTTACATTAGTATAAACTACAAAATTACGTAAGAGTGGGGCAAACATCTGACCAATTACTCAACTCCTCAACAAAAAGCTACTCCACAGTAGTTAAATAAATATAAATAAGGATATTTTGATTGTAAGAAGAATTTTTTATTGTAAGATTTATTGTGAAGCTGTTTATAGTGTATACTTAAATCTGGTTAGAAGTTGATTGATCTATGTGAACAATAGAGTGGAATATTGTAGTAAGTTGCCTGGTGTTTAGTATCAACCATTAAATGATTGCTTTTGCACCCTGAGAGAAAGAGGTTTAATTCAGTTATTGTAATTCAGAAACATTTCTTGTTATAAGTATGAAGTGGAAAATAAGTATGTAAAAAAATATCTAAAATTTGCAGAATGGAGAAAGATTTGTTATAGACCAGTATTAAGTTGCCTGTAGGAGCATCAAGTAAACTACCTACTACTTCTAGCATTTAAGCAAACGCACAAACAATTGGATAAACTATTGTTTTGATTAATATTATAGGAATGAAATAGATTTAAAGCTTCAACATCATTTGCATTTTACTGCCTGACTGATATTGCATGAAATTAAACGTCCATTGGTAATTGTTGTGGAGCTATGTTATTCTGTTTCAAACATTACTATGGTAATGGTTTCAAAAAGTGTAATATGCAAGTCAACCTTTTATTTTCTATTTGGAAGAAAATTTAAGATGATAAAAAAATGGTTGGTTGAAATGAAAGAGATGAACAAACAAACTTCGCCCACCGGACCCCCACAAGGTCCCTTTTTTGAGAAGCAAAATGAGTATCACACAACAAGCAAAGCATGCAAACGATGCTCCTACAACTGATTATGTTACACAATACATCAGGATGAACAAACAAGCTCCACCATCTATTAAAATGACATCAAAGTCGAGTAAAACAAGGCTCCAAAGCCAGACCCCAATACAAAGTGCAATGTAACAATTATGGGTATAGTACAGTAGTTTAAAGGATATTTTGAGTGTAAGAAGGGTTTTTGAATGTTAGAGTTATTGTGAAGCTGTTTAAAATGTAAACCAGATTCTTGTTATAAACTTGAAATTGTTTTTACTTTTTTAAAAAAATTTGTGGACTGTGTGCAGTGTTTATACTTTTGTCACAAGAAAGTTTCTAAAGGTATTTTCAAACTGCTGGGAAACATACGTAATGAGAGTTATTTGTGACAATGATCCAAAAAATTACTGAAACTGCACATCGGAACGGTTTTATGAAAACTCGCTTTTGTTCTACTCGCCACCTATTAAACATTTAGATTTTCTCAAATGGGATTGTCGGGGAGGGGCTTTCCTTAGTTAGTTGTTATTGTTCTGTAATTGTGTTACCATGTTTTCTTATCTTAATTGATTTGTTCTTTTCACACTATGGAAAACTCAACTCATGTTCAATAGATGGCTCAACAACAGACTAGATTTCTTAAAATCGTTCGCAAAATGCATAAACTCACTCATGATTAAGCAGAGTTGATTAACCAGAGAAAGGTCGAGAACAAAGTGTTGTTGTTTTTATTCAGTATCTTTTTTGGATCATCCAAAAGAAAATTCTACCTTTAACACAAAATAAATTTCCAGATGAACCTTTTCACTTATAAATGACAATGTGGGACAAGAATACAAATGTTTATGTTCCCTTTTTAGGGCCTCAGTACTTCAAATATGACTTACTGTATGAAATCTGTAATATTCTGACTTGTTTTGTAACACCATACACGTCAACAACTGGAAAAAATGGGGCAGATAAGTTAGCCCATTCCATCTTTGTACCACTACTTTCTTCACCATTGATTATAAAATACATATAAGCACTATCCCCTTGAATGTTGTATGTAATTCCTATCCTACTGCCAACACAAATGGCAGAATATCTCCGATTTGATACTTTTCCATTCAATTCTATATCTATGGCAAACTCATCACGTACTAAATATCTCTTTGGAATTGTATTTTTGCCAACAATTAAAACATTTCCTAAGTTTTGTAAGAATTTGTTTGCATTTTTAGTATTTTTCACAACTTCAAATGGATTGTCCAATTCCGTTGGGTAGTCATCGGACCGAGTTGGGTATTTAGTAACTGCATGCATCCACGATTTTCCCATGTTTGTTAAATCAGGCATTGAGTATTGAGGTATGAATTCTAAGCCAGCTTCGTCATTATAAGATGGTGGTGCTCCAGCATGACGTGGTTGTGGTTGTAAAACAGGCTGTGCATCCTGCCATGACATTGCCTTGTTATGGCATTTTAAATTTTCTGGATTATATTGTGTAAGCCCACATCTTAAGTGTCCACTCCAACCAAGCTCTTGTGATTCAATCTCAAACAAGAACAAGTCACCTGACTTAAGAGGATGTTGTCCAAATGTTATTGCATTTGCAAAGCTAAACTTTCGTTTTGCTATTTGGCAGTCATCGGCAAGTACAATGTTATACCCATGATTTTTGTGAAATCTCATTTGAGGCATTATAGAAAATAAAATATCATGCTGCTTTCAACAAAATGATGGCAAATATAAATTTTTTATATTTTATATTAATCAAACTGTCCTTTCTCCTCAGTACTGTCTGAAAAATAAATGCCAAAGCATGTTAAATAAATTATCTTTAAAATAAAACTAAAATATTTTTATGGATCGTGAGAAATTAGCGGGTAGTAACAAAGTGCGAGGTATCGTTTTACCATCATCAAAAAATGCGAGGCATCATTTTATCATTTCTCAAAATTGAAGTAGCCTAGGCCCGCTAGTAGGCTAGTTCCCTTTTGCACCTGCCTTGTAATAATTTGTTAACCATGCTTTATCCTGAATACCACACCTTAGAATTAGTAGGCCTACTTTAATGAAGAATAAATCCGTTAAATTGGTGATTTTACAGGCGAATTTCTCACACTCAATGTTCAATATTTTGGTTTCTATGGAACGTCAAAAGAGCAAAATTAATTAGAGGGCTAAAAACTCTGTGGAATCTATATATTTAACGCATTATTTGGTGAAGATTTTGTCAGTTAGTAAGGAAAAATGTTACTGTTAATACTGTACACGGTTTCGTTAACCTTTAAAAGAATAAAATAGAACAATTCATCATAATATCCTTAGTAGGATGTCCTAGGTCTTGATTTAGGATCGATTATTATTCTTTGAAAACAGAACAGTAGGCCTATCAGCAGTAACATTATTACAGTATTTTTATTTGACAGATTAAAAAATATATTGAAATAAAACGTGTTTTTCACCAATAAATGCATGAGAAATTGACGGATTCCACTGAGTTTTAGTCCTATATTGGTTCTAGGACACCTACCCCCTAGACAGTTACCCCCCGGATGTTTACCACCCGGACAACTACCCCCTTAGGACAACTACCCCCTTAGGACAACTACCCCCCGGACAACTACCCCCCGGACAACTACCCCCCGGACAACTACCCCCCGGACAACTACCCCCCGGACAACTACCCCCCGGACAACTACCCCCCGGACAACTACCCCCTTAGGACAACTACCCCCTTAGGATAACTACCCCCTTAGGATAACAACCCCCCGGACAACTACCCCCCCGGACAACTACCCCCTTAGGGTAATTGTCCGGTTGTTGAATGGTCTGGGTGGTAGTTGTCCGTCCGGGGGGTAGTTGTTCTAAAGGGATAGTTGTCTGGGTGGTAGTTGTCCAGGGGTTAGTTGTCTTACAGAGGTAGTTGTCCTGAAACATTATTTGCCCTCGGAGTATTGTCCAGGTCCAGAGGTAGTAGCGGGGTAATTACCAGGGGGGGGGGGGGGGGTAATTTTCAGGGGGGTAGTTGTCCGGGGGGTAATTGTTCCTAGGGGGTAATACGTAATTGTCCGAGGGATAGTTGTCCGGGGGGGTAGTTGTCCTAAGGGGGTAGTTGTCCGGGGGATATTTGTCCGGGGGGTAGTTGTCCTAAAGGGGTAGTTGTCCAGGTGGTGGTTGTCCGGGGGGTAAACCGCTAGGGGGTGAATATCCAGATACGTCCTATATTATCGTAGAAACAAAAATATTGAACATCGTGAAATTCGCGAACAGTGTAAAATCATTAATTTAAGGATTTATTTGTTACTTTTCATGTAATTCTTTCATTAAAGTACTCATGAGGTATATTTCTAATGTGTGGTATTCAAGTACAAATACAAGTGAAGGAAACTAGCGCCCGGTTTATTAGTACGTACATGGACAACAATAAATAAAAATCGTAATATATACCTAGCCTACTAAAACAGGAATAGTGTATCATTATTAAAATATTACACCAATTATTATTATATAAAAATTGATTAAATTGTTTTCTGCATAGGCCTCTAGGTTAGGGCTAAGCATATTAGGTAAAGTTTAATTTTAGGCCTAGTAATACGATTGGCGGACGCAAGTCTTTCTCACACGCGCTCCAGAATTCTCTCAAAATTTTTTTTCTTTGCGGCATGTTATTTGATCGGCATATCAGTTACCTTTTATTCACCGCCAGTTATTGAACTTGTCCGGGCCATCGCTGTTCATTTTATTTGCGAGAGAGGTACACGTTTTCCTAGAGAATGGAATGTCAAAAATGTCTTTGGCACGCCGCCCAGAGAGAAGTCTGTGCGTTGCTGCTGAAACCATGTGCTATATAGGAGGGGAATCGCCACAAGGCCAAATCCTTTCAGGGCAGAATCACTCCGCCGCTACTTGCTAAATAGTAAAGAGGGATTTTCCATCTCTCGGGTCTACCGGATCAAGGCGCGGGGGTGTGACAAAATATTATTTTCACTCTGCTATGTTCGAGAGACATGTTAAATTAATTGTAAGGTGAACGCGCTCGAAATGCCAACAAACATGGCATTCATTTGTGCCGCTATAACAATTATTGTTTATCGAAAGTTGAAGACTGTCGTTCAGATTTTTAAAATATGGCGCATACCGAATTACGGATGCACAACTTTTGAACAGTTTGGGCACTTTTGTAAAAGTAAAATTTGACACGATATGACTTGAATGAAAAAAACAATCGTTACATAAAAATAAACATGTTGAGTGTATTGAATCTATTTAGATACGCTAGGCCTATTATACAAATATAAATAATTGATTATTATGCCTAATATAGCATAATAGCACGTTAAGATATGCCTCGCACCTTTTTGAAATTGTAAACTATATGCCTCGCATGCCTCGCACTTTTGGAAATGATAAAATGATGCCTCGCACAAATATTTGGCATGCCGCGCATGCCTCGCACATTGTCAACACTCGAAATTAACCATGTATATGCGAGATAGGTATAAAAAAATCGGCCCTCATGCGTCAGACTTTTATTTATTTGCAACAAATTACGTAAAAGAACGATTTATTAATAGACATTAATTTTACTGTCAGTGTTAGTGGTGCGTCATACAAAATACCACTGACCAGATGTTGATATTATAAATTATAGAGACTAAAATAAAACGTGGCTGATTTCAAGCACAACCGATTCCATTGCCATTGCACTGGTGGCCTACCCTTATTGGGGCCTACCCTAGACCTAGCACGGCACGCACGGAGGATCGAGTATGCTAGTTAGATGGGTTCAGAGAAGCCTACTAACTAGCTAGCCTATCTGCTTACTCCTCTAGGCTACGCCTAGCCTAGTAAGTAGGCTTATCCTACCTAGCCTAGGTCTAGCTAGTAGAAGACATAGGCCTCTAGGCCTAGCTATACTCTAGGCGTAGAGACCTCTACTGCCTACCTGCGTAGTAGGGCTTATATTAGCCTAGCTAGGCCTAGGCTAGGCCCTATTATATTATTATTAGGCGCCGCTATCTTTACCTGTACAATTTGTAGAATTTTTTGGCGTTAAAGGGCCTATCCCAAAAAATAATGTTATATTAGCAAACAGAACTGAGAGGTGTGGAAGAAAGAGAGCAATATCAATGAGAGTTCGACGAAATAGGCTAGCCTAGGCCTCTTCTATTCGCCATTTTTTTCTGTGTTGATATGATCAGAGGAGGAGAGGTATATTCAGAGCGATCGACGTACGAGCATTCTCTACTTCTACGGAGCGCCATTTATGCCTTTATTTACTTCCGAAATAGAAATAGTACTACGGTAACTGGCCCAGTGGACCAAATTTAGCACCGGTGGAGCACAGTGATATAAAATAGAAATAAGTCAATAATTTTAATATATTTTCGTATGTTCATACACTGTGCTCAAGTGGACACAATTTGGCGCCAGTGGAGCACAGTGAAATAAAATAGAAATAAGTCACTGAATTTTAATATGTACCCAATTTGGAGCCAGGGGAGCACAGTGATACTAAAATAGAAAAAAGTCACAGAATTTTAATATCTTTTCGTATGTTAATACACTGTGCTCAAGTGGACCCAATTTGGATCCAGGGGAGTACAGTGATACTAAAATAGAAAAAAATCACTGAATTTTAATATCTTTTCGTATGTTAATACACTGTGCTCAAGTGGACCCAATTTGGAGCCAGTGGAGCACAGTGATATAAAACAGAAACAAGTCACTGAATTGTAATATCTTTTCGTATTTTAATACACTGTGCTCAAGTGGACCCAATTTGGAGCCAGTGGAGCACAGTTATACAAAATAGTAATAAGTCACTGAATTTTAATATCTTTTCGTATGTTAATACACTGTGCTCAAGTGGACCCAATTTGGCGCCAGGGAAGCACAGTGATATAAAATAGAAATAAGTCACTAAAGTTTAACACCTTTTCGTATGTTAATACACTGCGCTCAAGTGGACTCAATTTGGCACCAATGGGAGCACAGGGAAATAGTCACTTACAAAAACATCGAGAAACAAGGCCATATACATGACTGCAGTTGTGTGCTCAAGTTAGTGTTTTTCGACAGACCGACCAACCGACCGACATAGTGAGCTGTAGAGTCGCGTTGCACGCGACTAAAAATACTTCTGGAATTAATATTTCAAACTTGGTATATATGTTCAAAATCGGTTACTCCATCCGTAATGTAAAAGAAAAAATAGTTTCAAGCCTAGCCACATCAGTGATTTTAATAACTTGCGTTTGCTTAAAATACTTATAAAAGAACATACAATTCCAACAATTCACTCTAATAATGATTTTGACCAAAAAAACGGTTAGGAATTCGATTTTTTTCCTGTAAAAATTGAGCAACTTAAATTTAAAATATACCAAGAAATATATATTGAAATCGAGGAGTATTTTTTTTTTTACAAAAGAAACGTTCGTATGTTAATACACTGTGCTCCAGTGGATCCAATTTGGCGCCAGTGGAGCACAGGGAAATTGTCACATGCAAAAACTTCTTGAAAAAATATTTATAGAAT
The DNA here is from genome assembly GCF_963402885.1 of Antedon bifida. Classification (NCBI taxonomy): domain Eukaryota; kingdom Metazoa; phylum Echinodermata; class Crinoidea; order Comatulida; family Antedonidae; genus Antedon; species Antedon bifida. The sequence goes on along the minus strand of NC_136233.1, from coordinate 7,574,428 downwards.
TCAAAAATATTTCAAACCACATCAGTGATTTAAATAATAAAGTCGCATCTGGATAGTTGAAATTAACATTATCATAATTATCATAGGTGATTATGTATAGTAATAAGTATAAGTATAAGTGCAATTCTTGGCTCTACTTTCATTATTAGCTCTGCCCCCCAACCATGGTGGCCTAGTACTGGAGACTTCATATTTAATTTCATATTTCAATGAATCAATAGGTGCACTTTCCGGGGACACTAAATAAGTATTTATCTTAGATAAACGCAAGTTATTAAAATCACTGATGATATGGCTTGAAACTAATTTTTCTTTTGCAATACGGATGGAGTAACCGACATTGAACATAATACCAAGTTTGAAATATTGTTGAATTCCAGAAGTATTTTTTCTGGATGTTTTTGTATGTGACTATTTCGCTGTGCTCCACCACTGGCTCCAAAAAATTGGATCCACTGGAGCACAATGTATTAACATAAGAAAATATATTGAAACTTAATTGAGTCCACTTGAGCACAGTGTATTAACATACGAAAAGATATTGAAACTTAAGTGACTTCAAATTAGGTCCACTTGAGCACGGTGTATTAGCATACGAAAAGATATTGAAACTTAAGTGACTTTATTTCTATTTTATATCACTGTGCTCCACTGCATATACAAGACTATGCTTAATTACAACACAAAATAATTACGGTTTAAATTCCTTAGTTGTATACGAACCACTTTCTGTAGATTTGAATGCATGCATATTTTTAAAAATGTTATTAAAAATCGCACTATGGAAAATTGGTTTAATTTACTGAAACAAAATATTTTGGTCAGAGGACCTCGCATCTAAATCGTCACTATCTTTTTATGCAAAGTTAAAATCAACGCCGGATCTTGAAAAGTTTTTACTTGATAAAACAAATTTTAATGGTGCCCGTCTTAAATTTCAAGCCCGTTCCAATACTCTATACCATTTTCTCGCAAAATATTTAATTTCTAATACCATAAAAGCCATAAGTAACACTGAAAAACATATTTAAAATCGTAAGTGAATTACACTTCAATTTTAAAAATGAGGGCTGAGTAAAAGGGACCAGTGGTCATACTCTAACTTATACTGGACAACTAATAAGGTATCCTGGTATAATCCTACCAAGTGATTCCCAGGAACAATCCTCCGTTTTCTCACAAAACATTTAATTTCTAATACTATACCATTAAAAGCCATAAGTAACAATGAAATTGTAAAAAATACACAAACGGCGTTTCATAGTTATTGTTGGCTGGAAAAAAAAGTGGGCTGACTACTTCTTCGCACATCATGCAGCTAAAGTGAAATGACGTCACGTTAAAGTGGGTCGTCAGAGTCTCATGCATATTAATGAAGCAAACTTTCTGAGAGTGTTTTCCACCACCATACACGCGACGCGAGATTTATCGAAACTCCTGAGCCATCGACTGGCGATCATGTTTTTGAGAATTAAAATCACGGCATCTATAACAAAATATAATTGTTTTCACTGCTGAGGATAATAAATAATATATTTAATTTTAACGTAACAGGAAAGCCTAGATACTTCCAGTGCGAATAAAAAATAATGATAACTTACAGTATTAGTATGTATTTTCAAATGCTGCAAGACATGAGACCCGAAAGCGCAGCGCATTTGCATACCAAGCTAGAGCTAGGTTGGGTGGGAAGTGTAGTTAGCTAGTATGCTGGGTTTGTGTACATCTGGATGCCACGCGGTAACGATGAAGGAGGATAGTGGGTAGAGTGTACTAAACTACTACTCTAGTAGTACTGTATACTGTATTTTACTTTAGTTAGGCCGCTAGTGAGTAGGTAGTATAGGCCTATCATAGAAAGTCTTTCTAGGCCTAGGCATCTAAGCCAAATTGGTCAAATAAACAACTATATTTAATCTGCTTCTTTGTTATCAGGAACAATATCGGAATTATTTTATTTTCTGTACCACCGATCGCACTATCATTATCACTCTGAAAACATTTTGTAAAATCATGAGCGCGCAAGTTAAGCAGAGACAAAACATTCCTTTTGCATATGCATGAGACTCTGTGACGACACGCTTTAACGTGACGTCATTTTACTTTAACTGCATGCGAAGAAGTAGTCACCCTTTGGCGAGCTTGACACAAGCAAAAAAAAAACAAAACATGTAACAGCGCCACCACAAAATCAGTTTTGGCGGTGCTTTTTTTGTGAAGTCGAATTCTTCATGCTTGTCGTCATTTGGTAATAGGCTAACTAACAGTCTAGTCTTTTTCTTAATATGTGGTTATATACTTTGCATGGGCAAGTATAATAAAAGCGCACTCTGATAAAATAAAAACAATATTGCATCAAGAATCAAATTGTATATACAATACTGTATTTACGGCCATTGATTGTGTTGTACACATACATAATTCGAATTTTAAAAATAGAACTTTTTCGCTTTGGTACTAGTTAATCCCCTTAGTAGTGTACATTAACGCATTGCGCTTATGCTTATCCCATTTCGCCGTAGATTTCAATATGTTCTTTCTTTATCAATTTTCTTTCACATGCGTTAACAAAATTTGAATTCATATAGGCCTAAAAATATTTAGAATAACGTGACTTGTTTAATTTCATCTATATACAATACTGTACTGTATATTTCAATCTGCCATAGCTCCTCGGAATGAAAAGTGACCCGCATGACTAAAACTTATTATGGAAGCTGTTGAATTCTAGATATGAATTCATATGCAAATGTTGTCTATATGATGTCATGACGTCACCATATGGCCAGTTGAATTTAAAAAGTCAGATTTTCATCTCTTTCGTAAATGTTAGTGTCGCGTTTAAATTCAATTCAATTCAATTAAAACTTTATTATCCCCATGGGGAAACTCTAATAGCCTTTTCAAAATACAGTACATACAAATATAAAATGGATACAGTACATAAAATATATAAATTACGATATAAAAGCCATACAAAATATAAATATAAAATCCTAAAATGTCGATTAAACTACTACTAATAAATGAAACTAGCGCATATCACTCGTATAAAACCATATTGCAGAAGGCACGAAGGAATTGCCATAACTATTTGTTTTAATTTTTATTTGAAGGAGTCGGTCACTACGTTGACTTTTGTTAAATTTATAGTGCAGAGGGTGAGCGTGGTCTTTTAAAATAATTTTCAATTTTTTAATTACTAATTCCTTTTATATAAAATAAGCGCATCTCACTTTTACGTACCCAGCATTCTTCAAATTTGTATTAATGTATTTTTAGTTATTATCTTCTAAAATTGTTATCTTTAGGCCTACATGTCACTTTTTAATTGGATTAAATGACGGGTCTCGTTATTTCATATATATGTATTCTGTAAATACTGTAATATGCTGTATGATACAAAATAGGTACAATTCAGCACTGTGGATGGGATAATAATTGTCGACGTTCATATTTTAACGTATGTTCATGTTGAATTATTCAGAGCGTCATTCTGACGATGGAGCATTCTCTACTTCTGTACGGAGCGCCATTTATGCCTTTATTTACTTCCGAAATAGAAATAGTACTACGGTAACTGCTCAAGTGGATCACATTTGGCACCGGTGGAGCACAGTGATATAAAATAGAAATGCATCACTAATTTAAATAAATTTTCATATATTAATACATTGTGCTCAAGTGGACCCAATTTGGCGCCAGTGGAGCACAGTGATATAAAATACAAATAAAGTCACTGAATTTTAATATCTTTTTGTATGTTAATACACTGTGCTTAATTGAACCCAATTTGCCGGGGAGCACAGTGGTATATAGAAATAAAGTCACTACATTTTAATAAATTTAAGAAACAACAATATCCTTTGTGTTCCCTTTAGCAGAGTCAATGTTCTTAAAAGTGGTTAGGCCTACATCAGTAGATTAAGTTTATCTTATAATAGTTTAGTCCAGGCCCATCCCCATATCGACATTTTTAATTCCAATCTTTATCTGTTTCGTCGTAATTTAAGTGTTTCTGAGTTGTTGTAATTGTCTTTGTATCTGTTAAACCAAGCTGTAAGTGGCGGATTTGTTTCTGCTGTTGTTTCTGGTTTAAAAAACTAGAGACCTAATATTTAATTTCATATTTCAATGAAAAGGTGCACTTTCCGGAGACAAGCTCTATTGTCCTGGTGAGTCTTATATAGTTTGTTTCATATCATTTCAAATCATGTAAAGTGCCATTTTTCCGAGCGGGAACCCATACAGCTCTATTTTTCAAAATTGTCTTTGCTCTGTACTGAAGATTCTTATATATGTTGTTAAAAAAAATAATAGATGTCATTTCCGGGGACCTTGCAGCTAAAGTTTGGTATGCGGTGCGTTGTTATGCAAATGAGTTTGTGCAGGTGTATTATGGGGAAGATTCGCGGTAAACACGCCACACTGTTAAATTTGATGTTGTTAATCTTTACATTAGAAAAGTGTTCATTCAAATCATGTAAATAAAACATTTTCCGGGGAGAACCTAGCAGCTCTTCTCTTTTAGTTTGCAAAAGTAATCTCGAAAAGAACTCCATGTGGAAAAGAAGCCCACCCAAGAGTACTAAAAATGAAGGAGCACATGGGCTTCTTTTCGAGGTTTTATGGCAGTCTATTTAATGGAAAATAATGCCATGCAACTTTGTTATTTAAAAAAAGGTCCACTTGTTTAGGCCTGACATTTACAACCCTCAAAATATCATTCTTTCAAAATCAAAGAAAAACAATATTTATTTCCAATTCCAAAAAAAAAAAAAAAATATCCGTAGAGGTTCGAACCCAATCTACTAGAGTTGAGAGCAACCAAACCTGAGCATTACCCGTTCGGCCACAAAGTAGTACATGACTGAACAGCTGATAATAGTCTATTTATACGTGTATTACGTAATTCATCATTACGTCATAAATATCCTATTAACCTTGATAAAACCAAAATGATCAGTTAGCTCAGTCGTCTGAGCGTCGTGTTAACAACACGTATGTCGTGGGTTCGATTCCCACGCTGGTCGGTGGAATAGAGTTAAGGCTATGCGAGCCACTGTGTTTGGGGTTCACAGATCATATGTCCCCCTTTCCACCACACATCATGAGGCGACAACATCAATGCATCTGGTGATGTGGTGGAAACGACCCCAAAAGGCTGTGGCAGGGCCTTAGTGCTGAGGCAGGGAGAGCACATTTAACGTCTTTTTTGTTTTAAATTTTTTTTTCAACCTGTATTCGATCTCGTAAATTTTATGTTTGCCGCCCTCAATTTTAAAAGAAATTGAATTTATTATATATTCATCGCAGGTGTACGAAACGGTTTGGTATGCCGTGCATTGTTATGCAATGGTCACGTGCAGGTGTAGTGGGAAAGATGCTATTGTTAGTCATTCGCGGTCAACACGCCACACTGTTAAATTTTGATTTTGTTAATAAATGTTGCTACATTGGTAACAAAAATGTCCGATTCATGCAAGATATTGTATTGTAATATTATGTTATGAATAAACGTTTAAGGTAGTTGGTGTGTTTGGCCAGAATCCCAGAATAAACATGTTTTAAACAGATAGTTTGTCTCCGATGGTTTTTGTATGGGGTTAGAAATAAGATAAAATATAGAACATTTGCAAAGATGCAGATTTCTAGACCAATTTCGGGCTAGGCCTTAGGCATATGAAGTCGAGTAGAAAACTCCACCTAAAATTTTGAATGAAGTAGCATCTGGATGGTTGAAATTTTAACATTATCATAATTATCATAGGTGACTATGTATGAGTAATAAGTATACGTATATAAGTGCAATTCTGGGCTCTATTTTCATTATTAGCTCCATGGTGGGCTAGTACTGGAGACTTAATATTTAATTTCATATTTCAATGAATATGTGCACTTTCCGGAGACACTAAATAAGTATTTATCTTAGACAAACGCAAGTTATTAAAATCACTGATATGGCTTGAAACTAAATTTTTCTTTTGCATTACGGATGGAGTAAGTTTGAAATATTTTTGAAGTATTTCCAGAAGTATTTTTTCTCGATGTTTTAAATACGAAATGATATTAACATTCAGTGACTTATTTATAGTTTATATCACTGTGCTCCACTGGTGCCAAATTGTGGCCACTTGAGCACAGTGTATTAACATACGAAAAGATATTCAATTCAATTTATATTTATAATGCGCCGAATTCTTTCCAAATAGATAAGTTCTAAGGCGCAACGCCAGAACCGCTAGCACTCGTAAATTTGTTGAAATAAATATGATTTCAGATGCCTTTTAAACATACAATATTAAAACTTATTGAAGCGACTTCAAATTAGGTCCGCTTGAGCACAGTGTATTAACATACGAAAAGATATTGAAAGTAGTGACTTATTTCTATTATATCACTGTGCTACCCTGGTGCTAAATTGGGTCCACAGTTACCGTAGTACTATTTATATTAATAAAGGCATAAATGGCGCTCCGTACAGAAGTAGAGAATGCTCCAGTCGTCAGAATGACGCTCTGAATATACCTCATTTCCGCGGATAACCCGAAGGTCAAGGTACGTGACGACGAGTCTGGAGTACGCCCTCTAGTATTCGGCTTTACCTCACTGGACACGGCTGAACGCGTTCGTTTCGTTATGACGATAAAAAGCATTCTATTCTTTTCTGACATTGCGACACGGCGAGAAATTGAACTTTTAATTTCAATTTAATCAGTTTCTGAAATAATGTATGATTTGAAATTTGTAATATACCATTAATAATCAATTCCAGGTGGCTGCTCCCTGGTGGTATGATTTGTTGCTCTGGTAAGTATCTGGTGGTGTTTTAGTTACAGGACGCGAAATTGATGTAGGCTACCTACCACTGACTGAATTCAATCCAATTCGGCCCAAGTAAAATCGGCCAAAAACCAATCGGCCACATTAGAGTATGGAACGCAAAAAGTGCACACGAAGCAAATTGATATAAAATAAAATAATTTTAAAAAGGCCTATATTATTTATTTTAGTATCTATCTAGGCCTATATTATATAGTATTATTATACATCTAAGAATATTTAGATTCATTCTGGGAATATCCAAACTATAGACCTAAACAAACACATTTTTAACTGAGACTATTCATCACAACTATACTAATTATAGTACCGGTAATTAATAGTAATCTGTATATAACACATAAAGAAATTCGTGTCATTTGATTGGATGATTGTGGGTCACATGGCGTGCAATAGTACGCACTATTAAACAATCGTTTAATATAGTACTTTTAAAACATTTTTGTGTACAAAAAAAAATGTTTTGCAGATGGAAGAAAAATCTAGTTGACAAATTATTGTGAAATATGCCACCTATTGTCTTGTTGTTACGTTTGTAAACAGCACCGCGAGCTATGCAACAGCAGCAGATTTTTGTGTACGATTTGGAGATATGTACTATTTCATTCCAAAAGGCATTTTAAAGCTTTAGGCCTAGCCTAGATAGTTTTTAGGATTTTGATTAATTAATGGGGACATCCCTACAAGACGTGGATTCGTTGGAAAAACCATAATTAGCCTAGATAAGTTCCAATTCTCTGTCAAAGTTTTGCCTTTCAGCCAAGCTAGTACTAGGTCTAGCCTGCTTTTAGCCTTGCTTGCTAGGCCTAAGATTGTTTGGTCCTCTTTGTTGACATAATTAACACTAAAGTAGTTGTGTTTATAAAATCAATATAAATATAACATTTAATATAATATTATTAAAAACCAAATGTTACTGTTTTAATCAATGTGAATGAAATGTAGGCCTTGGCTAGGGCTACCTTTTATTTGATTCAAATGACAGGAATCTATGTTATCTATATATAAATTATGCTTAATCCTGACATAGGCGATACCTACTTCATCTATCTGAGATGTACCGCGAAATGTAAATTTGATAACATTAGTTTTCAGTATTACGCTAAGCATTTCCTATCGAAATTGGTGAATATCACAGGGTTATTTTCACACACTCGCGCTGATCAACTGGCTTCTGGGTCCTGTGACTTCCCGCAAAATGGTCGTTGTTGGCGACATTCAATATTTTTATTTCGTTGATAAATCCAGAAAATATGGATACACAGCACAATGAATAACTCATTGATATTAATTATATTGAAATAGGGAGTGGCAGGACATATGCGGGGCTGAAATGACAGGCTTTTACTTTACGTCCTAATTACAATTGATTTTGTCAGAATCTTTAATTATTTATAATATATGAGGATAGAATCTTGCTAACGCAAATACAATAGCCGGTATCACAATCCGATCAAAGATCCCTCCGCATATAATATAAACCACCCTTGTTATAAATCAAATCTATACACTAAGAAATAAAATTGAACAAACAATACGGATATAAAAAAAAATCTTATTTCATTTCCCAACGTGAGACTCGATTTCTGTACCGTAAATGCTATTGACGCGAATACAACTTCCAGAAAATGTAATAAAAATAATCTCATCATTTAGTTTAGATACTATGACTGTTTAAAAAAAGGCATAACTACGCGCGTAACTTTCTGTGGAACACTATATTTTTTTTCAACAGAAAGTTAGCGCATGATATAAATTAAACTTTTGCTAAGTTTCAAGTTTTCTGCACTGATGGCTAGGGGTCAGATTTGAGATTTACTCGCAATTATCAGATGGACAGCCTCCTTCTCCAAACAGTGGCAAACTAGGAGTTTGTAAACAAATGTAAACACTATTTTGGCTGCTATCAAGATAGCAGATAATTTTCAAATGTTGTGTAGTAAAACCTCCTATTACAATTATGATCATTTAATACTCCATGTGTATGGATGCGTGCAAAAGCAAAAATTTGTATACTAAACAAAATTCTCTTTTTGGTTGTTTACAATAGGGGCTTAATATTTGTTAGAAAATGGCTTTCATGGAAGTGTTTGGTTTAACATCAAAAGATAAACTCAATGACTGGAAAGGTACGTAAGCCAGACATTTTGCACTGCATTTTCAAGTACTGTACTGTGTACAAATTTTAAAATCAACGCAAAGTGTAAAATTAATTGTTTTTGTTCCCGAAATATTCAAACTGATATACTTTATACTTACAATATTATATGTATTCATCTTTTCCATTGATTGTAAACCTCTAATAAAACTTTGTATTTATTCAGTATTTTATTGTTCAACTTTTGTTTTCAATATAATTCAATTCATTTTTATTATTATTACTATAAATAATCACTGTATATATTTTATAATTAATATTTTTTTGTAAAAATCACTGTAATTACCATTTTAATAATGAATAAAATAAAGTTCACATATAATAAGTTGAAAATCATAAATTTAAAACACTTTTTGTTTAAAAAGTATTTTCTTAAGGGCGTTGATTTTTTAGGTTTTTTTTTTATATTTTATGTCTTTTATTTGATTTACAATTTGCAACTACACGTTCCGTTTGTTGTAAAAATAAGATTTTACGAATTGGTTTTTCATTTTGCTATTCTATCCATAACCTAGCCTAATCCCAAGTTTCCAAGATGCACTCGCATCTCTAACACAGTACCAGATTACATTATGTCATACGTTGACTGACTTAAATCAAAACGGTCATACTGTACCTGGGGAATACAAAGATTTCATACCCATGTACAACAGAACCCACATAAAGGAAAAACTTCATTTTATTTCAATAACAACATTCCTTACAAATTTTCAAATAACACAAACAGTGCTGTTTCCATATTTATCATGACCTTATAGTCTTATTTTATAGTCGCTAGCAAACAGGTTGTCTTTCACAACACTTTTTTTTGTACCTGAAAAATGGTTTTGTAAAGACAGAATTTTTCCTGCAAAACATGATGCAGACAGACAGATTAGATATCAGAGACCTAAAAAAAACCTGCACAAATCTACTTCAAACAACTTAATATTGATTATATCACTATAAAAGGAGACAATATGAAAAAAAAATTGTGTTAAAACAATTTTTTGGGTGAAAAACAACTACGTCAGGAGTGGGTCGTCACTTATGTCTCTGTTAATTACGTCCCCTTTGTCCTGATGCAAAACTCCACATTAAGTGGTTTGGAAGAGGTTTGCACAGTGTTTGTGCGGGTTTGCACTGTGTAATCTGTAAGTTTCGCACTTTAAATTAATTTATTTTAAGGTTTCACCCAAAAAAATTGAAAACTTGCAGCAATATTTCAAATTTTGTTTTCCCATAAATTGTCTTCTTTTAAACTAATAGTTCTAGTGAAATAATTGATACTAAGTGCTTTGAAGGAGGTTTGTGTATGGTTTGTGTGAGGTCTATGCAGTTAGTATTAGCAATACTCAAATATATAATTGCTGTATGATTTGATTTGTTAGCATATTTTTTTTTTCCCAGAAATTTGGAAAATCTCATTCCTGTGGTATATGCTGTCATCTTTTGTTGTACATGCTTTTTCAGCATCTATATCATTCTTTGCTTTACGTAAACACCGATATGGCAGATTTTTACCAGTACTGATACTGATTATTGGTTTTCTTGGACCTATAACAGCTGGTGTTATTAGTAGTATGTATTCACATATCTATACATTTTTTATTGATTTAGGTGCATTTGCTTAGGGAATGTGTCTTCATCAGCCATGATTTCCTGTTTAAACAAGGAGTTCCAATTAATAAATCCCTGGTTGTTTAAACATGCTCGGCCAGTTAGCAAAAGAGATCACTGGTTTGAATTCAGACAGACACATTTTATCCACAATGACTAAAGTCTATGGTAGACTCTATTAACTCTTTATTGTTGGCATTTCTATGAAATTGAATGATTTGGATTGTGTATTTTTTGGCGGACTTGCTATATGCCTATATTGACACTTGATCATTTTTAATTTGCTACTAAATAGTTTGTTATTTTCCAATTGTCTTATTGTTTTTTCTCTCTGATTTGTTTCAGGTGCTTTATTTGCATTCATAATAAGAACATTAACACTATCAGAATTAGATGCCCACTTTGCAATCATATTTGGATGTGGACAAACTCTGATTACAATATTTGTTTCATTTTCAAGAATCCTAGCAACATTATAATAAAAGTCAAAGTTTGCTTAACAGTAATTTGTATTATTACATAGGCTACAGTTTGTAAATAAAATAACATGATCGGTCAAAATGGAATCACATGACTACCATTCCAAGGTTTGAAAACATTACAACATTATCAAATGGGTGCAACTAGCACTTTAAACTACTGTATTAAGTCCAGAAACAGATTGATGCAAATTGTTCATAGTATTTATGTTTATATTTTATCTAATGAATATTTTTTTCCAAAAGTAACTGGAAATAGTAAGATATAATAATCTTAATTTAATGACATTTTACTGACAACCTACATAATACAGTGATTGTTTATGATATTTCTTTTATAGTACCCCTAATTATTATTATTATTATATCAAGATTTATTTATGTAACTGATGTGTGCTTGCATGTTTAGTTTAAAGTCAAGTTTAAATTTGACGTGGATAATGATGTTTTTAAAGCTATGTCTGCTTTCATCCAGTGGGTTGGATGGTCATATAGTCTGTAAGACTTATCAAAGCTACTGCACTATGTAACTCGAATTATATTTAATACTTTTGTTTTATTTTTAATTTCTCTCTTTCCCTGGGTGAAACCCCTAATGAGTGGAAGTTATTCCTATTCACAAGTGTGGGGCAAAAAAAACAACATTCATTCCTTCAGATGGGTCTTAGGAAGTACCTACAACAATTCTGTTCTAATATTGTCTCGGTCAAACCGTAGTTTGACCGGACTATAATGTGATTGCTCTTAACTTATTAAAATTTTTATTTCACTCTTGTTAAATATAATAATATTACGGTACTTGATAAAAGATAAGTTTTGTTTGTCCCTGTTCTTACATAATTTTTTACTTGTAGTTTTATTGTGTATAATATAAAAAAGCTATGTAAATAAACTATTGTGAAAATTGAGATTAGGTAGTTCAGAGAACATTCATAATTCGATTCAATATTTGTATATAATGTTTTATTCTCTTTTTTGTATTATCATGTTTGAATGTTTTTATATTTATATAATTTTACTTTTGTTTTGTTTTTGTATGGGTTGTGGACCCGCATTGTTGTTGACGCAACCCCTTGACCGCTTGTGTCGAATAAGAAAATGTTATTGTGATTCTGTCTGAGGTAATCATGGTTATCTGACAGAATGAAAACGTTATAACCAAGGGTGAAGCTACTGAAATTTCCAATAATATATCTCGTAATACTTGGTTCCAATATTTTACAAATTTACTTGATCTTTCAAAACAAAAAAAACAATGTATCATAATGATTGTTAATATTCATGTTGATAATGATTATTGGAATAACACTTTAGATAGCCCAATTGAGGACTGTTGAGCACGATCCGTTTACAATTTACAATTCGAATACAAAAAGTAATCAACGAATCTTTATGTTGACAACGAAAGTTCCCAATACAACTGACTGTGCCTCATGTGTAGCAGCAGTCGTCGTGGGCTTGATTGATGTGCTTTTATTTTATTCTTATGTTCTTTTTTGCTACTGTACCATTACCAAAATTATACCGTCTAGCAGAAAAGGGCCTTTTATGAATGGTTTAGTAGTACAAGCAAGAATAACTAGATTTGAACCTGTCATTTTTTGACGAGTTAGTTATCCGCACAACAAACACCACGTGTTAGAAAATGCGCACATAAAAGATTAATCATTTTAATGTCGATAAAACTATTCTTAAAATATGTTATGTTTATGTTATAATTAAGTTCTCGGCATACATACCCAGGCCCGTAGCCAGGGGGGGGGGGGGGTTATGGTTCGGGCGAACCCCCTCTTTACAGCGAACCCACCTTAACCGACTGCGAACCCCCTTCCCCGACATGCCCAATACCTCACCCTCATCCCCGAAAATCCTCCAAATACGTGCCCCACAGTACAAAAAGTAAATTGAAAAATTCGTAAACTCGTTCGTGAATAACTCATACAGTACCTTCTTTCCTGTATGAGCGCACTTCGAGCGATAGTGTCTGTAAATTTCTAAGAGTTGCAAATGAATTACCGATTTTAACCTGAAAAATAAATGTTTGGTCCCTGCATGTAACATGATATTGACGCGTCTGAGCGAGCTGGGGCACGAACGATTCGTACAAAGGACACCGCCAGACAACTGCGTACCTATTGTTTAGATCACTGGCAGTCAGCATTCATAAAGTATATAGCCTTCCGACGTGCATCAGTATTTATGTGTGGCTATGAAGTATAATGTATCATCATCATAGAGGATTATAGTGAATATTAATATATTACACATAATATCTATGGTATCATGAACTGTAGTTCACATTATGGCATCCGATTATTTTTTTCTAGACCACCAGCCGATACGTACTCAACTGTATCAATATCACCTATTTACATTGGCATATTTAATTTCCTTAACAAATTGCTGTAAATAAATATTATAGATACAGCTATAATAAGAATTGCATTAATTGCCTTCACACAGTGTGCTTTTTCGGGGCTTCTGGGCGACGGGCCTAATCATTCCCATCTACAAACAGTAGTAGGCCTAAACACGATCCGGAAAGCTATCGAGGGATTTCCCTACTCCCAGTTATGAGTAAAATAATTTCAAAAATTACACTGGATCGTCTTAACTATTGGGCAGAATCTGTGAATCTTTTTCACCAAGAACAGGCAGCTTTCCGTGCAGGATGTTGCACAACAGATTATAGGGACTTTTAGATTGAGTGAACGTGCACACACGACGGTGGGTCCTACTAAACACCAAACGGAAACAAAACGAGACTCAGAATGTTGCAAATACCTACCAAACAAGAGTAGATAATTGTTAATTAATTATGAAAACTTTTATTACAAAAATCGTGTGCTTTATAAAATCATTTAAAAAAATGAGTTTCTTATTTTGCTTTGCAAGCTTCTAAAACGATTACCACTGATTTAAAGTTTCGAAAATGTTAGTTAAACCAGAGCCAGCCTATTACATATTTTTAAACCACACTTACGAATCTTTCTATGATTCCTACAAGAAGTGGATACCAGCTCATAATATTGCTTTAGTAGTTTTAGGATAATATAATAATAAATGTATTTAGATTAAAACAAATAGCGTTATGTAAGACAGTGAGATATACTTATTGATCATTTGTATTTAATGATAAGTATGTATTGTTATTTAATATTATTATGGTTATGACTATCAACGCTTTTCAAAATGAAGAAAATAATAAAACGACCTCATCGCCGATATGATCGTTTTACATGCAGGTATTTTAGTAAATAAGAAGACGCCACATTTTTAATATGGAAAAACGATCGTACATCGATTTGTCCATGATTTAGTGTGTGTTTTTTAACAAGGGGAATCCCCGGTCAGCAGAAACAGAAATGGTGATTCGCCTTTTAATCAACAGCATAATGATCATTTTACTGAAGAAATTCCTTTCAATCCCTTTTGGTTAGAAAAAATTTAATTATTATACCTAATAAATATCCTCATAACCGGCGTTTATTGAATTTTAGATAAAACAAGACAATGATTGAAGAGGCACGTACGACGTATACGCACGCACGTACATCATCATGATATGACAATGTGTTCCTATTTTTTAAATGGAACCAAACTAAAAAGTAGTCCAGAATTGGGACCGTTGAGTGGTCCTTGATAATGTATATCAGTATTTTCATTTTGGTAAAGATCTTGTAATTACTTTTTTGAGTAATCCTGCTAACAAACAAATGAAAGCACTCAGAAACTGAGTGAAGTACTTGGCAAAATATATCCACTGATAGGGAGCATGTTGAATGATACATCTTTTTGCTTTAGGTATTAGCTTTACATGGTTCAAATCCTGCTGGGTTTATAATTTTTAATCCAAACAATCTCCGTCATTGCAACAATGACCTTTCTAAAATCAAGATTGACCAGGAGTCGAGGAGTGTCTTGAAGCTGTGCCGATTTTCGGCGCCCCTGCCTTAACTCATGGATTAAGCTTAACCGCTTGACCAGTCGACTAATATTTTGGTCCATATCAAAGAATATGTCCATGTTAAAAGAAGACAGAATGCGTGCTATTTAATATATCGTAGCTTTTGTGACATGATCAATATATCCATTTTCATGAAAATCAATAGGCATGTTCTGTAAGTATATACCTATTTACAGAATGAAATAAGGAAGGACACATGCTGGTACTAAAACTAATTATTAACTAACAATAGTTTAATTTGAATAAGAACAGCAACGCGAAAAACAAACGGGTGAATTTGAAAAGATAGGTTTTTTAACAGTACTCGTATCAAAAAACCTGTAAATTAAATCAAATTATGTTTTCGAGAATTATTTTTAGAAAATTAAAATTATATTTAGAGGGAAACAATTAAGAACTTAACTTAAGCCATGTAAGACGATTATTTTAGGATGGGGTGCATGAAAATCAGATTATTGGTTGATGGACTGTAGAACCTTTCGTATCTTCTCACCCTCACAAGCAATCTAAACAGTCAACAAAACAAAAACGCTGACCGCCGGTAAATTATGCACGGTATTAGAGAGGTTTCGCAACGCTACGAATACGATAACGAAAACGAATACATCACGCACATGTATTCGTTTTCGTAAGCCTGCAAAAATCGAGGGCGCCGTCGATCCAAAAATGTGACTGCGGTAAATTCGAAGCGCAGCAGGTACGTGTTGCTTGGCTGCCTAGGCCTAGCGTAACATCAAAGCGAGTGAGCACTTTAAAAACTGCTATTTATCAAAATCGACTTGTTATTTTAGTAAATTACTTTTAGTAAATTACTTTCAATAAATCTATAATTATATTATAATCATGAATCATTTCTGATTCAAATGCAAAATGTGTAAAATAATCAAAAACTATACTCGTTTTGTAGTTACGAATATGACTGGTGATATTCGTCAACACAAGAGAGGTTTCGCAATCTTACGAATACGATAACGAAAACGGATACGTCACGCACACGTATTCGTTTTCGTAAGCCATAAAAAAATCTGTTTCGCATGGCAACGAAATATTGAGGCGCGTCCAAAATATGACTGCGGTAAATTTGAGCGAAGCGCAGGTACGTGTTGCTTGGTGCTTGGCTGCCTAGGCCTAGCGTAACATCAAAGCGAGTGAGGACTTTAAAAACTGCTATTTATCAAAATTGACCTGGCATTTTAGTAAATTACTTTAGTAAATTACTTTCAATAAATCTATAATTATATTATAATCATGAATCATTCCTAATTCAAATGCAAAATGTGCAAAATAGATCAAAAACTATACTCGTTTTGTAGTTACGAATATGACTGGTGATATTCGTCAACACGAATACGCTTTACGAATATGAAATGGGGATCAGCTCAAAAGTTTCACAAATGTATGACGTATCCGTTTTCGTTATCGTATTCGTAAGGTTGCGAAACCTCCCTATTAACACGCTTTACGAATATGAAATGGGGATCAGCTCAAAAGTTTCATAAATGTATGACGTATCCGTTTTCGTTATCGTATTCGTAGCGTTGCGAAACCTCCCTATTGTGTACTGCTGGTTAATTTTACGCTGCAGTCTGTTCCAACCCTGGACTTCTATAACGTTAATGGTTAATATATTATAATATGAGTTTAAAGGCCAGGTGCGGGCAAAAAAATTCAATTGATCATACATTCCAATAATTATCGATCTGTAGTTTCCCCTATGTTTCATAATTCTTGGGATTTTATTTGTGTTACACGAGCTTGTTGAAAATAAGCACTTTCTTATCAGTGGGAGGATAGTTCAAATTACACAGTAAAATCTCTATTCTTTTGTACACAAATTTTGTAAATAGAGAGGCATTTTAAAAAGCTATGAAAAATAAATGGTGTGGTAAAAAATTTGTCAGATGACTAAATATAGGTAATATAACTTGAATTTTTATTCAACTTCAGATGTTTATTTTCATGCTATAGCAAAAATTATCCACCGTATACCCACCATCTTTATTCACCTTATAGGGAGTCACCATACATGTTATTACATTAGGTTAAACTACCTAACTACTGACAAAAAGTCTTTCAGGTTTTTATGGCAGAATTTTGACAAATTTTTTATTTGACCATATTAAGGGAAATTCATGTTTTTTCGCCTTGATTTCTGTTACAAATATTTGATTTATGTACAATTAACCAGATATTATATTTAAAATTCATGCATGTACCTGAGCTTTAAGGGTGGGGAGTTGGGTCGAATAAATAATTGGTATACCATGTTCATGTACCTGAACCTCGATCCCCGCATAGTATTGTTTTCAGAAACAAGATATTGCGAGGGCCGAGATTCTTTGGAGTCGCTGGCTACAAAATTACAGTAGACTGTTGTGTCGAAATACGTGTTTGTTTACGTTGAGGAAAAAGTGTATTTTTTTTGTATGGGGGTATGATGTTACATACCAAGCTATTAGGATTTTTTTTTTAAACAGAAATGTTAAGCTTTTGATTTTTGGAATTATTTCCAGCTTCTTGTGTGTGAACAATAATACTTAAAACTCGTTTTGCTCTGAAATCTTGTTTAATTCACATTTTGAAATACAAATATCATGAAAGTTAAAAAAAAAACCACTATTGGGTGTCTGCTGCAGTATCTGAAATAGTTCTGCTGTTTCGCCGTCGATGCTTGCGTGCCCATCGCCAGATCCGTCGAAGCCACGGCACACGAATTCGCCAACGGTGGCGGCGAGGTTGGGAAGTAGTACCTTCCTGTTGATTACTGCCTACTGTTGCGTTATCACCATCAATGGCTGGCGTCGTGGTCTCGTCACGACGTGCCATTACATCTCCTTGGTGTTGGTTCGTTGCTCCATCACCAGCACTATGATCCATTACTCTATTCCTATCTTCGCTCTCAACCAACTGTCGTCTAGTCAGTAACGCCTGTGACTCCTCATTTGAGCGGGAATGTCCAACTTCTTGAACATCGGCTACACTATTAGCACGATTAAATTTACGTTGCCTGATCTCAACTATGTATTCGCATAGCTGTGCAAATTCTTCCTCTGCTTCGCGTTTCATTTCCATCCTCATTTCTTTTCTCAGAAAATATCTCTTTCTAAAACCGTCATCTGGGAAAATCTGTAGCTTCTAAACAATGGCGGTAATTCGAGAGAGCGCTCTCGGTTGTTCGGTTCATGTCTACGACTGGTCCCAGACTTATGCACAGGACCTTAATAACAAAAGAAATGAAAATGAATTGTTGTACAGTATAGGCCTAAATCAATTTAATAATCAGTGCAATTACAGTATTATATAATAAAAATACTACATAAGTAAATTATCTTACCATTTGGCATATCCATTTATTAATTCTCTTAGATTTCTAGTTAATAATAGCAGATGTGGTCAGTATAAAACGATCTTCTTCGTTTTAGCTGTTCAATTGAATGTTTATTATTGCCGTTTCCATAGTACAATTTGACCCGCATTCACTAGTAAAACGCGCGCGTACCAACAAAGATCGGAAATGATGAGCGCGCGTGTCACAGTGCAATGTGCAATTAATTCGGAAATGGTTCAAATGGAGCGAACCCAAAATGCGCAGACAGAAAGTGGGGAATACGTCTTGCTGAAGTTGCAAAGCTTCTTCAATAACGATTTGGAAGCCATGGACAGCATGTGTAGCGAGAAATTGAGGATTCTGATTAACAACGGAGCCGTCTGGACATTAAGTTTCAGTCGAGATGACCCATTTACCCTCCTACAACTTCTGATTGGTTTGCCATACATATCAGAGACAGCGAGTGTTGTTATTGAAGGATCAGATATTGTTTGTCTTTTTGACAGCAATGGCAACATTCGAGAAGCTGCAAGAGCCTCTAAGATCACACCTGATTACAATGAACGATACTCCCCGGTCTTTGAAACATCTCTCCATGTTGTTTATTCGCGACTATTTTGGCCGAAATGACTTATCAAAGTTAAGTTCGCTCTTTCACTACCAAAGCGAATCGAATAATTCGCTATCTTATGTACGAATAATGCCTAGTGTGAGACAATACAAAAGAGACAGAGGGAATAAATTGCTTAATTTAGAATGAACAGAGTGTCTGTTTAATTTGAAAGGACTCCCTTTTCCGGTTTATTTTTGCCGGTTGCATTCAACAACATCTGTTGTTTTAGTTTCTTTAAAATGATATTTTCGCAATAATGTTAACATAAAACTATCCTATTAATTTAATTTAAATAGCTTACATTATCAACTTCGACAAAACAATTTTTTCATACATTAATTGACAAAAGTGCAATCAACAAGTTAAGTTCGCTTCCACTACCAAAGCAAATCATTCGCTATCTTATGTACGAATAATGCCTAGTGTGAGACAATGCAAAAGAGAGGGAATAAATTGCTTAATTTAGAATGAACAGAGTGTCTGTTCAATTTGAAAGGACCCCCTTTCCCGGTTTATTTTTGCCGGTTGCATTCAGCAACAACTGTTGTTTTTGTTTCTTGATATTTTCGAAATAATGTTAACATAAAACTATCCTATTAATTTAATGTGAATAGCTTACATTATCAACTTCGATAAAATAATTTTTTCATACATTAATGGACAAAGTACAATCAACAAATTCCTTGCTACAATTGATTGTTTATATAGTATAGGGGTATCGCGTTCGTTTCAGTGAGTTTAAGGGTGGGGAGTTGGGTCGAATAAATAATTGGTGCATGTACCAGAACCTCGATCCCCGCATAGTATTGTTTTCAGAAACAAGACATTGCGAGGGCCGAGGTTCTTTGGAGTCGCTGGCTACAAAATTACAGTAGACTGTTGTGTCGAAATAGGTGTTTGTTTACGTTGAGGAAAAAGTGTATTTTTTTGTATGGGGGGTATGATGTTACATACCATGCTATTAGGAGTTTTTTTTAACAGAAATGTTAAGCTTTTGATTTTGGAATTATTTCCAGCTTCTTGTTTGTGAACAATAATACTTAAAACTCGTTTTGCTATGAAATCTTGTTTAATTCACATTTTGAAATACAAATATCATGAAAGTTGGAAAAAAACCATTATTGGTTGTCTGCTGCAGCATCCGGGATAGTTCTGCTGTTTCGCCGTCGATGCTTGCGTGCCGATCGCCAGATCCGTCGAAGCCACGGCACACGAATTCGCCAACGGTGGCGGCTAGGTTGGGCAGTAGTACCTTCCTGTTGATTACTGCCTACTGTTGCGTTATCACCATCAATGGCTGGCGTCGTGGTCTCGTCACGACGTGCCATTACATCTCCTTGGTGTTGGTTCGTTGCTCCATCACCAGCACTATGATCCATTACTCTATTCCTATCTTCGCTCTCAACTAACTGTCGTCTAGTCAGTAACGCCTGTGACTCCTCATTTGAGCGGGAATGTCTAACTTCTTGAACATCGGCTACACTATTAGAGAGGTTTCGCAATCTTACGAATACGATAACGAAAACGGATACGTCACGCACACATATTCGTTTTCGTAAGGCATACAAAAAATCTGTTTCGCATGGCAACGAAATATTGAGGCGCGTCCAAAATATGACTGCGGTAAATTTGAGCGAAGCGCAGGTACGTGTTGCTTGGTGCTTGGCTGCCTAGGCCTAGCGTAACATCAAAGCGAGTGATGACTTTAAAAACTGCTATTTATCAAAATTGACTTGGCATTTTAGTAAATTACTTTATTAAATCACTTTCAATAAATCTATAATTATATTATAATCATGAATCATTCCTGATTCAAATGCAAAATGTGCAAAATAGATCAAAAACTATACTCGTTTTGTAGTTACGAATATGACTGGTGATATTCGTCAACACGAATACGCTTTACGAATATGAAATGGGGATCAGCTCAAAAATTTCACAAATGTATGACGTATCCGTTTTCGTTATCGTATTCGTAAGGTTGCGAAACCTCCCTATTAGCAAGATTAAATTTACGTTGCCTGATTTCAACTATGTATTCGCATAGCTGTGCAAATTCTTCCTCTGCTGCGCGTTTCATTTCCATCCTCATTTCTTTTCTCAGAAAATATCTCTTTCTAAAACCGTCATCTGGGAAAATCTGTAAATTCTTCGCATTTTCATCACGTTTTCTTGATTTCAAACTCATTTCGTATGCGTGTGCACACATCCGACGTCTGTTTTCATAATATTGTATTTTTTTATCTGTCGTTCCTCCGGAGAAAGCACCAGCCGGTGGTTCTTGCAAATGTTTAACTCGTCTATCGGCTAAGTCGACGTAATCGGACATCAGATCAGTAAACCGTTGAATCTCAGAACGGGCACTTGCTAGCAAGTTTCTGATTGTTCCAGCATCAGAATCATTTGTTGAATTTACTGGAACTTGTTTAGGTCTTCTAAACGATGGCGGTAATTCGAGAGAGCGCTCTTGGTTGTTCGGTTCATGTCTACGACGGGTCCCAGACTTACGCACAGGACCTTAATAATAAAAGAAATGAAAATGAATTGTTGTACAGTATAGGCCTAAATCAATTTAATAATCAATGCAATTACAGTATTATATAATGAAAATACTACATAAGTAAATTATCTTACCATTTGGCATATCCATTTATTAATTCTCTTAGATTTCTAGTTAATAATAGCAGATGTGGTCAGTATAAAACGATCTTCTTCGTTTTAGCTGTTCAATTGAATGTTTATTATTGCCGTTTCCATAGTACAATTTGACCCGCATTCACTAGTAAAACGCGCGCGTACCAACACAGATCGGAAATGATGAGTGCGCGTGTCACAGTGCAATGTGCAATTCGGAAATGGTTCAAATGGAGCGAACCCAAAATGCGCAGACAGAAAGTGGGGAATACGTCTTGCTGAAGTTGCAAAGCTTCTTCAATAACGATTTGGAAGCCATGGACAGCATGTGTAGCGAGAAATTGAGGATTCTGATTAACAACGGAGCCGTCTGGACCTTAAGTTTCAGTCGAGATGACCCATTTACCCTCCTACCACTTCTTATTGGTTTGCCATACATATCAGAGACAGCGAGTGTTGTTATTGAAGGATCAGATATTGTTTGTCTTTATGACAGCAATGGCAACATTCGAGAAGCTGCAAGAGCCTTTAAGATCACACCTGATTACAATGAACGATACTCCCCGGTCTTTGAAACATCTCTCCATGTTGTTTATTCGCGACTATTTTGGCCGAAATGACTTATCAAAGTTAAGTTCGCTTCCACTACCAAAGCGAATCATTCGCTATCTTATGTACGAATAATACCTAGTGTGAGACAATACAAAAGAGACAGAGGGAATAAATTGTTTAATTTACTAATGAACAGAGTGTCTGTTCAATTTGAAAGGACCCCCTTTTCCGGTTTATTTTTGCCGGTTGCATTCAGCAACAACTGTTGTTTTTGTTTCTTGATATTTTCGCAATAATGTCAACATAAATAGGCCTAAGGGTGTTGCCCTTAATTTCATACTAAATGTTTTTTTCTGCCACTAAACTAAAATTTAGATCCCATTTTATCATATTATAGATTAACTATTAACGTTATAGAAGTCCAGGGTTGGAAAAGACTATATTTATCTTCATTTCCCTACTTCCGTAATATTTGAGCGAATTTCCGTAATAATTACGGACGTTCCGAACTGAAAAACAGTGTTTAATTGCTTCTTTCAGCAAATTTCGATGGTGGTTGTACATAGTATATAGTGGATAAATGAGAATGAATACTTACCCCTGCGTCCGCCCCTGACACTATCAAACTAGTTTGACAAAAAAGTGTGATATGCCCAAATAATGGTAGTAATATGACATCATCATGTCCATATACATAGGCACATCACATATTTTTGTCACATTAAGTTTGATAGTGTAGACTTTAGATGACGATTAAAGCGAATTTAGGTTAAAATATTCTCCCCGAAGGTGTTTTTCACACACTGTTTCTTACATTATAAATAAATAGTATGTTATATTGGATTTTTGTTCCCATTTCTTTCCGTACCCAAATTTATTTAGGCTAGGATTTATAAATATCATGTGCCTATTAAAGATGGGCACAATTATATTCAACTACATGCATTCTATCATGGTTGTATTGTGTATGGAGTACTTTGGGTTAACTTTTACTATTTCCAGTTATGTACGTCGAAGCTTTATATATTTGAGAACCATCCGTGGGCACGTGATAAATTAAGGTTTTTCGGAGTTTAAATGACTGATTTCAATACTTGCGTGTGCAAGATACGAATGCAGTTATTATGTTTGCTATTTGCTGCTCGCGCACACGATACTACTACGTCAAGGTAAATTAATTTTAGGTAATTTATATCATTGTCTTTTAATTTGCGGTTGCTAAGTCGTTGACTTATTATTATCAGTTCCAAAACCATGTTCGGTGTTGCGCCGCCCGTGCACGACAAGTCATTTACCATTACAACTCATGTGTAGCATGCAATTGGTATGACCGTGATCTTGTAGTATCGTGTGTATATAGTTCATAGTTAGTTCATAGTTCAACGAACATCTTACATCGACATGGAATTATACGTAACGAGTTAACCACACGCAAGTATTGAAGCAACCCAACCCCGAAAATACCAAGCTTAATGTATCACAATTGTTTGGGTCTAGCACTAAATTTGACTTGAATTTAACTTCATTTTTTGTTTACATTTTGTAAACGAAGAATTCTTATTTTTGTTTACATTCGTGGATGATGTGCTTCCACAATTGTACTTGTTTTCACATTTCTGGGTTCCCACTTGCACATTGTCGTTTATTTTCAGTGCTAAACAATACATTCTGCTGATATTGACAGTGTAAAAAATGTATTACAGCCCTCCGCAGACACAACATTTTTGTAATTTTGTAGGATATTTAAAAAAACGTTGGAATTTCTCAAACACAAATGTTTTACCAACAAAATATTTAAGTTACTGGGCTTTGTCATCTCCCCTTTTAATCGTACCATGTTAAACTTATTTAATTTCAACAAACACATTTTAAACTGATTTATATATTTATACCATTATAATGAATAACAAAAACATTGTATGGCGTCTACAAAGAGCGATGTTGTAATCGTACTACTTAAGCCTAAAATTATCAAATAGTTCGGTAAAATCTAATACTACATTATTTTAATTTATGCCTACATAATTAATTAATCATATATGCATGTAGCCTAACATCTAAAAACGCATAAAGTGGGAGTGTATCAATGTAAAAGAAGAAGCGTATCATTTAAAAGAGTGGTGGTATATAATCCAAAAAGTTCAGTACAGTAGTATATAGCATGTAAAAACTATTAGCTGCTCAGCATATCCTGTTCATATCAAGTACGTCTATTATTCGAAATTCTATTCTCTTCGTGTTAAAAGTGCGGTCAACCGATTCAATACCGTAAATCCGTACTGTTGATGTTTGATGAAGCGGACGCTGATGTGTAAACCTGGAATCTGTTAAAATAGAAATACAGGTTTGTGAACGTAAACAGTGGGCGCGGCTGTGTCTTCACTATGGAATGCATATTCCTAGTGCAGTAGATATTCGGAGAATATTTAAAGAATATGATAGTAGGAGGAGGTCAATTACAGTGTAGTAGTAGGACCCAATAACAATTTATTGTAACAATAGTATTATATGCATATAATAATATAATTTTACTATCTCTATCTCTCTACCCTCTCTATCTATACGTAGACACAGATCGGAAGATTAACGGAACAGTTCGACTAAACTACTTTATTTTAAAGTACAATTTTAGTCTTACCTAGACATTTTTTAAGCACGTGCAATAGACTCTCCAGCTCCAAGTGGCGTTTGAACTTGCATCTCCTGAGCTTCTTGCACAAGTGCACAAATGGCACAGCAACATACAGCAAACAAATCACCAACTATTCCACCTTCGATGCCTTTATTTTCCCTTACTTTCTGCCTTGTTGTTAACCTGGCGTAGATGTTTACAAACGGGACGAAAAGAGAAAGACCACAGAGAAGACAGTCATCCCCAAGAGATTCCGCAAGCTTTCCTTGTGTGTAACATGGCACAACGTATGTAAAAATACACATACCAATGTTGCCAAAACAACCGAAAAGCCCATTTTGAAATTCGCCCATGATGTCAGAAAATCTATTCGAAGACGGCAAAAATACAGCTGAATAAGCTAATTATTTCGTATACACTCTGCTATCACTCTCCGTATCGGTACTAGCTTTATGAACAATGGGCGTTGACTCTTCCGTGTAGTGCAATTTGTATATGACCCTGGGGCACTCACAACCAATCAAGTTCATTTGTTATTTGACGTCATACAATATAATATATGCTTTAAACGGTTTCTATAGTAACAGAGGTTATCATCCGGAAGGAACCTTTTTTTACTGTACCAAGATTTTTACATCAATAAAAAAAATCGTTTTATTCATATTACAGTATTTATTTTTAATCACATTTTCATTTCAAAAATATAAAAACCTATTTATAATATATATAATTATTGAAAAATTGACCATGCCTCCTCACTTATCTACACTTACTATATTGACAAACTATTCATATTTGTTATTTAATTTTATACGAAATTATAATATAATATACTTCAGCGTTATCACGAATGCCCACAAACGATTTTAAAAAAAGAAGACTTTTTCTTCCGCAAATGTAAAAAAAAAATTTCAAATTCATTTAGTAGGTTACTAAAACCAAGCTTGGTATTTACGAGTTAATGTTGCATTTATATACTATACATTATATTGAGTTGCTTCAATATTGCGTCCCGTGTGCACGATGCGCGTGCAGAGGGTCGTTCAACTCGTTGGATACTGTAAGTCGTCGATGCTTGCTATTGCTGCTTAAATAACTCGTTGGCTTAATATTTAATGTACAGTATAGTTCATGTTGACATGCTGTGTTACGCGCGTTCAGGTTACTACTTCGAGGTCATATACCATTGCTACTTATGATGTGTGGTTGCTACTCTCGTCGGCTTACTATTATACGCACGTTCACGATACTAGTAGTCATAAATTATACAGTACCATTGCATGCCACTTGCCGTGTGTGGATATTAATTGGCTTACTATATACATAATAGATAAAGTAGCTACATCAACTTGTATGCACTTTGAGGTCGAGTCCCAGGGGAGGCCGCAGAACTATTTTAAGGGGGTTGCCCAAGAGTCCTCAGAGGGCCGTAGTTAGTATTTGCGTCGTTATAGGCCGCAAATGGTACTCTCGCACGTAAAATTCACGATAAATAGAAATGACACTCTATATCGGGCTACAGTACCAATCGTATAATTAAACGCCTGTTTTTTCCGCCGGTAAAACTAGCGACAAGCCATAGGATAACATTATTTGCGTTCAATGCGAAGGTTTAGAGGAGGTCCCCGACGAAGGACTTCCGGTAATGTAATAAATTCTAGCAATTAAAATCAATTAATTCAAATTGAATTATTATTATCAATTACTGTAATTATTTTGAAATAAATGCTAAATAAGTCAGTAAAACCAAAATTTCCAAACTGTACACCGACACTCCAGAAAAGAAAATATGATTGAAATTTGCAGAAAGAAGCAACACTGTTATTTCAAAGTCCGTAACGTCCGTAATTATTACGGAAATTCGGCCCAAATTTTACGGACGTAGGGAAATGAAGATAAGGGTACTACGGAAATACTTAAATGATGGGGAATCCCCGGCAAAATGCAATGATTATGGAGAAATCAACGACCCATAATGACGGGGTTTACCACGAACACAATGTGTAGTGGCTTTTCGTATCTTCTCACAAGCAATCCAAACAGTCAACAAAACAAAAACGCTGACCGCCGGTAAATTATGCACGGTATTGTGTACTGCTGGTTAATTTTACGCTGCAGTCTGTTCCAACACTGGACTTCTATAACGTTAATGGTTAATATATTATAATAAGTGAGTTTAAGGGTAGGAAGTTGGGTCCAAGAAATAATTGGTATACCATGTTCATGTACCTGAACCTCGATCCCCGCATAGTATTATTGTTCACACACAAGATATTGCGAGGGCTGAGGTTCTTTGGAGTCGCTGGCTACAAAATTACAGTAGACTGTTGTGTCGAAATAGGTGTTTGTTTACGTTGAGGAAAAAGTGTATTTTTTTTGTATGGGGGGGGGGGGGGGTAAGTTTTTTTAAACAGAAATGTTAAGCTTTTGATTTTGGAATTAGCTTCTTGTGTGTGAACAATAATACTTAAAACTCGTTTTGTTATGAAATCTTGTTTAATTCATATTTTGAAATACAAATATCATGAAAGTTTAAAAAAAACACTATTGGTTGTCTGCTGCATCCGAGATAGTTCTACTGTTTCGCCGTCGATGCTTGCGTGCCCATCGCCAGATCCGTCGAAGCCACGGCACACGAATTCGCCAACGGTGGCGGCGAGGTTGGGAAGTAGTACCTTCCTGTTGATAATACTGCCTACTGTTGCGTTATCACCATCGATGGCTGGCGTCGTGGGCTCGTCACGACGTGCCATTACATCTCCTTGGTGTTGGTTCGTTGCTCCATCACCAGCACTATGATCCAATACTCTATTCCTATCTTCGCTCTCAACTAACTGTCGTCTAGTCAGTAAACGCCTGTGACTCCTCATTTGAGCGGGAATGTCCAACTTCTTGAACATCGGCTACACTATTAGCACGATTAAATTTACGTTGCCTGATTTTCACTATGTATTCGCATAGCTGTGCAAATTCTTCCTCTGCTTCGCGTTTCATTTCCATCCTCATTTCTTTTCTCAGAAAATATCTCTTTCTAAAACCGTCATCTGGGAAAATCTGTAAATTCTTCGCATTTTCATCACGTTTTCTTGATTTCAAACTTATTTCGTATGCGTGTGCACACATCCGACGTCTGTTTTCATAATATTGTATTTTTTCATCTGTCGTTCCTCCGGGGAAAGCACCAGCCGGTGGTTCTTGTAAATTTTTAACTCGTCTATCGGCTAAGTCGACGTAATCGGACATCAGATCAGTAAACCGTTGAATCTCAGAACGGGCACTTGCTAGCAAGTTTCTGATTGTTCCAGCATCAGAATCATTTGTTGACTTTACTGGAACTTGTTTAGGTCTTCTAAACGATGGCGGTAATTCGAGAGACCGCTCTCGGTTGTTCGGTTCATGTCCACGACGGGTCCCAGACTTATGCACAGGACCTTAATAACAAAAGAAATGAAAATGAATTGTTGTACAGTATAGGCCTAAATCAATTTAATAGCCTAATCAATGCAATTAGAGTATTATATAATAAAAATACTACATAAGTAAATTATCTTACCATTTGGCATATCCATTTATTAATTCTCTTAGATTTCTAGTTAATAATAGCAGATGTGGTCAGTATAAAACGATCTTCTTCGTTTTAGCTGTTCAATTGAATGTTTATTATTGCCGTTTCCATAGTACAATTTGACCCGCATTCACTAGTAAAACGCGCGCGTACCAACACATATCGGAAATGATGAGCGCGCGTGTCACAGTGCAATGTGCAATTCGGAAATGGTTCAAATGGAGCGAACCCAAAATGCGCAGACAGAAAGTGAGGAATACGTCTTGCTGAAGTTGCAAAGCTTATTTAATAACGATTTTGAAGCCATGGACAGCATGTGTAGCGAGAAATTGAGGATTCTGATTAACAACGGAGCCGTCTGGACATTAAGTTTCAGTCGAGATGACCCATTTACCCTTCAACCATTTCTGATTGGTTTGCCATACATATCATCAGAAACAGCGAGTGTTGTTATTGAAGGATCAGATATTGTTTGTCTTTATGACAACAATGGCAAAATTCCAGAGAAGCTGCAAGAGCCTCTAAGATCACACCTGATTAGGCTACAATGAACGATACTCCCCGGTCTTTGAAACATCTCTCCATGTTGTTTATTCGCGACTATTTTGGCCGAAATGACTTATCAAAGTTGAGTTCGCTCCACTATCAAAGCGAATCATTCGCCATCTTATGTGTACGAATAATACCTAGTGTGAGACAATACAAAAGAGACAGAGGGAATAAATTGCATACTTTAGAATGAACAGAGTGTCTGTTCAATTTGAAAGGACCCCCTTTCCCGGTTTATTTTGCCGGTTGCATTCAGCAACAACTGTTGTTTTTGTTTCTTGATATTTTCGCAATAATGTTAACATAAAACTATCCTATTAATTTAATGTGAATAGCTTACATTATCAACTTCGACAAAACAATTTTTTCATACGTTAATGGACAAAAGTGCAATCAACATGTTCCTTGCTATAATTGATAGTTTATATAGTATAGGGGTATCGCGTTCGTTTCAGTGCAGGGGCGGACGCAGGGAGGTGTTGCCCCATTTGCCCGGGCAACAACCTTAATTTCATACTAAATGTTTTTTCTTTCACTAAACTAAAATTTAGATCCCATTTCATCATATTATAGATTAACTATTAACGTTATAGAAGTCCAGGGTTGGAAAAAACTATTATTATCTTCATTTCCCTACTTCCGTAATATTTGGGCGAAACTCCGTAATAATTACGGACGTTCCGAACTTTGAAAAACAGTGTTTAATTGCTTCTTTCAGCAAATTTTGATGGTACGGTGGTTGTACAGTATATAGTGGATAAATGAAAATGAATTTAGGAAATTGTGGTTTTACTATTTAGCATTTATTTCAAAATAATAAAATTTAACGTTTTGCTCAATATATTTATAGCAGCAGCTTCACATTTTTTTTTCGAAACTGTTTTAATTATTAATTGATAATAATTAATTTGTAATAATTGATTTTAATTGCTAGAATGTATTACATTACCGGAAATACCTTCGTCGGGGACCTCCTCTGCCTTTGCATTGAACGCAAAAAATGTTATCCAATTGTTTTTCGCTTGTGTTTTACCGGCGGCAAAAACAGGCGTGATACGATCTGTTTGCTACTGTGTAGCCCGATATAGAGTGTCATTTCTATTTATCGTTAATTTTACGTGCGAGCGTACCATTTCTGGCCATCTAGGGTGTCATTTAACAAAAATTCCCACGGTGGGGCCTGTGGCGCAAATACTCAATATCTACGGCCCTCTGAGGCCTCTTGGGCAACCCCCTTGGGCCTTAAAATAGTCCTGCAACCGCCCCTGTAATTCATAGCGTGTCCGTATATTTGGATGCCATTGCAAATCCACGCAAGAAACACAATTTCAGCGTTAAATATCGAATGGCCAGTGATAGGACTCCCCTCCCTCCAATGTGTAGCTCCGAGTGACGTGTAAGACAAGAGATACAGGGTATTTTAATGAATTCCAAAGATTTTCTATCTATAATAGTATCTAAGTATTTTGTCCTGACCTCGCTTTTGTTTGATGTACATGCGTCACTTGAAGCGATATCCGGAACGCTGCGTCGAGCAGAAGAAGGCAGTAACGGCGTTTCATACGTAAATGGCCGTAAGCGATTTTATTTAGCACATGTCGTCTTCTTCTACCTTTCTTTAACAACCACGTACTCTCGACACTGTCCGACTCCTCCTCAAACAACACGTGTGACTATACTGTGCGACCACTGGGGTTAGTCTAATATAGCCTAGACCTCGTTATGGGAAAACGAGGCAAAAAGCATAATGGACCAAAACGGCAAAGAAATTGGGTAAGAATGTAGGCCTAGCTAGGCCTAGGCCTAGGCCTGTTTAGTATTATAACCGACAGCGACAGTGACTGATGAGGTTGTCAGACGATCGGGACCACGTACGATCGGACCCGGCCGACCGAGACCAGAAAATGTGGTCCCGAACGTCTTATTCGTTGGGCCCGATCGTTTTAGCTCAGGGCCTGCTGAGTGATAGTCTTTGTGTTCTCAATATGGTAAAATCGATCATCGCGTATTACTTTGATCCCAATAAAAAGTATTCGTTATGGAGCGTCGCTGATACGCTTTTTTTGCTGTTGCGTTCGCGTTTTATTTCTGTCGAGCGTTTATTAATAGGGACTTTAACGAAACATAACGTTTAGGGGATGACGACAAACATACTGTGCTCGCTAGAGCGTAAAATAATAGTAAATACAGTCAACCAGACATTTCAACCCCTGGACTTCCAAAAGCGGGACTATTGATTTTTAAGGGCAGGTGGGGGTGGGGGGCTCAAAATACGGCGCTTGTTCCGTTTCGCACCTGTTTTTATTTCGACTTCCTTTTGACTCCAAACTTGTTCATTAACTTATTGTGAATACCACACCTTAGAATTGGGCCTCATAAGTACTTTTATGAAGAAGAATCACATAAAAAAAAACAAATAAATCCTTTAAATTGATGATTTTACAGACAAGTTTCTTGCATACCGTTTTTAGCATACTGGAAGTTCAATATTTTCGTTTCTATGGAGCGCCAAAAGAGCAACTATAATAGATTGTTAAAAACTCAATGGAATGCGTCTTCTTTTAATGCATCTATTATTGAAATACACGTTTAATTTCAATATATTTTGCAATAAATCTGTAACATGTTACTGCTAATAATGTGCTGTTTTCAAATATCAACCGACCCTAAATCAGCATCACTACCTAACCTAGGCCTAAAAGACTAAGAGGAATATTATTTAGATCATTGAGGTATCTACAGTACATGTAATATGATGGATGAATTTGTCGATTTTTATTCTTAAACGAAAACCATGTAGAGTATCAACAGTAACATTTTTGTTGCATTGACATTGACAAAATATATTAAAATTTAACGTAATTTTCACCAATAAATGCATTAAATATTCGCATTTAATACTGAGTTTTTAGCCCTCTATTATAGTTGCTCTTTTGGCGCTCCATAGAAACAACAACATTGAACATGGCGTATGCGAAATTCACGAACCGATGTGCGAGAAACACGTCTGTAAATTCATCAATTTAAAGGATTTATTTGTTACTTTTTGTGTGATCTCCTTCGTAAAAGTATTTTTGAGGCCTAATTCTAGGGTGTGGTAATCATGATAAAGTTACTTAACAAATTTTGAGACGAAATAAATGACAGGTGCGAAACGGAACTAGCGCCCAGATAGATTATCAATGATTTTTTCTGTTTGTAGTGTAAACAAAAGGAACATTATCCAGACATTGAAAAGAAAAACATAGAGTTTGAAAAATATTATAAGGTAAGCTTTGTTAAATTATGAAATAGAGTTAATATGGTGCCCATACATTCCATTCATCATTCATACATGAATGTGGTTTGCTTAAATAATGTATTAGCTTATTTTCCAATATTTTATAAACACACCTACTGTAGTGTTAATTATGACAAAGGATGCTGAAACAATCCTAGGCCTAGTTAGGCTAGGCAACTGAAAATGGCAAGGCTGTTTTTTCCAACTATCATTAAATAGTGCGTACGATTGCAAGCCATATGACCCACAATCATCCATCAAATGACAGGAATTTATTTAGGTGTTAAAGTCCAATAATTATAGTATTATATTGTTAAAACTTCTAATTATATCATCAATACTAAACTTTTTTTGTCTTACAGGCTCAGGGAATTGTTCCAGTTTCTGAGTGGGAACAATTCATTGCAACCTTACAGAAACCCCTTCCTGCAACTTTTCGGATTACAGGATTTCGAAGGTAACGTCTGTTTTGTATACAAGCGGAAAATGTATTTTGTTTTTTTATGTTTTCATGTTTGAGTTCTACATTTTGAAATTGCTAACCTGGTAAATGAGTGTCAAATAAATAAAAGTCATCTACCGGAACTCAAACTCACGAAGATTAGCCCACAACATCACAAGACAACGTACAGTAGAACCTTCATTAAGGTATGGGACCGAAAGGCATAAGTAAAACATGGGATTCGTAAAATCCAGGTTGACCTTAAATTGACCCGAAAATACGTAGATTGTAGCTACTTTACTGTACAGCATGCAGGTGGTCACTAGCTAGGCCTTGCCTAGACTAATCTAGGCCAGGCTGGCAGGCCTAGCAAGATGTGAGGCCCAATTAGAAAAGTACAGTATATACAGGCTGTGTGATGTTTAAATAAAGTGTAAAATATCAATGTTATTGTATAAATGAACAATAAAAACAGTCGCTGCTGTAGTGGGAATGCGCGTGTGTAGCTTGTCTCACACAGCAGAGTTCCTCACACAGCCATGGCTTTGTGCTTTGTTGTTGAGCCCTCAATGTAAGAAAATGATGACATCATCGGTCATTTTAAGCGTACGTAAAATTGAAGGTACGTAAAACACCAGTTCTACTGTATTGCACGTAAAAGGCAAACAGATGATTAGATACTCTCTTCTAAATGTATTCTTAATAATATTAGTAAATTAATTGTAGATGAATTTAGGTAGTAACAATAATATTTATTTTTTTTTATTTAATTTTATTAATAAAGAAAATAATTTGTATAGTTCATGTGAATGTAAAAAGAATAACTTTGTTTTTTGGGATAACCCATAAAGATAAAATTATTCTATACCACAATGAAGTTAAACTAGGCTTTGATAACTGGGTTGTCAAATACAAAATTTCTACATCTGATTTCCTGCAGTTTTTGAAGTAATTTTAATGTAAATTACGAACTATTTTCTAGACACCATTCGACGAATCTTCATGCGCCGACTTGATTTTTATGATGTATAATTAATTTAAACCAATCGCGATAGAGATTTTACGTCATGCTTCATCTACTGGCCGAAAACAATTATGCAAATATGCAGAAGTAGTCACAGAAAAAGACGTAATTATTTAACAGAAATAAAGTGGATTATACATAAAGTTTTTGGTCCTTTACAAATACAAGATATTTTACCTAAAACTAAAACATAAACTAAATAGCTGAAATATAATGTCACCTGAAAAGGAAATTTGTAGCCATGCCTTATCTAGGCCAAGGTAATACATTTCAATGATCTTCAGTGAAAAACATATTTAGCACCTCTTCATTGTAGTGCTGATTACAAAAAGCCTTATGTAAAATTTCATCAAAAAACTTTTATTGATTTTTTTAATTTTCAAGAGGTTGAATACTTCAATAACCTGATTTACTGTAGAGTGTGTATAACAACATTGAAAAAAGCTATTTTCTTTGACTATAGTCGCCGCTAGGGTTGTAAGTGTTGAGCTAAGTTTGTTATTACTGACAATATTTCCATGTTTTAATTTTAACAGTCATGCAAAGCATCTACTGAAGTTTTTGAAGAGCCATTTGTTTACAGATCTCGTGGGCGATGCGATTGATGGAGTTCAAATTGACAAACCAAAACCAATTTCTTGGTAATATACAGTTTTCAGCTTAACATAGTATATATGTCAAACCACACAAAATATTATTTCTCTTTAAACTTTAAGATTTAATATTCAAATATATTTGTTTCAGGTATCCAGATGAGTTAGCTTGGCAGTTGAGTTTAACCCGAAGCAATATCCGCAAAGTTCCAGGTCTTGAAAACCTCCATAAATTTTTGGTTGAGGAGACAGAAAGCGTAAGCTTAATTTCTTTACTTGAACCTCTGATGATATATTTGCGATTATTGTATTTAATTTAAAAAGATGACATGCCATGTCATACATCATTAAAATGTTTTGTTTCTTAGGCATTTGCCATGATCTACAAATTACACTACTGATCAGCGGACCTTCAACATTCTTTCGCGTGTTACTCTGTAGTTTTTTCGTGTCTGCCGAGTGATTGAGTGTTTTGAGTTGCGACCGAGCAGTGACCTTGTCTAGCCAAGCGAGAAGGTTTTACAAGCAAATTGTA
This sequence comes from Antedon bifida, assembly GCF_963402885.1. Taxonomy (NCBI): domain Eukaryota; kingdom Metazoa; phylum Echinodermata; class Crinoidea; order Comatulida; family Antedonidae; genus Antedon; species Antedon bifida. The sequence goes on along the minus strand of NC_136233.1, from coordinate 7,539,635 downwards.
TTCAACATATGGCTATGTAACATAGGCCTTTGTGACTATCTTTAGATTACTCACTTAGTTTATCTTCAACAAATAAATACAAAGTATTGATTGACATAAAACAGGAAAATATATGTCTTTAAAATTCAAATGAACAGCTTTAAATAAAAGTCTATTGCATTCATTTCTTCACACACACATCCCTTGCCGAATGAAGTTCAAAACAACTCAAATGAGAGCCTAGCTGGGAGTTTCAGCAGACCAAACATGTTTTTGCTCCATGTAAAAGAACATAAATATTTAGGAACAACGGTAGATCGGGAATTAAACTGGAATGCTAATACTTTAAATATTGTTAAAAAATCTTTCTCTGAACTCTTTCACAGTGAATAATAATGTACTTTTTTTGTGTGTTATTCTTTAAGTGTTGTAACTTTCAATTGTGTTGTCTGGTACACTAGCCTAAGTGCTAATAATAAAAAGAAACTTGACCGTATAATAATAACTGCAAGTAAAGTAATAGGTAGAAATGTCAATGTTATTGACGTAATATACAGGCGGGATGTTATTAGCCAAGTTAAGAAAATAATGGATAGCTCACACCCATTACATTATAAATATGCAGAATCCATCCTTTAAAATGTCCAAACCTGTTATGGTGACCAGTGTTTTTTTCTCTTTTTTTTTGACATGAACCACGACTTTTATTCAATTTCATATGTACAGTTTAATGCATTTTTCCTTTTTTCATTATGCTCCTTTTTTTATTATTTATGCTCTTTTTTCATTTCCTTCTATTTTATCCTACAATTTGATAAAAAAAATACACAATTAATTTTTTTTTTTCATTAGGGTAACATAAGTCGCCAGGAGTTGGTCAGCATGATTCCACCATTATTAATGGATGTCAAACCTCATCACAGAGTACTTGATATGTGTGCAGCCCCTGGTTCAAAGACAGCTCAACTGATTGAGATGCTCCATGCAGAACAGACTGAAGGTTGGCCAGGTATAGACAGTAGAACAATTATTTTTACATTTTCAATAATTAGGTGATCATTTAGAATAAAATGATCACCTATTTTTTTATTATTATTATTCTTCTTTCTGTACACTATTTTGTGTAACAATTATCTCAAAAAGTTAAATGTCAATGATGACAAAAATGTCACAATTTAAAATGCAGTATTTCTCCATGTAGGAAATCATTTCACAATATCTTTCAAACAAAAACTTAATCCTAATAGGCTTTTCAGCATGATCACTCAACTGTGATGTCAATTATATGCCATTTTGTGAAATCACATTATCAATCATATTTCCATAACTCGTCATAAAATATCAATAAAATTCACTATACGCACTGCGCTTCTACATGTCAAATTTTCTTCTAAATCATATATTTATTTGATCAATTCAATATTTTCCGAAATTGTCATCTTCAAGTTTCCCGATCCCGAACAAGTCCAGTTCATTCAGAATTTGTGATATTTTCCCGATCCCAGCTGGATGGCTGATTCTCACCGGGATCCTGTGAGTGTGATATCCCGAATTTGCGATCTTTTTTCGATCCCGGCGAGATGGCCGATTCCCACTGGGATCCTGTGATATCCCGAATTTGCAATCTTTTCCTGATCCCAGTGGATGACCAAATCCTGGTGTGATTCGGGCATCCCGTGACATCCCGGTGGGTTCCTGGCGGGATCCCGAATTTATTTTTTATGGGGAGAGTACAGCAATTAAATGAATTATCTATTTAATCTTTGTATAAATTAATTGCAGAGGGATTTGTCATGGCCAATGACTCTGACAACAAACGATGCTACATCATGGTTCACCAAGCCAAGCGTCTTAATAGTCCATGTTTTATGATTGTCAATCATGATGCCAGTCTCATGCCTACTTTAATGCTTACAGGCAAAGAAGGAAACAAATATCCATTACAATTTGATCGAATTCTATGTGATGTACCTTGCAGGTATGTGAGCAGAGACATTAAATAAAGCGAAGGTCCAAGTGTAAAAAGAGGTTTTGATAGTGTCTCATTGCCACCTCTCTACAAACTTAATACACCAAGCTAAGTGGTGTACTTAGTTTGTAGAGAGGTGGCAATGCTCTCTAAACAAGCTCTTGGACTTCTGCTTAATACTTTATTTTAATTTACTTTTAATCACTTGGATAACATGAAAATTAAGACCAAAACAAAAATTAAAATGCACACATGTTCAAAGTATCAAAGTAACTCAGAAACATTCTAGGAAAATGCAGCTATATTCATAAAACTCCAGTATTTGTACAGGTAAGTGACTATGATTTTCAGCATAAAGATCAATGGATAGGGATAGAAAAAGTTAGGCCAGGCCTAACTCTGATGATATGCATGGCACTTCATCCCAGCAAAGAACGTGCTCCTTGCCTATCCAGTGTAACAAACTTTAGTACAGTATAAATTGTGCATAATATTGTTTGTTTTTTTCTTTTATATGTAGTGGAGATGGAACATTACGCAAAAACTACATGATTTGGAAGAAATGGAATCTTGGTAGTGCATTGAACCTTCATAGGTAAGACGATTATTAAGACCATGGTCCTCAAACTTACCTATTTTTGGTTCCTATTTAAAAACACATTCTAATCATGATGTTGTATGTATGGTTATTTGTATACTTTGTGACTTTTTTATGTTGTATGTGGTGAGATGTTCCTTGGTCAATCCATTCTTTATAGAGATCAATACATTTGTAGAGTCCATTAATGGGGGTGTTTATTATTTATAGAATTTATAGACTTATTCCACCATGCAGCCGAAGGGCTAGCATGAGCCTAGATTAAGAACTTTAAATAACTAATATGTTATCCGCACTTAGCGACAGTCACATATTTCAACATACATGCATTTTGTATTTGCGCTAATCTAGTTCTAAAATTAATACTGTATTTTATATAATTTTATATAGTGGGTGCATTAGGAGAGAGTGATTTTATGTTGTTGATTTCTATGTATATTTATCTTTTGCTCATTTAGTTTACAGTACAGAATTTTGTTGAGAGGAGTGGAACTTTTGAAAGTTGGAGGTCGTCTTATATACTCCACTTGTTCATTCAATCCTGTTGAAAATGAAGCAGTTGTAGCAGCTATCCTTCACAAATCTCAAGGTAGTTTTAAAGCTTATTATTCTTACATATCCAATATAGGCCTATAATCTATCCAATATTTTTTTAAATTTTATGTAATAATGTTGTGGTATTGATTTAGGTTCACTTTAACCCCTAAATACAAGTGTGTGAGGCTCACAATGATATAGAGATATGGAAATCACAGAAATAATTGAACTTTTACGCTCTTCGTAATATCTAGATTATAAGAGAAAATATACAACCGTTTCAAAGTTCCTTGTATTGCAGTCAGTTTTGCAATCTGGAGCTGATCTGCTGGGAGGGGTTCAAGTTGATTCTTAGCTTGAACATATTCCTATTCTTTTGACATTGTTGTCCAAACTACTACTGGAGTGAGGGAATTGATGCGTTGGCACTATGAGTAAGCCCAAAACAGCTTCTTCTTTGATTCTGGGCATGATCTTGAGACGGCGAATAAGTTCATATATCTTGGTTCGACCATCAAAGAAGAGGGCTCAAGAACAAAAGTAATTGCAAGAGCACCATAACCAACCATTGCTGTCGCAAAGCTAAAAATTATTTGGAGAGAAAAAATAAAAATTGAAAATAAAACTGGTTACTCCACACACTGGCCATCTCAATCTTCCTGTATGTATACGAGGCCCTGTAAATGAGATGCTATAGAACCAGGTGCCCTATAATTTTACCCTTAATTTGCATATTTCAGCGAACTAGGTCCACCAGAATGACGAGATGTTGTGTGGTCAATCGAGTGTGTATTTTTGTTTCTTTCTCCATAAGAAGGAATATAAACATATATAATCCGAACAATTTAGAAAAAAAATTAACTTAACAACTAGCAGTTGGCGTTCTATGGGTATCCTATATTTTTACCCTTAATTTGCATATTTCAGCTAATTTGCCAAGGTGTGACCGACGTGTGATTTGTGAAATTTCATCTCCACATCGTGTGTGTTCAATTTAGAAAATAAAGATTTGTTTGCAATTTGTTTGACTTTAAATTCTAGATTGCCTAGACTATACCTGATATATAGAAAAAATACTGTATATAGTGGCCATTTTGGTTTTATGGACATTAACCTGATTTCTTCAACTACAGTTTTTCTCCATTTTTAATATCAGTTGTTCTGATAGGTCTTTAGAAATATTTACCACAAAAATAAATTATGTTCTAATTTTGTCTAGGTATACCCATTATTTTTACTACATTGACCGCACTAAAATGAATTATGAAGATAGCAATTTTAGAAGATAATTATCTAAATAATTACATTCATAAACATTTCTATTAAATGGGATTAACTAATACTAAATTGGAAAACAAGTCCTATTTTTGAAAATTCAAGTGGCCATATGGTGACGTCAAACATCTGGTAGATACAAATTTTACATGAATTGATATCTACAACTCATCAGCTTCAATAATAAAATGTTTAAAATAGGGGTCACCAGCCATCCTGAAGAGCTATATTCGATTAAAAATAGGTATATTTTTTCCCAAATTTGCATTAAAATACCCAAATTTTAACACACGATTATTAAAGTTTAACGTGCATGTGCGTCGTTAATTTGCAATAAAAGTTCATCAAAATGAATGAAATCTACTACAGAAGGTATGAAAAACAAAAATCAATTGCAAAAACCATTTTACTACCCATGTACACGTACATTTTTAAAAAAGCATAATTTTTTCCCCTTTATCTAGTAATTTTACCAAATTTGTAACCATTTCGACTTGAAATCATGTCATACGAGCACGTCGATTTAGACAATTCTTGCACGTTTTTTATGAAAAAGTTAAAAAATTCGTCAACATTATGTCTTTTTTTTAATAGTTCATCACATTTAAAAGAGTTGCTCATCTATATTCTACATATCCAAATTTCTTCAACACGTTAATATGTTGTTGCTCAGACAATTTTCATCCAAAATTGGTATCTTCGTCTTTTTTTTGATGCCGTCATCATGTTAAACATTAGAATTAAAGGTGGGTCCCATATTTTCACCTATGCTACACAATGTATAGTGTATACTAGGCCTATACACTTGGACACAAAATAGAGAGCACATGGACAACAATGTTCTTGAACTTCAGATCATAATAGCATATAAATCTTTTTTCTGTGCGCATTTTATAAATCAGGCTTAACGTACGTGCGCGTGGTGCGGATAACTAACTCGTCAAAGTGACGAGTTCAAGTCTAGTACAGTTATTTATGTAAAGAATAATGGACAAATTTAATTTGTTAATAAGAACAAAGACCAAAGACACTGTCAGCTGTAACTATAAATTAATATTTTTGATTGGGCCTAGATTATATTTTCATGTATACTACTTTTTGACATGCAGGAAGTATTGAACTAGTGGAAACATCGGCAATGCTTCCAGAATTACGAAGAATGCCAGGGATTAGTTCATGGAAGGTAAATATATAATCAGTTTAGTGGAGGCTACATGTTTAAAAATTAAGATGGAGCTCCACTCAGACTTTCTCAGCTTATATCATGTTTAAGTATGTTTAATTGAAAGTGACTATACAGTATGCTCCCTTCACTCGCGTACACTTTAGTATGTGCCCACGGATGGTTCTCGAATATACTGTAAAGCCCAAAATGTTCGTGTGCCATTTATATATAATAAAGGGTGCGTAGAAAATGCGAAAATTCCCAACGATGTTTTTAACAGTTGATCAGGCCTAACCTAGGCTTACTTAGCAAGGTAGGTTCGATCGTTGTTGTTGTTGTCGGAACAAACAATAATTTGGTAGAGTACATTGATTTTATGTTTAAGAGCCTATTAAACATGTGACTCGCCCACTGTGTAGCCAAAACGTTTATTTATTTACATCCCTAAATTTACAATCGCTTATTCTGTAATTTTACTGACGCTATTCAATTGTTGTTTGACATTCATCGTGGAGGCGAAATAGATTCGCCAATTTGGTTCAACAAATTACACAAGAAACTCAAATCACGAAAATATAAGGTTGCGAAATAGTAAAATCGTGAAAATTTCGGGCCGTGACAATTTTGGTCTTTACGGTATAAAGTCACTATAAATGGAAATTGCCAAAAATGCAAGGGACTCCACACATAATACAGACACGATAGAATGTATGTTGTTGAAGATAATTGTACCCATCATTAATAGGCCTAAAAGCTTAGGATGGATTATGTGAAACAAATAAATAAATTTATTAAATAAAAAACAAACATTGGGAAAATAAATATTTAAACATTGCATTACAGAACCTAATCCATATCTACCAAAAATGCATGTATACAAAATGCACGTACGCTTTTGCAATCTTTTTATCGCTATCTTTTTATGCAAAGTTAAAATCAAAGCCGGATCTTGAAAAGTTTTTACTTGATAAAACAAATTTTAATGGTGCCCGTCTTAAATTTCAAGCCCATTCCAATACTCTCCCTTTAAATTTTAAATTATTAAAGTAAATGGACCGTGGATAATGATGGTCTCTGTTCATTATGTAACTCTGGAAATATAGAGGACATATCTCACTTTTTATTTAGTTGTGATGCATTACAATGTGTAAGAGAAGAACAGCTAAATATACTTAAACAAGACTTAATTTTTCATAACGAGTTAGATGTTTGGGAAACATTCTGCACCAGTAACAATGATAAAAAAATGTTATATGTTTTGGGGACGATTACACTTCCCCTCAGTAATAATGTTCTATTGAGTCTTGACAAATTTTGTAAAGTATACCTAACAAGATCATGGAAAACAAACCCGCAGATAGCATGTAGTGTTTTTGTTTTGTTGCGGTATAGAGATCTTTTTATTTTGAGTTTTTAATATTACTATTTTTAAATTTTGATACAATTTATTTATTTATTTTTTTCTTTTTCAGTTACTGTACTACTTGTTTGTATTTCTTTTCTTTTTAACTGATTGTATATTGCATAAGTGACGTACGACTACGATAGCGATCGAGTCGGCGGTTGACTAGTTTTATTTTGTATCTGTTTGTTTTTATTAATTTGTATCTGTTGAATGTCTATCTGTATATAGAACGCACCGTGTATGAATGGGTGCCACCGTTGTAAAGGTGTAGTTTCAATAAATTATTATTATTATAATTGCCCAGAGATGGCTCTCGAATACAGGAAGTTTGGCATAAATAATTTGAAATTGTCAACATGTACACAGAGCAAATGAATACAAACACCATGTAATTCTGTAGCCAAATATAATTGTCAATCATGAGAATTTTAAAATAAAAAATAAACTAACACTCTAACCCTAAATACAGTTACATCTGATGTAGTAGGCACAGAATGCCTAGCGATTGCTATTAAAAATGCATATTGTTTCCATTTCGTTTATTTTTCCAGCAACCTTGATTTAAATCAATATACTCAATATGTTACAATAAATAATTCGATATTGCGTAAAATGTAATTCTAAATATGGTCCTACGGACTACAATCACCAACACCGCTCTAATAATCAAAATACATACATTGAATAATTCAAAGCCATGACCAACTGTGTACATTAACTGGAGTAAAAGAAAAACCACATGGGACATCAGTGGTTGATGTGATTTCATGTGTGATCTTGTACAAATTGGCTGGAAAACATTGATAGAAGTTGGTCCAGTTCAGTGAGGTGTTCGGAAATTTCTGTTTTGTAATAATGTGACAATACAATGTTTATTTTCACTAATTTACAATGTGGCCCTTGGCTGGTCATGGCTATCAGTAATTGGATTTTCATCTCTTTTGTCCTAGTTCATCAGCTACCAAAAAATTAACATATAGGTATAAATAGCATGCTTTCTTCACTCGCATACCCTCTAGTGAGTGCCCACAATTTATATATCATGTCATAGGTGACATAAATCCAATTTTGTCCACATATTTCATCATACATGTTACATAATAAATAAACTTATTACACACCTGGAAAATCAATTTAATTGTTACATGTACTGTATTTAATTGTAGGTTCTTGTTGATGGGAAGGAAATACATACACTTGATGAGGTGCCAGAAAATGAGACACGTTATCGTACTACTATGTGGCCTCCTGAGAATGTTGATAAACTGAATCTTCAAAGATGGTATGGTATATGGTATCAAAATACCCATTCCCAAACTGCATTTTATGTAAATTTAATAATGTTATTAATGTAATGTAATATTTAAAAATGTACCTATGTATAGTATAATTAGGTGCACATTCTGATCGTTCAATTGATATGTACTGTATGTATCACAGATTAATTATTACTGAACTGCGATGACATTAAGTCTAAATTGTAAACAAAGATGATTTCACTATTTGTTGTATGTTAAGTTAAGTTAATTAATTTGCTGTAAGTGCATTATTTTTGTTCTTCACAGTATCCGAATGCTACCACATCATGAGGATTCTGGAGGTTTTTTTGTTGCTGTAATAGAAAAGACCGACCACCTTCCATGGTCCAAGTTAGGAAAGGCTAAAAAAGGTACATAGAAAGGCACTTTTTTCACACACATTTTTCTAAAATGTTAAAAGAACACAAATGAATATAAACTAGATTTAAACTCATCACTGTGACAAGTTAGGTGATACAAACTATCAAAACATGGAAGTATAGCTCTGTGAAACATTGCTAAGATAAATATATATCTGTGCCTGTGGTGTTGTCTGCAGCATTACCATTATGCCACACACCTCAAACTTTATTGTTTTAATTTGTGTAGCAAAAATGACATTTCAATTAATAACTAGATTTAAGTCGTCACTATGACGAATTATAGGTTATATGCATTGATTTAAAGATAATTAATTTTTAAAAGATATTGATTGATTGATTTTGTCAGAATTTTTAATTATTTATGATTATGAAAGATAGGATCTTGCTAACCCAAATACAATAGCCGATGTCAAAATCCAATCAAAGATCCCTCTGCGTATGTCATAAACCACCCTTGTTACATAATAATAAAGACAAGTTACTTTTTCTTTAGATTTCATTATAAAATTATGCGTATAATCTATACACTAAGAAATAAAATAGAACAAACAATACGAATATAAAAAAGAAAATCTTATTTCGTTTCGTTTCCCAAGTACCTTGAATGCTAAGCACATACCACCGAGCCATACACAACTGATTAAAAGTTAAAGAAAGATTCCTCCATGTATTTCCTATGCAGTAACCACTTTGGTGCAGATAGATTATTTCAAATACCACAATGAATCATAGTTTTTTACTATGGTGACATCTTTAAAAATTAAAAGAAATTATGAAGTATATACTTTTAACTTTAATATATACAGATACAGATACAGATAACTTTTATTGTCCAAATAAACTGGAAATTGCATTTGCTCACTTATCACATAAAATATCATATAAAAAAATCGTATAAAAATAAATTATGAAATGTAGAATAACAATATAAAAATACACAATGATTAAAATAGTACATCATAAAATTACAGTTCAAAAATATTTAAGTTAAAAATAAAGATCATTACAAAAACGGTTTAAAAAGTGTCTTATATTTCATTTTTAATTATATATTATATTTTTATTATTGTTATTATCAAAATTATTGTAGTTACCTCTTAAAATCATCGTTAAATTTTTTAATCCCAGCTGTAAACCATTTTTCAATTGTTCTCACTCCGTAGTGACAATTGTATAAGAAAGTTTGTTGATTGTTGTAATTAAAATTCTTTTATTTAATATGCAATTAAAGATGACGTAATCAATTTTTTTTCTCTTATTTTCATAATAAATCATACATATGATACATACACTTTAAGAAAATGAAATGCAAAATAGGGGTTCCCAAACATTCTGACGATTTAGATTAATTTTAAAATTTAGCATTTTTTCACCATTTTATAAACTTATACGTGCGTAGAGTAAATAATAATATAAATAAATACTAATACATGAGAATTTATTTCGCCTGAAAATGGTCTACACTGATTTTTTTGGAGGTAAATTCTCTATTTTTTTGCCAACCTTACTGTTCGGTCAGATATTTACCCTTATTTAAGAAAACTTGAACATATTTCAAATGCAGCTTCTCCATTTTACAAATGCTCTTATTTATCTTAGAAGAAACACATTCACAAGCAGAAGATGCAGACAATAAATCTGAGACCTCACAAATAAAAAAAATGGAAACTGATTGTAGTAGAGACAAGGCTGATATTCCAGATAAAAAAAGAGAAGTTGATAATCATTCTGAAGCTGAAATGGTGTAAGTAATGAAGAATACATTTTCTTAAATTAGGATGCAGCATGAATCAGACCTTCAATTAAAAGGATCGCGCTAACGCTCCTCCGCGATCCTAAAAACGATCTGAGGAGAGCAAAAAATACTGCTCCTTAATTTTTCCAGATGAATAGAAATTTCCCACGGCAAATATAAATAGAATTTTTCAACGATGAATGAGTCACCGGTGAACTAGCTAAACTTCTAATTATAGTAGCAACGCTGTGTTGATCGTACTAAGGATGCCGACAGAAATCCCTATACTGTACGTAACAGTGCCAATTTGTTGGACACATGCCAAGAAACACAGCTTAATAGGAGGATGATGATGATGATTTTTTCCTCCTAGGGAACTTGAGAATATCGGTGGTGTTGTGTGGGGTCGGTTTCAGTAACCTTTTATATTCAATTTTAAAAATCAGACCAATAGGAGGCTGCCAGCTATTTTTTTTAGCTAGCCTAAGGGGTAAACAGACGATCGGGGCCATCATATAGACGATCAAGCCCATTTTTTTATGGGCCCTATCGTCTTATATGTTTAGCCCGATTGTCTTTGTTCCTGATAGTCTCAATCATTGGGCCTGATAGTCTTAACATTGGGCCCAATAGCCAATTGTATCCCCTTCCATTATAATTGAGTTCTCGGCATACATACTGATTGGATGAAGTGAAATATTGTGTTGTTCGGTAACCAAGGTATTGATCGTACGTAGGCTTTCGTGGAACCCACTGTGACCAGGGAGGTAGCAATGATTCCCGTATTCGATTGGGACTTTTACAGTTGAGTATAGTTTTTCCTTGATTTACCTTTCCGTTAATGGAGTATTTGAGCGTTAAGATTGTTCTTAATGAAAAAGCTTGCGTTGTTAACATTTTCTACAGTTTTATATATTTTTATCCTTATCACCTAATTATCTTCCCTGATTACATATATTCGATCCATCTGTGAGTGGACCGTCTGGACGTGTCTATTCCGTTTCCCAATAGCTCTGCCCAATACCCTCATAACTAAGCATGAACAGTTCCGCCGCTATTGTAGTGGTGGTTTTGGGATTGTTACTTTACTATCCTAAACATTGATTGATAATTTAGAAATGTTTTCTATGTACAGTAGTATTCCTTTAAAAATCAACAGTTTTAATATGTTCTTTCCAACCTTGCCTAAAATATATACATATGACTCAACAACATAGAATAGACGGCAGGCTTGGGGTGGAATTTTTTAAACATGAAATACTAGAACGATGACAACATCTTGCCGGCCGGCAGTTCTACTTTGAACGGATAGCCAAAACATTGACACGCAGACAAGTTTAAATGTTGACCAGGACAGAGGCAAAAACCAGGATGTCGTTTGTAGGCATGATGCATACGTCTTACATTTTTAAAACATGTTTTGATATTTAAGTGTATAATACAAAAGTTCTGAAGCACTAAAATGTCCGTAATTCTACGCAAATTTAGTTCAATTACTGGCGTACAGGAATGAGATTTGGAGATACATACAAACTACCCAAAATTATAATTTGAGATGATTAAATGGGAAACCCCGGCAAATGCAATAATTAATTATGAACAAATCAACAAGTAAATAAAATATTCCAAGCAGGGAATCGATCCCAGTTACTTTTCCAATAGAAAAAGGATCGACGTTTGACGGGAATTGTTGGGCAATGAACTGATCTATGTGTGAAGTATGCAACTGACAATAACGGACCATGCGTGTTGCACGGTGTGTCAATCTGTTGGTACATGGTTCTTCGGTTTCTGCATTGGCATTACGTATTCGTTTTTGATTGGCACATTGTTGCGAGGGAGTTCTAGAACCGGTGCAACCTTTAGACATGATGCCACAAAAAAAAGTTTCCGGCTTAGTTTTCTTTGGAGTATGAACTAATTTGAGTTGGCCGTGTGGTGGCAAATGAAGTTAATATACAGGTAGAAAGTTTACCATATTACTTTGGTTGGTTGGCAGGCCCGTAGTCAGGGGGGGTTTTTATGGTTCGGGCGAACCCCCCCTTTACAGCGAACCCCCCTTAACCGACTGCGAACCCCCATCACCGACATGCCCAATACCTCACCCTCATCTCTGATAATCCACCAAATAAGTGCTCCACACAGTACAAAAGGTTATTCGTAAATTGAAAAATTCGTAAACTCGTTCGTGAATAACTCGATACATTCTTCGCTGTATGAGCGTACGTCGAGCGATACGTGTCTGTAAATTTCCAAGAGTTGCAAATGAATTTTCACCTGAAATCCCTGGATGTAACATGATATTGACGCGTGTATCATACTCATACAGTGAGCTGGTACGTGCACGAACGATTCGTACAAAGGACACCGCCAGACAACCGCGTACCTATATTGTTTAGATCACGGCAGTCAGCATGCATAAAGTATACCGTAAATCTTCTAACTGTAACCCTGGGGTATTATTCTTTTTTACTGTTTTTTAGTAGTGAGTTACTATTACTAATCCTAAATTAGGCACTTGAAAATAGTAACTGTAACTGTGGCTATGAAGTATAGTGTATCATCATCATAGAGGATTATAGTGAATATTAATATATTACCCTATAATATCTATGGTATCATGTACTGTAGTTTACATTATAGCATCCGATTATTTTTTTCTAGGGCTACCAGCCGATACGTACTGAACTGTATCAATACCACCTATTTACGTTGATTAATAATTAATTTCCTCAAATTGCTGTAAAAATACAAGTAGAGCTATAATAAGCATTGAATTTGCCTTCTTTCACTCAAAGTGTTTTTTTCGGGGATTCCCCTAGGCGTAGGCCTACGTTCACATTGAACTTGAACGTAGAACAAAATACCGAGTGAATGATCAAACAATCGGCGGTTAAATAGTCCACGTGTGTGAGGAGGAGGAAAAAAGTGCGAATACGATCGTTTTGCTCATTGGTAGCATGCTGCATGAGAGTGTCTTTTCCGACCAATTAGAGGTGCCATTTATCATGAATGTTATGTGCGAGAGTACCATTTCCGGCCATCTAGGGGTGTCATTAAACAAAATTTCCCCCCCCCCCCCAATGTCCTGAATACTTATGCCCCCCCCCCCCCCCTTGACAGATCCTGGCTACGGCCCTGGTTGGTATATTTGCCGTTTTAATATACTTGGTGGGTGTAGTATGCATACATGAGGTTTCAGATACTGTCCTCTTTTTAGAATTTTTGTAGTCATCCGTGAGTTGTTTTTAAAGGTGTCATTTAAATTTATAATTTTTGACAGTTCGTTGTCGACATTTTCTCTAAAGCCGTCAAGAGCTTTGTAGCTGTGCATGTTGTTGCCGGTACTTGTCACTTACATATATGCAAGTTCTCTTCCGACCATGTGGTGAAGTTACCCCTAAAGGCATACACTCAGCACTTCACTACCAAGCCATACAGCTCGTCGATTAATACGGTTTTACATTGTATGAATGAAGCATAAGCATCTTAACCGACCAATCAGAATGGAGTTGACATTCACTTTACTCGTAAATATCAACATTTTGAAATATTAATGTCGGTTCTATTCTAATAATTATTATTTATTACCTGGTCGTCTATATAATCTTGTATTGTGTTTTAGCATTAAAAAAGATAAGCACTTTTTGTGTAAGGTATTTATGTTTATTGTATTACAACCTTAACAATGAAATTTAAAATTTGGGTTTCTGTTAAGACAAACTCACATTCTCAGATTTAAATTTATCATATCAACTATTACAACGACGCTACCATTGGTGACGAAAGATGTTTTCTATCAGCACACTGACGATCGGCCTGTTTTTTTTTGTTCCGGTCTGCGGTTAAGTTAAGAATAAAAAGGTTCATGTATGCGTGTGTATGAAAACGTCCAATCGGAGAGAAACAATAAAAAATATGCAGATGTGAAAAGGGTATAAAGCTAGTTTAAATGTAGGCCTACGGACTGTACTATGGGGAAAAAATAAGTTACATTTCGATTTGCATGCGGTACGGTCAACCCTATGACCTTATTTTTATTATATGCCCACGTCGACGGTCAAATTTGATCGCTATCACATACGTTTCAACGATCAGGTTTGTTTGATGATGAAATATAAATAAAAAAACTAAAACTGTATTTTACATATAGACCATATTAAAATATTACACTTTTAATCTATTTCGCAATATCTGGTCGATCTTGTGCTTGTTGGCCTCTGAGCATTTGGATATCTTGGATTGCATGTAAAAGTAAGTATTAGGTCCGGTTTTTCCAAATTTCCTTGATAATTTTGTCGCATAGTGCGTGGTGATCCCTGAAAATGATTTTCCCGGGTTGGAGATTTTGTATTTCAGCCTGATTATTTATGTGGTCCATAAGTCCTTCATACTTCACAACACGCAAATCTTTCTTTTTTGTTCATATATAATGCAATCTGCCGGCTTCTACGCGTACGTATGCATCAACTATATATTGTTGGAAAAGCTTTCCAGCATAGAAAATTGGAGAGAATGATTGTCGAATTGACAGGCGATGGGCATAATATTAAAGGCATGTAATTTTGTGTCTTTTTTCTGATCTATGATGTTTATCATGTTGCATGTCATGTTGCCAACCCAATTCCCCAAATGGATACAATATGGAGTAAACCATGGGGTCAATGTTTGACGACATTTAACAGATATGTTGGTGGGCTTGGTCTTTAGGATGGAAAACAACGTCTCGGTTATGTGGAGGTGCACCGTTTGGTGATGCAAAGATAACTGCTATTTCATCTTGTGTTGGATCATTATATCGGTGTTGGTCACCACCTTTTAAGATGTACATGGTAACACCAGGAGGTGGTGTTCCATTTTGATGTGATATACGACATTGTTGATCTTCGACTTCTTGCGTATGTTTGTAGGCTGCTGCATAAGGGTTTGTTCGTTCGTTCGTTTTGAAGGAGTGACATGACATCAGGAAGGCATTCTTGATTGGCAGGTTGTTGCATCCTGGCTTCAATTCAATTCAATTCAATAAACTTTATTGTCAAACTCATGAATGGCTTGAAACTTTGGCTGAAAGTGCACACATTAAAATTGTCTAAAAACATTGTCGCACAAACAGTAAAAAAGAAAAAAATCACATAAAACAGAGAACAAGATGTTATATAAAAAAGTTAAAAGAGGACACAAAAAGTACAAATTGAGTTAAAAATACAGTTAAGATACTTATAGCGGTTATTGTTTCCACATTAAATTAAAATGCCTCATAGCAGATGGGAGAAAGGATATAGGTAGGCGTTCAGTGTTCCAGCGGGGATATGTAATGCACCCAGACAGGCTTAACGTAATGTACTGGTTAAGGGGGTGGCTACTGGCATAATAACTTGTTAACAACTTCATCTGATTTCTTAATATCGTTTCGAATTATCTTTTTGGCAGATTTACTTATTCTTTGTACTTTTTTCATGCATTGCTGGTTTAAATTGTTGAACCAAACTATTGCATTAAAAGTTAAAACAGATAAAATAACAGATTCATAAAATAAAGTCAAGATCCTATTGCACACATGAAATTTCTTCAATCTTCTCAAAAAGTACAGTCGTTTATAACAATTTGTGGTAACTAACTTATTGTTTTCTTTCCAATTAAGTTTATCATCGATTACTGTGCCTAGATACTTAAAGTTACTAACAACTTCCAATGTTTTCATAGGACCACTCTTTTACAGACCTGATAATAGGTTTAATTGCCTTTATTCTCTGAACATATTTAGGCATCAGGTGAACAGACTTATGGTCAGAAGCGCCAATTCCTGGTTTTATCACGCATTTATAAGCCTTATAGTAACATTGCCATAGCATTTATCAAGAATGTTCTCACTTCTAGTAGGTTTTTCTACATACAGGTGGTAGTGTGGTACTGCTTTATTTAGCTCGCACTGATTAAAGTCGCCTGCAATGATTATACCCGCGTCAGGTGAGTCATTCTCCATGTCTCTTATTAGATCATGTAAATAATCAGCTGAGTTTTTCACAATTGCTGAGGTGGTAATGTATATGGCAGTAATAAAAATCTTAGGAAATTCCCTTTGGAGATAATAAGGCCTAAGAGAGAGTGTAAGTATTTCAATATACAGTATTGTCTGAAAATGCTTACATTAGAGCACCAGCGGTTATTTATATAAATGCATACACCTCCCCCACATTCCTTAAGCGCATTCGGTGTCCTATCTCCTCGTACACATGTAAAACCATCAATATGGCTGTAACTTTAAGTGTCCTTATTTGGTTGGAACCATGTTTCTGTCACAACCATTAAACTTACATCTCTGTAGTCATTGATACCTTGGTCGTAAGTTCATCCAGCTTCTCCCTGACAGATTGAGCATTGAACATTATGATCGAAGGAAGCGGTGGATTGAAGGTTCTACGCTTCAGTCTTTGACGAATGCCGCCTCTCCTACCCCGCTTCCTAGGTTTAATTTCCCGCGGAAAATCATCTGCGAAAGCGGGCTTCCTGATAGACAATGGGCTAACCTGCAGTGATTTTAGGGCCTGGCTACTGTACACAAATCTCCTTGATACTGCACTTAAACACATCTAGAAATCACAAAAATCCACAAGACAGAGAAACACAAGTCACAGATATAGTTTGTCAAACATCAACAATTTTCGACGTTCGGCGGGAATTGTCGGGCAATGAACTGTGAGTATGCAACTGACGATAATGGGCCATGTGTGTTGCACGGTGTGTCAATCTGCTGGTACCTTGTTCTTCGGTTTCTGTATTGGCATTACGTATCCGTTTTAGATTGGCACGTTGTTGCGAGGGAGTTCTAGAACCAGTGATAGTTTTGCGACGTTTAGGCATGATGCCACTTTTCTGGAAAAAGTTTCCTGCTTAGTTTTCTTTGGAGTATGAACTAATTTGAGTTGGCCGTGTGGTGGCAAATGAAGTTAATATACAGGTAGAAAGTTTACCATATTACTTTGGTTGGTTGGTATATTCGCCGTTTTAATATACTTGGTGGGTGTAGTATGCATACATGAGGTTTCAGATACTGTCCTCTTTTTAGAATTTTTGTAGTCATCCGTGAGTTGTTTTTTAAGGTGTCATTTAAATTTATAATTTTTGACAGTTCGTTGTCAACATTTTCTCTAAAGCCGTCGAGAGCTTTGTAGCTATGGATGTTGTTGCCGGTACAATTGTCACTTACATATATAAGTTCTCTTCCGGCCATGTGCCGAAGTTGCTGTAGTTTCGTAACGATGTGTGTAGCCTGACAATGGGCAGGTTTTTTATTAGATGACATCTGAAAAATTATATGTATATTATATAAAATAAGCACGGTCATGGACCGTATACGGTAAGGTCTAATTGCCGAGTTTCCAGTTAAGCTAAAGACAAATAATTCACATTTTATTTGCAGTCCATCAGATCATGTGACCACGTGCAGCGCAAAACTATTTTATTTATATTTTTTAATATATTATTAAACAAATGCAGTTTGGTAGAATTTAAAGAAATTATATATGAGGCTTAACTGTAATCAACCAAAGTGTATGTAACAACCAAGTATAATTGTGAATCCATCAAAGTGTGTTCACGCGTGCAGCGTAATATATTTGATGTTTGAAATTTACCTACCTCAAAAATACTGTCTAAATATTAAAAGTTTTTTTAAAGGTTTTGCAAAACAAATGGAGTTTTTGTAGATCTGTTAAAAAAAAACCAAAAATGTCAATAAATCATAATTATAAGAGATTTATTTGTGAACATCTATTTAGACCAATTAATTTTACACAGGTGTATCGTGGTTAAAATTTGCACAAAACTATACCTAATTGTAGTCATAAAACTGTATAGCAAAAAATACAAAATTGCCATTGATCTTCGACTCGGGCTGTAGGTGTGTGTGTGTATTAATGCCCAAATGCAGTTCAGCTCCAATTAACAATACATTTTAATGTGTAACCTGGCGTAATTTAGTATAATTCTATTGCAACTTCAACTTTACTGTAGTTATTTATTTATAATATATATGGGTGACTTACCAACAATTTTCCATGTGACGGTTAAATAATGAATAGAGTTTAAAAATCGCGGGCAGTATGGAGTATATCAGATCATGTGATCACACGCAGTGCAGAATATTTTCTGCCGGACAGGTGTGCATTTAAGCGAGTGACTGCGAGTGGTTGTTGTAAATAAAATTGGTATGGAAAACTGAAATTGAAAGTAATTGATAGAGTTTTTATAAAACTTTATCTTGTTAAATAACAATGTGTCCAAATACCTTTTTACCATGTGATTCCCTAAATGTGAGCACGTACCGTTCAGTGGTTTAGGAGGAGATACGTGAACAATTTCACTGTACGGTACCGTACACTGACCATCTTACGACCGTCACACTACCGTCTACGATACCGTCACACTCGTTTACACTAACAGTTACATCATGGTCATCTACGGTCGATATTTTCAACGTTTCTAGAAATAGAATGCAAAAATGATCGACTTTTTCTTGTTCTTACAGATTTCCTCATCTTTATGGTTTCAAATTAATTAGTATTTTTCAGTATATCACCGGGTGGTTTTAGAATTTATTCTGTGCCTGTTAACTTATATCTAATAAATAAATAGTCCTTTTCTCTCAATGTGCCAAAGTCCACTAGTCATTTTTTTGCATATATTCTTTAATAGTTTGGACTAGCAATTATACCCGCCCCAAACCGGGTTTCAAAATTAGTTTAAAGCCTCCTCAGTGCATAACACCCGATGCCAGTATCTCCCTATACTCACCAAAATCCCCATTATCCACTCAACCCAAACTCCCACATCCTATCTCCCCACCCCCTCTCCCACCAAATCCCCAGACTTTTTGAAATGTAGTTTAAAACCTTCCCGGTACAATTGCGGTCATTTTGATACCTCATATGTATGGTTACGTTCAGAAACAGAAATTTATATAGCGAACAAACATCGAAAGTGGGGAAAAGTGGGCCATTTTGACCCCATTTTGGTCCCTAACTTGGATCCTAGATGGCGGATGATGTTTAAATATAGTTTAGAACTTTCCCGGTACAATTGCGGTCATTTTGATACCTCATATGTAAGGTTACATGCATTAACAACAATTTGTATAACGAACAAACAAACACAAACGTACAAACTTTCTCACTTGTAATATAGAACATGTCTTTCTGTCTACTGGTGTTGTTTTTGACTTTGTCGGAATAACAATTTAGCATTGTGCAGACTTCCAGGTTCTCAATTTTAAGATAGGCTTCCTATTTCTTTTTTGTTTGTAGGTCACGTGTATTATTCTATTATAATAGTAATAGTAATTAACTTTTTTTTTTCAGACCGAAATGTAAGAAAATGAAATATCAAAATGTGTATAAAGAAGATCCATTTGTATTCTTTAAAGATGATGTTGAAATTTGGCCTTCAATTCAGTAAGTATGTGTTTATTTATATAATAGAAGTAAATTATGATAAACCTTACCTCTCTTGACACTCTCTTGTGGAGTGCACTCTCTTGTGGTTGTGTGTGGTGTAAATTTTGAGATAAACCAGCTGTTTAAAAAACCTAACTCATGAGGTTTATTTTTCAGTTAAAAATTCTCATGGTGACAATCATATTTGGCTATTTTTTTTTAATTTTTTTTTTGCATTTAAGCATTTTTTTACTTTCAATGACATAGTAACAAAATAAAAGGTGATACATAAAATGACAAAGTAACATTGAAAGAAGGCTTGATCCCGATGAAGGAGGACTTGTGTTGGGCAAGCATGAAACATAATATAAAGTGACATAGTAACAAAATTATGAAAAAATAGATAGGGTAAAGATATGTTTTGATTACATTATATGCAATAATAATATTTCATAAAAAAAGTAAACATCATGTTTGTATTCCTTCGTTTATTTATGCCAAAGTTCCTGCAATTCAAGAACCATCTGGGCCATTCCAAGAGTGTACATATACATTTATGTAATGCGACGTATGTTTTTATAAGACATAACGTTTTATTCAGAATCGTATCGACAAATTTCAGTAAATCATGCGTAACCTTTTTTCAATGGTTTAGAAAGTGGGTTCAAACATAATAAATTGTACCAGCAATAAAACCATTAGGCCTACTAATTAAGTTAGGTAATTATTTATTGACGATTAAAGCGAATTTAGGTTAAATGATATGTCCCGAATAGAGGTGTTTTTCACAAACTGTTTTACATTATAAATGTGCATTGTTTATACAAAAGTTTAAAATATGCAGTTGTAAATCATAATAATTATATAATAAATGTATCTCTATGGGCCATGTTTCTTTTGAAAAATAAAAAAAGAACGGTTTTTTGGAAACCAGTTTCGGCAGTTGTTTATAAATAAAGATCGCGTTGCAGCTCAATTTTTACTCCAATAAAACCGGTTCCATCCATGTACGTTCCTTATAAATGACGTCATTATATACACCACAATGCAGTTCGGAAACGCGATTGGATCGAGGTCATGTTTACTTTTTTTCGCATAGCGCGATCCCCAAGAATTGCATCCATTTTATCATAGAAGGGGCAGGTAATCCTGTCATTATTACCTGAAACGTTATTGTGGTCCTCGGTTAGGCTAAAGTATAAGTAGGCCTACATCGCACCCTCCGATATTGTCAAGTTGAACTCGTCTAGCTTTCACACGCTTTACAATATTTTTAAAAACATGTACGTGATGAGTGAGTCTTTCTTCCGACACCCGGCAAATCCCCTCATCTTCTTCTCCCCACATATTTATTACGAACCTCGTAATGGCATCGGTCCACATTTTTTAGTTAAATAAAATACTCACTATCTAGAGAAATAAAAATGACTAGTCCTATCGCGCAGGTTTGACTGCGAGTTGACCGCAATCGTCCCAGTGCAGCAGAGTTCAGTTTTTGGGGTCAAATTGAGACCGCGATTGTGTTGCAGCTAAAAAGTGCTCCACGGAAACCGGTTTCAGAACGGTTCTCCGCAATTAATTGGGAGTTTTTGAAACCGTTTTTAAGATCGGTTCTTTTTTGTGGTTTTTTGTGGGGACCCATTTCTGCTGGCAAGAAAAAACTGTTCTTGAAAAGAACGGTATTCAAAACCGTATTTTCTGCTCAATAGAAACAGGCCCTAAAAAATTATCAATTGGTTACTGTTGTAACTAATTAAAACTACCAATGTTAAAATCTAGAAATTGAAATTTCTTTCTTTTTTGTACTAGATATCACATAGAATGCATCTTGCTCATCCTTACCCCATTTACTCCCTAATCTATCAGATTATCTTTTGGATGTGTTACAAAAATTTTAATTTTCAATGTCTGAAAAACGTGGGTCTCTTAATTTCATTTATACAGCATGATTTAAATCTGTTACAGTTCTTCATAGTGAAAAGTGACCATCATGATTAACAAGGCCAACAGCCATTAAGTCGCGTGCTACAATGCATAGTGATACCGGACCGACAGACAGACCGACAGACCGACCGACCGACATAGTGAACTATACTGACCGAAATTACTGAACATGTTTAAAAATGTTGAAATGTTTAAAAACATTTATATTTTTTTAATTTACATGTGCGTAGCCTGTCACTTTTGACGTGCTGGTATAACGTAATTTCGAGTTGAAAAGTAAGTCAAGAAAACAGTGCGCGCGCACAAATCTGCGCACTCATGGCAATTTTGTAAACGCTTAAAATTGCCTGAAACGTACTCTTATTTCATCGAAAATAAATTTTGAAAATTTTAAGCGCGCGTACGCATGCGTTACATGCGCTACGCACGTAATTGTATTGCCATATGATGATTTATGCCCTGAAATTTATGAGTACCAAATTTTATGAATTGTGATTCATGGTTGTGAAGATATGATTACAAACGTGATTTCGTTAAATCGTGCGTAGACCGCGTAATTTTTTATTGCGCACCGTGAAAACATAACCACATCGATTCCTGGCCATAAGGAATATTCTGTGAAAAATTGACTTAGCTAGATTAAACTGATATCAAGATAAGGTCAGAAAGCGATAAAACGCATAGTGATACCGGACCGACAGACAGACAGACCGACATACAGACAGACCAACCGATCGACATAGTGAACTATAGAGTCGCGTCCACGCGACTAAAAATTATGGATCATCTCGCTATTACATGTCCAAATTTATTCAAAATGATTTAGATGCACAAGAGACTCATGAGATAAAATCAATTGTTATACAGTGTAGAAAACTTATTTCATCATTTTTAAAATGTTGATATTCCTGAAATATTAATCAGTATGCTGCATAAATAGAATTTCCATAAAGATATTTTAAATGTTCCCAATGAAAAAAACATTTGTTTTTCCTTTTATTTTAATACGCCATTTTAGTGTCACCTGTCAAAATATAATTGATATTGGCTGCCACCCAATTGGTTTTTGGTTGAATTTAAAGATGTATTGTCCCTCTGAAAAAATAATTCTTAAAAAATTGTTTGTTGTATATTCCATTTTAAAGATGTATTGTCCCCCAAAATCATGAAAAATAAAGATTTTTAAAATCGGACTTTGAATAGGCCATTTTGCAGTTTTAATGAAGTTGTTCACTTCCATAAGAAAAAAAACGGGGGAAAAAAATTAATTTCACCTATAAAAAGACAAACAAACAGTTAAATTACCCAAAAACTATTATGTGACATTAAAATAAAATATTCAACAAAAAAATTTAAAAAAATATTTTTTTAGGGGGACAATATATCTTTAATGTAACATAATAGTTATCCACTTTGACCAAAAATTGGATCGGAAAAAAAAATGTATTTACCTTAAAAAATGTAATTTAAAGCAAAAAATGGTCAAATTGGCTGCCAGCCAATGGATTTTTGGTTGAATTTAACAATTTATTTTGTCATTTTATAAATGAAAACATGATTTTTTTTTTTTTTTTTTTCTATGGAAGTGATTAACTTTAATCAAAATAGCCTATTCAAAGTCCGATTTTATTAATTTTCATTTTTCATGTTTTTGGGGACAATAAATCTTTATTATATCTCCTTTTTTTATCGAATAGGTCTTTTTATGGTGTCATCAATGAATTTCCTCTGAATCAGATGTTTACACGCTGTTACGTAGGCAAGAAAAGAAATTTGTACATGGTTAATTCTGCTGTTTGTCAGATAGTGAAATTGTGTGAGGGAAAATTAAAGGTGAATAACTTTTATCTTGGGAAATACAGGTCCGATTTTAAAACCAAGGTATTTTTATAAAGGAAGATTAAAAAATTTAAAATAAAAAAGAAAACCCCTACAATTTGTTTATATGTTGTAGTTGACACGTGGAGCTTTTTTGTTTTGTTTTTTTTTTCTTTGTTTTTTAAAATTGGAACTTTATTTCCAGAAATATAGCTATTTGAAATGTGGCGGCCTCACCATCTTTTGGAAAAAAACGCTAGTCCGATGAATTTAAAATTTTGGCTCAACTCGCTAAAAATTATTAATTTAAATTTTAAAATGCATTTTTTTCTTTGTGAACTGAGATGGAATGACCCACATCTGTATTTTTCTGTTCTTATATTTTGAAAAAAATATCATACAAAGTCAAGGATTAGAACATCTTTAAAGCACCTAACAATTATCCTCATGGGAACTTATTACAGATCGGACATGACCAAATGTTGCACTATTTGAAATGGCTTTTGAAGTGTTCCTTTTATTTTGTATTTTAATAAGGTTATTAATTGTGGTGTTAAAGTGTGGTCAAGAAGTGATGCCAAAGGGGTAGAATGTGACTTCAGATTAGCTCAAGATGTAAGTTTTTCAATATTATAAAATATAATAAAAATCTATTTTAGAGATATTTTAACTTAAAGTGGACCTCCACTCAGATTTTCTCAGCTTATATTTTGTTTAAGTATGTTTAATTGAAAGTGATTGCATAATGAGTTGGTCACTCATCAAACCTTAGGGAGTAACACCCCTAACCTGGAATATGCCCTAATATTTTTGTTCTGTACAGTAAGCCATTTCATTCCATTTCATTTATTTATTCATGGTCAAACACAGTAAAATATGTACATGGTTTGAAATTATTTTTGTTTGTTCAAAGTTAAAAATTCACATAAAAATATAAAATGAGTTAAAAAGGTTAAAATTTTGTAAAATACAAATAACACACATCATTTAAAGTACAGATAAAATACATAGTTTGAAATACAAAATACAAGCAAGATTGGTGTGTGAAGAGGGTGTAGCTTCAAGCTTCAAGTTTCATTGAATTGCCTCATTGCAGTAGGGAGAAACGAGTTTCTCATTCTATTGGTATCTTGGGTACACTAAACACCCTGACTAACTAAAGACAAGGTAATGGTTGAGAGGGTGATACTCATCCAACATAATGACTTCAAATTTTTGACTGTTAACAATATCTTTAGCATTCTTACTATCTTTAGTTCCTATTATTCTGTAAGCTGTTTTACTGATTTTCTCTACTATCAGCAACAGACTTGTTCTGAAGTGAAAATAAAAGTTGATTAATATTTGATTGATTAATTGATTGATATGTAAGCTAAAATTAGGGATAACGATGTAAAATTAAAAGTTAATATTTTTCAAACAAATTATATATTGCCTGTTAGTATTTTGTATCAATATTACAATAAAGAATGAATTATGAAAATATGACTTGTAGTTTTCGAAATATAGGGTCTAAAACATCGCCGAAAATGATCGTTTTTAGCCATGAACGATGTAAACAAATTGCGCCCTCAGTCGACAATTGTAGTCATTTTTCGTAAAAATAATTATATAAAATCACGGTTTTAAGTAATATATTTTGTATGTCAACATTGTAAAATTCAATAAAATATATTACTTGTTTATTATGTAAAAAAGAGTGTTTATTTAACCTCATTCAAAGAATTTCAATGCATTATTTTCCTGTGTAATTGGACAGGCCTAAAACAATGTGACTTCACGGCACTCGCGAGAAAATTCTTACAAAATCGTTCAACCGTGAGCCCTGCGGAGCAGTCGAAAGCGGAGGTTTGATTGGCTTACGATGACATCATACCACAAAATGGCGTTTATGTAGTTGAACCTCTCAGAATTTTCCAAAAATTATTTTTAAAATGGACAAAACAGATATTTTTCACGGTATATGGGTTGTTACTATGAAATATTTGAATCATAAAGGCAGAATAAAACTTCTTTTTTTTAGCACTTAAAATTAAATATTTTTCTTTGTAATAAGCACATGGTATGTGGAACTATATTATCTTGGTGAAGGAAGAAACAACATTTTTAGGTCATTAGAGGCTCAACTACAAAAATAAGGTTGAAAATGGTAGGTCATTGAGTCGTCCGGGGGTTTCTTAATAAACAAAAGATATACGCGTATATGTGCTAGACGATAACAATCTTTTAATATATATTCACATTTTTGGTTGAATAAAATGGAAATAAAAAATACTTGATCTTATAGAATAAAAGGAAAATAAATATTCACTCAAAAGGATATTTTCATAATTAATTTTCAGAATACTGTAATGACCTAATAACAAGCGTTTACCAAAGTAGAAAAACACAGAATAAATAACATTGATTGGTAATCAAAATGGAGTCGGCTCTCAGTATCCTCACTAAAATCAACTACATAAGAAAAACTAATTATAACATCCTCAAATATATGTATTTTTAATTCCTGATACTTTATAATTAATTCAGATTATTTACATTTCACAAAATGTTTACTACTGATTGATAAACCAAAATTATTGATAATAACTAATTATTTCTTAAATTAATTAATAGAATATCAATAAAAAAGCATCATTTAATGAAGAAAGAATTAAAACTGTTAAGTCAAAAATTCGAGCAGCATTTTTTGTAAGAGAAATTTCTTGTTTAAAGTATAAAAATGAAATGCTTGTTCCAAATTAGAACTTTGAGCTTTAGTTTTGTTTTTATTGTTTTGATTTTCCTAGGGAATATACTGCATATATCCATATCTGACATGTAGGAAAGTAGACATCACACGAGATGATGTACGTGTTCTCCTGACAGAAGAAAATCCATTTAGTTCTAAACTATTTAAAGATACAAAGACTGCCATTGAGGCTTTGGGTAAGTTCTCAAAATATTGTTAAGTGCCAGGAACAGGCAAAAAATATCTATTGATCATACATTTTAATAATTTTCCCTATGTTTCAACATTTTTGGGAATTTTTGTTTTACACAGTTTTGTTGAAATTACTTGTTGTCACCTTTGACCACTTTTTATGACCTTCCTTCTAACCGTTCTTCTCTGTGTTCATTGTTTGCTGGTGATCTTAAATTGTTTAAAGATGTTTGTTTTTTGAATGATTCCCTTCCCCTTCAGGATGATCTGTTATCGCTTTTCAGATGGACGACTACCTGGAAACTTAGTTAAATCTTTCTATGTAAAGTTTTGTCTATAACTATTAGAAAAAGAATTTTATTCAATATGATTACAATACTAATAATGTTCTAAGGAAATAAGGATCTTGGTATCATTATTTATTGTAATTTAAATTTTATTCCGCAAATTAATGCGGCTGTTAGTAAATAGAATGCTTGGCATGATATGTAGTAATTGCTGGTATTTTAAGAATTGTTATTGCTTCCACATCCAGACTGTTCTACATACAATGCATGTTTTAAAGAGTAGCATTCTGGAGACATTGATATTGTACTCATTTCGTTTACAAAAGAGAGAGGGTATTGTTGAGTGTTATCTATATTAACTATTACAATTATATTATGCCATAAATGTTTGTATTTATTTCTTTTTGATTTAACAGCACAGGGAAGTGTCATCTTTGTATATGATCCAAAGAAATTGTGAGTTGATCATCATTTTTTATATAGTATTTTCAAATATTACACATTTTTTAATTGTATACTATTAATCTGAATGATTGAAATTTGAACTTTTCCACGCAACGCAAAATGCATGTATATTAAAATATGTGGAAGTCAATTTTAAAAATCTATAGTGTACTTTGTATCTTTGAATTTTCAGCAGAACATGCATCAACAGTCAAAGTTACTTAACAGACAGTTATGCAACTCCCACTTATTTGAGCATGGTTCCTTCATCAATATGTGATTTGTGTGTGAAAGATAAATGTGATAATAGATAAGCAAGATGCACTCTATAGGATTTTACAAATAAAAATCTTTTTAAAAATTCAGGAGGCCATATGATGACGTCATAATATATGATCGGCCAAAAGTGTCCATACAATACCATCCAGAAATCATCTACCCTTGCACGCGTACTGTCCGCGAAAAATATTTGGGGAAAAAAGTGAGGAGTCTATTATGAAAATGTTTGGCAGCTACTTCCGGTTAAAAATTGGAACTCGCTGTACAGCATGCTCAAGCAATCGTCGAAAATTTATAGAACAAAAGGTCATGGAGCTAAATCATTACATAAAAAAGATTCCAACTCTATTATTGAGGAACAATAATCGCGCTTTCTGAGACTAGGCGTCAGTTTGTAAAACATTTTTTACAGTAAAGAAAGTTAAAATATAAACATGTCTTCACTTTATCTTCGATTTATTAACGGTTATATATAATTTTATTGAATTGATAGAAATGTTATATACATAACATACAAAAAGGAGTAGATAGTAAATATAAGCCTAAAAGTTTTGTTTCATGCGGAGCTATAAATTCATGGTTTAATAGTTGATATGGTAGGCCAAAACGTTCAGTGTGGTCAACATGATTTTATTTCATTCAGTCATATCCTGTCAAATTATTTGAGTTTACCTTTACAACAGTTATAGTTTTCATCCTTTTGCACTTTTCTGATTGACGGCCTTCCGATAAATTAAAATAATTGCTATAGCGACACACGTCAAATGACTCGGTGCATGCTTGATTGGAATTTTGAGGGTGTTCACTTTACAATTAATAAGGACTTTTAGTTGAGTGAACATGCACAAGGTCAAATCAACTGTTTTCTTTGGGGAACTAATTATTATGCCTAATGGACATTAAAACATCTGAACAATCTCTTCTCTGGACCTTTCTGGGGCAAAGTTGTGAAAATTACCTCGCTGTGGCCAGTGGTTGTCGAGATTTAAGGACCTACTGGTGTTTGGTCTTATAACCTTTCACCTTGACCTTTTGCCACGTTTTCAAAATGTGTTACCAAGCCAAAAATTATTGTTTGACCACCCTATACCAATTTCTTAAGTCAAATTCTCTGGACCTCAAAGTGCATACAAAAGTTGATCTAGCTACTAGAGTATAACTGATACACATACAACTATAGTTAATTGCATCTCTTAAAACAGTCTTGTTTGTCCTCACATGGTTAATCCGATAACTAACATAAAAACATAGAGTAATATCAAAGGTAAAACTGCCATGCATCTACTGTATTTAAACTTTTTTTATACATTTTATATTTTAATGACTTTAATATTATATTTATACTTTTTCCTGCAATGTCATTTTGTTTTGAATAAACCTTAATTGAATTCCTATCCTTGTTTTTCAGCAATAAAGATTCACAAGATCTTGTATTGTACATTGTTGGATGGCGTGGAAAAGCATCTGTTCGTTCATTTGTTCCAAAAGGTGATCGATTCCACATATTACGACTCTGTGACATGTTACCAGATGTAACAGATAATGTGATTGTTAATGCTGCCGGTAAATCCTTAGATGTATAACAGCAATTAAGAGATTTCAAAATGAATACAAATGAAGAAAAACAAATTATGTACTCATTAATATTATGTTTGTACCATTTTAAGTATGGATTCTAATAAAAGTTTGTCTTCATATTAAAGAAAAGACCCAATAAGCCAAATGTGTAAATATGAGGGTAAAAGTAGTTGCTAAATCGAATGTCCCAGTGATCTAATGTCTGCTTATCAATAAGTAATTGTTTTGAAAAGTTTTGATATACTGTACATAGGAACTTATAAAAGATTTGTAGGATACAGTACATGAAATGCCTAACGTCAAGTCTTTTTTAAACATACTTAATACCCCTTTCACACCAAAAGCAAAAGTGGTAAATAAAAATTTAATGCATTCTCAAACGGAGTGTTTACCTTTTCTTTTCATTAAATGAATAGTTTGAATATGTAGGTATAGAGCTAGAAAGGGTTTACCTGCACCCTCTAAGAAACTATATTAGGTTGTTTTGCTTCTTTATCAACTAGATGGTATGTTGAACCACAAATGTGAAAACAACCACAAATGTGAAAGCACATCATCCACTAATGTGAAAACAACCACAAATGTAAAAACACATCACCCACTAATGTGAAAACAACCACAAATGTGAAAGCACATCATCCACTAAAGCGTGATTCCCACTAGCGATGCAACGTAACGCAACCCACGCAAAGTAAGAAAATGCCCTTCCAATAATTGCGTAAAATCAAACATGCGATGTTTGCAGCACAGTTGCGTCGTCGGTTCTCACTTGTGATTACGCAATACATAACTTTACGTCACTACGTCATAGCGTTGCGTTACGTTGCGTCCTAGTGAGAACCAAGCTTAATGTGAAAACAACCACAAATGTAAAAACACATCACCCACTAATGTGAAAACAACCGCAAATGTGAAAACACATCACCCACAAATGTGAAAACGCATCACCCACTAATGTGAAAATGCATCACCCACTAATGTGAAAACAACCATAAATGTGAAAACGCATCACCCACTAAATGTGAAAACAACCACAAATGTAAAAACACATCATCCACAAATGTAATAAAGAGAAAGTGAAAATGATTAATGTAATAAAAAAAAAGAAATTTTTGCCCACAAATGTAAATAAAAAAACAAACAAACCCAGACAATTGTTATACATAAGCTTAGTATTTTTTAAGTTAATGTACATTATATTGAGTTGGTTCAATACTTGTGGGTGCACGATGTGCATTGGATTACTATTAAGTCGATATTGTATTATTCGATTAGGTCAAAAGGTCCTATGCCATTGCATGCTACTTGAACCAACTCAATATAATGTATATAAATAGGCTAACATTAACATTAACTCGTAAAATACTAAGCTTTATGTATCAAAATTACTAGTTCTAGCACTAAATTTGATATGAATTGAAAATGTCTTTTTTTTACATTTGTGGGCGTTATCACATTGACGGGCGATGATCATTTTCACATTTGTGGGCGCTGTTTTCACGTTTGTGGGTGATATATTGTCACATCTGTGGGTAATGCGTTTTCACATTTGTGGGTGTTTTCACATTTGTGGGTTCAATATGGTACACTCGTCCAAGAAGAAGAAAAAATACACTTGTAAGTAAGCTTAATTTATATAATAGCGATATTATGGCTTTTGATAAAGAAGATAAATGTAAAAGTAACATCGATGATCAAGTGCATACTTTTAAGGGAAGATATATCCCATGATAGAAATGACAACTGTCTGAGTCAACTGTCACCATGTGCACAGTCAGGGTTCGCACAGTATGACAAGTCCGAATTGCGCCTCCATTCATTTGGTCGTAATAGCAACAAGGACAGTTCACGCCATCACTATTTGAGTCGTGAGCAGGATGATGCACGCCTCCTTGATATATGGGTCGTTGTCATCACAAATAGCTCAAAGTAAAGTATCCAACAAGCCAATTAATAGAAGTTTCATGTATAACTTCTAGACCTAAATCTCCAGCAACAGTTGATTTTTCACCAAATCAACTAGCAATCCTAAATGATATGCAACAGAAACATATGGATTCTACACTGCCCTCCGGGCTGATTCTACTTGAAAAGGAGTAGCTTCTGATTTTCAGTCGGGCTCTTGGCTTTCTTAATTTGAATTGATGGCCCCTTGTTCTACTGTCCTCTCTAAAATCAAAACAGGTTTCGGCTTCAATATTATCCAAGCCCTTGATAATTTTAAACACTTGTATATGGTCCGCTCTCCTTCTTCTGTAATTCAGTGTAGGTAATCCAAGCTCTTTTAATCTCTGATCGTAAGATTTATCTCGTAACTTTTTGACAATTTTGTGGCCCTACGCTGCACTCTTTCAGCCTGAACAAGTTTGGCCATCCAACCAACCCATTGATTGCTACCCCTGTACAAATTAAACAGTTGGTATGCCGTGCGTTATTATGCAAATGAGTCGGTGCAGGTGTAGTGGAGAAGATGGTATTGTTATTCATTTCGGTCAACACGTCACACTGTTGAATTGTGATGTTGTTAACCTTTATATTAGAAGATTATTCAAATCATGTAAAAAAAAACAATCTCTCAGGGCGGAAACCTAGCAGATCCCCTCATTTAGTAATCTCGAAAAGAAGTCCATCTGGAAAAGAAGCCCACCCAAGAGTACAAAAATTGAAGGAGCACATTTGGCTTCAATTGGCCTTAGTACTGAGGCAGGGAGAGCACACCATAAAATCTTTTAATTTTATGTGGCTTTTGCCACCCGATTTTTATGTTGTAAATGTTTAGCACAAAAATCTAAATTTAACAGTATGGCGTGTTGGCCGCGAATGACTAACAACATCATCTTTCCCACTACACCTGCACAAACTCATTTGCATAACAACGCCGACATACCAGCGATGGGATATACATTCTTTTCTAAACACGTAACGAAGAAAGTGATAATTCCTTTTTTTTCTGACATTAATTGTTAGTCATTCGCGGCGGTCAAAGGGCCACACTGTTGAATTTTGATGTTGTTAATCTTTTAAATTATATTATCCTAAATTAACTTAAACTCTCTAAATATCTCTCTTTCAAAATAAAAGAAAAATATTTTATATTTATTTAAAAAAATAAAAAATCCGTAGAGGTTCGAACCCCAGCTAGTAGAGCTGGGAGAATCAAATCCAAACGATAGTTACTAGACCACTACCCGTTATGCCACAATGTACACGAGTAATAAAATGTGACAATAGTATAGTCTTATACGCGCTTCATATTACGTCATTCTAATCGTTACGTCATAAATTTGCATATTCATGACGTAATTTTGAAGAAACGAATCTAGTTTTAACGTTGCTATAAACCAGAGGGCCGGATAGCTCAGTCGGTAGAGCGTCGTGGAACACGATTATCGTGGGTTCAAACCCCATGCCGGTCGGTGGAAAAGAGTTAAAGCTATGCGAGCTTCTGTGTTTGGGGTTCACAGATTTAAACGTCCCCCTTTCCACCACACATCATGAGGCAATAACATCAAAGCATCTGATGTGTGGTACCCCCAAGGCTGTGAGAGAGCCTTACCGTGCTAGAGGCAAGGGAGCACACCATCATTTTTTTTTTGGCTACCCGCCTCTTTCTGATCTCGTAAATTTTATGTTTAGCGCCCTCAATTTTAAGAACACATAAGTTATGTCAGAAAATTAGAAACAAATAAATAGAAATGTGTAAAGATGCCGATGCCTGGCCTGGCTAGTGTATTCTCTCTATTTATTTAAATACATATATATTATTATAATAATAATTTTCACAATTTGTTGTGAGTTTTTAACTTTGAACAAATGAAAAGGATTTCAAACCATTTACTACATTTTACTGTGTTTGAGCATGAATAAATGATATCGAATTAAGTGAATAATTGATAATGTGAAATCAAAACAACTGATACAATGAATTAAATGATGAACAATAGCAGCCTGAACAAGCCTGGCCATCCAACCAACCCATTGATTGCTACCCTTATACAAATATTGAACAGTTGGTATGCCGTGCGTTATTATGCAAATGAGTTGGTGCAGGTGTAGTGGGGAAGATGGTATTGTTAGTCATTGCGGTCAACACGTCACACTGTTGAATTGTGATGTTGTTAATCTTAATATTAGAAGATTATTCAAATCATGTAAAAAAAACAATTTCTCAGGGCGGAAACCTAGCAGATCCCCTCATTTAGTAATCTCGAAAAGAAGTCCATCTGGAAAAGAAGCCCACCCAAGAGTACAAAAATTGAAGGAGCACATTTGGCTTCAATTGGCCTTAGTGCTGAGGCAGGGAGAGCACACCATAACATCTTTTATTTTTCTGTGGCTTTTGCCACCCGATTTTTATGTTGTAAATGTTTAGCACAAAAATCTAAATTTAACAGTATGGCGTGTTGGCCGCGAATGACTAACAACATCATCTTTCCCACTACACCTGCACAAACTCATTTGCATAACAACGCCGACATACCAGCGATGGGATATAAATTCTTTTCTAAACACGTAACGAAGAAAGTTATAATTCCTTTTTTTCTTACATTAAATTGTTAGTCATTCGCGGCGGTCAACACGCCACACTGTTGAATTTTGATGTTGTTAATCTTTTAAATTATATTATCCTAAATTAACTTAAACTCTCTAAATATCTCTCTTTCAAAATAAAAAAAAAACATTTTATATTTATTAAAAAAAAAAAAATCCGTAGAGGTTCGAACCCCAGCTAGTAGAGGTGGGAGAATCAAATCCAAACGATTGTTACTAGAGCACTACCCGTTATGCCACAATGTACACGAGTAATGAAAGGTAACAATAGTATAGTCTTATACGCGCTTCATATTACGTCATTCTAATCGTTACGTCATAAATTTGCATATTCATGACGTAATTTTGAGGAAACGAATCTAGTTTTAACGTTGCTATAAACCAGAGGGCCGGATAGCTCAGTCGGTAGAGCGTCGTGGAACACGATTATCGTGGGTTCAAACCCCATGCCGGTCGGTGGAAAAGAGTTAAAGCTATGCGAGCTTAAGCTATGCGAGCTTCTGTGTTTGGGGTTCACAGATTTAAACGTCCCCCTTTCCACCACACATCATGAGGCAATAACATCAAAGCATCTGATGTGTGGTACCCCCAAGGCTGTGAGAGAGCCTTACCGTGCTAGAGGCAAGGGAGCACACCATCATTTTTTTTTTGGCTACCCGCCTCTTTCTGATCTCGTAAATTTTATGTTTGGCGCCCTCAATTTTAAGAACACATAGGTTATGTCAAAAAATTAGGAACAAATAAAATAGAAATGTGTAAAGTTGCCGATGCCTGGCCTTGCTAGTGTATTCTCTCTATTTATTTAATAAATACATATGCATTATTATAATAAATAATTTTTACAATTTGTTGTGAGTTTTTAACTTTGAACAAACGAAAAGGATTTCAAACCATGTACTACATTTTACTGTGTTTGAGCATGAATAAATGATATTGAATTAAGTGAATAATTGATAATGAGAAATCAAAACAACTGATACAATGAATTAAATGATGAACAATAGCAGCCTGAACAAGCCTGGCCATCCAACCAACCCATTGATTGCTACCCCTATACAAATATTGAACAGTTGGTATGCCGTGCGTTATTATGCAAATGAGTTGGTGCAGGTGTAGTGGAGAAGATGGTATTGTTAGTCATTGCGGTCAACACGCCACACTGTTGAATTGTGATGTTGTTAATCTTTACATTAGAAGATTATTCAAATCATGTAAAAAAAACAATTTCTCAGGGCGGGAACCTAGCAGATCCCCTCATTTAGTAATCTCGAAAAGAAGTCCATCTGGAAAAGAAGCCCACACAAGAGTACAAAAATTGAAGGAGCACATTTGGCTTCAATTGGCCTTAGTGCTGAGGCAGGGAGAGCACACCATAACATCTTTATTTTTCTGTGGCTTTCGCCACCCGATTTTTGAAGTAGTAAATGTTATGTTTAGCACAACAATCTAAATTTAACAGTGTGGCGTGTTGGCCGCGAATGACTAACAATATCATCTTTCCCACTACACCTGCACAAACTCATTTGCATAACAACGCCGACATACCAAAATACGATGAGATATAAATTCTTTTCTAAGCACGTAACAAGAGAATCATAATTCCCTTTTTTCTTACATTAAATTGTTAGTCATTCGCGGCCAACACGCCACACTGTTGAATTTTGTTGTTGTTAATATTTTACATGTATTATCCTAAATTAACTTGACTCTCTAAATATCTCTCTTTCAAAATAAAAGAAAAAAATTGTATATTTATTTTTTAAAATGCATACAGATTCGAACCCCAGCTAGTATAGCTGAGAGAATCCAAACGATAGTTACTAGAGCACTTTGATTTGATTTTTCGCATTTTAAAATTTTAAACACGCGTGTGCGCGTAATTTTGCGTGCAACACTCCATTTTTACTTCATAGAAATTTGACCCTTGATATGAATTATCATTTTCTTAAGTTTCAATAACAAATGTCTTTTGGTTCTGAATTTAAGATAAATTTTAAAAAATTGTATAATCATGCGTATGTTACGCTGCGCAACTTGAACAGCACCGAAAACCTTATTACGACATCTTCAGATAGAGGTCAATCTTCTGATATACTTATACAATGTTATGTTGAGAAGATTGAGAGATACACGCACAACAAAATTCGTGGAAAGAAAGAAGAATAAGAAAAAAAAAAGATCCTGGCAATAACAAGGGGTTATCTGCGAAGTGCGGAAAACAAAAAAAAATTCTCCTAGAGAATTTGTTTTCCATATTTCAAATTCAGTTCCATTTGCATCGTAGCAGCCTTATTTTTATGTCGGTCGGTTGGTGTGGTAAACACTAAGTTTAGCACGCGATTGCAGCCATGTATGGCCTTTTTCCAAATGTTCACCTCACCATGGTGGGCCGATAGAGACTCTTATTTCCGGCCATTGAACAGCTCTATTTTTCCAAATTTTCTTACCTCAGCCCAAACCATGCTGATCGGTCCTGAGACACTAATATACATTTTTATTTCCTATTTTAAATTATAAGTGCCATTTTCGGACCATGGTGGGCTAAGATCATGGAGGCACTAATAAATATATTAATTATTTCATTTCAAATTTAAGTGCCATTTCCGGCCATCGAGCAGCTCTATTTTCCCCAATTTTCCAACCATGGTGAGGCTGAGGTCTTGAAGACATTAATATATTTTTATGATATTTCCAAACATATTTCAGCTAAAAAATTCAAAATTTCCGTGGTTGGTTGTGTTTGGTGTCAAAATTGTCTCCGTTAATGCATGTAAAATATAGGAGCAACAAAATACTTTCCGAATTTTTCTTATATTTAAAAAAATGTAATTGCACATTTTACGGTGAAATATCGACGTGCACAGCGTACAGAAGTAGCCTACTTGCGGCAAAGAATATTGCGCGCGAGTGCGCTAGTACATTATAAAGTTCGATTGATTGATTTTGGAACGAAACATCCCATAACTACGTCCTATTAATAACAATAATAATATTTTCAATTCATAAAGCATGCTTTGATGACTAAATAAAATAATAAAGTGTCGTGGATATATTTGTTAATATGCTGACAACAATATAAAATAATAAAGGCAAATTATTACAAATGAAATGATGAACTAGTCTCTGAAAGTTTGTGTCAAAAACACACAGAGAGCCATATAGTGTATAAAAAGAGGGTGAATTTGTGTGTTTTTTGTTTTGGTTCATGCTTTGATGTATCCTGACTTGCATGTAGGCCCTAGCATTTATTCTTTTGTTTTTATAGACACAATATATATATGTTACCAAATTAATACCATTAATAAAATTAATTATTAAATAAAAACGAAATATAAGCGTTATTTCATAGACAAAAAAATCTAAAAAAATAATGCATGAACTACAGGAAAACGCTATACAAAATAGACGCGCGCGCCCTCAGCGTGCGAATTCTTTGACACAAAAATGGCTTCTAATTTTCAATGTCGTAACTCTTTAAATGGCTCTGACTGAGTTGCAGCAGCAAGGACATGTTAGCTAGCTTTCCCCCCTCTTCTTAAGTGTAAAACAAATACAGGTAGCCTAGGCCTAGACCTAAGTCTATTTTACGTACCTAATAATAAACAAGTACGCTATACGTGAATATGACTGCTTTTGCAGGTAAAGATTATTTGGTTTGAAAAAGCAACAGTTCGTCAAGTTCGTACAGATTATTCTCTAGCTAGTCAGGCTACTGTACTGACTGACTGCTGTACTAGGCCTAGTGTGTCTGTGTATAGTAGCCTAGTATAGTAGACTAGGCCTAGTAGTAGTAGTTACTAGTAGTAGAGTAGTACTACACTAGGCCTAGTAGTAGTAGTAGTAGTAGTAGTAGTAGTAGTAGTAGTAGGTTTCATTAAAAAAAAGACAAAAAAAATGTGTTAAGTTGTATATTATTATTTATTATTAAAATGTTCAGAAAAGAATTTCTGAATTTATTGACCAAATTAATGCTGTGAGAGCAGTTCACTGAGTAAAAAATAAGTTATTTATGACCGGTTGGGCCGCCGGTGATTTCTATGAAACTCCCAGTGCGTGGTCCTACTAAACACCACCAGATACCTACCAGAGCATCAAATCCTACCTAGTAACGAAACAAACGTTCATCCGTGTCTATATTGTGTATTGTATTCAGCGGTCAACTGTGAGGCGCTACCGATGCAATTATTTGGTCAAATAAATTCTTTTCTGTGCATTATAACATTTATTCTTTATTTCATTCCAGACCAACAGCGAATCATCACCACTAACAGGCTGGTTAAAATCTTAGAAAAAACTACGTTATGTAACAAATTTAAATCATTAAAACAAGATGACATTGAAGATAGGAAAATGATAATAATAATAATAATTTATTTGGAGATTACACTTTTACAACAGTGGCACTCGACCAAATGGAAGGTGCATCCAAATTATCCAGATATTATTATTTATTATTATTTATTCAGGCAAAAAGATACATTTTACAAAATATAATACAAATCAACAAATTAAAGGGAATTATTTTGTAATTGTGAATTATATATTTAAATATAAATAACTTATTTTTGACAGTCAACTGCTCTCACAGCGAATCATCACCACTAACAG
This sequence comes from Antedon bifida, assembly GCF_963402885.1. Classification (NCBI taxonomy): domain Eukaryota; kingdom Metazoa; phylum Echinodermata; class Crinoidea; order Comatulida; family Antedonidae; genus Antedon; species Antedon bifida. Next base: position 7,501,428 of record NC_136233.1, on the reverse strand, counting down.
GCTGGTTAAAATCTTAGAAAAAACTATGTTAGATAACAAATTTGAATCATTAAAACAAGATGACATCGAAGATAGGAAAATGATATTATTATTTATTATTATTTATTCAGGCAAAAGATACATTTTACAAAATATAATACAAATCAACAAAATAAAGGGAATTATTTTGTAATTGTGAATTATATATATTTAAATATAAATAACTTATTTTTTACTCAGTGAACTGCTCTCACAGCATTAGTTTGGTCAATAAATTCAGAAATTCTTTTCTGAACATTTTAATAATAAATAATAATATTGTAACGAAAATCCGTTCTCGGGTTCGTTCCCTTTTGGGGGGAGGGGTCTGCGGTACTGCAGCACGCTCGAATGAAACAAATCGATTACAATTTTTGGAGTGACCTCCTTTATTCTTCTATGATTCCAAATTATTGGTAATTAATTAAATTAGTTCTGCTATTACGCCGGACTTGAAACAACAGCGTAACCACCAGTAATGACGTGACCTCCAATAGTAGCGTAACCACCAACAATGGCGTAACCCCTTACGGCAACGTAACCACCAACAACGGTGTAACCTCCAACAGCACGTAACCACCAACAATGGTGTAACCTCCACAGCAACGTAACCACCAACAATGGTGTAACCTCCACAGCAACGTAACCACCAACAATGGTGTAACCTCCAACAGCAATGTAACCACCAACAGCAATGTAACCACCAACAATGGTGTAACTACGTACTGGCTAACAGGGTAACCACCAGTAGTCTTAACCACTGGCTAATAGGTACACCAACCAGCAAAGCAGTATCACAACCACAGGGTGTACCACTGGCTAACTGTATCTCAAACCTCCGGCTCAGCTATGTCTCAAATAGTAATACAACCAGTAGGTGCAACCTCCGGCTCACTATGTCTCAAATAGTGATACAACCAGTAGATGCAACCTCCGGCTCACTATGTCTCCAACAGTAACACAACCGGTAGGCTGTACCCTCCGGCTAACTTTACTTACTGTGTCTTAACTCTCCTTTTATTATTCAACTCTAATTTCCTCTTTCTCTTTTCTCTAATCTTTTCTACACTTTGTTTTCCAATTTCTCTACTTATTTAACACGTCTTTTCCCTGGTTCTCCGCTTTTCCAGCTCCAATCTCTCCCTCCTTTTTAACGCAGCTCGAAGTAACCCTCCATTGCCTTCCTTCTCCAATCCCTCTCTGTATTAATTCAGACACAATCCAAATGTTATCATTTTCGATTTTCATGTAATTATCCTTCCAAACGTCAGTTGTCATTTAAAATTCGTTTACGCAATCTGGAGAAAATGTACAAAGACATCTTCCAAAATTGGTACAAAAATACAAAAGCACAAAATTAATGAAGGCTATTTTTGCAAAACAAGGTTTAATTGGATGCAAGACGAAAATGATTCGTTTGATCAACATTTCTGGAAGCTGTTGAATTTTAGATACGAATTAATGTAAACATTTTGCATATCGGATGTTATGATGTCATCATATGGCCAGTTTGCGTCATAGTTCATCACATTTAAAAGAGCATGTCAAAATGTCTTCAGCACGTTAATAGGTTGTTGCTCGGATAATTTCCTTCCAAAATTGCTATCTTCGTATTTCATTTTGATGACGTGATCATGTTAAAAATTGGAATAAAAGACTGGTCCCGTAATTTTACCTATGCTAAACTGTATGTAGTATGTCATAATGGCATAATCTTTTTTCTGTGCGCAAATATTCTAACATGTGATGTGCATGTGGTGTTTGTTGTGCAGATAACTAACTCACAAACAAATCTAGTTTTTATTATTATTTGTGGGCGAAAATTTCTTATTTTCTTAAAGACCCCTTCCCTGCAATTTTGGACGTTTTTTGGAAAATAATACATATATATCACTTTAAAAACATTAAACCATGTCATTCCTTGTCTTAAATGTACGTTTTATGGTAAATTATGATAAAAAGTGAGAAACAATGCACTACCTAAGTAGCTCGCGGCGATCGACCTCTCGTGGACGGTCTTAGGCCTAGCCTAGCTAGGCTTAGTTTTGTAGGCCTAGCTGGTAAACATCGGTAACGTACGAACATCGTACGCTAGCTATATACCTAGCCTGACGTTGTATAGTTGCTGCATTAATTGTCTTTCTATTTTTGCCAGACTCCGTTGATACAAATTGGGGAAAACCCGGTATTTTCGCTGAAAAGTTAGGAGTCTTCCATTTGTTTTGGCCTCACGATCGATCGAAAAGTGGGCGAATTACAGGTGAAAAACAAAAATATCAATCCGCGCGCAATGCATTTTGGGATTTATAGCGGGCCGCTATAATTATTAGAATCGACTTATTTTTCACATTTTTAACCGTTTAAAGACGAAAAAACTTATCGCAATAGGACCATATAGTATTATTTTTACATTAAATATAGTTTGTGATCTTAAATTAGATCTAAAAAACGTAGGGAAGGGGGCTTTAACATTTGTGGGCGTTATCACATTTGTGGCCAATGGTCATTTTCACATTGGTTGCCGCTGTTTTCACATTTGTGGGTGATGTGTTTTCACATTTGTGGGTGATGTGTTTTCACATTTGTGGGTGATGCGTTTTTTATATTTGTGGTTGTTTTCACATTTGTAAGCATTTTCACATTCAACCCTACCGCCCCTTCCAATGTTGAGACTCCCTCCCAGTTACTGTTACATAATTGAAATAATACTGTATGTCTTCTATTGGAAATTGAGTCTCTAGTCGTAACTGTAATTTTCTAGTTATCAGCTGAGCTGTGTATCTGTGTAAATCAATTTTATCTTTCATTTGTGTATTTTCAGAGATGGGCATGATGCCTGAAATTTGCCAAGCTGTTGAGGAGATGGACTGGCTGTGAGTTTGTAGATAGAAAAATTTGTCTTGGATCCCAGAAATATTTTAACTTAAAACTAACATGCCAAAATCGGGGTCAAAGGGTAAAAATGTGTGGTTCTTAACTCATCAACTTAAAGATTTGCTTTTGGTGTCAAATTGTTCAGAATTTACGTATTTATCTTTGGTCTAACACTAACATTTTTACCCTTTGACCCCTATTTAGGCACACATCACATGTTGTTCCTTGGGGTCAAATTATCTTATAACAGTTATATTCTCAGAGATATTCTTCTAAATGCATACAAATCTAACCCAGGTGCTAGACAAGGGTCAACCATTTAGAAGGATTAAAATTGCTGTTTTTAAAAAATTAATAAAAATGTTTGTAACAATTAATACGTATTTTAATTTGAATTGACACTATTAGAAAATGTCCACAATTCCCCAGTGAAATTTTGTTAAATGCAACAAATTAATGTACACTAAATCAATTTGACATTTTTTAATTATTTAATTTGTTTGTTAGCCTTCCAACGGATGTGCAAAATGAGGCAATACCGCTTATTCTAGGAGGAGGTGATGTTCTTATGGCTGCTGAAACTGGTAGTGGCAAAACTGGTGTATGTAAATTGTTTATTTCTCTAGTAGTGGTAGTAGTTGCTAGAGAATGTTTTAAAAATAGGAAGTATTTTACTTGTGTGACGATAACTATGTTTATTGCCAATTTAAAAACAATGGCTAAGTTATTGTATTAAATTAATTATTTATTAAAACATATTGATCAACATATTCCAATTTTCTAATTTTACAATATATTTATATTTATTATCTAGGCCTTTTGTTTACCTGTATTACAAATTGTTTTTGAAACAATGAAAGATCTTAAGAAAGGGAAAAAAGCAAGTAGTGGTGATTTAGCACCAGGTAAATACAAATTGTAACTCTTAATTCCATATGTTATTATATTACATAGCCTATGTAAATACGTGAACGTGATTGGTTGATACTGCATCACATGTGTACCGCTGCGAGGATCGTAAATCGTATATATCCTCGAGTAATTATCGTATCCCTGTCATTAAACATATAAAATCCAGCAAATTCTCCAGTACGATGATATTGACTGTGTAAATTAATCAACTAAACTATTTAAACTATGCATACATAGCGCCCTCATTTGTTATTAGTCCTCCCTAGATGTGATGAAAGACTGTTTGTGATTGGTTAATAATCATGGTAGTAACCTGGTACCTGAACATCCGGTGATTCGGCTCCTCAAATGATTTATTCGGTCTAGGCCTACCTGATGATATTATTATTGTTAATGTAGGCTAATTGATGGAAATTCTTCTGTTAATTTAAACGACCTAGGCCTAAGTGAAAATTTTATTGCCAAGGAATCATTAATTAGTAATTATCTGTATAACTATATTATTCTTCGCAATGTAAGGTGAATGCAACGCCTAACTAGGCAGGCTTATTACAAAAGAGGCCTAGCTACACCCGACCCAGCAGTAGATATTCAACTTGTCGCCTTTTATATCGGTAAAATATAAGATTTGATAACCCCTTGGGAATTCCCTCGGGGATGTCAAATCTTATATTTAACCTCTAAGCAGGCAATATCTGTATAATAATATAATATATGTTTACATAGCTAGCATGATTGAAAGTGTTATGTTGCCCTAGAGGAAAATAATATCTTTTAAAAGTTACCAGCCTCTGATTAAACCTGCATTGTGCCCAATGGTGAATGCCTAGCTCTTCAAATGCAACTTCAAATTTGTTCAATCCTGATGAAGCTGAATTAGACAGATTGAGTCATTAAAGACAAACAAGGATTCTTGGTGTACAAAATTTCTTGTGAATTCATCCATTAAATACAACTAAATAAGCAAGTGTTACAGTCAGAGCCTAGGCAGCTAGGCCTAGCTTGTATTCAGTGTTTAGTTTTATTTGCATCTATTTTTATAATAGTAATAATAGGTATTGCCATTTCTATTTTTTCTGGTGTAAGACATATAATTTGATATCCATTTGGATACATGCTTTGGGAAAATATAGTTCCTTTGGGGATATATAATTCCTTTTGGATATCTAATGTTATATTACACCTCTACATACATGTCAAGTTTGAGGTTACTGCTTGCTTAAGATTTCCCAATTATGATTATGCCTTGCCTAAATTGGGAAAAAATGTTCCTCTGGGCTGGAACATCCCTAATTCATTATCATGCTCACCGAAAAGTTATGTTTTTTGGGGCCTTGAATTGGTGAATAAACAACAGAATTCAAGTCATTTGAAAAAAAAGTTGACATTGGTTTAAAAACAAATAATTGACTGTCCCATTTAACTTAGCTCCAAAAAAATTATTCTCCTTATTCGACTCAAAAACAAAATATACCCGTAATTTACAACACTTTGGTTTGTTTTTTATTTAGCTTCAGGTAAATGGACAATGAATTCATATGATCGAGATCCGGCATTAGGTAAGTTTTAATATAATGTGTAAAAATTAATAATAATTACTACACTAGCCGTTGGCTGTCCAATAGACCGGAACCATCTTGTTATTGAATTTGAGGTTCATGTAGAGTAGATGTAGAGTAATAGTACAATACAGTGTATCTAGAAATGTACAGTATATATAATGATGCGTCATTGTAACAGAAAAAAAAGATAGTTAATAGGTCTACTGTATTCTTAAATCAATATTTGAATGTCTGTTTTGTTTTAAGTTATTCTAAAAGCAAGAATTATAATTTAGAATACACACTGTAAAATTAATGATTAAAAGATGCAGTCACAAATGAAAAAAAAACAATACCAGTATATTAATTTTTAATATACGTACTGTAATCTTCACCCTTGTTTATATTTTTATATTATTTATGTTATTATTTCCCGTCCTCATGTTTAGTATACATTGTCGTCTGGGAAATGGTTATCTTTTGTAAAAGCTACCAAAGCCTGTTCTTTGATATCAGTTCCAACTGGAGACCAGCGATTACTGTACAGCCCAAAATTTCTGCGGCCGTAAATTTTCACGATTTCTTAAATTTCATATGGAACGGTGTAGATAAAATAGCCCGTAATCAATCAATCCAAGATTATCTGAATGGAGGGCTACGTATGATTGATATAAAGAGCCAGATTCAGGCTCTAAAGATAACTTGGATTAGTTGATGTGCCCTAGCCCAGAAGCTGAGTGGTGTAAGATTTTAACAACCTAATTCACATCAATGATGTAAGGGACATTGATGGTGGTTCTGTTGTATTCGTAGAACGCATTAATTAAGAGGCATATCCAAACCGGTTCTGGTATGTTGTTCTTTCGGCTTGGTCAATGTTTGCCAACTCGAATATACCTATTGAGGACAGTGACATCTTAAAGCAAACAATGACTGTGTCGAAGACCGCCTGATGTATTATAAGAAATGGATAGAAAAAGGTGTTATCATAGTCAATGACCTTATCGATGAATATGGTAAATTCTACTCCTTACAAGCAATTTATAACTGTTGAGGGCGCTTTATAGCTGTCGCCATTCTTAATTAGTTTACAGATTTTTGGCTCTGGAATTCCTCTTTTGTGACTGGTTTTTTGTTGTTTTGTGGACATCTGTTGCTTTAGTAGTAAAATTTGTGCATTGTACTGTGGATTGAATGCTACATGTTATGCTTAAAAATTGCAATCTGAACATTAACTTGCTAAGCCCACAACTGAAACTATAACCAGGATACTGGCTGGGCTCGCCGCGACCTATCGTCGGACGGTTGTCGGCGGAGAATTCAGGCAAGCCGAGTGGGCAGCCTAGCCTAGGCCCAGACTTTGTTAACTTTGTGCAAGTACTTTTTCTTTTCATGTTTTGATGTGGAACCACTTTTTAACATTTTAACTGTACTGTTGGTGTTGGATTGAGATAATTTCCCTTTTTAACATTGTATCTGTACTGCTGTTGTTGGGGTGAGATAAGTTCTCAAATTTTAACGAAAAGGGATTTAATTCTTATCTTAGAATGATACACAAGCCACTGAGCAAGCCAAAATGACTCGTTATTCCAGACATGAGCTATTTTATATTGGATCAGCCTTCATTAAACGTCGTAATAAGGTGCAATACCTACCTAAGGGAACCCTCGCTATGCTGAATAATCTTGGCATCTATCGTAAAAGTAGAGGTAGAAGAGGTGGTGTAAATATACGCAGAAAAATTCCCACTATTATCACTGTTACACATGCTTCTGATTATATAGACAACAAGCGAGGGCGTTTTCTAAGTAGTTTATTCCCTAATTCACTTCGTAAAGTCAACTATACAAAGTTACAGCCATCACTCCCATCGATTTTCCTGACTAACCCGCGTTCTTTAATCTACCGTGTGGACGAACTAGAAACCCTTCTACTTCAAAATTGTATTGATTTAGCAGTTGTCACAGAAACTTGGCAAACACCCCAAATAACAGATGATGCACTGATGATTAACAACTTCAATATTTATACCTATCATAGAACGCATAAGAAGGGTGGTGGAGTGGCCGTATATGTTAATTCTGAATTTCTGTCGCGAAGAATACCTGAAATAGTAGTACCCGAAGAGCTAGAGTGTGTTTGGGTTTTTATAAGACCGAAGAGGCTCCCCAGAGCTGTATCCTCTATTATAGTTTGTGGAATATATATTCCACCTAATTCTTCTGACCAACAACTGCTTTTGGATCATATTATTAAATCTCTTGACAGTCTTAAACTTAAACACCCAGACGCTGGCTTCATTATTATGGGGGACCTGAACAGAACTGACCTAGCCCCACTATGCCGTGCACATAACCTAAAACAAATTGTGAAAGAACCAACGCGAGGGGATGCAATACTAGATATTATAGCCACCAATCTGAAGCAGTATTATTGCAATCCCCGAATTGTGTCGCCGATGGGTGCTAGCGATCATAATTGTGTTCTGTTGTCAGCAACTACAAGGACGAATAGCAACAAAATCGAAAAGCGTGTAATCAGACCAATGAAAGCGAGAAGTGTTGAAGAATTTGGCCGTTGGATAACTACCCATGACTGGAACGAGGTTATTAACGCGAGTAATACTGAACAGAAAACGCAATCATTTTATTTGTCATTGACTTCTGCTATCAACACTTTCTTCCCGGTTAAATCCATTAAGATACATCCAACTGATAAGCCATGGATTTCGCAACAAGCAAAGGATCTTATAATGAAGCGTCAACACGCTTTTACTAATCATGGTAAATCGCTGCAATGGAAATTCTATAGGAATATGGTACAAAAAGTGATCAAGAAAGACAAAATGAACTTTTACAATGAACGTTTATTAAACTTAAAAGCCACTAATCCCCATAAATGGCACCAAGGCGTGCAGATGTTAGCTAATAAAACAAAACCCCAACCACTTATTAGTGTAGAGGATATTCCGCAGGATGACTATCATGGTATAAGTAATTTTGTAAACAACCATTTTGCTATAACTTCCCAAAGCAGACCTAGTATTGATTTATGTAAGCTTCCTACGTATCTACCTGCCAATAAACCCCCTAATGTAAAAGAATGGGAAATGTACAATCAATTAAGAAAAGTTAAAGTAAATAAGTCCCCGGGCCCTGATAATGTGCCTAACAGATTAATAAGAGATTTTGCATGCGAACTAAGCATCCCTATGACTAATATCTTAAATGCCTCCCTCAGTGAGGGTCATGTCCCAACTATGTGGAAGGATGCTATTGTTACTCCGGTTCCCAAAGAAAATGGTTGTACTAGGGTTGACAAATTTCGACCAATCTCGCTTACATGTATCCTAGCTAAGGTAGCTGAGGGCTTCATTAAAAAATGGCTCTTAACAGATATCGAGAAAAATCTTGATAACAACCAATATGGTTGCCGTAAACACTTTTCTACAACCCATAATTTGGTTGATCTACTAAATGTGTTCTATGAAGGTAGTAACATTCCCAAATCTGTTGGTCAGTTAGTTTTAACTGACTTTAGTAAAGCATTCGATTGTGTTGACCACACAATAGCAGTTTCTAAATTAGTAACACTTGGCTGTAGACCTGAAATTGTACCGTGGTTAATTAGCTTTTTGTCAAACAGAACCCAACAAGTACGCTATAAATCCACATTATCAATGAGTGTTAATCTAACATGTGGCGTCCCTCAAGGCACACTCCTTGGGCCTATGATCTTTCTTGCTCTAATTAATGATGCCATGCAAGACTCGCCATGTAAAACTTGGAAATATGTAGATGATTTGTGCATAGGACAGATAGTAAAAAAGGATGAAATTTCCTCAATTCAGAATGATGTTGCTTTACTGAATGTATGGTCTAATGAAAACAAACTAAAACTTAACCCAACTAAATGTAAAACTATGTATTTTAACTTTCAAAGAAATCAATATGAACATGAACCCCTTTTGATTGGTAATGCTACAATTGAAATTGTTAATGAAACTAAGTTACTAGGTTTATGGATACAAGCCAACCTCAAATGGGACCGTAATGTTAAAGAAATTGTATCCAAAGCCAGCAGACGTCTGCATATATTGTGTAGATTAAGAAAGTTCAATCTTCCGAAATTTGATCTTGTAGATGTATTTAAGAGTTACATAAGACCAAGTGTTGAATATGCTGTCCCAGTATGGCATTCTAGTCTTACTAAGAAACAAAGTGATATGATAGAATCTGTCCAAAAAAGGGCTTGCAGAATAATATTGTGTAATGACTACATATGTTATGACCAAGCACTCAATGATCTTTCTTTAGACACTTTATCTGATAGAAGGCGTAATCTATGCTATAAGTTTGCTCTGAATTGTTCAAAAAGTATTCATTTTGGAAAATGGTTTCCAGTGAAGAATGTAAGTAACATGAAACTAAGACGTGTAAAGTATCAACAACCCAAATGCAGAGTTGAAAGATATAGAAAAAGTGCAATACCATACCTTATCTCGCTTCTAAATGAATAATCATTATATATCACCCAGTACAGCTATGCAATTCTTATTGGTCCTTTTTGGTGTTTTTTTTTTTTTTTCTATTTTAATATTTTAATGCTAAACTTGTTGAATGTTCCTGTATTGTATTTCTTGTGTAAATTGCCTCCTTTTTTATATATAATTATCATTGGTTTTATACTTTTATACAAATTTTAATATTGAGAAAATGTAAATATCTTTGTAATTCAGCTAAGGCTGCGATGATGATAGTGAAATAAATGAAATGAAATGAAAAAAAAAAAAAAATAACAGAAAAATCAAAATTTGTACATATTTTACTGAATACTAAGGGTTGATCCAGTCAATCAAAAAAGCAGAGAACTGCATAAACTTGTGTTTGGAACTTTCTGTAATAACAATACTCTGCGCATGCCTAAAATGCTTCCAAAAAACACTGAACATTAAAGATCGACAGAGGGTGTCCTCTAACGCAGAAAACATGATCGCAATCAAGGAGGATTTTATCAGCGGATGTCTTCCTGTTAACGCTTTGAAGTTTACTACTTCAATCAGTGTCAGGCATATCGTCCCACCATTTCTGAAGTCACAAACCAGTTGATTTACCAAACCCGCATTAGAACCTTGCAATATTTTTTTATTGAAAAGAGAAATAAACATTGTTGTCTATAGAAACATCTTGATATAAATTGCATTTTTGCAGTTTCAACTGCAAGTTTGTTTTTGCTAATGTTGTTATCCACAACCATAAATTGTGTATCATCATGTACTGTACATGGTGAATTAAATTGTTGGTAATAGAATTAGCATGATAAATCACTTTGCTGGTAAAAACAAAGGTGTCTAGGTCTTTCAAACACAGCTGCTTTGAGACTAGTATTAATTTTGCCCATTCCACCCAGAGTTGTAATATGTATGTAATTAAATCCAAGATTGTAATTAAATCCAAGATTGTAATAAGTAATATTGTTTGGCAAAGGCAACCAAAACATTATTTTTGTTTTACATTGTGCAAAAACATTTTTTTAATATTTAAAGCATAGCAAGAGAAGCTATTAGCTAAAGGTGTTTTTATCCTACAGAAGCAGGTATTATGTTTAAATATATATTGTCCCCCTTTTTTTTGTTGTTGAATATGCCATTTTAATGTCACATAATAGTGTAATAACAGGGAGATACATCTCCCTGGTAATAATAATTTAATTTAAAGTAAAACATTCTTAATTTTAATAAATTGCAAAAAAATACTAATTTATAATAATTTTGTAATTATTTTTGTGGTGTGTGGTGGGCAAAAGGTTGGTCTATGGTTGGGAGTTAAAAAAAAGCTAATTCTTATGGAATTAAAAAAATTGAATATTGAAGGCACATGTTGTGCTAAAAAATAGTTTTAATGAATTTCAAATATCTATATATTATAGACAAATTCAATTAAATAATCGTTTTTTCCATACCCGGTAATAATATATGTGTACATGCAGTGAAAGGGTTAAATCGTCTGACTGTACAATGGGTTTTTGGTTAAAATTAACTGTTTTGACTTTTTTCTACAGAAGTGAATAATTTTATTAAAACTGCAAAATGGCGTATTCAAAGTCTGATTTTATTAATCTTCATTTTTCATGTTTTTTGGGGACAATTCACCCGAATATTCAATATGCCTGAATATAGTCTTTTTTAAAAAAAGGTGTTTTACTTATATTTTGTAGCAATTGACAAAGAAGGCCTCTTGTGCCAGAGCAGAGAGTTTAAATCTTGGCATGGAACAAGAGCAAATTTTGGTGTCTACAAACGAGGTATTTAATTTGTCTTCTTATAATGATTAAGGTGATTAACATACATGCGATATCCAGAAAATGTCAAAAACTTTTTTAGATATCATGTATATAGGGACAAAAAGTGTGATCTAAGCAGAAAACATAGCCTCTTTGTCGGCAGTAATAATACCTTTTATTAAAGTAAACACAAAAGAGGCTGCAAAAATTACATATACAGAAGTTTCATTCCTTCTTTTGACTACTTCCCTTCAATATTTTAGGAAAACATTACTTTGAAGCAACAGTTACAGATGAAGGACTGTGTCGTGTTGGATGGGCAACATCAGAAGCTTCATTAAACCTTGGTAAATGTCCTCAAATTAAAACTATTAAATTGTTATTTGACCAGCAATATTCAATAAACATAATCAATTTGGTGGAAATTTCTTAAGAAGTTCTTAAATGCAAGTTATTTGCATTAATATTTCTAATACAGAACTCTTTCAATATCAGAAAATATTCTTTTCTTGAGGTCCATTTAAAAGACATTTTAAATACCACATTTTCCGGAAAACCAGACATATAGGCTAGCCAAGTGTCCTGTATTGGGAGAATTGACTGTATATAATTATATAGTTGATTTATAAGGTAATAAAGAAGAGAGAAATAATAACTATTGTGTAAAGTTGATTTTGAAATTCTGATCGATTTCCATAGCATTAATCTGAATACCTTTATAGCAATTTATTTATTCATTCAAATTTGTTATTTTATCTATTACAATTTCATGTTCATACTAAATCAATCTTTGTGATCTGTGTTTATAAAATACTGCACTGAATTTAAATATATTGGCCATATTTTGATTTAGGTTTGTTTTTGTCTAGGTACTGATAAAAATGGATTTGGTTATGGAGGAACAGCAAAAAAATCATTTGGAAAACAATTTGATGATTATGGAGAGGTAAGTACATAAAAATAGATATTTAAACCTATGTAGACGTCAATTGCAGTAGAATGTTCTCTAGTGGACAATCTTGGGCCTAGTGTAGTCAGGCTTCAAATAGCGCCCAATTTAAACAAAGAAGAGTTGTTAAGATTAGTATTACCGTGGTGTTTAACGCAAAGAAAAAAATGGGCTCAAGAAATCAAATTTCGAGGCCGAGAAGTGGGTGCAGCATAGAACAACAATTGGGCAATTTAATGGAACATTCAAGATGATGACCTAGAATTATTTCCAATGTAAGTAGGCATAGCCTAGGTGTAGCTAGTAGTAGAGGGTGGGGCCAAATATACTTGTCTAGCCCACGTAGGCCTAGATTTGTTGTTGATGAATGTGTAATATTCCCGAGTTCGAACCGTTTGCGATGCCGTAAAAAGTTGACCAAGGATTAACTTTTGAAAATTTGTGTGTGAAGCCTTTGCTGCACTCGCTTTCAACACATTGAAGTTGGAAAATGTTTGATTGTATGTTCACACTGAAAGCGTCCGTCGCCTGTCGTGTACATTCTTTTTTTACGCGAAATCGCTGCCTCATGTTCAGTGTACACCTGCCCTTATGCTGTGTATGGTATTTTATTTATCATAGTGCTTTGTGCTGTAGTCAAATTCTTTTGCCGTATAAGCTGTTTCACAGCCATGTCTTAAAATTCACTCAAAGCCCAAAATTGAATTGTACAGTATGGAGTATTGACCTTTTTTTTCAGAATACATCTACCCTTGCATGCATACTGTCCGCGAAGTATGTGTGTCCGTTTTGTTGTTGATGCCAAGCTACAGTACCATCCAGAATACTGTACATCTACCCTTGCACGCGTACTGTCTGCGAAAAATCGGGGAAAAAAAGCGATGTGTCTATTCGCTAGGGGTTGATTACGTAACTGTCTAGCAGCTACTTCATGCTAAAAATCGGACCTTGCGGTATAGCATGCTCCAGTGACCGTTGAAAATTCGTTGAATAAAAGGTCATGGAGCTAGAGCCTTGACACGGCCGTTCATTCATAAAACAAAAGATTCCATGTCTTCACTTTATTATTATATATATATATACTATTATATTATCCATCTTTGATTTATATATAGTACAGCTATATATAATTGTATTGAAAGAAATATTGTAGTGATATTAATTAATGAAGTACGACTATGGTATGTACATAACATACAAAAAGGAGTAGGCCATAAAAGTAACTTCGTCCATTCAGACCACCTACTGTACGGATTGCACCGCGACATGCAGACGTGATAAAAACATGGTTCTTCAAATACAAAATTCTAGATCATTGATAATAGTAATCCAGTCCAGCAATATTTTAGGCTTACATTGTTTAGAATATATTATTGATTGTTTTCATATTTCATATAAATATAGGCATAGAAGTTTTGTTTCACGAAGAACTATATTTATGGTTTAATAGTTGATATGGTGGACCAAACGTACATATTACTACGATCAGTGGTCAAGGATTTAAAAGCAAAACATGAATATTTTTGTATTCTATTCTTTGAAGGTTTGCAAAAATATACATAAAAAAAATACAAATCTATATAAAATCACATATAAAATTCAATTATGTCTACGATCCAGGTGTTCTCTCCATGAGTTAGCGTAGGACAAATTTGTTATAGGTGACAATATACTGATTTGGGTACAATTTCACCTGTTTACGAGGAATGGTTAGTTCCTCACAAAAAGAGATATATGATAACACGGTCTCGGTTAGCAGGGGTGGACGCAGTGGGGTTGCCCCAGTTGCCCGGGCAACACCCTTAATTAAAAGGCTAAATGTTTTTTTCTGTCATTAAATTAAAATTTAGATCCCATTTTATCATAATAACCATTAACGTTATAGAAGTCCATTGGAAGAGCCAAATTGACAGACTAAGCGTAAAATTAACCTGCATTACAATACCACGCACAATTTACCGCCGGCTGTCTTTTGCATATTTTTTTGTGTGGATATATTATTTCTGAACATGCTCAGAATGAATTTCTGACTGTTTGGATATCTTTTTAGGTGTTATATGTATGTATATGGTTTCTTTATGTCTTAATATATTATAGTTTTCCTAAGTGGTTAAGTGTGTACAGGCACGTGTGTACAATTTACAATACGATGTTTCCTTTTAATGTCATTACAATTAGAAAAAGGTGGATACCGTAATTTCACTTACCTATGCTGTAATGTATGATGTATACTATACAACACAAAATAGACACAATTTAGCACTATAAACTTTATAAACATTTATACTTGAAATACAAAATGTCTGGTTATACTCACAGTGTAATATTTTTAATAGACATATGGAATAGATGATACAATTGGTTGTTACTTGGATCTTGATGAACATGCAATGTACTTTTCCAAGAATGGTTTGTATATTTTACATTTTCATTTTGTTTTCGTGATTTTTTGAATAAGCATAATTTATAACTATACAAATTTACCTTAAAGATATATTGTCCCTCTGAAACAATGTTTTTTGTTGAACATTCCATTTTAATGTTGCATAATAATTATTCACTTTGACTAAAAATTTATTGTCCCCCAAAAACATGAAAAAAGGGTTATTAAAAAGACTTTGAATAGTTCCTTTTTCAGTTTTAATAAAGTTAATCACTTTTGTAGAAACAAAATTTAAAACAATATATTTTTCATTTATAAATAATTTATAATTTTCAGGGAAATATTTTTTATTTATTCAATTAACTGTTATGTGACATTAAAATTGCATATTCAACAACAAAAATGTAGAAAAAAATGTTCAGGGGGACAATATTATAGTCAAATTGACTGGAAAGTTTTGGGTTGAATTTAATGGTTTATTTTGTCTTTTTATAAGTATAACTTTTTTTTTAAATTGTGTTTTCTACGAAAGTGAAAACTGCAAAATGCAAAATTAATTTTTCATGTTTTGGGGGACAATACATCTTTAAACTACAATTGTATCTTAATTTCAGGTGTTGATTTAGGACTGGCTTTTGAGCTTCCTAAATTCATGAGAAACTTGGTGTATTTTCCTGCTGTTGTGTTAAAAGTGAGTTTGTGTATCTATTTAAGACCTGGCGTGTAACACTAATGATAAGGGAGCAACAACAACTGCAGCGTACAACCTGAAGAATATGCCACAGAATTTTCAAACATTTCTAATTCAGTACAATTACTATTTTCAATTACAAACTAATTTCTCTCTCTCATTACACTCATAAACATTCATTTGTATACTATTATATGGCTATTGTTTATGGACAAGCTCTACCTTTTTTTTTAGTTTTGATTTATGTATGTGGTTATAATTCACTTTCTATATGTCTCACAAAAACGGTAAAAAAACTCTCTCACACACCCTCAAACACATTAATGTATTATATATTTCACCATTAATTAACAAACATTTTCAAACTTTTGATATTAATTCAAGATGGAAGAAGTGGATTATTTAAATAAAAGTTTTCATTAGAACAAGTGTAAATATGAATAAAATAAATGTTTTGAATTAAATAATAATATAATTTAGAATTTTTAAGAAAGTGTAATAATTTTCCCTTTTATTCAGCCTAGTTATTAATCGAAACTTAACTTTTATTACTTATTGCTTTAATTTTATGTACTTATTTCTATTGCAGAATGCAGAGATGAACTTCAATTTTGGTGACAGTCCATTCAAGTATCCACCTGTAAGTCAAAATGTTTTTTTGCCTAAGGATAAAGCAATACAATGAGCAGTAGTTCAATATCCCCTGAAACCTACCTATAAAAGAACAACAAAAAAAACAAAATTCATTTCTATACGGTTTTCTTCTGTTTTGTCTTTATTGTCAGTAAAGTTCTAAATATGTTTGTTCTTAGTACACCAGCTTTACAGGAATGAATAAAGCTCCAGCAGACTGCATTGTACGCTCACCTAATTTTGGTAAGCGAAACAAACTAATTTTCAACTTTAAATTTTTGGACTGTAATGTGTATGACGCAATGAAATAGTATTCCTTATGTAGTTAGCCAATTTAACCAAATGCAATGTTGTTTGGGCCAATATTCTTGAAGTAAGTTTTTGAGTGCAATTATAGTATTGCATAGGACTTTTTTTTAAATAAAGCAGAAATGTAAATAAAAAAAACTACTACTTGAAGAAATTCCATGAAAACGAATAATTATGCAGATAGATCTAATAAGAACTAGATTTAATTCATCACTATGACGAATTATAGGTTATATGCATTGATTTAAATAAAGATAATTGATTGATTGATTTTGTCAAAATCTTTAATTATTTATAATATATGAAATATTGAATTAAATACAATAGCTGGTATTACAATGCAATCAAGGATCCCTCTGCGTATAATGTCATAAACCACATTTGTTTCATAATAATAATAATAAAGACATAAGTTACCTTTTCTCTAGATTTCATTATAAATCATGCATATAATCTATACATTAAGAAATAAAATTAAACAAACAATACGGATATAAAAAAAAATCTCATTTCATTTCGTTTCCCAAGGTGAGACTCGATCTTGGTACCTTGAATGCTATAGATGCGAGCACAGACCACCGAGCCATACACAAAGATTCCTCCGTATATTTACTTAACCACGGTGCGGATAGATTATTACATACTACAATGACTCATAATTTTTAAAAAATGATGCACTATCAAAGTATATACTTTTAACTTGAATATATGAACATTTTAAAGAAGAAGGTTATTGTTTGTTATTTCGGTCCAGGAAAATGTTTTTTTTTTCATATGCAATTAATGATGACATAATCAACTTTTTCATACATTAGAATACATACTTTGCACTTTAAAAAACCCAGTTCATCATTCGAGACGAGTAGGGGTTACCCCAGTGAACTGGGGTGTTGCAGTCTAAAGCCGCTTGTTTGTGTATTGTAAATTACAAATTTTTTTTCTCTACTTTTCTTACTCTAACACTGTATTTTTGTTATGTTGGCACAGGTAGAGGACCTCCTGCGTCTAGTAAACCGGCCCCCAATGCTCCACAGGCTGTTATAATCGAGGTATTTTGATTGTTAACAAATTTTGCATTTTCATTGTAGGTAGAAACCACTTCTTAACAGCGATAGTAATATTAAGTAAAATATTTATCTCTAGTTGCAATTTTTATTAGGAAGATTTTTGTATTTAGTTTTTTTTGCTGTGCATTTTACTACCAATTTTGGAATAAACATATCTGACTTCCCACACAAAACTGAAAATAATTCTCTGTATTTTTACTGTTAGGTAAAATAAAAGCTACAATATTAAAGGTTTTTTTGTTTTTTGTTAGGGTTCTTATTGCCAATATTGATTAAACATATTGAACTGAACAAAACCTTGGTATTACTTGAAAATATTTTTATGTACTGCAGCTAGTGCCCAAAAAACTTTACAATGATCCTTGACAATCCCAAGAGTTATCCATTTGACTATGAATATGGCCAAACGACAGTGGAACTGTTCTCCACAGCATTATGGGAAGTGTTCGAGGCTCACTTGCTCCATTGTTCTGGTACTACAACATGTTTTACAGATAAGGATAATAAACTGTAGTTCCAGTGTACACAAAATGTTTATGTGCACTTTAAGGAACCTATTACTGTACATCTTTCGAAGAAAGTAGGGGTTACCATGGTATACTGGTTTCCACAGCCACTGCCTTAGGCAGAAAAGAGGGCGCTAGAATTGGCAGCACTGACATGACCCTTGGTGGAGAAGCATTATTATTAAATTCTTATTATTAACCAAGATTTAGTAAAAATAAAAAGATAACTTAAAATATAAATATTGGTGCTATATAATAAAAACAGGTCATTGAATGAAAAATTAGAATTTTTTTTAGCATAGCTTAAATGTTATGGCACAATTTTATGGCAACATAACAGTTTCTCTTCTTGGCCTCTTACACTATAGTTGACTGGAAATTTTACGTACAGTATCATTTTTCAGCAGGCAAAATTTGCAATAAATAATGTGGTCAGTAAATTCAACTCTACTCACATAATTTTTCTTTTTATCTAGCCGTCTAGGGAATTGGCCGAGCAGGTATGTAAATACTTTTCAATATTTTTGAATATTTAATTTATGTGTTCATTTTGTAACAATCTGTAAAATTTTAATTTATTTTATATATAAAAGAAAAGAAATTTATTCAAAACACATTGACTGTCTTTTTATTACCAATGGATAAATAAATAATGGCCGCATATGAAACTTTGTCAAAAAAGCAAGAATATCGAGGACTTCACCCCATTGAATAAACAAAAAACTCTAGTAACCTTGATGGTTTCCTAAAAAACATTTTACTGATTTTGTTTGTTTAGACTTTGAACCAATTTACACTATTCAAGAAGTATGTTGGAGACCCATGTCCAAGGTACTGTATTTATTAATATTTTAAATATTTAGAAAAGAAATTCACTCTTCCATTTTATTTGTTCCATTCATATAATAATATAAAAGTCATACATAAAACATCACAAAAGAAAAAAAATAGCATGGTTTCCAAAAGTAACGCGCCCCAAGTGCTTCATTAACGTGTAAGTCACCACCGCATGGAAGGCAGCGCAAGAACCAGGGTAATGATCTCGGCTACCCCAGGCAAGAGTAGCAAGTGCACCGCCATAGTTCAAGTACTGCCCACCAAGCAATGGGCAGCATACACACTTCAACATCATCATATTCCAGTATAGGATGTATACAACCTTTGTACACTACAACAATATCATACACATTAGGCCCAGCTTGCTTCTATTTGCGCAACATAAACAACTTTTTTTTCATTACAGCCATGTGAATGAGAGTTTGGTGTAAATTGTAATGGTTATATCCAGCCTTACACAGTTGAGGTCTCTGGTTTAATTCCTACTGATGATCTTTTTTTTTTCATCCTTATTTTAAAAAAAATTGTAATATTATTATCAATAATATTTGATGTTTTAATTTGTTTTTTACTATGAACCTAACGTTACGTTGACTGCTCAATAACTAGATCACCGGCTTTCGAAAATTGTCTCCTATCATTTAACACTAGCAGGTCTGAAAATAATAATAAGTTTTTTATATTGCCTCCAAAATCGAATGGAATGATTTCTATTTGTTAAACATCTGGCAACTTTTTGAGTAATCCTGCTAACAAACACACACACGATTGACTACATAACCTCCTTGGTGGAGGACTACATGTCTATTTAAACCCGGTGGAGATAACTATGAAGTAATACCAAGGCAAGCTAACAACAGGATGCTGAACTCCAGAGATCAAAGGGTTTATCTGTGGCTGCTGGGTTTAACAGACACCGCGTGCTGCAAAGAATATGTACATAGCAGTAATGTATTTGTTTCAGCCAGACGTATGCCTGTTACGAGTTCCTATTGGCATAGGCGAGCTGTTAGATTGCTTTGGGTATACTCACTTCCAGTTGCATCAAGATTGGTCTTCCAGTCATGGACACCTCTACTGTACCTCACATTCACCCTGATCAATCGATTGATAGAGGGCTGGGTAGATTTTTTTAGAGGTTTGGATAGATTTTAGAGTTTTAGGCCAACTGCATTGTTTCCTAGCCATATTGGATATCTTCTTCTTCTAATGTACTACTATTTTGTATTTGTCTTTCAGGGAATTGCTTGTAATTGGGGGTCAACCAGCTAAGGAGCAGATGCGTGCATTACAATCAGGAGTGAGTTCTACAGTACTATTATGCAGCTTGACAAAAATATATGAGCTAATAACACAATTTTGTGTTTATAAATGCATGTTTTGTAAGAAAGCAAAAGGTATACATGACATAATAAAATACCCCTATATCAAAAGTTGGTTCAAATTTGACTACAATAACAAAGGGTCTAAATTTGACATACAGGTGTTCAATGATGTTTTGATCTTTGTCAATGTGACACAGCATTTTTTTCCACAACTACTGGTGTTGGTTTATGTGTGTTCTTACAGCAATATTTGCTTCATTGGGAAGAAATACATTTTAAAGATTGCAAGATTGAAAGTGGTGGTTTGTCGCTCTTCACAAATACAGCCCTGTTTAGTCTATAAAGTTTGACCCATGTTTTGGGATTTTGACTATTAAGTAATTTATTGAAAAGCCATTGCTCAGAACATCTATTATTACTTTACAATTGAGAAACTTTTTAGTTGAATTAATATAATTTCATCCTAAGGTTGACATTGTTGTTGGAACGCCAGGTAGATTGGATGACTTTATAAGCACAGGAAAAATGGCATTAGATCAGGTAAATAAGTTTACCATTTTTTAGCAATAATAGGCTTAGGCCCTGTTTAGGTTTATGCCTATCTTCATCAGCTTGTGGTATTTTGTCATATATTTGAAGTCAGAGGTCTAAATTGAACATTCCTGTAGCAATATATCATCCATAGATTAGCAAACATATAAAATTAATTCCTGTAAATATATTATGAACAAGAGTGATTGGAAAACATGGTGCATGCTCAGGCTGATTCACTCTCTATGTATAGATGTCAACCCTTACCATGTCGATAGATAGCAGACTAGGTGGCAGAGAAGGAGAGTTTCTCTACAAGGTCTTGTTCGACAATTTATAAACCGATTAATAATAAAAAGAACCATACAAAAATACAAATATTTAGTTTAAATTTATATATCTATTTTAGATGAACTATATAGACATTGCAATTTAAATGAAAAATAATAGGAAAAAATATTTGTAAATTGACATTTTTTTTTCATGATAACTATGTAGCATGTAAAATATTTAAAAACCACTTGTATAGCTTTTTATTCTTAAATTAATAGAATATAGATTAGAAATTTGTTTTGGTGCACCTTAACAATCATACTTAAAATGTAAAATAAAACAATATATAATAAATGTGACTTGACTTACAAGATATAAATCAATAATAATGTGTTAAATACAGTTTCACAGTTTTTTGTTGTTTTTTTTTTTGCATATAGGTCCGGTTCTTTATTCTCGATGAAGCTGTAAGTTACAAAAGATTTATTTAAACATTGTTGGTGTTAGATTATTATTTCTGATTTTATATATACTGCCCATAACATAATACATATTCCAATTAGCCTTGCAGTATTAGAATATATACCCTCCTTTTAGCAGTACTGAAATGATGACCTAATTTTATATATTGTTCTTTATACAATTTTCTTAAACATGATTGGAGTTTTTTATTTTAAATGCATCACTTTATTGCATACATTTTTATACAACATAAGCCTAGTTATAGTATCAAAATTATTAAAACAAAATTACTTACAAAATTATGTAAAATCAGTGTCTTACAACATTTTGCTAACCTAAAATTCTGAAAAATATTTTTAGGATGGGTTACTATCTGCAGGTTATGGGGATCTAATTAACAGAATCTGGCAGAAGATTCCCAAAATATCAATAGATGGAAAGAGACTACAACTGATTGTATGTTCTGCTACACTGCATTCATTTGAAGTAAAGAAGCTAGCTGTAAGTATTGCCATTGAACATGTATTGAAAGTACAGGGTCTTCAAGGGTCACATTGGATTTTCGCAGCACTTTCATAAAATAGAATGTTAATTATTATTATCTTTAAAGATCACCCATTGTTATTGCATAAATCTTTATTTCTTTCTTTTTTTTTTCTTTATCTGCAACAACTTGTGTTGCCCAGTCTCTTTTGCTTCAACTACCAACGTTTTTCAGATTTTTTTTAGTGTTTTGTCTGAAACTTGTAAACATAAAATGTCTTAAAGACCCATTCCCTACAATTTACGTTTTGTAAAAATAATGCATATATATTACTTTAAAAACATTAAACCATTTCATTCCTTGTCTTAAATGTACATTTTATGGTAAATTATGATAAAAAGAAAACAATGCACTACCTAAGAAGCTCGCGGTGAAGGTCCTCTCGTTGGCCGTCTTTATGCCTAGCCTAGCTAGGCTTAGTTTTGTAGGCCTAGCTGGTAAACATCGGTTACGTACGAACATCGTATGCTAGCTATAGGCCTAGCCTCGCGTTGCTGCATTAATTATCTTTCTGTTTTTGCCAGACTCTGTTGATACAAATTAGGGGAAACCCAGTATTTTCTGAAAAGTTAGGAGTCTTCTATTTGTTTTGGCCTCACGATCGATCATAAAGTGGGTGAATTACAGAAGAAAAACAAAAATATTAATCCGCGTGCAATGCATGTTGGGATTTATAGCGGGCCACTAAAATGATTAGAATCACCTTATTTTTCACATTTTTTAAAGGACCATATAGTATTTATTTTTACATTAAATGTAGTTTGTGACCTTAAATTAGATCTAAAAAACGTAGGGAATGAGACTTTAACTTAGTCAGCATATTTACATGAAGTTATGCCTGTGACTTTTGTTATGATGTAAGATTTGCTCTACGTAACTTGCGCAAAATTTCATTAAATTCTATGATTCTCAACAAATTTCTTCTGTTTTCAAAATAATGGTTTTTTTTAAATTCACTTTCGATAAACCAATTGTTGAGTTGAATTTTTAAAAATAAATTTAAAACCAAAAAGCATTTTGCATTGAAAGTTCTTTTATTTTTAATTTGTAACTATTGGTGGCTGTGTCGATAATTTTGAAATTTTCTTTGCTGCATTGATCTAGGCAAATCCTATTGTTAATGTGTTAGTATATATGTGAATTTTTATCCTTACCCATATGTTCTTGAATCCTTGTCTTTAGATGTCGGGAAGTTTCCCCGATGTAAGAGGCTTCACAGCCCCCACAATTAAATTTATTTGACGACATTGGATTTAAGATCAAAAGGAATGGGGTCTTTATTACTGAAAAAATTGCCAATTTTAGTTGTTACATATTTCATGGTTTCTCATTTCAGGAAAAAATAATGCATTTTCCCACATGGGTTGATTTGAAAGGAAAAGACAGTGTTCCAGAGACTGTCCATCATGTGGTAAGTTTTTTTTAGCAACCATATTAAAAATATATACTAGAATATTTGCATATATGTTTACCCTGGTAATTTAAATTTACTGAATACTCCTTTCAGTGATCGTGTTCGGACGGCGATTGAAATACATGTTTATTTGGTTTTCCTTGGGGGTAAAACCTGCACGCCGTTCGGACGAGTAAACATAGTACCGGTAAGCTGGGGTGAAACCATTTAAGATCGGAATTCTTGGGTCTTTATGTGCCCTCTGTACATCGACCCATATCAATTGATATGTTTGCATGTTGTTTTGCGTGGGAATCGTTTAATTATTATTTTTCAATCAACATCTATTTATTCGCTCTATATATACACCGACTATTTTAAATTTACTTTTTAATAAACTAAATAATGATTGAAAATCCTGTTGACGTTGATGTTATTTGCTGACGGCTTTATACATTCCAACCTACTAGGCCTACTGGATTCGAATTATGGCAACAGGATGATGATGATTATATTGTTTTTGAAAAGACTGCTAATTACGTCCAACAAGTTGTAACAAAACAAAAGCATGGGTTACGTCCATCCGGCAAAAAAGCGATGAAATTGGCCTTTGACCCAGGTGTTTATCAAAATCAAATGACCAATCAGAAAGCTTTTGTAAGGTCACAATTTGACAGAACTTTGCTTGATTAATTATACCCAGAGGCAGCGTGTAATTGAAACAACTATTGAAATAACCAGTAAAGTTGGTGCATTTTTCATCCAGATGGTTTTCTAATTTTTTATAGCCAGAGGCGTAAGTTAATTGTTGTATGTGACCTCACAGTTTGAAGCACACAGTTGTTGGGCCAAATGATAATCATGTTAATACCATATATCACATTACAAAATTAATTTTCATTTATTGTACTCACAGGTTGTTAAAGTTGATCCTATACAAGATCCTTCTTGGCAACGACATACAAACAAATGTCAGGTACTATATTTCATTTTTGAGAATTTTTCTTTGGTGTATTTAATTAATTAATAATTTTAACTACTACTACTACTATTACTATAATATTTAGTTTTTAAGACTCCATTTAATGGTCAGTGTGAGAACATGTAACACGAAAAAAAAAAAAATCATTATTCCTATTATTTATTTCTCTCTGTACACATTTGTGTAACAATTATCTAAAAAAGTTAAATGTCAATGATCACAAATTGTTCACAATGTCTGTCAAATACTTTAACTTAATCCTAAGCTTTTCAGCATGATCAATCAACCGTGATGTCATTTATACGCCATTTTGTGAAATCACATTATCAATCGTATTTCCATAACTCGTCATAAAATATCAATAAAATCCACTATACGTAAATTTCAGGTGAAGGGTAAAAACATACGCATGTAGGGTCATGCGCGTGAAATCGCGCATTAAAAATTTAAAAAGCTCAAAATTATGTTTTGATCAATTTACAGCATGAATTAGGCCATTTGCGTGATTAAAAAAATTACTGCGCAAAAACACATTTTTGCGTGCGCGATACTTAAAAAACGTCAAAATTACGATTTTTTGTACAAATCGCATTCTACTCACCATCCTTAGTCATTAGTGCATTCACTAAATTTGAGTCTATTCCGACTTTAAATAACGCTATACGAGCATGTTAAACTTGAATCGTAGATGTCATTTAATTTGTTATAGATGACCGTTTTAATGGACTAAATTGGACATACGACAGTGATTTTATCGGTAAGCCTATATCAATTTCATTATCGCTCTCCTACGTCGAGTTGTCGCAGGCGACAGCAAGGCCGGATACATATAATGCTCTTCACGATCTGAAGCGTATAAATACGTATAGCGGGACTTTCAAACGCAAATTTTTCAATGCGCCCATCCGATACTATCATAACTCTCAAAGTACATTTAACATGTCAGAATTATGTATGTGTGGAGATATTGAATTAAACCCTGGTCCACAAAATGGCAGACATTACGGAAATAGTAATCATCAACCCGGAACGAATACCATTGTTTGCAACAACAACAATCAAGCTCAAGTACTTCGAGGGAATACCCAGCTTGATTTGAATGCAGGTGGCAGCCGGAGATCCCCAACGTTTGATTTTATAAATCAATGCAAAGGATTACGAATTGCGCACGTCAATATAAACAGTTTAACGGACAAAATCGATCAACTCCGACTGTTATTGCATCGTACTCAACTACATATTTTGGCAATTTCGGAGACTAAACTCTCGGATATAATTCACGATAATGAAGTATCACTACCTGGGTATACTCTCCTTCGCCGTGATAGGAATAGACATGGAGGAGGGGTGGCAATGTTTATTGCCAGCTCAATGTCTTTTACCCAGTTAATCGTGGATCCTAAACATGCTAGTATCGAATCCCTTCTTGTAGAAATTCATGTGGCTTCAGTCGTAATACGGGCATCAGTTGTCTACAGACCCCCAAACTCGCCTGCGATATATTTTTACTCATCTTGAGAGTTTCCTGGAAGACTATTGTGATTCCAAGGATTTTATCATGCTAGGCGATCTTAATGTGGACATGCTGAAACCACACACGAATAGAAACAGTCTCATGTATATCATGGACTTATTCAATCTGACACAGATTATCCCGAATGCAACGCGTACGACCAGAGACTCTCAAACGTTAATTGATGTTATACTCACAACCAACAAGGAATTACACGACAACAATGCAACGTTGTCGTCAGACATAAGTGATCATGACTTTATTTTTACATCAATACGTACCAAACCCCCCAAGAATGTACATGATCAGCGGACCTTCAGAGACTTCCGAAATTTCAATGAGGATAACTTCATTAATGACCTGAAAAAACTACCTTGGAACATAATTCCTCAACTTGATGACGTGAACGTCTGTTTAAAAGTTCTTCACAATTTCCTTGGTGGAGTAATTAATGTCCATGCTCCAGAAAAAACGAAACGTTTTAAAAAAAGTTTGCCCTTGTGGTTAAAAGGTCGTGATGACATATTGATTCTGATGCACGAACGTGATAGATTAAAGTCAAAGGCAAAACCAAACGGTCAAGCTGAACTATGGTTACAAATTAAAAAATTAAGAAATCAGATTAATAAAATGTGTAGAAAGTCAAAAGTTAATTATTATAGGAACTTTTTAATTGAATCTGCGAATGACACCAGCAAGATGTGGAAAGGAATGAAACATTTGATCTCATCAAAGTCTAACTGGTTGCCATCTTCTGTTAGGATCAATGGTCATGCTTCTTGTAATGAAAATGAAATTAGTAATGCATATAATGATTATTTTGTAAATATAGCTACTCATCTTGACAATGCACTTGCAGCTAATAATGTTGATCCATGTTCTTACTTACCTTTATTTGATTCTCAATTTGATTTTCAGAGGGTATCTTGTGAGTCTGTCCTGGAGCAGCTTAGTCGATTGGACTGTGGAACGTCGCTTGGAGTAAATTGTTACCCTATCAAATTGCTCAAGTTGGCAGCCCCTGTTATTGCGCCTTCTGTGACATTTATCTGTAATCTTTCACTTTCATCTGGTATTTTTCCAAATGACCTAAAAATCGCCAAAGTTGTTCCCATATATAAAAGTGGGGCCAAGGACGAACTCAACAATTATCGACCTATATCCGTTTTACCGATCCTTTCTAAAATCATTGAACGCGCTGCTCATATCCAACTCTATGACTATCTTACAGCACAGAACATTCTCTCAGATAACCAATCAGGCTTTAGGAAACACTTCTCTACCACTACAGCACTTACTAACACATGTGACAACTGGCTCGATGCTATGAATGGAGGTCGCCTCACCGGGTCAGTTTTCATAGATTTAAGAAAAGCTTTTGACACGGTCAACCACAAGATCATGCTTAGAAAATTGACTCGGTGTGGTGTATCCTCATCTGGCATCGAGTGGTTCACATCATATCTAACTAACCGCACTCAAACAGTTAAATTCAAAAACACTTATTCTAATTTTCTCACCATAACACACGGTATACCTCAGGGGTCCATTCTTGGACCCTTGTTATTCACAATTTACATCAATGATCTTGCCACTGTTCCAGAACATGGCACTCTTGATCTTTATGCTGATGATTCCACCCTCTATTATTCGCACTCTAAACATACATATAATTAACAGAAACATCAACTCTGACCTCTCACTAATTAACACATGGCTCACCTCTAACCGATTATCATTACACACTGACAAAACTGAGGCGATGTTAATTGGCGTCCCTCAGCGGCTTAAACACAAAACAATAGACGTATCGATTGCTGCACAACCGATCAAAGTAGTAACTAACCACAAACACTTAGGTGTGCACATTGACAATCAACTTAACTGGCATACCCATGTCAGTAAGTTGAGCTCTACACTTTCTTTTAAAATCCACACACTTGCACGAATTAGAAAATATCTTGACAAACGTACAGCACATTTATTTTACAACACATTAATTTTACCACACATTGACTACGGTGCTCTTCTCTGGGGCACCGGAAGTAAAACAAACATTAATAAGATTCAAAAACTTCAAAATCGCGCTATGCGTGTAGTTCTTCAAGCTCCGCCTCGCACCAGCACTCACATTCTTCTAACATCTCTACACATCATGAATGTGTCACAGAGGGTGCAGTACCAGGTAGGCTGCCTAGCTTTTAAAGCTATGAACAATATTGCCCCTCGATACATCGCCCAACGATTTTCCACTGTTCCGATACACTCTATGAGGACTAGGGCTGCTTCCAGGGGAGACTTACTGGTACCCAAAGTTAAATTGGAATGTTTCCGGCGCTCTTTTATTTATTCTGCTAGTATTTTATATAATGTATTACCTTCTGTTTTGAAAGAATGTACCAATATTAACTCGTTTAAATTTAATTTTAAAAAACACATTTTATCGTAATTGTCTAATTGAATTTTTTTTTTTTTTTTGGATAATTATTTTTTTATATAATAGTTTTAAAATTTAAATGTATATAGTAGATTCGTATTAGTTAAGTATAGTTTTATATATTTTGTCATTTTTAAGAGGGCCCCTGA
Source organism: Antedon bifida (assembly GCF_963402885.1). Classification (NCBI taxonomy): domain Eukaryota; kingdom Metazoa; phylum Echinodermata; class Crinoidea; order Comatulida; family Antedonidae; genus Antedon; species Antedon bifida. The sequence continues at coordinate 7,472,817 of NC_136233.1, read as the reverse complement.
ATATCAGCTGGCCTGCGGGTTCAGCTGGAAGGGTTACCCTCTATAAATAAAGTTGAAATAAAAATAAATAAAAATAGATAAATCCCCCCAAAAAACAGAATTGATTTCTTTTCCTTGATTCATTCTTTTCATTGGTCATTGAAGCAATACAATCAAATTTAAATCGGCAACACTCTTGTTTTACCATCATATAAGTTTGAAATGCAAATCGTCTAAATACTATCTTCGAAATATCCATAGAATCATTAAACCCCATTAAACAATGTATTATTATATTTGTTTTAACATTTAAAGATTTATCGTTCTGTCCATCTTATATCACCCAACTTGTGCCTTTGCTCATTTGACAAATCATTGCTATCTATTCAATGTTTGACTAATTACGGTGCACTCACATTTTCTTGTTTTGTATCCTCTCTTTGAAACAAACTTTTTTTTCAAATTTCTTCAACTTTTGATTCATTTAAAATTAATTTTAAAAGTCAAACAATTATTTAGCAAATTTCAGGATACAATGCACTATGTAAATTTTAAATTATTATTGTTATTGTTACATAAATTCAATATTAATTTATATTTAGACAGATGGTGTTCATAGTAGAGATAATGTCCAGTGGCATAGCCAAAGCAAAGGTATGTATGAATACTTAATTCAATTGAGATGCTCCTTAATTTCACAGAAATTACTGATACCGTATATTGTCTATTAAACGCCTGGAAGGGGTTGTACTTTTTTTTTAAAAAGTGGGGATTTATTAATGGTGAATTTTAACACCCAATATTACATAACCTATCTGCTATAAAGCAGTTGATAAGTTCTTTATTGCTGAGGAACAAGTTAATGTCCAAGCTATCTCTTGTCCTCCTGTTTTCTAGTTATTTGAACAGCAATAAATCCATTGTTCTACGAAATGAAGTGAAATATCCTTGAGAGTTCTCTTGAAGTAAATGTCCGATCAAACAGTGTGGCTCTACAAAAACAATAGGGAATTCACATCAAAAAAAATATCTGTGTTTATTTTATTTTGATTTTATTTTATTTTCTTGTTGATTTAGCTTCATTGTTAGATTAGTTATAGTTTCATACAGTTTTTTTTTTCGTTATTTGACATATCATTTATCAAGGTTAATTACTTTAGTCGTCAAAACATATGAGGTAAGAGATTGTAAAGTCTCCTCTCATGAATAAGTTGCTATCCAATAGATAAGATACTAGTGTCAACACACAAACCGCACAGTATAAACAATAGATCATTGGTTACACAATGCTTCAACTTTGCTGGTGTCCCTGGTTATGGGTGCTTAGTAACAAACGTGCGCAAAGGCCTAGTTGAATAAAGTGTTCATTTGAAACTTAAGCCTGTTTTCCTGTCGATGTTATTCGGCGCTATCGTTAACAATAATCGGTGATTTTCTACGTAAACATTGAAATGTTAACAATTTACAAGAAAAGGTACTCGCTATCACTATCATTTCAACTTGATCGTTTTCAAATGATCGTCGTTGAACTTTTAACGATTAACGATGATAGCGTCGACAACAGGCTTTACAATTGGTAATTAAATACCAATTATCTTGATACAGATAACATATTCAGACTGATATGAACTCAAACACATATTAATTAAAACTTCACGCACACAGGAACCTTGATCCCTGCAGAGGTCTGGTTTCTTTCACTATTCCTCATTCTTTCATTTTTGTCCACAGCATTTCTCTAAAACATAATATTTCATAACTTAGTCAACTTTTTTTATGACTTCAGCCTAGCTGTTTTTTTTCTAATGGCTAGCCCAGCTGTTATCTAGCCTGATTATTTTTATTGGGTTAATAAAAACATTGTTAAAAAGTTATTAACTAATTAAAAAAATATATATATACTCGTACTGTATTTCTAATTGTTATACAATATTCTTAGAAACAATGTCAGAAGCAGTAAAAATCTTGAAGCCAGATTATCTTTTACATGCTATTAAAGAACATAACATAGACCAAGGTATCGTATTCTGCAGAACTAAGGTAGACTGTGATAATGTGGAAAGATTTTTAACTGTGCATGGCGGAGGTAAGTTTTTATTTTGTGACCCTATTTTAATGCCGTGGAGTGCAGTCACCGAGTGGTTAGGATACTTGATAATATTGTACATAAAAACCTGGGTTCAATTTCTGACAACTCCCAGTCCACTCTTGAGTACCTGGTTGAAAATAGTGGGAGGATAAGGCCGTGTGGAATTCTACTCACAGTCAATACAAGTCTTAGCTTTACATTTTACTTTAATGGCAGTCCTGCAATTAACATTAAAAGAGAACTCCAAGAAATGTTGGAAGAGAAATCATGTATTGGTAACAACGAGATACAGTGTAGCCTATAATCCCTTTATATTGAATTGAAAATATCTTTATTTGCCTTATAATTAAATAGAAATTAAGAAATAATTTATCAATAAATTGGCAGTCTAGTTTATACATTTTATTATTTAGGCCCAAGACCTAGAGATGTGAATAGCAAATTCTCTTGTGTTTGTCTTCATGGAGACCGTAACCTGCAAGAAAGGAGAGAAAATTTGAAAAGATTTAAGGTAAATTAAGGGTGTTTTTTTTTTTCAGTTTTCTAAATAATTAACAGTTAGGAGAAAAATGGCAAAAGGTTTCTCACTTTCTAGGATTTTTTTATCAGATAATCTATATTGTTTTCACAACTCTTGAAACATGACCACAGTGTTGATGTTGCCATTTTCCCTCTAACTGTTAAGTAACTACATCTAAACTAATTTTTATTTTAGAGTTTATACAATATAACATTTCAAATAAACAGTAGCTTCCAGACAGAATACAAATTCTTAAATAATATTGACAGTAGTAACATAACATTGTAATTTAACACTAGTAAAATTAGTGTTTCCAAAAAAGAAAAATATGGTTGAGAATGTCTTGATGTTTCACCAAAAACTACATCAAGTTCATGAACCTGCTAGCCTATAATCACTGATAATGCTCTCAAGCAGCAGTTGAGGTCATTTTTTATAGTTTACATTTGGGAATAGGCTAACAGTAAAAATTGCCGTTATGTTCAGATCCATGGAGTTATGCTTTTGTGTCGCAATCAGTGTCATATTATAATTATCGTAGTAACAGCAAAGTGTTCTGATTTGCTTAACTAACGCTTTCGTTAGAAACTGAAGTGTCGCCGGTTTGGGCAAACATTTGGTATGCAGGAGTAAATCTGATTGGTTAGAGGTCTGACATACATACCATCTGTACTAAATGCTGCTCTCTAATTGCTTTCTTATATGCAGTTTGTCACTGTCTTTCCGATATGTAATTAGATGAAAATAAATGTTTATCAGCATAAGGACATAATCAGAACTAGATTTGAACTTGTATTCACGTTGCGCAATTGTAAACGTCTTTGAAAAATGTTAGCTGCACAACTTTACTTGAATGACGATTTGTTGGGAAAGTTACGAAATTTTATGTTGGCAAGTTTCAGAGATACGCGAGACACAAAATTACAGAAAGAAAAAAAAAGAAGAAGAAGATGATGATCTTTGACAATCACAAGGGTTATCTACAACTTTGTTGCGGATAACCAATATAATTTAAACATATTGGCACAATCATTTTGTGCCAATATCTATGGAGTTTGACAGCAAAGCGTTCTTTAGCTAATTTGTTTACTCGTCTTTTCTTTTTTTCTGTATTAATACCACGTTCCTTTAATTGACATAAATTTTGATTCCACGTAATAACATTATGGTTGCTTAACCCATAGTCCTTTATTCAGTTGAAGTTCCCTTATAGTTTATACTAAAGTTGTATTTTGATGTGTTTTACAGATGTAGTTCATACTCTTAATTATGTGACATGACATGTCCCAATTAGCACTACCAGGCGGAGGTAAATATCAGATGTGGTAACCTCTTATGATGGAGTGTAATCCATAAACTCTTGATTAATTCATTTTGCAACTCCGTCAACTTCTTAACAGGGACTTCACTGACATCAGTATACAAATTCCTTCACTTGGCGCATGTGCAAAATTGAGGCCAGCAAATTATGTCTTAGACAAAAAATGGCGGCGCTATAACATTTTATGTCCACATTTTCACTCCCAACAAGAGTGGGCGCATTCTGGCTTCATGCTTTTATTACTTGAAATAGAGAAAGAACACAAAATTCTCTCTAAACTCAAATCAAGTCAACATTTATTCATTTGTATCAATGACAGCGACCCTTAGCAACCGATACAGTTTTATAAAAGTCAATAGGATAATCAAATGGGTCACACAAATCCCGAAATATTCGTTTGCTCGTCTAATTTCTAGGCCATCTTACTGAAGATTGATATCATTATTAGTGTCCATGATACCGCGGAACATTCAACATTCGCGTTGTCAAAAAAGACATTTTCTGTTTCAGAAATGAGATAACATGAAATTTTTCATCTTGAGGCTGGGTGGTCGATTTAAAATAAATAAGCAAATATTTTGCTTAGTATTATTAATAAATCTGACTTAAGAATTTTAAGACGATTTTTTTGCTAAGCAAATTTGATCAATCCGGCCCCAATTTGGGGAATATGATGCTCAAAATAGCACTGATTCACCGTCCAACAAAATTGTAGCTTTGTGTTTATGGCTGTTAGAGAATGTATTTAGGAATATGGACCTCTATGTCCACTGACATGTTGAAAAGGTACAGTAGTTCAACTTATTAGGTCACTCATCAATAATAAAGGAGGCAGTGAATAGGAGATTGTATGCTTGGCGCAATAACTAATCTTCCCAATTTCATGCTATGTATGTGAAACAACAGGTCAATGCATTTGAGGTATGTTGTGTTGGCAAAGAATGCTACACATCACTTGGAGTATGAAAAGAACTAATTTGTTGTTTGACAGAATTAACAACCTCCACATGTAATATGATAACTAACTGAAGACCAACCTACTTGACAACGAGCCGTACATGACGGAATCGAATGAATGAATGATGTCCACTGAAATTTCACAAATTTTTTTTTTAGCATGTCAAGTAAAAATTCAATGCACCTCTAAGTTTCCCTTTTCAAAAATGCAAACCATGACATTTCAGGTTTTTAAATGCGCAAGAATATATACAATATGCAGTGTTTGTTGATTTACTAATTGAAAAAATAATAATTCACATAAAAATTCTCAATGTGACTTCTTGTAATCCTCTGAATTTGCTATAGTATGTAATAGTATATATTGTTTTTTTATATAGGATTTTGAAGTAGGATTACTTATATGCACTGATGTGGCAGCGAGAGGCATAGATATCAGTGGTGTTCCGTACGGTAAGATAGCCATAGCAAATCAATATGAGTAATGTTTTAGAAAAGAATAGAGAAGCTTCTAATATAAAATGATAATAAACTTGAAATCTTTTTTTAATCATAAAAGATTGCAAATTAATTAATATAAAAGAGATGAATGTAAATATTTGTGTATCACTTCTTAATCGGAGCATCAACATCATTGCACAAAGTTAGAATTTTTTATTTTTAAGTAAGATTTGACGTGTTGTAAAAATAATCCATAAATATGACTTTAAAACATTAAACCAGGTCATTTTTGTCTTAAATTTATGTTTTATGCTTAATTATGATAAAAAGGGAAAAACAATGCACTACCTATGTAGCTCAAGTCGAATGTCCTCTCGTGGATGGTCTTAGATTTAGCTTAGAAGCTTAGTCTAGCTGGTAAACAGTACACTATGTAGCTCAAATCAAATGTCCTCTCATGGATGGTCTTAGATTTAGGCTAGAAGCTTAGTCTAGCTGGTAACGTGCGAACATCACCCGCTTTCTATAGTCCTGCAGTAATTGTCTTTAATTCATTTTCAGTATATTGCTGGGTGGTGTAGAATTTATTTTATGCCTGTGATGTCGGACTTAACATTAAGAACATACTCCCAGATCGTTAAAATTATTCCATTGACTCTAAATTTAAAGGACAACTTTACCGAGAACCATATTAGGGACATATGATTCCAGAACAATTGCAAGATTTACCATACACGCTCACTGTACAGCCGTCGCTGTAAATTGCTGTGCTTAGCAAAATCTATCTCATGAGTTTTCACTGTTGTTAACATACAAGAGAGAGGTTCATTTCAATTGCTATTTAAAAAGTGTGGTACTAGAAATTTAAGCCAAAATATATGCAAAAAAAATGTACTTGTAAAAAAAAATGTTACGCAATTGGGCATCAAAATCATTTCAAAATTTTCCAATTTTTTCGGGCCATGTGCGCATTTTGTGACATACAACGCAAAAGTAACATAAAAAGTTCATTTATTCAGTTGATATTTGTTATTTATGTGATAAATTGCTTCATTTCCATGAACTCTAAATGTCAAATAACGACACACGTGCACATAAAATTTAGATAATTGTGCGCTCGCCGATTTAATGCAAATTTGTGTAAAAACATACCTACTTTGAATCTGGTTTAGCTCCTCAGAATGCACGGTGACCCCCAATTTTTAGTCGCGTGCAACGCGACTCTACAGCTCACTATGTCGGTCGGTCGGTAAACACTAACTTGAGCACGCGACTGCAGCCGTGGCCATGTTTAAACTTATTATGGAAACCAATAAGTTGTAGATATGAATTCATGTACATATTAGATATCAAGATGGTATGATGTCATCATTTGGCCACCTGAATTTAGAAAGTAGGATTTTTCCCCTTTTGTCATAATTGGCAAACATATTCTACAGAACGAATCTCCAGTTATCTCTCTCTGAATTGCCACTGTTTTCATTTTGACAACGTTATCACGCCTAACAATTTGAATAATGTTGGTCGTGTAATTTCACCTACACTGTATATTTGGATATCTTACAGCTCTTCAGGTTTATAAGTTAAGAAAGCTGCTGAAATGTAGATATGAATTCATATAAAAATTGTGCCTATCGGATGTTGTGACATTATCATATGGCTAGTTGAAGTTAAAAAGTACTTCTTTCGTCAAAGTTATACAAATATAACCGCACTGCGCTTCTACATGGTCAATTTTTCTCAAATCATCTTCCGAAATTGTCATTGTTTATTTTGATAATGTCACCATACCAAAAAATTAGAACATATGTGGGTTTCGTAATTTCACCTATGCCACACTCTATACGAAACATAGTACTAATAGGCACTAACTCTGCACTATTATACAAATAATGAATGTTTATGAGTGTAATGGTATAAATAATGGCATGAGGTGAATGATGAAAGGTTATATATCAACGAGGCGACAGCCGAGTTGATATTTAACCTTTCATCATTCACTAAATGCCATTATTTGTATGATTACACGAATATAAAACATTCATTATTTGTTTTATATAACATCTAAATAGATTCCTGTCATTTGAATCAAATAAAAAGTAGGCCTAGCCAAGGCCTACGTTTGATTCACAATGATTAAAACAGTAACATTTGGTATTTAATTATTATATTAGATAGTATTGTTATTTATATGGATTTTATAAATGCACCTACTGTTAGTGTTAATTATGTCAACAAACGATCAAACAATCCTAGGCCTAGCAAAGCTAAAATGCCTAGGCCTAATACTAAAACAGGCCTAGTACTAGGCCTAGGCTGATCGACAGGCAGCTGGAAATCATCCAGGCTAATTATGTTTTTGTTTTATGATTTCACGTCTTGTAGAGATGTTCCCATTAATTAATCAAAATCCTATAACAATAACAATATGTGACGAAAGTACAAAATAGGTGGTGCTGTTATATTTCAAAAGCAATAGTATAAAAAAATATTGACCAAACGCTTTTTTTTCCTACACGAAAAATAGAGATAAAAACGATCGTTTAATAGTGCGTACTATTGCACGCCATGTGACCCACAATCATCCAATCAAATGACAGGAATTTATTTAGGTGTTATATAAAAGCATAAATGCATCAGGTCATAGGACAGCATACATCATTTTGCGATCATATATTAACATACATGCAGTAAAATTACAAAAATGATCACCTATAATTCATGACAAATTAAATTCTAGTATTATTTGTATCTTTATTGAGATCCAGCATTGTGGTTATTTCAGTAATTTGCCTTTGGATTTATATACATTATATTTTTGTTTGTATTAGTAATCAATGTTACTATGCCAGATGAAAAACAAAGCTATGTTCATCGCATTGGTAGAGTTGGACGTGCTAACAGGTATAGCTTTTATTATATTGTCTGAAAGACAGATCTTTAACACATTTTTACCACAGATGGATATGGGGTCACAGAAGACTCCATTAAAATATGGAGGCAATCCAAACTATAGGATCTCAATTTTGTACCCCTTTTTATTATTTTACTAATATTATAGCCATACATCACAACTACAAAAAGGATTTTTACCACATTTAAACCATAGATAAATATAATGGTCAGAAATTTAAATGTAGAGGCATTCCAGACCAGGATCTCAATTCTGGACCACTTTTAGGCTGTGGGATTATGTCCAAATTGTGCCTTGTTGTTGTCACCAACTGAAAACTACATAAATATATTTCATTAGAAAACTTCCTGTTTAGCCTAAACTTTAGACATTTTAAAACGGGGCTTAATCATTTTAGTTTTGGAAATCGGATCTCTGATTGCTCTTGTTTTGCCATATAAAATGTTAAATTTGAGCCAAAATAGTATTTGTTAATTCATAATACAGGATGACTAAAGCTGATTGCTGTTGCTATTTCTTTTGCCGATTGAATTGTGTATAATTCATCCTGTACATTGTTTCTAACTTTCAGAATGGGCTTAGCAATTTCTCTAGTGTCATCTGTTCCTGAAAAGGTATATTTATTTTTTAAGCATTCATTTTTAGCCCCTTAGTATGGGCTTCAATATGCAAATTAGCAATTGTTTTTGTAGTTTGGCTGAAATGTGAGTGTATAGAGAAAGTTAGGAAATGTATTATAGTATAGTAAAGTAAATGTTTTAAACATAATCAGGGGCACAGCCAGGGTCCCCTTCCCCTGCCCCTTCTACTTTTTAGGAGGAAAAAATGAATCGTCAAATCAAAACTTTATCAACTTAAAAATTGAAAAAAACTGTTGGCGAAAATCTACATTAACACACATCACAATGTTGTTGCTGTACATAGTAACTTTGTGTTCATCTGTTATAAAATAGAATTTAACAAAAATGAAGAGACAACATTCAATCAGTCTACTTTAACAGAGGCTATTGTAAAATTAGCTGATCATGATGTTTTTCTGAATGTGTGTGCACATTGCTAATCGCATTTGTACGGCCCATTACAGAGAACAAAAAAGTCTTATGAGCGGCTTTCTGAATTGTGCCCTGTAAATGTACACGTTGGCATGGAAATTAATAAATATGTCTTTTTGCGAATGTCTAATACTAATTTATACTTGTAATTATGTAAAAGCTACGCCCTATACTATACATTTGAACAAAATTGTATGTACAGGTGATAAATATAATAGTGTAATGTGTATAATAATACGCATGTGTAGGAAGCATCTCGCATACACACAGAGAAAAGATATCATTCTAATTTCTTTTTTTCAAACTTTTGCATCTCTACGTTCATTTCATGCATCTTTTGTATTGGTGAAAAGGGATAACTCAAATAATTCCTGCTTGATTTCCTTTCTCTACCCAAACAACAAGCAAGAAAGAATAATAAATGTGTTGTATGTGTGGCACGAATATAAAAGTTCTTTAATGAAAATTCTTTTGTTTTTTTATTTCTCTGTTGAAGTTTATTAATAAATTAACATTGTCATATTTGTGTGCACATAACTGATTGGAATGATCTATATCGCCATAGAACGCCAACGCTTCCAAGGGACTTAGCCTTGGCAGCCCACAGCCCAGGGTTGCTCGTTTCGCTCGCAAAATATTCACTTACTGGTAGACACCCCTCCCTTTGATTTCATCGCTGGCTGTGCTCCTGAGAATTTCTGAACACATTTTACTTTGTACAATTGCACTTGGTCTTCAGTATTTCAAACATATATTGTCACACAACTATGCTAGAAGAAAGCTAAAACTTTTAGGATACATAGATTTGTACTTTTGTGAAACTTTTAATAACTGAAATGTTTGTAAAAAAGTAAAAAGTAGCCTCATTTTCATAATAACTATTATGCAAAGATATGAAAATATGGCCAAAAATATAATATTAGTCACTAGAAGATGTCATTTAAAATAAAATGTCTAATACAATTAAAACAGGTTTGGTACCACTCGTGCCCAAGTAGAGGTAAGAACTGTAATAACACACGACTCAAAACTGATAATGGTTGTTGCATATGGTACAATGAAATGCAGGTATGTTAATTTATTGGTAATGTTACTAATTATCCTCAATTAATTTTCACATTTTGACAGATAAAATCCTCTTTGGAAGTTCTCTTACTATACTAATTCTTAATTCTGGTCTGTCCATCTCCTACTGTACACTATAAACTTTCCATAATCATTTTATTCAACCTTATTCTGACCATTCTCTGTACAAAAATTGTAGTTTATTATATGTTCAGTATTGAATAGTGTTTTACCAATATTGATTTAAAAGCCAGAATCATTTTGGCATAATTATTAATATTATTATTATTTGGGACATCTTAAAAAATTTTTATTAATAGAGTAATATTGAATATTGATTGTGTTTATAGTATCTAGGTGACATAGAAGAACATCTTGGTGTAACCATTGACACTGTGGACAAAGACATGAAGATGCCAATTAATGAGTTTGATGGAAAAGTCACATATGGACAGAAAAACCTAAACAAAGGTACAGTATACATTACAAATCATTTTAAATGTGATCACATGATTGATGGTCATCAAATAAATATCAATATTTCTAAAGCCTGCTTCAACCTGAAGATTCATATTTATATTCATTCTAATGGAAAAGTTAAACAAAAAATGACCAGAAATACCTGTTTTGACCTTTGACAATACATTTTGATTATCTCTATCTCATTTTTATTAATTTTCCTCCTTTTTTTAGGTGGAAGCTACAAAGGTCACGTTAACATCCTGGCTCCTTCAGTCAAAGAACTTGCATCATTAGAGAAGCAAGCACAGTCATCTTTCTTGAAATTCACTTCTTTAAAAAATACATTGGCATGAGTTAATTGTTTAAGAGAAGACTGTTTTAAGGATATTCATTAACAGAAAGTATTTATTTAATAAGTTGGTTTGATTAATTCCAATTGGGTCCCATGTACTTTATGTGGCCATTTGTCAATTTATTGTACATTGCTATTTGTGTGGTGCCACTGCAGACCAAAGAACACAAATTGTAAGCCATTGTTAAGCATATAAAGCAATTAGTCATGGATTTGTATAAGACAGAAGATTTTTTGTTTCCATACAGTAGCCATTTACATTTAATAGAAGAAAAAAAAAATATTATCAGAGTTTGTTATTGTCATATTAAACTTAATAGTGAATTCTCTGGTTATCAGAATGTATTACTGGTTTTTGTGTATCATAAGTTATCCGCACTTTTGCGGATAACTCCTTGTGATTGTATGAGATCATCATCATGTAACTGTCCTGTTTCTTTCTTTTTTTAAATATTAAGGATAACTCCTTAACATAAAATTTCATAACATATGGACATTTACATTAAGTTGTGAACCCCCTATTTTTCAATGACGTCAGAGGTTCGCAACGTGACTTACATGCGATTTAATGAATTCTAATGATTGATCATAGAAAAAAACGAAAATTAATTTTGTATTGACACTTTGTAAAAGTTTAATTCTTACCAAGGGAAAACTTTTGGATTAAAAATGACATGTTTTACAAAAAGTTACATGTGCACGCGCATTTAAAAATGAAAATGCGCAAAATTAATTTCTAATCAACTTTCTATATTTTGCGCATGTCAAACATTCCAACGCGGCCGAACTATTTTATGTGTACACACAGTATGAAAATCATGTTTTTTCTCTGGAATTATGATTTTTCAGCTTTCCAAGTCATTTAAAAAAAGATTGAGATCATTTAAACTTTAAACGTGTAAATATAACATTTCGTAATTTTGTCAAAATATCAACATTTACGTGTGAAGTTGTGCACCTCCTATTTTTAAATGACGTCAGAGTTGTGCAACATGACTTACTTGCGATTTTATGAATTTCAATGATTGATCATAGATTAAAAACCAAAAGTCATTTTGTATTGAAACTTGGTGAAAATGTAATTCATATCGTGGGTCAACTTTCTGTTGAGTGAAAATGGCGTGTTTCACACAAAGTTACGCACTCGGTCAAACTACGGTTTGACCTAGACAAAATTAGAACATAATTTATTTTTGTTGTAGGTACTTCCTAAAAGACCCATCTGAACATATAAAAAATGGAGAAATAAGGGAGATGAAGAAAAATTGCTAATTTTTATATAACTAAAATGGCCGTTTTTCTCAATTTTACCCAAATATCAGTATTAAAGCATCCGATTTTAACAAATATTTGTTCAACCACAGTCATTAAACATATATTTTGCAAGAAACTATCACTGGGGATAATAAAATTGTTCAACTTTTAAAAATTCAAGATAGTAAATATACTTCAAAATGGCTGCCATTTTTCTCAAAGGGAAAAGTTTTGAGAAAGATGTGTAGTTGAAATATAATATTAAAATATATATTTTATTTATAACACTTCTTAACACTTGACGGAGATCCTTTGCTATTAATGTGTTCTTGGTACCATTGTAGAGCTAAAATGTTTATGATTGTTTTAGTCTAAATTACATATCAATCAGATCACATACGTGATACGTTTAATCAGCTTAGTAAAATCATTGAAATTGGTTATAAAACACTGACGGTGCCAGTTTCTAACGAGAAAAGATCGATGCTTGCACATGAATTAGACATTTTTGTAAAATATATAACATTTTCTACATTAGCTGGCGATAGTAACTACATAAGCTGGGAGGCAATTTTCGTTACTACATAAGCTGTTGACTGTTTCTACATTAACGGTTGTTTCGACATTAGCTGGCGTTTTCTACATTAGCGGTTGTAACACAGCTGCTTCTTTGATTTCAGAGGCATACTTTCAACTAAGTTAACGTGTTTATCTATTACACTTGCTGATCGCAGTAAAAGGTTTAGTCTTTTGTAGATGAAAGAAAACCTTCGACAGAGTTTGGCATGAGGCACTATATATGGGCAACAATGAACAAATATAACAAGAGACAGAAGTGGATACACACCATCAAGCAGTTATGCCAAGGTCAGCAACATAGTACTTGTTCAGGGAAATGTTGGCGAATGGTTTCATACATCAGTTTACCCCAAGGCTGTCTACTTTCGCCTACATTCTTTAATATCTTCTTCGAACGCATCATTTATGAAGCTCTTGCAAAACACCAGAGGGTACACCATTTTCTGAGGGAATGTCAGTTCCGTTTTGCAGATAACATCGATAGAGTAAACGGTAGTGAAGAGGAACTTGCCCTGACGATGAACCTGGACATGATATGTTGAGCTCTGAACACTTAAATAAAGTACGCTAGCAATCGCTGTCCTTATGTTTTAATTTAATGATTCGTCATGGTCATGTGTCTGCTGAGTTATGTAAAGTTGTAATTGTCCCGATTTTAAAATCTAGATTTTAAAATCTAAATCAGGAGGTATTACGATTAAAAGCAATTATAGGCCAATAGCTTTAGCTAGTGTAAGGTACTAGAATCTGTATTAATTCAATTGTCCGGAGTTAGCCTTAAGTCATCTGACCATCTGTTTGCGTTTAAATCGGGTCACTCCACAGATACATGTATATTTGTCTTAAAACAAGTTGTTGAATTTTATAATCGGCAAAATAGCCCTGTATATGCTTGCTTTCTTGATGCCTCTACGGCATATGACAGAGTAAATCACTGGACTCTTTAAAGATGCCAACCGCAATTGTAAAATCGTTATCGTGTTGGTACTCACAGCAACAGTTTTGTATTAAATGGGGAAGTTCATCTCTCGATGGTTCTATGTAAGAAACGGAGCCTAGTGCGACAGGGCGGAATCATGTCTCCGTTACTGTATAATGTTTACATTGATGATCTGAATGTAGCACTTAGTAGATGTGGTTACGGGTGTAGAACCTCAAATATTGTCCTAAATAATTTAAGTTATGCTGATGACCTGACTATTATGGCTCCATCTTTTTATGGGTTAAAAAATATGGTTAAAATATGTGAGCAGTATGGTCTAGAACATGATATATATAACGCAAAAAGAAGAAACATGGTGAAGTGGTATCAAATATTATGCTAAATAATGATATAGGGCCTATTATCTTACGTCAATGAAGTGACTACCTAGGACATATTTTACGTAATAATTTAGATGATTCTAATGACATTAATCGCCAGTATCGAGCTCTTTGCATTCGAGGTAACACTCTTAGTAGACGTTTTAGTAGATGTAATGAGAATGTTAAAGGTAATTTGTTCAGGTCGTTTGTACTAATCTGTACTGTTGTATGTTATGAGTTTAAGGGTGGGGAGTTGGGTCGAATAAATAATTGGTATACCATGTTCATACAGCAGAACCTCGATCCCCGCATAGTATTGTTTTCAGAAACAAGATATTGCGAGGGCCGGGGTTCTAAATAGGTGTTTACGTTGAGGAAAAAGTGTATTTTTTTTGTAACCAAGCTATTAGGAGTTTTTTTTAAACAGAAATGTTAAGCTTTTGATTTTGGAATTATTTCCAGCTTCTTGTGTGTCATGTGAACAATAATACTTACAACTCGTTTTGCTATGAAATCTTGTTTAATTCACATTTTGAAATACAAATATCATGAAAGTTACAAAAAAAAAACACTATTGGTTGTCTGCTGCAACATCCGGGATAGTTCTGCTGTTTCGCCGTCGATGCTTGCGTGCCCATCGCCAGATTCGTCGAAGCCACGGCACACGAATTCGCCAACGGTGGCGGCGAGGTTGGGCAGTAGTACCTTCCTGTTGAGTACTGCCTACGGTTGCGTTATCACCATCAATGGCTGGCGTCGTGGTCTCGTCACGACGTGCCATTACATCTCCTTGGTGTTGGTTCGTTGCTCCATCAGCAGCACTGTGATCCATTACTCTATTCCTATCTTCGCTCTCAACTAACTGTCGTCTAGTCAGTAACGGATGTGACTCCTCATTTGAGCGGGAATGTCCAACTTCTTGAACATCGGCTACACTATTAGCACGATTAAATTTACGTTGCCTGATTTCAACTATGTATTCGCATAGCTGTGCAAATTCTTCCTCTGCTTCGCGTTTCATTTCCATCCTCATTTCTTTTCTCAGAAAATATCTCTTTCTAAAACCGTCATCTGGGAAAATCTGTAAATTCTTCGCATTTTCGTCACGTTTTCTTGATTTTAAACTCATTTCGTATGCGTGTGCACACATCCGACGTCTGTTTTCATAATATTGTATTTTTTCATCTGTCGTTCCTCCGGGGAAAGCACCAGCCGGTGGTTCTTGTAAATTTTTAACTCGTCTATCGGCTAAGTCGACGTAATCGGACATCAGATCAGTAAACCGTTGAATCTCAGAACGGGCACTTGCTAGCAAGTTTCTGATTGTTCCAGCATCAGAATCATTTGTTGAATTTACTGGAACTTGTTTAGGTCTTCTAAACGATGGCGGTAATTCGAGAGAGCGCTCTCGGTTGTTCGGTTTATGTCTACGACGGGTCCCAGACTTATGCACAGGACCTTAATAACAAAAGAAATGAAAATGAATTGTACAGTATAGGCCTAAATCAATTTAATAATCAATGCAATTACAGTATTATATAATAAAATACTACATAAGTAAATTATCTTACCATTTGACATATCCATTTATTAATTATCTTAGATTTCTAGTTAATAATAGCAGATGTGGTCAGTATAAAACGATCTTCTTCGTTTTAGCTGTTCAATTGAATGTTTATTATTGCCGTTTCCATAGTACAATTTGACCCACATTCACTAGTAAAACGCGCGCGTACCAACACAGATCGGAAATGATGAGCGCGCGTGTCACAGTGCAATGTGCAATTCGGAAATGGTTCAAATGGAGCGAACCCAAAATGCGCTGACAGAAAGTTGGGAAACACCGATGGAATACGTCTTGCTAAAGTTGCAAACCTTTTCAATAATGATTTGGAAGCCATGGACAGCATGTGTAGCGAGAAATTGATAATATTAACATAAAACTATCCTATTAATTTAATGTGAATAGCTTACATTATCAACTTCGACAAAACAATTTTTTCATAAATTAATGGACAAAAGTGCAATCAACAAGTTCCTTGCTATAATTGATAGTTTATATATATAGTATATTTGGGTATCGCGTTCGTTTCAAAGTGAGTTTAAGGGTGGGGAGTTGGGTCGAATAAATAATTGGTATACCATGTGCATGTACCAGAACCTCGATCCCCGCATAGTATTGTTTTCAGAAACAAGATATTGCGAGGGCCGAGGTTATTTGGAGTCGCTGGCTACAAAATTACAGTAGACTGTTGTGTCGAATAGGTGTTTGTTTACGTTGAGGAAAAAGTGTATTTTTTGTATGGGGGGTATGATGTTACATACCATGCTATTATGAGTTTTTAAACAGAAATGTTAAGCTTTTGATTTTGGAATTATTTGCAGCTTCTTGTGTGTCGTGTGAACAATAATACTTAAAACTCGTTTTGCTATGAAATCTTGTTTAATTCACATTTTAAAATACAAATATCATGAAAGTTTAAAAAAAAACCACTATTGGTTGTCTGCTTCAGCATCCGGGATAGTTCTGCTGTTTCGCCGTCGATGCTTGCGTGCCCATCGCCAGATCCTTCGAAGCCACGGCACACGAATTCGCCAACGGTGGCGGCGAGGTTGGGCAGTAGTACCTTCCTGTTGATTACTGCAAAATTACAATTTGACCCGCATTCTAGTAAAACGCGCGCGTACCAACACAGATCGGAAATGATGAGCGCGTGTCACAGTGCAATGTGCAATTCGGAATGGTTCAAATGGAGCGAACCCAAAATGCGCAGACAGAAAGTGGAGAAACACCGATGGAATACGTCTTGCTGAAGTTGCAAAGATTCTTCAATAACGATTTGGAAGCCATGGACAGCATGTGTAGCGAGAAATTGAGGATTCTGATTAACAACGGAGCCGTCTGGACATTAAGTTTTAGTCGAGATGACCCATTTACCCTCCTACCACTTATGATTGGTTTGCCATACATATCAGAGACAGCGAGTGTTGTTATTGAAGGATCAGATATTGTTTGTCTTTATGACAGCAATGGCAACATTCGAGAAGCTGCAAAAGCCTTTAAGATCACACCTGATTACAATGAACGATACTCCCCGGTCTTTGAAACATCTCTCCAGGTTGTTTATTCGCGACCAGTTTGGCCGAAATGTCTTATCAAAGTTAAGTTCGCTTCCACTACCAAAGCAAATCATTCGCTATCTTATGTACGAATAATGCCTAGTGTGAGACAATACAAAATATACCTTTAATAATCAATTAGCCTAAGCTCTCTGGTGGTAGGATTTATTGCTCTAGTAGGTATCTGGTGGCGTTTAGTAGGACCGGTGTCACACATAATTGTATTTTGTCGACAATGTCCCAAACGGCGTCCCGTAGTTGTGAACTTGCTACTGTGGCGGTATTATTATTTTCTTTGTTTAAAAAACTGTTGCAACGCGGCGCACCGGAGGGAGCTAGGCTGATGAGTTGGCCTATATCAACCAAGCAACAAATTAAATATATTGTGACCTCAGCTCTCCTTTGGGGGATGGGACGACAACTCACTTTATACACACCATTACAAAAATAATATATTATATTTAAACAAACTGCTGCTGCAGTGCTGCCTCTTCGCCGGCGGTGTGTGACGTGACACTGACAGGTTGAAAAATTGTTTCTTTAAACATTTACATTAGCTACCCTAGGCTAATATTTAGTTAAAATACCATATCATTTACAACATGACAACATTTCTATCCTTAATAAATGTTTTCCTTGCTGTAAATTTAAAATAGCCTAGAGGCTAGGCCTAGCTGGCTAGCCTACTACTAATTGCTACTACTAACTGTCCCACTGCTACTAGGCCTAGGCCTTAGGCTAGGCGGATCTAGAGGGGGCCTAGGCCTACTACTAACTAGGGAGATCAGGCCTAGACCCTAGGCTAGCCTAGTAGGCCCTCTAGACTAGTATAGGCCTAGGATGGGTCTAGCCTATAATAGCTCAAAGTACAGCTAGGCTAGGCCTAGATAAACTCTAGGCTTAGCCTAGCTAGGCCCAGTCTATTATTAGAGGTCCAGGACAGGTAGGCTATGTCTACTATATTTATCACTAGCCAGACTAGAGTACTAGGCCTAGGTAGTTAGAGGCCTAGCCTACTAGTAACTAAATATGGTTTACGATGATATCTGTTGCACTAATAATAATATGCAAGAGCTAGAGCTATAATGTTGATGTGATATCCGTCACGTATGAAATTGATTGCGTTTTATTGCAGTCGCGCTATTTTGTATTGGGGCAATATACATTTCCATCGTTTATTATACAGATATTATATATATATAAACTTTATTTAGACACGAGACTGATGTACAGCACAACTCGTTCAATCAACATTGATTGTTTTTACACAAGTTCGTGATACTATATTACAAAAAAACCAACACCATATAAATACGAAAGAAACGAAAAAATTGAAATTGAAAAGAAACAAAATTACAGCAGAATCCCCTTCGTCTGACACCTCAATTTAGGGTACACCATACCGGTACTTCCAGTGTAAACGGGAACCCTTATCGAAGTGTATAATTTATGGGGATTCTACTGTAATACATAATAAATCTTTTTGATTTCATTTACCTTAAAAAAATAGTGATAAAACACACATTTTACATGGTATTTAGCCATTTTAAAAGTTGGATGTACACCATCGTAGATTACCATACCATTATGTTTTACAATGCATTTTTCAGATACGTTTTAAACAACTTAACTGAATTTGGAAGGGTATCAACTTATTGACTGCTTAGAGGTGAAATATAAGATTTGACATCCCCGAGGGAATGATATTATGTTCGAGGGAATATATATATCCCGAAGCGGCAGCTGAGGGATATATATAATTCCCCGAGAACATAATATCATCCCGAGGGGATGTTAAATCTTATATTTTACCGATATAAAAGGCGATATCTGTTATATTACATAGCCAAGAACAAGTCTGCTGGGTCGGGTGAAGCTAGGCTAGCCTAGGCTAGGCCTCCTTTTTGTATTGTATGTAAACAGTAAACAAGCTGCCTAAGACACCTTACCTTGCGAAGAATAATATATAGATAAATAATTACTAAATGGTTCCTTGGCAATAAAATATTCACTAGCCTAGGTCGTTTAAATAATAACAGAAGAATTTCCATCAATAAACCTACATTAATAATAATAATATTATCATAATAGGCCGAATAAATAATAATTCGTCTTCTTCCTTCGAGCCGAATCACCGAATGTTCAGTGCGTCGCACGCGTACCAGTTACTACTGTGAGTATTAACCAATCACAAATGGTCTTTCATCACATCTAGGGAGGACTAATAACAAATGAGGGCGCTATATATGCATAGTTTAAATAGTTTAGTTGATTAATTTCTTCAAGCAAGTTCCGTGGCGCAGCGCATGAAGTGTTGTCTTGTGATGGAGTGACAATTCCATCGCGGCGCGAGTTCGAGATCCAGTAGATGACTTTTGTTTAACAATAACGCGAGTGTTGCCACGCGAAAATTACACAGTCAATATCATCGAACTCGAGAATTTATATGATTAATGACAGGGACACGATAATCAATATCATCGTTCTCGAGGATATACGATTTACGATCCTCGCAGCGGTAGTCATGTGATGCAGTTTCAACCAATCACGTTCACGTATTTACATAGGCTATGTAATTTATAATAATATATTTTAAGTGATAGGCTTAGGAGCTTGATTACTTTTTTTCCGTGTGTATATTTTTTATTTGGTCAATCAATTGTTATCAATAATATTAATAATTAAATTGTTAAAAAAAATTTATTTTACAGGTATTTCAAAATGACCATTTGTAAATCGTATTAAAATGATTAACAATAATGATACTAAGTATTATAATTATAAACAACCATATTTTTAAAGTAACAATAATTTTGAAAAGCACTCCTCCGGGACCTGTAATAAAATAAATGAAATATATAATTAGAATAATACATACTCATCGTCTAAAAATATCAATACGGTAAAATAAATAATCTAGGCCTGCCTACAGTAAAAATCCATCACTATAGTCTCACACAACTATAAAAATGGTCACGAGAATGTATTAGTACGCCAAATACAAAAGAAGTATGGTCGAAGCAGCCGCCAACCAAAGCGGCCGCCAGTTTAATATCGTCATTTGTATGGACCGCCGTGTGCGCTTTAATCTTTGATTGTCGTTGTCTATGGCAAGTTGATTGAGTTACAGCTAAAGCTAAAGGAGTATGGTCAAACCAATAATAATTTACGTACGGTATTGCCGAAACTTCGAACTTCGAAATCTTGTTTACATTATCGAATCTTTATACAGTATTACATTAATAATTTACGTACAGTATTGTCGAATCTTTATATCTCGTTTACATACTATCAAATCTTTATACAGAATTTACTTACGGTACTGTCGAATCTTTATATCTCATTTACATAATATCGAATCTTTATACACTATTGCAATAATAATTTACGTACGGTACTGTCGAATCTTTATAGCTCATTTACATAGGCCTACTATCGAATCTTTATACAGTATTGCATTATTAATTTACGTACAGTATTGCCGAATCTTTCTCATTTACATACTATCGAATCTTTATACAGTAATTGCATTAATAATTTACGTACGGTATTGCCGAATTTTATATCTCATTTACATACTATCAAATTTTTATACAGTAATATTGCATTAATAATTTATGTACGGTATTGCCGAATCTTTATATCTCATTTATATACTATCGAATCTTTATACAGTATTGCATTAATAATTTAAGTATGGTATTGCCGAATCTTTATATCTCATTTACATACTATCGAATCTTTATATCTCATTTACATACTATCGAATCTTTATACAGTATTGCATTAATAATTTACGTACGGTATTGCCAAATATTTATATCTCATTTACTATCGAATCTTGGTTTTTATTATTAGTAATAGGGTGTGTTATTCCATTGTAATACATTGTTTGTGTTTTCAATAAAGCAACGTGGGGGACGAATACACCAGAGGAACGCGCACCTTCTACAGCACTATTCCTGGCCGGCCGCCAGTCGAGTTTATTAGCAAAAATTTGCGTAATTAATTACCGTACCGTACCGACACTTGCATCTTATTTTAGTATGTAAAACTCATTTTAAATTGATCAATATTTTTATAAATTGCTGTCATAATGTTATTGTAAATAAATTAGAGGTTAACAAATTATGATTTCAAACACTACTAGTGGGCCTACTAGTTAATTTACTAATTAATATACAATAACAAATATATATATATATTTTGATATACTATATTAAAAAAATATACATTGACTTTATTAGACATAAATCATTTAGAACAGTTAAAATAAGTAATCATTCATTCGCCATTTCATTTAAAAGAACGTATCACATTCAATCTGTAAAAAAGAGAGTAAATTACATAATAATGTAGATTGTTATTTGGGTCCAAGGTAAAGAAAACCTGTCCAAACAATGACAATCAAAGATTACAAATCAACGAAAATCAAAGCGCACACGGCGTTCCATACAGATTACCATTATTGAACTTCGACCGTAATCCATACAAATTAGCACTACACAATAAGACCCAATTAAACCAGTATGATTTTGTTTTAAAAAGCGGCACCATCAAAGTCCAAAAGTTGGTTTTATTGCACCCAAAATAAAACGTGACCCATTTGGGCCCGATCGTCTTATTTGTTGGGCCCGATCATCTCTGGTGCCGATCGTCTTAAATTATTTTCTAAAGTATTGTATTGATTTTAAAATCGTGTATGTGTGTGTTATTAGAGTGGGTTTTTAATTAAATTTAGCACGTATTTCATTCCATCAAAACTATTTGTATGCAAGAAGTGACGTGTTTTTGATGAATAATGTGAAACTATCTGGACAGATTTGGGTGCTAGAGAATCTCAAAGATTTCAGTCCCATTAAGAACATTTTGAAAATGTGGACGGCTAGGTTGTGGAACATTACATTTATACTTTTTTAAAAAGTACCGTTTAGTAGTGATGTAGGAGATGTAAATGTGGTTGTATATGACTCAATAACTTTTATGTTTGGGTTTAAACTGTTTACTATTATTTAACTATTAATAATAGAATAATAAAAAATAAAACAGATTTTTACTGGCTTACGAAAACAAATATGTATCCGTTTTTGTTATCGTATTCGTAACGTTGCGAAACCTAACTAATATTAGTTAAGTTATTTAACCGATTTGCTGTTGATAAACTTCCTTCTAGAGGTTCCATAGACAGTTAGCTGAAGAAATGAATTGCTTATGCTTGTTGGCTGTCCTATCTTCATAGTATTTAAATCTTGCATCAACCCAGTAGTTTTACTGACTTAGCAACATCCACATGATTCAACCCACTCTCCTTGTAATGAAAATATCCTTTTCATTTAACATTCATGTATATAATTTTTTATTGTTATTGTAGAAAGAAAATAACCTGAAACCAAATGACCACTGTGTATAGCATGAACTGATCAACTCAAATGGTTCTAGAAATCCTTGCATATTCTATAGAAGAGAAGAGGTACATGACAAACTGAAAATATACATATTATTTATTGCTGAAATTTAACACAATGGATGTTCAATACATTTTTATATTTTTAATTTCTCTGCTTAAGATAATTAATCTAAAAGCATCATCAACGCATAATGATCGTTTTGATACTCACCCAATGTTATACTTTAGTCCACAAGATGTTTCACAGTTACAACAGAAAGCATCTACAACTCATTCACATATTGCTACCATTTTAAAAGATGCTGTTCGAACCATGCTTGAATCTAAAAAAAAATATATGCCACCTTCTGACTATGATACATTTGGAAGCAAATGGAATGAAATTTATGGAAATAATTTGCCACCTCTTGCTATGTACTGCATACTGTACCCAGCTGATAAAGAAGCATTTAATTTTGCATTAGAATACATGGATGTAATGACATTATTACCTAAATGGCAAGTAATATCAACACCAACTGATGAAGTACCAGTTGCCCAT
The DNA here is from genome assembly GCF_963402885.1 of Antedon bifida. Taxonomy (NCBI): domain Eukaryota; kingdom Metazoa; phylum Echinodermata; class Crinoidea; order Comatulida; family Antedonidae; genus Antedon; species Antedon bifida. Next base: position 7,449,459 of record NC_136233.1, on the reverse strand, counting down.
TCATTAACTGGATATGTTACAACATTTGACTTTCTTTATCCAAGACTAGATTATAAACGAAGGAAGGCATATATGGATCGAATTAAGAAGGAAACTGCTGAATTTTACAGGATTTCTAAATTTCGTTCTTGGGGAGTCTTTTATTTGCAGAACCATGTTGCTACAAATTACCTGGCACTTTTACATGGTAGTCTTGTTGTGGCTTTACATGATGAAATTGGAGCCATGTGGACAGAACATGCAAGAATTATGATTGAGAAAACAATGTCGTTACTAAATCATATAGTAGATGGGTCATTAGATGAAGGAGTTGCATATGGGGGTTACACTTCACGGTCTATAACACAATATATCTACCTTTCAAAGAGACACTTTCAGATTGATCATTCAGAAGATCCTTGGATTCAATCTCATTTTGATTTTTACTACAACACAATTTTACCTGATTTTCAGAGAACAATTGGCATTGCAGATAGCAATAGTAACTGGTTCTATGGGCCTGAAAGTCAACTAGTTTTTCTTGATACATTTGTTATGAGAAATGGTCATGGTAACTGGCTAGCAAAAGAAATTCGTAAACATAGATCAAAAGATCCAAAATCAAAGCTTATGCCATCCAACTCCCAATGTTGGTGTACTCTACACACAGAATATATATGGTATGATGCAACAATTAAATCTCAACCTCCAGATAATAATGGCAAGCCACATCTTCATGTGTTCAACGATTGGGGTGTGGCTACATACAGTTCTCTTTCTGCTAGTAAACATACAAATACATTTGTTGGTTTTAAATCTGGAAAACTTCATGGTCGAGCAATATTTGATGTGGTTGAACGTGGAATGTATAAATCATGGGTAAGAGGTTGGCGAAGCTTTAACCCAGGACATGAACATCCAGACCAAAACATGTTTGTATTTGAGCCAAAAGGAAAGCCATTTATAACCGATGCTCTTTATGGTCCAAAGTATTCATACTTAAATAATGTACTATCATTTAGTCCATCATCAACAAGTGAATGCTTCCAGCCCTGGGAAGGACAACTTGGTGAGTGCTCAAAATGGTTGCAATGGAAAAAGGATTCCATGGCAAGTTATGGTGGTGAAATTATTTCTTCAAATTTTGATAATGGCATGGTCCTTTTGAGTGGTGAAGCAGTAAACTCATATAGTCGTGTAATGAAATTGATTAGTGTATATAGGGTTTTACTTCTTATGGATGAGGAGGTATTACTAGTTCTTGACCATATAGAAGCAAAAGAAGACAGTCCATTGAAAGAAGTTGCTGCTTTCTTTCATAATATTAATTTTGAATTTCAAAGAAGCACTAGTTCAAAACTAAATGGGGCAATTGTTAAAGTTGACGATTCTGAAATGCAAATGTTCTGGATTGATTCAGAAGACTTGAGTGTACCAGCCATAATTGAACACCAGTCTCATCCTTCAGAATTTCAAAAACGACAGACTAATTTTGTAAATGTTACCTACCCATTAAGGCGACAAACGACACGCATTGCATATGCTCTTTTAGGGCCATCTGTTAAGTTGCGCAGATTAAGATTTCTTGAAGAAAATTCAGAAGGAGTACATTTAGGTTTAACAACAAACAAAAAAGATTACACTGCTTCTATAGTAACTAAGTATGATGATCCCGCTGTTCGCTATAAATTTTTAAGATACCCAGGATATGCTTCAGTTAAGGTGAGAAATGGAAAAACTGTTCATTTTGGTGTGAATGCTACACAATATCAGTTACCATTATTACAAATGGATGATAATACTTTTATAATTAGCATACTAAATCTCTCTTTAGTTTTCACCTGCATAGCATGTGTATTTATGTACTTGGTTAAAGGACGTCTTCGTCTTAAGTATAATCGACGGTTCAAACTACTGTTGGGAGTTGTCGGATGTCTGTGGCTGCTGGCAATTTTTCAATTCACAAAGATATGTGGAGATTCAGCATGTTTTGTTGGCCATTCAAAAAAGAATATTTCCCCAGAAACGGAAAAGAAAGTTGATATGCCGGTAATTATGATAACATCTTTACCTGGTACGGGATCAGAGCTGATTGGGTGGTTATTTTATAACAACCATGATTTTATGTTTTTGGATGCACCATCTAAAGTTTTACGCATTCCAAATCCAACTGATGGAACTGTTATAGATCCTTTACTTGATGCTTGTCAGTGGACAAAACGTGATATTAAAATAACACAGTTTATGAAGGGATGGGTACGCTCAATAGCACGTAATCCAAAAAATCACATAATGAAAGATACAACCAAAGGTCGGGGACGCCGTGCTGTTCGGCAATTGTTGGAAAATAATTTTAATTCTCAAAATTTAACTGTAAACAGATTGTTAAAAAGGAAACTTTTATCAGACTCTACTGAAGAAGACATCAATTTCAAAGAGTACACAGATGAAAACTTAATAAACCATATTGAAAAATTTCCAAATGCTAGATCGGTACTTCACATGAAAAGTGGAAGTTGGTCTCTCAAGTTACCGTGGCTTTACACCATTTTAAAAGGACAAGTGAAAATTGTATATGTTATACGGGACCCACGGTCATGGATATCTAACCTTCTACATTCTGGTGTGTCATCACTTTACAATCAGTGGAACTTTCCTGAACAGTTAGAACAACTCTTTAAGCTTGCTGATGAAACATGCCAGCCAGCAAAGCAGTATGCATGGGAATATGAAAAGGTTCGTACAGCATGGAATGATCAAAAGACCACACCTCATGAACTATTAGCCTGGGTTTGGTTAGCTCATACACAAGCTACTCTAAGACTAAGTGCATCAATTCCAACTGAAAACTTCCTTGTTGTTAGATGGGAAGATCTTGTGCTTGATAGTGAGGACTCTGCTAACAATATTTATAAGTTTATAGGTAAGTAGAGTATATTTTATAGATTTAGTGTGTGGTCAATGTACAAGATTTAGACAGATATAGCAATATAGTACAATTTAAAGACACATTCCCTACAATTTGTGATGTTTTGTAAATATAAATAATGCATATATATATTACTTTAAAAACATTAAACCAGGCCATTCCTTGTACGGTTTATTTTTAATTATGATAAAAAGAGAGAAAAGTAGCTCGCGGTGAATGTCCTCTCGTGAATGGTTCTGTACGAACGCTATAGGCCTAGCCTGACGTTGTATAGTTGCTACATTCATTGTCTTTCTGTTTTGCCAGACTCCGTTGATACAAATTGGGGGGAACCCAGGATTTTTCGCTGAAAAGTAGTCTTCCATTTGTTTTGGCTTCACACGATTGATCGAAAAGTGGGTGAATTAGAGAAGAAAAAAATATCATTCCGCGCTCAATGCATGTTCAGATTTATAGCAGGCCACTTCAATTATTAGAATCAACTTATTTTTCACATTTTTAACAGTTTAAAGATGAAAAGTAATCTCAATAGAACCATATAGTATTTATTTTTACGTTAAATGTAGTTTGTGACCTTAAATTAGATCTAAAAAAACGTAGGAAATGGAACTTTAATTTCTCAAGATAGAAGACTCAGGACTGGAAAAACATGTCATTGTATACAGCCAGATATAAAGATTTAAATACAGTATTCCTTTGCATTCCAATGTCTTATTTTGCTGTAAATAACTTTGTAACTTTCAGGTTTTCCAATGCCACCGAAAGTGCTTCATCAGTTACAGCAAGCAACCAGAAGTAACATTCTACGGAATAAATATGAAGGTGTTATTCGTAAAGAAAGTGTAGTGTCATGGCAGAGGGAACTTAGTCCAGAGGAAATTCATAGAATAGAAGAAATATGTTATGATACTATGGATAAATTTAAATATAAACCATTTAACTCATAATTCAAAAGTTTGGTGACCTGGTTCAGTATTTAAAACATGTTAAAACTATGCATATTGTACATGTACGTGGGAAAAATAAGGTGAATTAATTTTTATAATTTAGCTAGAGAATAATGCATGTCGGGAAGCATTAAAAAAGTAATTTACTTTAAAGTTGTAATTTTACAATAAGTGTTACCCAACTTCACCGATACTTTTCCAAAACATTTGATAAAATGTTCTGGAACTAGAATTCTTTGTATATTTGAAAGTTTCTCAATACTGTATTAAGACTTGACAACAATTTCTATCTAGTAAAATTAAACCCTAATGTTTATTGGCAAAGTAAATTTAGTATATGGCTGTACTTAATACCTGCAAGATTTTTTTTATTTAGTTTTTGAAGTAATCTAACATTAAATTGTTACAACAAATAGAGCCTTTTTATAATACAGTATAAATTGTTGATGTATTAAATGCCTATTCATAACATAAAAAAAGTTTAAACAATTGTATATGATTATTATTATATGATATACTTTTCCAGGAAAAAGATTCTTTTTGTTGGTCTAAACACTTGTAGATTCCTTAATTAAGCTATATTTCTTTTTTCTCCATGGTGAGTTTTACAATAGTAATCAGAAATATGTGCTAGGCTCATGGATAATTCATATTCTTTTAGAAACAAAGATATGCATGGGGTATTTATCTATGCCTGCTGTATATGAAGTACTGTATCAATCATGTAACATTTATTATTACTATGTTGGTACAGTGCTAGTGTGCTACATATTTAATAACAAGAACATTTTTTCAAAGTCTGAAAACTAGTGGACACATTTTTTGTACGCACAAATTATATATTTTCTATACTCTTTTTGACAAAAAATTTTGGAATAAAATTGAGAGAAAAGATGTTTTGTATTTTATATTAAAATAATGTATCACAAATTTGTTTAATACTACTAACTAGCTGTCTTATTTTAGTCTGTTTAATTCGGAGAGAATAAATTGTTAATGTAATTGGAGTTTAATCCCACCCTCTAATTTCACCATATTTAGTATAGTATCCCTTGGGACTATTCTCATTATAGTACATAAAAATGATCTAAATTAAACTAGATTTGAACTCGTCACTACGGACGAGTTAGGTTATCCGCAGCGCAAAAGCCACGCGCACGACATAAGTTAGAATATTGCGCGCAGAAAAACGATTATGCCATTGAAAAAGTGTTAGTGCGCCCTCTATTTTGCTTCACGTCTAAGTATATACGGTATACACTATATACTGTATACGTACTACATACAGTGCAGAATAGGTGAAAATAAGTGACCAAAGTTATTGACGCTTTTGAACATGATGACGTCATCACAATTTTAAAAATGGTTAATCATGCAAAAGATAATTGATTAACCTAGACAATATTACAAAATTGAGGAAAATGGAATATGGATAAGTAGAGATGCGCTCTATTAAATGTGATGAGCTATGACGAAAGAGACAAAAATCCTATATTTGATATTGGAGTGGCCATAAGATGACGTCACAATGTCCGGTTAGCCAAATGGATGCATGATTCTATATCTACAACTCATCTACTTTCAGAATATGTAAAAAAAAATAAAATTGACCATGTAGTTTAGAATCTATGACTGTTTAAAAAAAGGTATAATTTTGACAAATTTTTGAAATTGTTTATCAAGAACGCGCGCAAATTGTTCAATTCTACGTGCTCGTATGACGTGATTTTAAGTCGAAATTGTTTGAAAGTTGGTAAAATTACTAGAAAAGGCTCAAAAAACAAAAATCAAGCAAAAAAAACATGTTTTTGCCCTACGTGCGCACGCGCGCGTAAAAATATTGCGCACGCGTGGGAATTTTTGAAATTCTCAAAATGACATGAAACGCGTAGAAAGTTGATTAGAAATGAATTTTTCGCAATTTGAAATTTTAAACGCGCGTGCGCGCGTAACATTCTGCGCAACCTGCCATTTTTAATCCATAGAAAGTTTGCGCTTGATATGACTTAAATTTTCACCAAGTTTCAATACAAAATGACTTTTGGTTTTTAATCTATGATCAATCATTGAAATTCATAAAATCGCGCGTAACTTACGCTGCGCAACTCCGAAATCGTCGAAAAGCTTGGCTGCACATCTACAGCTATAGGTCAATCTTATGACAAAGTTATACAATCTTATGTTGGCCAGAAGATAGAGATACGCTGCGAACAAAATTCGTGGAAAGAAAGAAGAACATAGAAAAAAAAAAAAAAGAAAAAAAAAAAAGATCCTGACAATAACAAGGGGTTATCCGCCAAGTGCGGATAACCAATTATTTAGGACACGTTAGCACTACCAATTTATGTGGCCATAGACTTGCTTTTGAGCTTTCATTCATTGATAGGGTCCTGAAATATCCTGATTTGTATTGGGTGATATTTTTGAGCAGAAAATTACTTTCAACAATTGCATGGAGGTTGCTGTAAATAACGCACCTGCTGTCATCAAAAGACCACTTCCATCTTTCCACAGCAATCATAGACAGTACTAGTTTTGCTGTCATGTGACATAAAAAGCTGAAATTGATTATCACTATCACATAAACCGTTAAAAGGCAAGGTTACACTTTGGTGTGTGATAATGTAAATTTTTCTGTTTTTAAATGCAGACCAGCTTTTTTATTTCATACATAACCAACAGCAAGTTTATTCACCAATTCTTAAGAACAAAATCTCATTTGAGGTTGGAGTATATTTTTATCAATTTATATGGTTACTCTACACCTTGGTGTAAGTAACAGTATTTACTATATAAATCTGTGTGGGGAGGGAGGGGGAGCTAAAATGTCCGGCCAACTAAAAGGTAATAAAAGGGACAGCCACATTTATAGACATTTCTGAGAAAAAAAAGCAGGAGTACGGAATAGACTTGTCTCCAAAGCAAGTAAACTCAAAGCTGAAGAGCCTGCGAAAGCAGTACAACATTGCAAAAGACAATAACTCGGGGAGGAATTACGATATTTTCTGTGCTCTCACAACATCTCTATCAACATCTCTATCACTAGGGCTAGGCTGTTGAAAGTGAGGCGTAAAACTTCCTTTATTGCGACTTTTAATTATTAACCAAATAAATGAATGGCAATTTGGGTAAAAAGGATGAATTTTAACATGACCACCCAAAAAGTATTGTTAGCAGAAACGGGTACTAAAAATACCGTATTTTATACCATATTTTTATACCGTATTTTGTGCAGTTGCAGCAGAAACAGGCCCTACGAGTATGTTAGTCAAATGGAATTGTTACCGCCGAAAGCAGAACACAAAATGAGTTCAAATCTTGAATCAATTATTTATCAACCTCTTCTACCAGTTTTTGTATTTGAGTTTATATACTTTGCTGAAACTGTCATGGCCTATTGAAGTAATAAAATATATTTGTATTTATAATAAAAATGTACAACACTAAACAAAGTAAGAAACATTGCAATTCAGCCCACAATTGAAAACACTAGTTCGTATTCGATTTAAAGAAATAGACTCTAGGTTCCCATCAACAAATATTATTGGAATCTTTATTCATCAATCACGGTTCTAAAATCTTTAAAAACCTAAAATATTTAGCCTAAAATGGTTGTTTACCAACTGTAGTCACAGAATGTTTAAACAAAACCCCTTCAAATACAAATTTTTACTACATTACAACTACATTTTTGTTTGCATACATCTAATTGAATTGATAAATTTGTGTGAAAAGTGATTATTAATCGTTTGATTATCAATGATGCTAAATTCAGTCAACTTTATATATTTTAGTTATTGTAAATACTAAAAATTCACCCGTGTATGATGATATGTGCCAAATTATTTTATTTTTCCAAGATAAATACTTTATAGTTTTGACAAGCATGCCAATCTGCTCTATACCTTATTTCCAGTCATTTATTTTTTTTAATGATTTTAACAAACTGGATTTTTAGAGATTCCTTTATTTAAACAAGTTCTTTGTCATTCTGTTAACCTATTATTATTTTCAGCAATGCCTTTTCTGATTGTACACTGTATTCATCCTTGAATGCTTTTAAAAGAGTATTGTTGAATTTATAAATACCTTTTAAACTATTTTATATTGTTATAAGTTGTTTGACAAAATCAATAGTGTTCATTATGGAAAAAATATTTAGAATGTCTTCAACTGGACTACTATACTATGAAATTTCAACAGCACTTTATTAATATGCATTATTACATTTTACATAATAATGGAATGTTATTTTTCGTTCAAAGATCACACACAATCTATACAAATTTATTGGGCAACCATGGCATTAAATTTTACATTTTTTTTTTTAAACAAAACAAAAGACAATCTGCAATTCATTAGAAATTTTGGTCATTTGGATAATAAAGTAAAGTAAATAATAAAAAAAAGTATCACAAGTATTAAAAAACCACAACATAAACTACATAGCTAACACAAATACTATTAACAATAATGTTTAGTATGTAAACCAGGTTTGCATATTATGATGGCAATTTGGTTAAATCTAAAAAAAACACACCAACATGAGGCCTGTTTTGAGTTGTGTGCATGACGTGTATTAAATTGCCCTGGTATTTAACTGACCAATCACAGTACATACATAATAATTAAATAGCATACTTTCTCCTGAGATTTTGCAAGATTTGTGAATGCGTGTATGAAAACATGCAATAAATTTGGAGATAAAAGTATGTAACAATTTATGCAGATGTCAAAAGGGTATACTTGTTATGGCACTATCCATATCATGTAAAATTATAAAAAGTTTAGCAGCCATTTTGTTTTTATGCAGATTAGGAGGTCAAGACATGAACAAAATATTTGGTATTCACAATGTTTATATTTAGCATACCCAAATTGAATGTTATAAATACCACTTTTACCTAAAAAATGAATCTAGGATGTCTATTTTCCAGAAATGGACCTAGACTATAACAAACTAAATTTGATTATTCTGATTTAATGTGATTTGCTGTGATATCTTCCTTCTTTATCTCTTTATTCTCTGGTTCATCTCTTTCGTCTTCCTCATCAAAATCACTATCTTGCATGTCTTCATCAATTGTTTCTGAAGTACAAATTGTGTAGCAAATGAAAGTAATCAGGAATCCAGGCAGTATGATAACAAGGCTAATAATCACGGGTTGTGCTTTCCATATTGCCTGTAAGATTAATTTAATTAAATTTATATATACAGTACTGTAGATGCAACCTTTTCATCTCAGAATGCCTGAATTACCTCATTTGTGAACATATTCAAAATATAATACATTTGATTTGCCATTTTTTGATTTATTTTGATTAAATGTATTTATTTTTAATTCACTTGATTGCATCCAGTAAATCAGAAACAGTTTGCTAACAAAATGCTAGAATTAAGGTTACGTGCTAACAGACTAATTACAATCTTAATAAACATTTTAATTATCCAAAAATGGAATCAATGTTGGCGGCAATTATAAAACAATTATTGACAATTAACAGTGAAATAACAAGATATGAAACAAGGAAGAAAATGTATTCATAATGAAATTAAATGTTTAGATTGCATTGATATACAGTTAAAATATTATCAATAAAGTGCACAAAAAAATGATGATCCATGCGTTTGGTCAACAGCATAATCAGTGCACACAAAAAATCAGTACTAAGCCAAAGAAAAAATAACCCCTTTGGACGGACACTCCTGCAAACGAATGTAACTGCCTGGAAAAAAGCAAATGACCTTTACCTGGTAAGTGTCTCACTAAAAGCGTAGTGTACCAAGCTACCGTAATTAGAAATGACAATAACCAAGAAGAAACATGATAAATAGGTCTAACCGAAAACCAATTCAAAATTAGATATAGGAAAGTTTGCTCTTGATATGAAAAAAACTTTTATATTAGACACAAAATAGAGGGAACACTAAAATTTTATTTTCTTCAGGTCACAATGGTTTATCTGTGCGTAATATTAGTATATTATTATTAGTATAACGTGCACTTGTGGCATTTGTGCGGCAGATAACCTAACTCGTCCATAGTGACGAGTTCAAATCTAGTTATTTAAGTCCTGCTCAAATGATTTTTTTCATTTTGTTGCTGAAGATTTATACTTGATTTATATTGATTGTTTCCCTTATTTTAATAAGTTATTAAAATAACTTATATAATTCGTAATTTTGTATATATTTTCTTAATTTGTTGAATTGTATTTCAATTTTTGTTTTATAAATTGCAATAAAGTTTTTATCTATCGATCTGCCTCAGTAGTGTAAGCTCTGGAGATTGTTTTAATATCATCTTCAATTACTTCTTGATCTCCTGACCCACTCTTAGTCCTTTTCTCATAACTGGAATTATCCAGAGTTTGATCTAACAACCATGAATGATGCAAAACCTGAACTCATTCATATCTCTTCATGTTTAACTTTTAGGCCTGACAGAGGACTCCCTCTACAGTCGGGCAGCAAAGTGCTCATTTAGCCATTTAAAATGCTAGTGTTTAGTGGAATATTGCCGACTTAGTCGGTTGAATTTTATATCCACTGAATTGTGGATATGTATTGGATATACTTATAGGCCTAGGCCTAAACCTTTTTAGGACTATTATTAATTATGGGAAATACTTTGCCAAAGAAAAGACTGGAATACATTGTGGCTGTCGGAAGTTTGTAAATATATAATGAAAATAATGTAGCCTAGGACTGTAGGTAGGAGGAGAAAGTAATTTGGATGGTCGTAGTAAGATATGATTCTTTAATGAAACATACAGTAGAGATGGCAACAAAATTGAAGATAACTGAAGTTGACATACTATGACTGAAAAGCTGTTTTTTTTCTTTCAGGAATAAACTATTGTTTATTGTGCTGAAAAACATCCCTATTATAATACATGTAAATTGATGTATGTAACAGACGTCTTTAAAATTTTTTATTATCGCGATAATTTTAACTCAAAGCAAAATAGTTGGATAGGCATATTTTACTTCGACGTAAACAAGATATTACATACTGTATGTAAAATACTTTTTGTAACCAAAGTGGAGTGGAATCGTGGCAGTTGCAACTTGGCTAAAGGAAAATAAGTGATCAAATTTGAATTATAAAAATTAAATTCTACGAATATTTATTTTGCCATAAAGAACAAAACAAAAACTAAACATACAGTACAGTGTACTATATGTACAGTAATACATACTGCAGTATTGAGCATCAGTAGCCGAGACGTCTGGACAATCGAGTATAATCGTTATCAGCTGTCTGGATACCCAAGGCTAGTGCTAGAAAATGGCGAAAAGTTCATTTGCTGTCAGCGAAATGAATCTTGCACTTTTCTTATCAGAAGCAAATCATCAAATCCTTTTATCAGTTTGATTTTATATATAATCTGGATAATATATAATATAATTCATGAAATTTGCAAATTTTGGAGTATCCATTCAGATGTATCTTCTACTGAGCTTCTCATGCTTTTTTTTAATTGCCAGAGTTGCTTCTAGGGATATTTAAACTTTAGCGTGTTCAAAATGCAGCTGCCTGCTAGTCTCTATTTCTATAATCCATTCTTCTGAACATAATCCCACCTATGTTAAGAAACCTATTTATTTTTTTGCATATCTCTAACTTTTTCTTAATTTTCTAATCTTCATCTGAACAACATCTGAAAAAAATATTATCATCTATAACCTAAATTATAAAAGTTATATAAATTCATTGACTACTTACCACAACAGTTGTAACTAATTCGTAGAACACACGATATATCATGCGAAATAAAGAGTTTCCACCATAACCCTTAAATATAATAACAAAACAAAATAATTTTTCAGTTTTGAATAGAAAACAGAAAACAAATCTGTGATTAATCAATTGATCCCATGAGGCAGATCGATCACACTCAACTCTGTGAGTGTTTACCACTTAGGCCTAGATCCTGTATCTTTTATTATTCATACTACATGTAGTAGCCAGTTTGTTATCACAATAAATATACATGTTATCATGGTCAGGGAAAAAATGCTGTCTTAGCACTTAGCAAAATAGTAATTGCCGATTGCCGAGCTGAAATTCCAGCGTTAGGTCAACCATTGGATTGGCGATGCTCACGAACGCTAGTGGACATGTTTCGTAAACGGGAGAATTTGTGAGATTCTAGAGATTATTTGTGCATTAAATAAGTCTAAGTCTCAAATTATAATGTAGATTATTATTATTATTATTTTTAATATTATTATTATTATTAATTATTATTTTACACATAATTTCGCATAGAATTTGTAGCAAGTATTTAAATGTTTTACTTGCCTTTGCTGTACCATTTGTGATTGAATGTAAAAAGTCTTTTATAGATTCCTTAGATGATGGCATAACTTCATCTAATATGTAATACACTTGTGTTTCTGTATTTAAAACAACTAAACCTGGAATTTCTATGTTGCTGCAAAACAAACAAGAAAAATCAAAAATGTAAAAATTTGAATTTAAATAACAATTATAATTGTGGAGAATAAATATGAAGAAAACAAATAAAAGTAAAACATAGTATAGCTCCTATATTTGAGATAAAGGTTGATTTTATATTTATAATAACAATTGTGAATGCATACATTGCTTAATTTACCATACTTTTCCCAATGAAATTTTACTTTTTAAATTTCCTAGTCCTATAGAAAAGAAATTTTGTATTTTATAACACACAATTTAATACAATAATTGTACAGCACCTCGACTTTAAACAGTCAATAATCTTAATACAATTTATAAACTATTACAGATACAGATTAATTTTATTGTCCAATATAAATGGAAATTACAGTGCTCATAAATTATCTTATAAATTGTATAAGGGAAAAAAAGAACTATCTAACAAATCTTTTGTTATAATGCCGTATCCCAGCTGGGTAGAACGAGTACTTGTAACAGTCCGTCTGCACGTTCACCGTCCTCATCCTACCATACGTACGATAACGGAGCCGATAATGTTGTTATGAAGAGGATGATTGCCCGCTATACCTAGCACCTTCAATTCGGTCTTCATACCCTTTATTGATATTCCCTGCCCAACATACAATAACCCCAAATAGATAACATCACTGATGAGTAAAACATTCTACAAATATCCTGCTATACAGTCAGACCTATTGTGTTTTCGAAAATCAATCTGCATTTCTTTCATTTTATTTAATCTGTAAATCAAAAAATCTCAGAAAGGTACAGAGAAGAATTGTTGTTATCAAGTCCAACCATAGACGAGTCGTCCGGAAATGTTATCATTATTATAAAATTCTGAGACAAAAAGAGTAGCTGAAATCTCTACTGTGTTTAATCTCACTCATGATTAGGTTGGATGTGGATTGACTTCTGAAGAAGGAAAAATTAGAAATCAATTCATTCAGTGTAAGCAGTAATTAGTAAAACGTTATAATCAATCAATCAATCAATCAGATTTATATAGCGCCAGTATCCATAATAATGTTCAAAGGCGCTTGACAAAGTTAAGCAGGAAATGCCTCTGTGTAAAAATGGGTTTTTAGTCGTGTTTTAAAAGTGTTGATGTTTTCAGATGTCTTTATGTCGATTGGCAGTTTATTCCACAAAATGGGTGCTGCACAGGAAAATGCACGATGGCCATATGTCTGAAGTTTCCATTTAGGAACATGAAGGAGAAGTTTATTAGATGAACGCAGTGAACGAGACGAAGAGTAAGGAACAAGAAGATCAGCAACATACTGAGGTGCAAGTCCATTTAGAGCTTTGTATGTAATGAGAAGCAGTTTGAATTTAATACGGAATTGAACGGGCAGCCAATGCAAGTTCCGAAGTACTGGTGTGATGTGTTCATGTTTTCTAGTACGAGTGATGATTCTGGCAGCAGTGTTCTGAGCACGCTGAAGAAGAGATAGTTGTGAATCCGGTAGTCCAAACAAGAGTGCGTTTCCATAGTCGAGTTTAGCAGAGAGTACAGCGTAGATTATGGTTTTACATGATTCCGGAGATAAATATTTCCTGATGTGGTTAATTTTTCTAAGATAAAAGTAAATCGCTCGACAAGTATTAGAGATATGTTGTTTAAAGGTATGTCTTTCATCAAAAGTGACGCCAATATTCTTTGCTGATTTCACCAGTTGAACAGTAGAGCTGCCAACATTAATATGGTCGAATGGGAGAGATGATATGTCAAACTTAGAGCGAATAAGAATGACTTCTGTTTTCTGGTCGTTAAGTTTAAGTTTGTTAACGGTCATCCATTGCTTAATTTCATTTACACATTGTTCAACAGAACTGACAGCAGAGCTAGAATTCGATTTAACAAATGACAGGTACAGTTGATTATCATCGGCATATTGGTGAAAGCTTAAATTGTAGCGTCTAATGAGTTGTCCAAGGGGTGAAATATAGATGGTAAACAGCAGAGGGCCCAGAACAGACCCCTGTGGTACACCAAAATGCAGAGGTTTAGGGTCAGATGTTTTGCCATTGACGACTATTGATTGGAGCCTGTTGGTTAGGTATGAGCGGAACCAGGAAAGTGCGCTTCCTGTAACACCGAGAGTTGAAAGGCGTTTAAGAAGTATTGCATGGTCGATGGTGTCAAATGCAGCTGACAAGTCTAATAGGACAAGCAGAACACATTTTCCAGAATCTATGGAATTCAAAATATCGGTAAGCTGATTGGAGAGGTTCAAGCAAGGCATTCTCATTCAGATACTTATGTATCTGAGCTGCAACAGTCTTCTCAATTATCTTGGAGATAAAAGGAAGGTTGGATATAGGTCTGAAGTTTTTCAGAATTTCAGGATCCAGTGTTGGCTTCTTTAGTATGGGTGTGACAATAGCAGATTTCATTGAGTCGAGTACTTCACCCGATTCTATTGACAGATTCGTAATTTGTGAGATTATACGAGTTAACTTAACATTACATAGCTTTACGATAGATGTGGGTAGAGGATCTAGAACACATGACTTGTTAGGCGACTTTGTAATGATAGCGCACATTTCATCCTCTGTTACGGGAGAAAAAGCATCAATGTGTGATTGTGTTGGAGGTTCGAGATCGCTATAATCAGTGGTAATCTCCTGTTCGTCTAGTTGGATTCGGATGTCAGTAATTTTCTGGTGAAAGTAGTTACTAAATCTGTTTGATAGGCCTAGAGCAGATGTATGCGAAGGGAGTTTGTCAAAGTCAGAAGAGCAACATAGGGTGGATACAATTTTGAAAAGCGATTTATGATTAAGATAGTTATCATTAATAAGGTCAGTATAGTACTTAGTCTTGGCCTCACGAATTAAACTGTTCACGTGGTTGTGTGACTTGCAGAGTAATTGTCTGAAAATTTCCAATCTATTTGAACGCCACTTTCGTTCAGCAGATCGTTTCTGCTTCTTTGCTTCCAGGATTGCAGGCGTTATCCACTTACAGCTTGGACGAACAGTGATAGTGCGTGTGCAGAGCGGTGCATGTTTATCCAGAAGAGCAGACAAGTTGGTGTTGTATATATCCACACATTCTGAAAGACTATTAGGAGGATTGTTAAATCCGTCTATTGTGCCTAGATCTCGGATGAAATCATCATCAGATATGGATGATATACGACGGAACGTTATTTTCTTCTTACGAAGTGATGGTTTAGAGAGACATAATTCTGCAATGATACTAATTTTATCACCATTACACAACATATTACATACCTCATAGTTATATCACTGATTTCATGATTCCCTTCCATGAATCCAAACTGAAAGTTACTGCAAAAGGAATAAAAACACTATGTGTCATCATTTCTAGTGACATCAAAATTGTATATTTAAATTAATTAAAAACAATTTTTTGCTTTAACTTGTGTTTTACTATAATTTGTTTTTGTTATTTTATGAAAGTCAGAGTTGGAGGGTCACACCATTCCCAGGGATAGTGGTTTTTCTGCTCCACTTTTATTGTGTTGTCTGCTTGTTTGTTTGCTGAAAAGAATAAAATAAAATTAGAATAAATAACAATGGTACTCCTTAGAAACTTTCCTTCTGAACAATACCATAACAGCTATACCCCAAAACCATTATGTTGGAGGAAATTAAATAAATTAATGTTTGCTAATTTTTATTGATACCCCAGTATTGGCAAACTGCGTGACACAATTTATTATGCTTTTTAAAAAGATATTTACATTTGCCCAACAAACCTGTTTTAATCTTTTTGTATGTCTAGATGTTGTTTGGAGCCATCGTTATTTACTTGCTAAGTTTATTGGGAGCCCTGTTTTGCATGATATCAATGGCTTAGTCTGTGATGTTGAAGACTTGAATTATTAAAAGTAAATATATTAAAGATGTATTGTCCCCCAAAAACATGAAAAATGAAATAAATTAAATCATACTTTGAATAGGTTATTTTCTAGTTTTAATAAAGTTAATCACTTCTGTAGAAAAAAAAAACGGGGTAAAAATAATGTTTTCACTTATAAAATAACACAATAAATGGTTAAATTCAACCAAAAATCCATTTACTGCCAGCCAATTTGACCATTTTTTTCTTCAAATACTTAGGTACGAGTAAGCCAAATAATTAGGTACAAGTTTGCATGGGTACGGGTTGGTTTGGGTACGGGTTAGCCAAGTTGGGTACGAGTTGGCATGGGTGGTACGGGTTGGTTTGGGTACGGGTTGACCAGCACCCTTTGGTCCTAGTATTTTTTTGCAAGCCTAGCTAGTGTGGAAGTACCAGCTGCTCATTTGCATACTGCGTCTGATAAATGTGTTCGCAGTTTGTTTGGATGGATAGCATATGACTAAACAAGATCACGTTAATGACTTCCTGCAGGTTCATATAGAACATCATGATAAAGAAACTCACAATAATTTCTGAATGTGAACCTAGCTTGTATGAATGCCCTGTTTAGACTTAGCAAGATTTTATAAGTGATAATTAGTTATATTATTATTATTATTATTATTATTATTGTGTTTAGGATATGAAGTTAAAACCTAAACCTGAGAATTTAACCGTATACTGCATGTATTGACTAATTTGGCAGTATTTAAACCTGGCAAAGTTGTAAGTTATCACAGTAAATGTAACATGTTATAGGCCTATTTATGATGAAGAGTTATCAAGATATTTAACCAAAGTTAAGAGACATTTGTATATGTACTTCAGCAATGGTTTGTGGTTACATACTGTAAGATTAATATGATTGTTGATATTTTGTTAATGCTTTTAACAGTTTAATTAATGACTGAATGTTTTCCGTGAAGATTTATAACTGTATGTTATATGCTATGATATAAGATCAGGATTATTAATGATTCATTTCTGTATTTATTCTAATTATAAATTGAATGAGATTTAAAGCTCAGGTACAGGCATGAATTTTAAATATAATATCTAGTTAATTGTAAATAAAATATTTGTAATAGAAATGAAGACGAAAAAACATGAATTTCCCTTAAAATTGTCAAATACAAAATTTGGCAAAATTCTGCTATAAAAACCAGGAAGACTTTTTTCAGTAATTAGGTAGTTTAACCTAATGTAATAACATGTCTAGTGACTCCCTAGAAGGTAAAAAAAGATGGTGGATATATGGTGGATACTTTTTGCTATAGCATGAAAACAAAACACTGAAGTTGAATAAAAATACCAGAAACGTAAAATTCAAGTTATATTACCTATATTTAGTCATCTGATAACATATTTTACCACACCATTTATTTTTCAAAGATTTTTAAAAATGCCTCTCTATTTACAACAATTGTGTACAAAAGAATAGAGATTTTGAATTTGAGTGTAACACAAATAAAACTCAAAAAGTTATGAAACATAGGGGAAACTATAGATCGATAATTATTGGAATGTATGATCAATAGAAATGTTTTGCCCGCACCTGGCCTTTAAGACACGTTTATTGAATAAACTATTTCATCTCAAATTTTAAACCGTGGTATATCTACTCATTTGCTGACCTGTGTGTTGTCATCTGACCTTTCTCTACATTAAACCTTTTGTATAGTGTCAAAGTGATTGCTTACGTTAGCTAACATAGTAGACAAAATCACATAAATAACCTTACTGTCAAGGTGAAAGAATTTTATAAAGGATTGTCTTTTTACCTGTGAAATTCTTCTCTCCCATTTACAGCTATACTTTTAATGTTCTCCATAAAAGTTGTGTGCGGATGACGATAATTGCCTGTACCTTTATTAACAATGGCTAACACAAGAAATTTACCTGAGAAGATAGCAAGCACAGTTCAATAATAGTTTTACCTAATAAACATTTAAAACAGCAAGAATTAATCATTGTATGTTGGGGTAGAACAATAATGTTCAAAGACATTTTCTGATATTAATCTCGTTGAGAATGATTAGAACAAAATGTAAATACATATAATAGTGTAACAGTAGAATACCATATACTTTGGTAAACAAAAGTGACCTCTAAATTGTAGATGTGTCTCGTACTGTACACTGGTCATTGATACTGCAGTGGCATAACGCAGGGGGAAAAGTCCCCTGGTTTAGCACTCAAATACTGGGTTGTTGTATTGAGGCGTTATGCTCTGGGTCCCCTGGGTTTAGCCAGTGAAGTCTCACAGCCATTATGCCGCTGGTTGTAAGGACTGGAGTTTATTCAATTTCTTAGGTAAATTTTCAGCCACATATTTCTGCCATATCATGAAAAAGGCCAATTACTAAATTATAAGAACTATGTGAATTGTCAGAAATTGGACAGAGGGTTTGCTGTAAAAGGGAGGTTCACACTCCGGTATAACAGCATCCAATCTGATCCAGAATGCAACCAGGCCCAACGTTGCTTAACTTCGGTGATCTGACAAGAACCAGTGTTTTGACATAGTATGGCCGTATATAAAAATAGCAGTCAACTTTTCAATAGATATGTTTAAAATTAATAATGATATTCCTGGTTCAATATCAGCCGTGAAAACAAAGCATCATTTGGATTGATTTTAATTGAGGTTTGTGAAAAAGAATCTTTACCTGTAGATACATATTGGTACAATGTATCTCGGCTAATTCTTGGAAATGCTAGGAACCTTTCATTTACAACAAAGTTTCTTATGTCAGATTTTAGAATAACACTATCAGCAGCTGTGAAACAGATTGAAGATAAAACTACATTTGTAAACCGATGCTGTTTTTCTAATTTTTTAAATTGGCAAGCTAGTCATGTGTAACAAAACCGGTTAAATGGAGCTGGTCCAAAATAAAATTAATGATCGTGCCGAACTGCTATTAATATTGACACATTTTTATGAGATAATTTTGTGTTTTTTGGTTCTCTAAGCTAAGTTACGATAAAGCAATGGCCTTGTGTGCTGTGTCTATGCTTTGTGAACATCACACCATCTTTTACCAAAAGTTTGTAAATCTAGGTATAATTAGGTAGGTAATATCTTAGTAATCTTTAGTCCTATTGCCCCTGATGAAATGTTGAAAGTCTGCTTTTAATAAAATTCTATTCTCTTTTGATGTGTGTTTGCAACGTTTCCCATTTCTATAAATTTTATATTGTTATTCTTTATATTGAACTGATTTGAAAGTTTCAATGTGGGAAAATCCCATACCTTTTTCCCCTAATAATTAGTTTTAATTGCGCACTCCACGACTAAGGCTAAGCTTAATCATTTTGTTGTGTAATAATAAAAAATATTGTTGTCTTACTTTGAAGAATAAAATGTACACCGTCTTTAAATACAATACAAGAAACTTCATCATTTACTTTAACATCTGTTGGTAAGTCTTTCTTTAACACTTTGTAAAATACTCCAAGTAATACAAACTCCTCTGCAACATCTTTATAATATTTCTACATAAGTCAACATTTTCACTAAATTAGAATTTTAAAGTTTGCAATCACTCTTTTAATCAATGAACTTAATCACATAAACACAATACAAATTTTCTTTTATAGTTTACAAGGGTAGAAAGTCAGTATGTGTAAATGTTCTGCAGTCAAAGTCTAATTTTACACAATATTTAGGATTAATTTCATTTCATGAAATGTCAACCGAATAAACAAATTGCCATCCAACTTTTCTAGACCAGAATTTTCCAAATCTCGAAGATAATCAATCAGAATAGGAAGCGTTTTCGAGATATAAGGGTCAAAGTTCAAAACAATGTAATATATGTATTACCCCCATAAAAAATGAGAACTTGGATTTTTTTTTAAAGAATTACAGGATTTTGTACGCAAGATCGGGATCGACGGGATTGTGTTTGTGGACTACAGGATTGTGTTTTTGGACTATGGGATTTTGTACACAGCATCGGGATTGGCGGGATTTTGTTTGTAAAAGTACGGGATTTAGTATGCAACATCGGGATTAGCGGGATTTTGTACACAACATCGGAATCAGTGGGATTTTGTTTGCAAAAGTATATGATCTTGTACGCAATAGTGGGATGTTGATTATATATGGGATATATATATATGTCTTAACTATGCTATAGTGTCTTTTTTATATTGTATCGGAAATGTCAGTGGTTGTTTTTAAAGTATGGCGAAAACAAGTTTTTCTTTTAATACGTAAAAGGTACTTTAGTCGATAGGACTAGAGACTTAAAAGAACTTTGTAGTATATAATTGTTATAGTAAGGATTGCGTTTCCCTTTACTGTTTAATACAAAAATGGCGGATACCATATCATATTGTGTTGTCAGTTTAAAAAAATGTACAAGTCAAGTGGCATCATCGACGATCATTTAAGGTCTTAAGCGAAACCTTAAGTTGGCGTTCTTTGACAGACACATAAAGAAGAGAGTCAGATAAGCTTATTTTCCTGGCATCCCACTGCTAACTTTGAACAGTATATGCAACCTTGAGGTTGAAACCTTTTCTTTCTCTTCAGAAAACAAAATTTGTACTACAGTATGCACAGGAAAATGTTTTTAAGAAGATAACATCAATTAGGTTGTACAGGAAAACTATTTGTGGTTAGCAACCATATTGAGGCTCATACTAACAATATGCCCTTGATAAAATGTGTGGTCTGTCTGTGTAGTGAGTTGTGGGTTCCAGTTTTTATTAGCCAATGAAGGTAAAAATCTAAAGCATTATTGACCAAGATAATAGATCTGAGTCAATGTCAAAAAAGTCAACTATATTCTCTTAATATTTTCAAAAGGGAAGAAATCCTGGTGGTCCCTTATGAAAGATAATCAAAACATTTGAAACATATAGTACAGAACTTGACAATGAAAAAACAAACATATTCTTAGAAACGTTTCTACAAGCTTCAACATTGCTTTTGTGCTCTCAACAAAAATTACTACACCACCTATTATGGACCTTGTGTGGGTGGGTGTTTTCCAAAGTTATTTTTAGCGTGCAGATTTTAGCTCGCCGGCTTTTATACCTCATTGTTAACTCGCGTTTTCTATAAAATACTTAATAAACATAGATTAAAGATATATATAAATAAACCCTTAAACAAGATCTTTCAGATACATATAATTTGTATTCACATGGGTACAAGTACCCATGTACTTCAAAGAAATGTCGCGTCATCATTCACTGTTATAATTGGTAAATTTTGAACTTTGACCCCTTAAATCTCGAAAACAATTCTGGTCTAGAAAAGTTGGATGGCAATTTGTCTCCTTTCGGGTGGCCATTCCCCTTCTGCCACCGAACTAATGCGGAACAATGTTATACAATATTTGTGATTTAAGAACTTAATTAAAAACATACACAGAAGATCATATACAAGCAACTTACATAAATATTAGACTCTTCATCTGCATTAGTCATTACAAACAAAACATCATTTTCTTTT
This sequence comes from Antedon bifida, assembly GCF_963402885.1. Lineage (NCBI taxonomy): Eukaryota > Metazoa > Echinodermata > Crinoidea > Comatulida > Antedonidae > Antedon > Antedon bifida. The sequence continues at coordinate 7,427,807 of NC_136233.1, read as the reverse complement.
ATAGCTTTTTGCAATTCTGAACTTCTTGCAATTGTTTTGACAGGTGGCCTACAAGATACATGTACATTAAATGTAAGAATAAACAAATGACAAATTATTTCTTAGTATTTAAACAACCTACTGTAAAAACAGAATTTTTATAAAATGCTATAATAGTAATATGCTTGTGTGCGAATCTGATTGTAAAGTCGGGGGTGGGATTATACCCGACAAACTATGGTACTTTAATAAAAGGGCTGTATACACAATGCAATGAAATTTAAATAACCAATTTATTTTTTTTTAACTGTTGCTCTGTGATCTCAATTTCTTTTTATGTTATTATAGGCACATTTATATTTTTACTAGGACAGATATGCATTTTTCTTTAAAAAAAAGTTTTCATCCTGGAAGTATAGGATAACCCTGCCTTTGATGAAAATAACGTCATGATTAGTTAGAGCAATAATATTGTGATGATACAAAATTTGAGAAACAGCTAACTAATGGTATAAAAACCTGGTGATGCATGTGAGAGAGACTCAACATACATACCCATCAGCTCTTTTGGCAAATGTAACAATCTCATCAACAGTTCTTGGTCCACTAAATGTATGTTCTATGCCATTTCTAAAACTGTTACAAAATAAAATATCATGTAATAGTTTACCATCTGATATACAATTATATTACATTATATAGCACCTAAAATAGATTCTTGTCATTTGATTGGACGTTTGCAGGTAACATGATAAAATATATTAAGTGCCCTATCAATACTCTCCACATAGCATGGTGTATTCCAATTTTTTCAACCTCCTTAACAAATGGCGATATCTGGTTGCAATACCTTTCAACCTGAATCAAATGTATCAAGGCTACCTAGCTAGGCCTATATTTTTATTTCATTTATTCATCTCAAAACAATAAACAAAACAATAAAATACACAATCATAATAAATAACAGCCAGAACATGAGACAGGGCACCCCAAAAGTGAACTAAATTCAAATCAAAATTGATTATAAAACAAATATACAGATTAAAATATTAAATTAAATAATGAATATTTTATATTCATTCTATGGTACAAATAATTTCAAGAGGTGAACAATGAAAGGTAATATTTTTATAAACATTCAACTACTGTATTTATTTATAATATATATACATTTGCAAAGAATATTAGGCACTGTCTAGAATAATATTCTGTATAACAATTTTTATTAATACGAAAAGTATAAGTCCACTACTATTTCAATAATTATCTAGTGAGTATTACCAGTGGTGCTACAAACAAGTGAATAATTACTCATTCGAACATCAGATTTCAATTATTTTAATTATAATACAGTATTAATCTTTTTTTTCTAAAAGGTATTATTTCTTTAAACACTAATAAAGAAAGTCACACCCGCCTTGATAATTGGATAGACTTAAACAATGGCAGAGCGAGCCCTGGTATTAGCACATGGTTTTCTACAATTCAAACATTTCCATTCTCAATTTTGTTTACAAAATAACGCTCAACTCCCACTCCACTCAAAAGACGTACTGTACTGTGTGGAGCAGCGTGTTTTTCACGCTCGACTTCAGTATCAATCAGCTATTTGATGCGTCAACACCACCTGTTGTGGGAAATCCCCAGAGTACGTGGAAAAAAGAGTATGTATATTGATATCAAATTCCATGTGTGTTTCCATGTAGGCTTCCGTTCAAAAGGAGGGGATCGGAAGGCCTATTATGAAATTGTCCATAACCCATGTGTATAGGCCGCAACTAGGGTATGACCGGTGGTGGTAAAAAACGTTCTGACCGTAGTACTGTAAACAGTACTGGGAAGTAGATTGTAAATAAAAAACCTACCTACCGCAATAGAAATTAATAAGTCAAAATCGCTAGTCAAATAGTTTTTGGATGACCCCTGACAATTCAACTAGATAATAATTAGGACAAACTCAAGTGTCAAAACTAACAAAAGGCCAATTGTCATGCTATCCCACCGTTTGCTGAATCCCAGTTTGCCTACTAGTCATGTAATGAATATGATCACACCAAGTCGCCATACCAAAATCCTAGACTGTATGACTTACGAAAAATCGTACTACAATCAATAAATTCTATTACCTAATCTAGGTGCTTTTTTTAGCTAAGCTATTGATTGTGCTAGAAAACCCACCCAGATATATACCGATACCTAGGGTGACACATGCATCAAACTCATTCAATAAATCATTTCCAAAAATCTACAAACTTGAAATAAAACTTACAATTTGATTGTGGGAAACCCTCTAACATTGAAATGATCCATTGCTCCTATAAATGTATAAGAAACAAGAAGAGGTTATTTTCAGTTGCATTTTTCAAGAGGAGGTTATTTTCAGTTGCATTTGTCCTTTTCACGCTGCTGCTTTAACCAGCTACATACATGAGGACTACTCATTTAGAAGCTATAATCAAGCAGCAGTTATAGTTCTAGAGGCCGACGTTTTTGATAATTTGTAAACTAGACGGGTCATGCTCAAATTACAAACCCCAAAGCACGTCTGGGAGAAGAGAATGTAAACATTTGCTGATAATACAGTATTATATACATGTAGACAGCAATCTGTAAAATCTTGTTCAATAAATAATGACTTTGTTCTTGCAGTCAACCTAGGCCAGTATAATAATAATTCACTGTCAAATAATCAAAACATTATTTTGGCTGTCTTGGCTGGTATTTACAATGAGTCCCATTTGACTGTCAATCTACACCGATATTATAATACTGTAATTCAGATAATCATTGAATTATTATCAAAACAGTCCATATAATATTAATGTTTTTGTTTGTAATAGGATACAATTTGTTCACACTTGAAGCATCTAGGCTTGATGAAGTGACCCCCTATGAATCCTACTTGGAACTAAATGCGACCAAAACCAAGGAGATGATAGCGGATTTTATGAGGGAGAAAGGATGCAACCCTGGGAAGTCCTCTATTGATGACGAATCAGTTGAGGTTGTTAAGTCCTTCCAATATTTGGGGACAATTTTTTAGGACACCCTAACATGGGAATTAAATATAGAAATCATAGCAAAAAAGGGACATTAGAGACTTTACCTATTGAGAAAACTTTAATATTTTAATGTTGACGAAACTATTCTTAAAATTAAAAAAAATAATCTAATCAATTTCAGGTACATTTCAAGTCATTTTGAGCATTTCAAAATGTTGTGCGTTTTTTGTCATAGTTTCTAAACTAAATGGTGAAGTTTATTTTTATTACATATTCTGGAAGTTGATGAGTTGTAGATATCGGATCATGCATCAATATGGCTAACCGGACATTGTGACAACATCGTATGGCCACTCTTTCGTCATAGCTCATCACATTTATTAGAGCGCATCTCCACTTATCCGCATTCCATTTTCCCCCATAGTTTGATATTGTCTAGATCAATCAATTATCTTTCGCATGATTTAACATTTTTAAAATTTTGATGATATCACCATGTTCAAAAGCGTTAATTACTTGGGTCACTTATTTTCATCATTACAGTAATTTTTAATATGCTATAGCTCCTCAGAATGAAAAGTGATACTCATGATTAAAACCTTTTCTGGAAGCTGTTGAATTGTAGATACAATTCATGTACAAATTTTGCGCGTCGGATGTTGTGACATCATCATATGGCTAGTTGAATTATAAAAGTCGTATTTTTATATTTTGCATAATAGTTTATCACATTTTAAAGAGCGAGCATCCATATTCTACGTATCCAAATTTCTTCAACTCGTTAATATGTTGTTTCTCAAATAATTCCCTTCCAAAATTGTTATCTACGTGTTTCATTTTGATGATGTCATCATGTTAAAAATTGGAATAAAAGGGGGATCCCGTTATCTCCACCTATTCTGCACTGCAGGCATATGGATAATTGTTTTTCTGTGCACAATATTCTAACGTATAACGTGCACGTGGCGTTTGCGTGGCGGATGACGAGTTCAAATCTAGTTATTATAAGATGTTGTAATCCATCTCCTTTTTGTTAATTGCCCTATGAGGGATGAATAAAAATATATACTGATACTGATAAGTAATGTACTCTACCAAATTATTGTTTGTTTCTACGAACGACGCCGGCTGGATCATCTCCACACACAAGGTGTGAGGCGATTTTTTTTTTTTGCCGTTTAATACGGACATGGAATAATTACTTACAGACACATTACATTAAATGATGTAATGGACAAGGATTCGTCAAGCAAGTACAGTAAATATAAAAAATTACCTAAGAAATGTCGTAAGCTTTTTGTTCCAGGAGTTTCATTGTTTTGAGCAAGGCGACGAAAGACATGAAAATAAAGGGCACACAAAAATGTTGGGCTTTACAGTATATGCCATTAAATAAATGACATGAGCTGAATGCATGGAAGTGTACACCAAAATGCGTCAATGAGGCTTATCCTCATCACATGTTAAAAAACAAGAGATTTAGAAAAAACTTACATTTAAGTACTGTACTGCATCTTTAAGTGTATAATAATGATTATTAATCTTTTTGGGTTGTATTTTTAGAAATGTAGCTTTTTATGAAACAATGTAAACAGAAAATTTAAAATGTGTTTATAGCTCTAATAATAAAATAAATATACTGTAATACCATCAATTGAATACTTACTAGAATTTTTGGTGCCATCTATTACAGCTACTCTTATATGTGAATTTGACATTGCAAATGTTTTACCAACTGTTGTCCAAGTGGGCTTTAACTGCTTACAGTGTCCACACCAGGGTGCATAAAACTTTAGTAAAACAAAAACATTCATACAAATATATAATTCATTATCATATACCTTTTAAAATATATTATATTAAAAACTGAGGGTGTAAGTTGCATCTATCACTACATCTGGCAACATTGTCTTAAACATGCTCTAATTTAGTAAAGAATTAATTTTATAAAATGTTTAAATTGATAAATGTTAACATTCTTATGACCTGAAGTTTAGGAGCAGGTGCATGGCTAGTTGTGAAGATGTAATTGTGTGTAGATCACATATCATACCTCCAAAATTTAAAGAAATGTTCATATTCAAGATAAAAATTTTGTCAAAATCTGTTCAGTTGTTTTGACATCTGGCAAAAAGACAAACAGGTATACAAATAAAGAAGATTTTATAACATCTTTGGCGTAGGTACAGAATTAATATGATATCATAAAATATCATGGATTCAAATCAAACTAGATTCTGCCCAATGCAACTACTCCAAGCTTGGTAACTATTTCATCATATGTTCATATAAATTACTTCATCCAGCACCATTACTCAAAAAATCAATATAAGCAAGGAGGAAATATACAGATATTTCCTCCATGATATAAGCATGTGACTCATGAGCTCATAAACAGGAAACAGAAAAACAATAGTACTAGTAGTAGTGTACTGTTGGTACACAATGATAAAGTAATTCACTTTTTTTCAATACAGGAACTAACAATTAAAATGCATTGTCATTAAAAAATAATCTTTATCCAGGATGTTTTTGTGATCTGGTTTTGGGGTTATACAGATTGGTTGTGAATGTTCTGTACAGTATTTACAAAACAAATTTTTACCTCTGCCAAGGAGGTATATGTAGTATATCGTGTTTGTCTGTCTGTTTGTTTGTTAGCAGGATTACTCAAAAAGTAATTACAAATTTACCAAAATGAAAATACAAATAGATATGTGGTCAAGGACCATTCCATTAAATTTTGGGAATACGGTCCCAATTCTGGACCACTTTTTAGTTTAATTTTCAGACCTGCTAGTGTTGAAAGATAGGACAGAATTTTTCAAAAGCCGGCGAGCAGTCTTAAAGTAACAATTAAACTGAAATTGCATTTTCTCGACAACTTGTCCAAAAAACTTCATTTTTGTACAAGAGGCAAGAGTTATAATTTGTGATTTGTAATTTTAAAACATAATTTGATTTAATTTACAGGTTTTTTAATACGAGTAGTTTTCAAAAACCTATTTCTTTTAAAATTCACCCGTTTGTTTATGGCGTTGCTATTCTATTTTTAGTCAACTGATTATTGTTAGTTGAAAGGCTGGTTACCTAACCATTACACCAAATTCGCATACACATGCTTGTATTGAAATTAGCCTAAATCACACACAGCATTGAGACACACACAAATATATATATTCCCGCCCCGGAGAAATCTTATGTAGGAGAATTTTACAGTAGGCGGAGGTATGCACTCTCGGAGTGGCTTTCTTGTTTTTTTATTATGATATTGATAAATTTGTTTTGTTATTTTAACTAATATCATGTACAAGATAATCTCTATACCAACTACTGGTACAAATACTCACTGAAACAAGCCAACTTCCTTCTTTACTCAACTCAATAAATCTATGGTAAAAAAACAAATGCCATAAATTTATTTATTTAATTAATATTATTGAATATATTTTGTTGCACACCTTATAAAATATATCATTTTACAAAAATGAATATATTCATGCAACTTAAAGATGTATTGTCCACCTAAAAAAAACCCTAAAAGTTTTTTTGTTGAATATGCCATTTTAATGTCACTTAATAGTTATCCACTTTGACCAAAAATTGGATCAAACAAAAATTTATTTACCTGAAAAAACTATAATTTAAAGCAAAAACTCGTCAAATTGGCTGCCAGCCAATGGATTTTTGGTTGAATTTAACCATTTATTTTGTTGTTTTATAAGTGAAAACATTATTTTTTCATTTTTTTTCCTATGGAAGTGATTAACTTTATTAAAACTACAAAATAACCTATTCATGTTTTTGGGCGACAATGCTTCTTTAAGTATAAATTTATATCAAATTGCCAAAACAATTATACATCCTCCACCCCATTCCACAAATATCAAGTTGGAACTAAATATTCAACCACACCATTAGCAATATGTCAATACTTTGTTAAATTTAAACTTGCTTACTCATCGCCCAATCTGAGTACAGGATTAAAAGTTCCTTCACCACCTCCTAAGACAAGCATCGGCGTAAATAAACAAACACCTGTGAATAAAGTACCCATATGATTAAAACTTATTATGGAAGCTGTTGAATTGTAGATAGGAATTCATTATAAAAATGTTGTCTTCATTCATTGTCAGATAAAATACAAATTGCTTGTAAATTGTAGTACCTTTTGGGTTTAAAAAACATTAATTTTGTCATGTTCGAAATCTGCCGCGATTGATCGACGCTAATGTTTTTATGACCTTAAAAGTAGCATTTGTGACCTGTAGTAGACAACAACAACTAGTTGTTGTCTCAGCCTACATGTAAAATTACAAAATCAGCAAGGATACTAGGCCCCTGAGGCCTTATAGGCTTACTAATAAACCGTATGATTTGCCGACATTGCCTAGGTAGGCCTATTGGTAGGCTAATCTTAAGTGTAGTAGCTACAACGTGTAATCATGATCTAGTGTATACACTCGTCGTTGTCTACTTTTTGTGGGAATAACAATACAGTAATAGCAGTGAATTACCATAGCAGCACTTTTATTCACAAAATATATTTAAATTAAACGTGTATTTCAATAATACTAATAGATAGAGTGAGTTTTTAACCATCTATTTTTAGTTGCTCTTTTTTTTATTCTTCTTCATAAACGTACTTATGAGGCCCAATTCAACAGGTGCGAGGCGGAACTAGCGCCGCTAAACCCTTAGGATAGGCCCTATTATAGGCCTTGCCTAGATAGATAGCTAGGGTAGGCCTACTAGGGTCTACTACTAGCCTAGGCTTAGCTAGCCTAGCCTCTCTGATCTGTAGTAGTAGTAGTAAGGTAGGGATAGTGGTAGGCCTGTAGGCCTCTCTATCTAGTAGGCGCCTACCCAGCCTAGGCTAGGCCTAGTCGGCCTAGGCCTACGCTTAGTGCAGGCTATTTTTTTGTATTGAATTGTAACTTACCCGACAATAGCAGCAACGATAACATTACTATTATATATATTATTATTACGGGTTCAGATGTGAAATTCAATATGATCTGATCATATAGGCTTCAATTCCTTCTAAAGAATCAGAAGAATGAGCAATCTGCGGTTGAAAGATAGTGTGTGTAGTAGGAAGATTGGGGAAGATCAAAGAATATATTATCACAAGAATGAGTAATTCGCGATTTTCCCTGTACAGTAATATTGTCCATGTGGTAGGGCGCCGCCATACGTGAGGATGTATACAACTTTTTGTGACGGTTACACTAATCTAAAGCCTGTTTTCCTGTCGATTAGCCGACGCTAGATCGTCGTTAATCGTTAAAAATGATCAAGTTGAAATAATAACGACAGCGAGAACCTTTTCCTGTAAATCGTTAACATTTCAATGTTTACGTAGAAGATCGCCGATTATTGTTAACGATAGCATCGAATAATTACAACGTCGACAGGAAAACAGACTTAAGCCTGGACCACCGGTAGTATTTTCATGATACAAAAAATGTTATCAACTACATGCCAACATCATGTTAAATGCTGTTTGGATATTTAATTGTTCGTTTCATGCAATTTATTTAGTAAAAACTGCCGAAAAAACAGTGGCGGTACCGGGCGTGTTATATTTTGTTTCTGGTAAAACAATAAATGTTAATGAAATTTAATATTGTATTCTATAAATAACATGTATTTTATATTAATTTAAATCATAAAACAATACTTAATTTTACCGGGAGTAGATTAGTATGCGGCAATGGCAAAGAATAGGCCGTGCTAAGTAATTGGTTGATTTTTGGTGTTGCTGTTCGGCCGGTGTAAGATCAGTGAACATTGTCCGGTGTTTAAAAGTGTCCACCGGACAATTTTCAGCATTGAATAGTGTAACACCAGCTGTTGAAAATGGTTGCAACCACCCGGACAGTTTTCATCGGTAGCAAAATAGGTCCCTCGACTGTCACATCACCTTTATCCTGTAACAATTAGGCCACTGGACATTCAACTCCCATTTAGGGTAGTTATAATTTCTATTAGAATATCTAATCTCATTATCAAGTGATATGAGATTAACAACTTGTATTTGACCTGCTGTTGTGCATTAATGTGCATTTGTATGCTAAATAAGAAAGAAATAAAACAGACAAGGGAAGCTTTTCTAGCAATGACCGAATATGAACAACGCTGTTGGATCCTTAAATATTTCAATGAACATCGCAGCACATCCGGAGGTGCCACCAAAATCTGTCTACTTGTTGGTGCTAACAAAGTTTGTGCAAAAGCAGGATGTTAGTAAATGGTATTGGCCTGTCAAGTTTTACAAAATAAGGATATATACTACAGTCATAAAGTCTATGACCATGTAGTTTATATAACAGTAGCTCAACCATATACTACAGTCATAAAGTCTATGACCATGTAGTTTATATAGCAGTAGCTCAACCATATACTACAGTCATAAAGTCTATGACCATGTAGTTTATATAACAATAGCTCAACCATATACTACAGTCATAAAGTCTATGACCATGTAGTTTATATAACAATAGCTCAACCATATACTACAGTCATAAAGTCTATGACCATGTAGTTTATATAACAGTAGCTCAACCATATACTACAGTCATAAAGTCTATGACCATGTAGTTTATATAACAATAGCTCAACCATATACTATAGTCATAAAGTCTATGACCATGTAGTTTATATAACAATAGCTCAACCATATACTACAGTCATAAAGTCTATGACCATGTAGTTTATATAACAATAGCTCAACCATATACTACAGTCATAAAGTCTATGACCATGTAGTTTATATAACAATAGCTCAACCATATACTATAGTCATAAAGTCTATGACCATGTAGTTTATATAACAATAGCTCAACCATATACTACAGTCATAAAGTCTATGACCATGTAGTTTATATAACAGTAGCTCAACCATATACTACAGTCATAAAGTCTATGACCATGTAGTTTATATAACAATAGCTCAACCATATACTATAGTCATAAAGTCTATGACCATGTAGTTTATATAACAATAGCTCAACCATATACTACAGTCATAAAGTCTATGACCATGTAGTTTATATAACAATAGCTCAACCATATACTACAGTCATAAAGTCTATGACCATGTAGTTTATATAACAGTAGCTCAACCATATACTACAGTCATAAAGTCTATGACCATGTAGTTTATATAACAATAGCTCAACCATATACTACAGTCATAAAGTCTATGACCATGTAGTTTATATAACAGTAGCTCAACCATATACTACAGTCATAAAGTCTATGACCATGTAGTTTATATAACAGTAGCTCAACCATATACTACAGTCATAAAGTCTATGACCATGTAGTTTATATAACAGTAGCTCAACCATATACTACAGTCATAAAGTCTATGACCATGTAGTTTATATAACAGTAGCTCAACCATATACTACAGTCATAAAGTCTATGACCATGTAGTTTATATAACAGTAGCTCAACCATATACTACAGTCATAAAGTCTATGACCATGTAGTTTATATAACAGTAGCTCAACCATATACTACAGTCATAAAGTCTATGACCATGTAGTTTATATAACAGTAGCTCAACCATATACTATAGTCATAAAGTCTATGACCATGTAGTTTATATAACAGTAGCTCAACCATGTACTATAGTCATAAAGTCTATGACCATGTAGTTTATATAACAGTAGCTCAACCATGTACTATAGTCATAAAGTCTATGACCATGTAGTTTATATAACAGTAGCTCAACCATATACTACAGTCATAAAGTCTATGACCATGTAGTTTATATAACAGTAGCTCAACCATATACTACAGTCATAAAGTCTATGACCATGTAGTTGTAAATGTTGGCAGTCTTATAACAGTAGCTCAAACATATACTAAAGTCACAATGTTTCTGACCACGCAGATGAACGTTATTGTAAAGTTTTACAAAATGCATTAAAACAATGAATGATTAAAAATATTCTGCAGTTTTTAAAATTTGTTTTCTTTGTTTTGTGTTTACATTTTACATACCTATGTGTACTTCGCGAAAAAAAATGGACGTTATAAAAGCTGTAAGTATGTTACCAAATATTCATGTTTTGTACCTAACTCTATTTTGTGACCCATACCGTTTATTTATTTTTTTAATAAAGCAGTTTCTGTACAATAAACCTAGTTTAAACTAGATTTAATTCGTCACTATGACGAATTATAGGTTATATGCATTGATTAAAATAAAGATAATTGATTTGTAAAAGATATATTGATTGATTGATTTTCTTTCTTTTTTAATTATTTATAATATATGCTAGGATCTTACTAACGCAAATACAATAGCCGGTATCACAATCCGATCAAAGATCCCTCTGCGTATAATGTCATAAACCACATTTGTTACATAATAATAAAGACATAAGTTTCTTTTTATCTAGATTTCATTATAAATCATGTGTATAATCTATACACTAAGAAATAAAATTGAACAAACAATACAAATAATAAAAAAAAATCTTATTTCGTTTCGTTACCCAGGGTGAGGCTCGATCTCGGTACCTTGAATGCTATAGACACGAGCACAGACCACCGAGCCATACGCAACTTACTAAAACATGTAGAATGATTCCTCCGTGTATTTACTATTCAGTAGCCACCTTGGTGCAGATAGATTATTACATACCGCAATGAATTATAATTTATTACTATGATGAAATCTTTAAAAATTTAAAAAAATGATGCACTGTCAAACTATATACTTTTAACTTTAATATATGAAATTCTTAAAAAAGAAAGTTAATGTTAAGTTTGTTATTTCGGCCTAAGAAAATGTCAAAATTTGTTTGATTGTCGAAATTAATTTTTTTAAATTCAATATGCAATTAATGATGACTTAATCAACTTTTGTTCTCTTAATTTGATAATAAATCATACATATGATACATACACTTCAAGAAAATAAAATAAAAAATAGGTGTTCCCCAGCATTCTGACGATATATATTAATTTTAAAATTTAGCATATTTTCACTATTTTGTTAACTTATACGTGCGTAGCCTGTCACTTTTGACGTGCTTGTATAACGCAATTTCGAGTTGAAAAGTGAATCAAATATGATGATATTATTAAAGAAAGATTGTAAAACAGAAATCGGGCAAAAAGAGTGCGCATTAACGTTTAACGCGCAGTGCGCGTGCAAAATTCTGCGCACTCGTGGCAATTTTTTAAACGCTTAAAATTGCCTGAAACGTACTCTAATTTCATCGAAAATAAATTCTGACAATTTTAAAACTTTTAAGCGCGCGTACGCATGCGTTATATGCGCTACGCACGTAATTATATTGCCATATGATGAAATATGACCTGAAATTTATGAGTACCAAATTGTGTTTAAAAGTGATTCATGCTTGTGAAGATATGATTACAAACGTGATTTCATTAAATCGCGCGTAGACCGCGTAATTTATGATTGCGCACCGTGAAAACATGACCACATCGGTTCCTGGCCATAAGGAATATACTCTGAAAAATTGACTTAGCTAGATGAAACTGATGCCAAGATAATTCACGGACAAAATAGTGCTAAGGAAAGAATAAATAAATAAACTAGATTTAATTCGTCACTATGACGAATTATAGGTTATAAGCATTGATTAAAATAAAGATAATTGATTTGTAAAAGATATATTGATTGATTGATTTTCTCAGAATCTTTAATTATTTATAATATATGCTAGGATCTTACTAACGCAAATACAATAGCCGGTATCACAATCCGATCAAAGATCCCTCTGCGTATAATGTCATAAACCACATTTGTTACATAATAATAAAGACATAAGTTTCTTTTTATCTAGATTTCATTATAAATCATGTGTATAATCTATACACTAAGAAATAAAATTGAACAAACAATACAAATAATAAAAAAAAATCTTATTTCGTTTCGTTACCCAAGGTGAGGCTCGATCTCGGTACCTTGAATGCTATAGACACGAGCACAGACCACCGAGCCATACGCAACTTACTAAAACATGTAGAATGATTCCTCCGTGTATTTACTATTCAGTAGCCACCTTGGTGCAGATAGATTATTACATACCGCAATGAATTATAATTTATTACTATGATGACATCTTTAAAAATTTAAAAAAATGATGCACTGTCAAACTATATACTTTTAACTTTAATATATGAAATTCTTAAAAAATAAAGTTAATGTTAAGTTTGTTATTTCGGCCTAAGAAAATGTCAAAATTTGTTTGATTGTCGAAATTAATTTTTTTTAATTCAATATGCAATTAATGATGACTTAATCAACTTTTGTTCTCTTAATTTGATAATAAATCATACATATGATACATACACTTCAAGAAAATAAAATAAAAAATAGGTGTTCCCCAGCATTCTGACGATATATATTAATTTTAAAATTTAGCATATTTTCACTATTTTGTTAACTTATACGTGCGTAGCCTGTCACTTTTGACGTGCTTGTATAACGCAATTTCGAGTTGAAAAGTGAATCAAATATGATGATATTATTAAAGAAAGATTGTAAAACAGAAATCGGGCAAAAAGAGTGCGCATTAACGTTTAACGCGCAGTGCGCGTGCAAAATTCTGCGCACTCGTGGCAATTTTTTAAACGCTTAAAATTGCCTGAAACGTACTCTAATTTCATCGAAAATAAATTTTGATAATTTTAAAACTTTTAAGCGCGCGTACGCATGCGTTTTATGCGCTACGCACGTAATTATATTGCCATATGATGAAATATGACCTGAAATTTATGAGTACCAAATTTTGTTTAAAAGTGATTCATGCTTGTGAAGATATGATTACAAACGTGATTTCATTAAATCGCGCGTAGACCGCGTAATTTATGATTGCGCACCGTGAAAACATGACCACATCGATTCCTGGCCATAAGGAATATACTCTGAAAAATTGACTTAGCTAGATGAAACTGATGCCAAGATAATTCACGGACAAAATAGTGCTAAGGAAAGAATAAATAAATAAACTAGATTTAATTCGTCACTATGACGAATTATAGGTTATATGCATTGATTAAAATAAAGGTAATTGATTTGTAAAAGATATATTGATTGATTGATTTTCTCAGAATCTTTAATTATTTATAATATATGCTAGGATCTTACTAACGCAAATACAATAGCCGGTATCACAATCCGATCAAAGATCCCTCTGCGTATAATGTCATAAACCACATTTGTTACATAATAATAAAGACATAAGTTTCTTTTTATCTAGATTTCATTATAAATCATGTGTATAATCTATACACTAAGAAATAAAATTGAACAAACAATACAAATAATAAAAAAAAATCTTATTTCGTTTCGTTACCCAAGGTGAGGCTCGATCTCGGTACCTTGAATGCTATAGACACGAGCACAGACCACCGAGCCATACGCAACTTACTAAAACATGTAGAATGATTCCTCCGTGTATTTACTATTCAGTAGCCACCTTGGTGCAGATAGATTATTACATACCGCAATGAATTATAATTTATTACTATGATGACATCTTTAAAAATTTAAAAAAAATGATGCACTGTCAAACTATATACTTTTAACTTTAATATATGAAATTCTTAAAAAAGAAAGTTAATGTTAAGTTTGTTATTTCGGCCTAAGAAAATGTCAAAATTTGTTTGATTGTCGAAATTAATTTTTTTTAATTCAATATGCAATTAATGATGACTTAATCAACTTTTGTTCTCTTAATTTGATAATAAATCATACATATGATACATACACTTCAAGAAAATAAAATAAAAAATAGGTGTTCCCCAGCATTCTTACGATATATATTAATTTTAAAATTTAGCATATTTTCACTATTTTGTTAACTTATACGTGCGTAGCCTGTCACTTTTGACGTGCTTGTATAACGCAATTTCGAGTTGAAAAGTGAATCAAATATGATATTATTAAAGAAAGATTGTAAAAAAGAAATCGGGCAAAAAGAGTGCGCATTAACGTTTAACGCGCAGTGCGCGTGCAAAATTCTGCGCACTCGTGGCAATTTTTTAAACGCTTAAAATTGCCTGAAACGTACTCTAATTTCATCGAAAATAAATTTTGACAATTTTAAAACTTTTAAGCGCGCGTACGCATGCGTTATATGCGCTACGCACGTAATTATATTGCCATATGATGAAATATGACCTGAAATTTATGTGTACCAAATTTTGTTTAAAAGTGATTCATGCTTGTGAAGATATGATTACAAACGTGATTTCATTAAATCGCGCGTAGACCGCGTAATTTATGATTGCGCACCGTGAAAACATGACCACATCGATTCCTGGCCATAAGGAATATACTCTGAAAAATTGACTTAGCTAGATGAAACTGATGCCAAGATAATTCACGGACAAAATAGTGCTAAGGAAAGAATAAATAAATAAATAAATAAATAAATAAATAAAGATCCTGACAGAATCAAGAGGTTATATGCATATCATGCATATAACCTAACTAGATTTAATTCGTCACTATGACGAATTATAGGTTATATGCATTTGATTAAAATAAAGATAATTGATTTGTAAAAGATATATTGATTGATTGATTTTCTCAGAATCTTTAATTATTTATAATATATGCTAAGATCTTGCTAAGGCAAATACAATAGCCGGTATCGCAATCCGATCAAAGATCCCTCTGCGTATAATGTCATAAACCATATTTGTTACATAATAATAAAGACATAAGTTTCTTTATATCTAAATTTCATTATAAATCATGTGTATAATCTATACACTAAGAAATAAAATTGAACAAACAATACAAATAATAAAAACAAATCTTATTTCGTTTCGTTACCCAAGGTGAGGCTCGATCTCGGTACCTTGAATGCCATAAACACGAGCACAGACCACCGAGCCATACACAACTTACTGAAACATGTAGAAAGATTCCTCCGTGTATTTACTATTCAGTAGCCACTTTGGTGCAGATAGATTATTACATACCGCAATGAATTATAATTTATTACTATGATGACATCTTTAAACATTTAAAAAAATGATGCACTGTCAAACTATATACTTTTAACTTTAATATATGAACTTCTTAAGAAAAAAAGTTAATGTTAAGTTTGTTATTTCGGCCTAAGAAATTGTCAAAATTTGTTTGATTGTCGAAATTAATTTTTTTAAATTCAATATGCAATTAATGATGACTTAATCAACTTTTGTTCTCTTAATTTGATAATAAATCATACATATGATACATACACTTCAAGAAAATGAAATAAAAAATAGGTGTTCCCCAGCATTCTGACGATATATATTAATTTTAAAATTTAGCATATTTTCACTATTTTGTTAACTTATACGTGCGTAGCCTGTCACTTTTGACGTGCTCGTATAACGCAATTTCGAGTTGAAAAGTGAATCAAATATGATGATATTATTAAAGAAAGGTTGTAAAACAGAAATCGGGAAAAAATAGTGCGCATTAACGTTTAACGCGCAGTGCGCGTGCAAAATTCTGCGCACTCGTGGCAATTTTTTAAACGCTTAAAATTGCCTGAAACGTACTCTAATTTCATCGAAAATAAATTTTGACAATTTTAAAACTTTTAAGCGCGCGTACGCATGCGTTATATGCGCTACGCACGTAATTATATTGCCATATGATGAAATATGACCTGAAATTTATGAGTACCAAATTTTGTTTAAAAGTGATTCATGCTTGTGAAGATATGATTACAAACGTGATTTCATTAAATCGCGCGTAGACCGCGTAATTTATGATTGCGCACCGTGAAAACATAATCACATCGATTCCTGGCCATAAGGAATATACTCTGAAAAATTGACTTAGCTAGATGAAACTGATGCCAAGATAATTCACGGACAAAATAGTACTAAGGAAAGAATAAATAAATAAATAAATAAATAAAGATCCTGACAGAATCAAGAGGTTATATGCATATCATGCATATAACCTAATAAAGATCCTGACAGAATCAAGAGGTTATATGCATATCATGCATATAACCTAATAAAGATCCTGACAGAATCAAGAGGTTATATGCATATCATGCATATAACCTAATAAGAAGCTCATAATTCCGAACAAAACTCATTATATAATGCCTATTTTTGTTTCGTAAAACGGACAGTATATTTTAACCTAAAAAATCTAGCTTGGTATTACAATATGCTGTGTGCTTCTTTACCGCTACAGAGTTCATTTAAGGTGAGATTAATGTTATACAACTAAAAGACTTTAATAATAATTACATTTATATTTGCCACAATTTGCTAGTTGATGTACGGTCTTAAATATGTTTTTAAATTTGAGTGAAGGTACTGGAATCAACAACGACGCCTTCGCAAACAATACCAGCGAATTTGCAACCAAGGGCCTCCTCCTATCAACGGAGAAGACATTCGGTATCACGTGTTTGTCTGTTACAACAGCAAGGATCAACAATGGTTCTGAAAACATTACAGCCATCGTTGGAGGTGCAGCGGAATTTTAAACTATGCGTCGACTATCGGGACTTTATTCCAAGAGAAGCAATCGCTACAAACATTGCAAATGCCGTTAAATTTAGTCGCAAGGTTTTGTTAGTTGTCTCCAAACATTTTGCCAAAGTGAGTGGTGCAACTTCGAGCTAGAAATGGCGCGCATGCGTATGTTCGACAGCCCTGAAGATATATTGGTCGTGGTACTAATTGAGAAGGTGTCAAAGAAATGCCGATACTCTTGCACAAGATACTGACCACTACAACTTATATCGAATGGGAAGAATATCCGGAGAGACAAGCATTGTTCTGGGTCAAGCTTGAAACAGCTCTTTTGTCACCTAACTGTCCAAAGGACAGGCTTCTTGCTGGTAACCCTTAGAAACAATATGGACACAAAGCTACTTTTTCATATGTTGTGTTTTTGTAGAGTAACCATTGTAGTTTGAAGTTTAGCCTGAAAGCGTAGATCTAAGTTCGAGAGAGAATGTACAGTAATATTAAAATTGTGCACACCGATGTATTATTAAAACGTTAATACACTTACATTACAAACTTTTGTGTATAAACGTCATGATATTTAACTTTGAACTTACGTAATTATTATTTTGCTATTAAGCTATGCCTAAAACAATTACTATTTCATACATTGTACTTTTTCCTGTAGTGCTTTCTTATTTTCTGTATTTAGTTGTAAATAAAATAAATTTCATTTCACTTCGTTGTGTAGGCCTACTTTTATGACGCTCGCGAATTTGCGTTTTGAAAGCCTTTTTGGGACAATTTGATAATAAAGACATATGTAAACTATTATCAAGTAGATTTGTTACTTTAATGTAAACAACAGAGTGAAATACAGTTTTAATTTCTAGTTTTAGTTTCTGCTTCTTTGTTCTGCTACTTGTGTACACTAACCAATACACACGGAACACGCTTTTATTTCTCACACATTTTCCAAACAGGATGCTAAAACGCTAATGGTGCTGAAGACAAGGTGAATTGGTATTATTATAAGAGAGGTGATAAATAAAGCAAATATAGTTTTGTTCCAACACCTTATTACTGTTTTCCTATTTTACAACGAATGATGACGTTTTCTAATCTATGAATATCCCCAGCAAGAATTTTGCATTGTTAGAAAGAAGATGTTGCGTTCTCTGATAATAATTCTCTTTGGTTTTGAGACAGTGTACTGCAGTACGTCATTTGGGGATAATTTAACGTGCTACAATTATGACCCCAATGGCACTCCACCAGATATTAGATGTCCCGAGAAATGTGAATGTTTATATTGTAAAACAGAAACGGATTACTACTACAGTCACAGCGTGGATTGTTCAGGCAAAAAAATTACTTCGCGTCCACAACAAGACACAATTCCAACTGATGTTGTGTTTTACGTCTTGTCATACAATAGCATTTCATCATTGGAGAACAATTCTTTTAAAGGATTAACATTTCTACAAACTTTAAATCTTATTTCCAACAACTTGAAGTACAACACAATTGGTATTGATGCATTTCGTGGTTTGCATAATTTGAGATTTTTACAGATGGATAAAAACATTTATTTGTATAAACTCCTGCCTTGGTTTGATGATCTGGTATCTTTAGAAGTGCTGCAATTACCACGTTGTGGATTAACCACAATATATCCTAAGGTATTTAATCATTGCAAAAAACTAATAAAAATTGGCCTTACTACAAACGCGATAGGAACTATCCTCACCGGCACATTTCAGAATTTACCAGATCTTAAATATTTATATCTAGACAACAATAAAATTACCAGCATACCACCACAAGCATTTAAAGGCTTATCCCTATTACAACGAATGACTCTAAATGACAACCTGTTGACTACAATCGAAGAAGATGTTGGACTCCAAAATCTGACTCAATTACAATTTCTCAATGTGGCGTACAATAAATTTAGCTGTGACTGCAATTTAGTGTGGTTTAGAAAATGGATTGGGAAAACAAATGTTACTATTAAAGACATCAACAACCGTACAAATTGTAGCACACCACCTCATAGTAAAAGATACAAGAAAATATTGGATTTTGATCCTGATAAACTACACTGCAGCAAGTTTGATAAAATCGTAATATTTACAATTCCTTCTGTTTCAGTTGGGCTTGCTATTACAATAGGTTGCGTACTTCTTTACCGCTACAGATTTCATTTAAGGTGAGACTAATGAATTATCTTTTATTTGTTTTAAAAAATGGATTTCATAAAAAAAATGGAAAAATAATCTGTTATATTTTAGCAAATTGCTTTGCTAGTTGATTTTTAAATAGGTATAATCCTACCATAGATAAATTAATATGGGCATAATTAAACTGCAAATCTTAAAAACACATTTATTTCAATGAAGGTACTGGAATCAACGACGACGCCTTCGCAAACAATACCAGCGAATTTGCAACCAAGGGCCTCCTCCTATCAACGGAGAAGACATTCGGTATCACGTGTCTGTTACAACAGCAAGGATCAACAATGGGTTCTGAAAACCTTACAGCCATCGTTGGAGGTGCAGCGGAATTTTAAACTATGCGTCGACTATCGGGACTTTATTCCAGGAGAAGCAATTGCTACGAACATTGCAAATGCCGTTAAATTTAGTCGCAAGGTTTTGTTAGTTGTTTCCAAACATTTTGCCAAAAGTGAGTGGTGCAACTTCGAGTTAGAGATGGCGCGCATGCGTATGTTCGACCGTCACGAAGATATCTTGGTGGTTGTATTAATTGAGAAAGTTTCAGCTAAAGACATGCCGATACTCTTGCACAAGATATTGACCACTATACAACTTATATCGAATGGGAAGAGAATCCGGAGAGACAAGCATTGTTCTGGGCCAAGCTTGAAACAGCTCTTTTGTCACCAAATTGTCCAAAGGATAGGCTTCTTGCTGGTAACCCTTAGAAATAATATGGAGAAAAAAAGTTTCTTAAGTTTGTTTTAATAAATTGTATTTTTAGTAGCGTTAAGATCAGCCTGAAATTGTATTAATTCTTCTGTACAGTTGTGGACACGTTGTTAACTTTAATGTTACATTACATATTGATCAAACATTTTTTTCATTTCGTATTATGTATTTTGCATGAATGTCACATACATTTTTAAATGTTGTGTAGTCTACTTTGTGACGTTAAATCTAATCGAATATATTCTTTTTCATGAGTAAACAAATCTTAGAAACTTATTTAAATATTACGTACCAGTTTAAATATTTAGGTACTCTTTCTGAACAAATAGACAGGTGAATATGGAAGCTTATATACATCAACTTTTAAAATTGAAGAAATATTTACGTTTAAAGATAAACATTATTTATTAGCCAAAGTTTATCATTCATCAGTTCTGTTTATTTTCAATGATTATTATATTATTTTATTAACTACTAATTTATTTATTTTACTTAGAAACAATATGGACAAAACTTTTTCATATGTTGTATTTTTGTAGAGTTATAATCGCAGTTTGAAGATTAGCCTGACAGCGTAGATCATAGTTCGAGAGAGAATGTACAGTACGGTAATATTTAAATTGTGCACACTGATGTTTTATTAAAACGTTATACATTATAAACTTTTTTGTATAAACATCGTGATATTTAACTTTGAAATTACGTAATTTACGCATTTTCTATTAAGTTATGCCTAAAAGAATTACTATTTCATATACTGTACCTTTTACGGCATACTTCTTATTGTTTGTGTTATTTAGTTGTAAATAAAATAAATAAAACTTTTATGACGCCTGCGAATATGCGATTTGAAGCCTTTTTAGGACATAAAGGCTTTCATTTGATAATAAAGAGATATGTAAACTATTATCCAGTAGATTTGTTACTTTAATGTAAACAATTCGGAGTAAAATACAGTTTTAGTTTCTAGCAAGAAAGTGATAAATAAAGCAAACATAGTTTTGTTCCCACACCTGAATTTAATGTTTTCCTATTTTACAACGAATGATGACGTTTTCTAACCTATGAATTTCCAATGCAAGAATTTTGCATTGTTAGCAAGAAGATGTTGCGTTGTCTGATAATAATTGTCCTTGGTTTTGAGACAGTGTACTGCGGTACGTCATTTGGGGATAATTATTACTATCCTAATGGCACTCCAGCAGATATTAGATGTCCTAAGAAATGTGAATGTTTATATTGTAAAACAGTACAGTTGTGGGCACTGATACGATAACTTTGATGTTACATTTACATATTGATCAAACCCTTTTTTCATTACGTATTCTGTATTTTTGCATGAATGTCACATACATTTTTTAAAGTTGAAGTTGTGTAGACCTACTTTGTGACATTAAATCTAATCGAATAATGTAGATTCTTTTTTCCATGAATAAACGAATCTTAGAAACCTATTTAAATATTACGTACCAGTTTAAATATTTAGGTACTCTTTCTGAACAAATAGACCAATGAATATGGAAGCTTATATCCATCAACTTTTAAAAGCCTTATTTAATCTTTAAATAATTTAATCCCCAAATTACAGTATAATGATACCACAGT
Source organism: Antedon bifida (assembly GCF_963402885.1). Taxonomy (NCBI): domain Eukaryota; kingdom Metazoa; phylum Echinodermata; class Crinoidea; order Comatulida; family Antedonidae; genus Antedon; species Antedon bifida. The sequence goes on along the minus strand of NC_136233.1, from coordinate 7,405,795 downwards.
AAGAGAATTTTCAAACTTGTTAACCTTTTAGGAGACCAAACTGAACACTTTTCATTCTTCGCTTGCTCAAAAAGAAATTTGTTATTAAGACCCAAACTATAGGCCCTATGGGCTAATTACCATACGACTCGAGAATAATCTAATTGAAGAAATAGTTACGTTTAAAGATAAACATTATTTATTAGCCAAGTGTTTTACTGTCGTTATATTATTTATGAGTTCTGTTGATTTTCAATGATTATTATAATTTATTTATTTCATTTTCCGTTCCAATTTATTTCATTACTAGCGTCTATTATAGCAGTATAATGCTTCTTTATATGGCCAAATCTATTTTTTATTTGTCCTATATTGTCAAAACATAATTTATACAATTTAATAATTAATTTGACCATTGAACATAGAAACAGTTTAGTTTCTCTTTGCCCTATGTACCATTGCATACGGACCAAGCCTCATTCTTCCTACATCCTTTCCAAATAGGACTACTATACAAAGCTAAGCTTTGAGGAGCGCGCTGCAGACAAGATTTTAAAGGCAGTCACAGGGAAGACAATCACGATCTTTCAATTATTCAACAGTTTAATGATGTTTTCTAATCTATGAATTTCCACTGCAATAATTTTGCATTGTTAGTAAGAAGATGTTGCGTTGTCTGATAATAATTGTCATTGGTTTTGAGACAGTGTACTGCGGTACGTCATATGCGGATAATTTAACGTGCTACAATTACGATTACAATGGCACTCTAGCAGATATTAGATGTCCTGAGAAATGTGAATGTTTATATTGTAAAACAGAAACGGATTACTACTACAATCACAACGTGGATTGCTCAGACAAAAACATGGTATCCATTCCACCACAAGATACAGTTCCAACTGATGTTGTGTATTACAAATTACAATACAATCTTATTTCATCGTTGGAGAACAATTCTTTTAAAGGATTAACATTTCTACAAACTTTATATTATTTCCAACAACTTGAAGTACAACACCATTGGTATTGATGCATTTCGTGGTTTGCATAATTTGCAGATATCTGACTTTTCTAGATCTAGAAAACTCAGATATCAAGATCTGAGTTTTCTAGTTCCAAAATGGAATTAGAAAACCCAGATCATCAAATGGATCGTTCCATTATTAATAGAGGGTAGCTTGTTTAAAATACTACAGTATTATACGTTTTCTTACTAATAATAATTATTATTGTAACTCGTAGTAGCAGCCTACGACTTAAATCATAAAGAAATACAGTATACACCTTTTAAAATGTATGCTTAGCATTTAGGCCTAGCCTAGCTAAGCAAACTCAATTCAAGGCTCAACGTGTGGGCGCTATCGCGATGTATCGCGAAAAGTAGGTCAACTCGTACCCAAAATAACTCGTACCCAGAGCCATATATATAAAGAGTTACGACATTGGATTATAGTCACGTGATATGCAGATCAATTTGTGTCAAACTTGTCTCCGTTAATGCATGTAAAGTATAGGAGCAAGAAAATACTTTAAACTTTTTCTTATATTTAAAAAAATGTAATTGCACATTTTACGGTGAAATATCGATGTGCACATCGTACAGAAGTACTTGCGGCAAAGAATATTGCGCGCGCGTGCGCTAGTACATTATAAAGTTCGATTGATTGATTTTGGAACGAAACATCCCATAACTACGTCCTATTAATAACAATTATGTAATATTTTCAATGCATAATGCATGCTTTGATGACTAAATAAAATAATAAAGTGTCGTGGATATATTTGTTAATATATTGAATAGGGTATGAACAATATTAAAATAATAAAGGCAAATTATTACAAATGAAATGATGAACGAGTCTCTGAAAGTTTGTGTCAAAAACACACAGGGAGCCATATACTGTATAAAAAGAGGGGTGAATTTGTGTGTTTTTTGTATTGGTTCATGCTTTGATGTATCCTGACTTGCATGTAGGCCCTAGCATTTATTCTTTTGTTATTATAGACACAATATATATATGCTACCAAATTAATACCATTAATAAAATTAATTACTAAAATAAAAACGGAATATAAGCGTTATATAATAGAGAGGTTTCGCAATCTTACGAATACGATAACGAAAACGGATACGTCACGCACACGTATTCGTTTTCGTAAGCCAGTAAAAATCTGTTTCGCATGGCAACAAAATATTGAGGGCGCCGTCCAAAATATGACTGCGGTAAATGTGAGCGAAGCGCAGGTACGTGTTGCTTGGCTGCCTGGGCCTAGCGTACCATCAAAGCGAGTGAAGACTTTAAAAACTGCTATTTATCAAAATTGACCTGGCATTTTAGTAAATTACTTTAGTAAATTACTTTCAATAAATCTATAATTATATTATAATCATGAATCATTCATGATTCAAATGCAAAATGTGCAAAATAGATCAAAAACTATACTATACTCGTTTTGTAGTTACGAATATGACTGGTGATATTCGTCAACACAAATACGCTTTACGAATATTAGTCCAAGAGCATTAGGGTTTGACCCGGAAATTTCTGGTAACAAGCTAATTTTTTCAGGAAAGGTCGAGAACTATGATTGGAACATCATACTAAAAGTCCCGAAAAATCCTCCTTGTGCTCTCCGAGAAATCCAAGATGGCGTCCAAAATGGCTGCCATTTTAAATTGGTCTATAACTTTGTAACCGCTTGTCGTAGAGTATCGATTTTGGTGTCAAATAGTTCACAATATATACATTCCTATTTGCTCTAACAGAAAATTTTGTCAAAAAATGGCCGCTACTACAGTTTCTGGCAGTTTGACCTTTGACCTGGTCTTATCATATCTCGGTAATGGCTTGTCATAGAGAATTAAGATTAGGCCCAAATTGTTCAGACCATGCATATTTTTATTTGGTGTAATGAAATATTTTATCCCAAAATGACCGGAAGTGAGGTTATTGACCTCTTATTGACCTATTCATATCTCTTTACCGTATCTCAAGAAATATTTGTCGTAGAGCATTACTTTTGGTGTAAAATTGTTTGGAACATATACATTTCTATTTAGTCTAATACAACAGTTTGCCCTAAAATGCTCGGAAGTAAGTTAATTTATTGACAACTTTAAAAATCAAAGAGCTACATAGGCAGAGGATATGAATACTGTAGAAAAAATCTAAATTTTAACTCTGCCTTAAAACATGTTTTGGGCATAGCACATCATCAGGTAACCTTGAGGGTAAATTTTCCTGTAAGGATATGAACTATACAAGAAAAAACCAAAATAATCATTTATTTAACTTCGATAGAACAAAGAATATCATGGGACACGTTAATTGAAATTCTCATACTAGTTATGGTTGAAAAGTTATTGCTACAAAATGTCACCTATATGTAGATGTCATGAATACATTTTAAATGCGTTATTCGTCTGTAACTCGCATTACAGTACATACGCGAATTAGTGCTTTTGTTGAAATCACGTCGTTATTTTTATTATTTATTATAGAAATTATGATAATTATTTTTGTTCAGAGAAGTAGAAATTTTATGTAATTAGGAAATGTATGGACTTTATGATACTGTGAGTGTGAGAATGAAATGTTCAGGTCATATACATTTCGCATGGAAATGCTCAATTGGCAGGGAACACTATGTACATGGCATATATTATACTCCGGATTGTCAAAAACTTAATGTAAAGACCATTTTATTTGTAAAAATAATGCATTTTGAAACATGAAACCAGGTCATTCCTTGTTTTAAAAGAGAATGCACTCTTGAATGTTCTATAACCTCATAACGTCATAACTTTTGGGCAAACATGCAACAACACCCATACAGATGAACATGATGATAATGATGTGAAAGAAGCAACAAACACCAAGATGTTGAAGATGCAACATCAGATGATGAATGACTGTAACAGAATGCTGCTGATCAATGTTGAAGTGATTTAAAGACCCTTTATTTTGCATATTTTTAATATTTAATAAATCATATATAGGGCATATGGCGATACTTTTTTCATCTTTAAACAGTTAAATATGTAACTGGGGGACTAGCTCAAATGGTAGCGCTCTCACTTAGCATGTGAGAGGTACCGGGATCATTGCCCGAGTATTCCAATCTATTTTTCATAGATTTCAGCAAGGACCAAATAAAATCTAAATCTGGAAAAGAAAGTCTATGCATGCCGAGTAAAGAGCGTTTGACGTGAAATACCTAGGGTATATTCTCTTTTTATCATAAATAAGCCATACAACGAACATTTAAAGCAAGGAATGTTTCAAAATGCATTATTTTTACAAAGTCAACAAGGCCATATACATGGCTGCAGTCGCGTGCGTAAATTTGAGTTATTGTTTACTGACCGACCGACCGACCAACTGACCGAAATTGCTGAAAATGTTTAAAAATGTTCACATTTTTAAAAACATTTATATTTTCCTCCAAGTATTATATAATATCCAGTGTCAAAATAACGAAAAAATATGAATATGAGTTAGTGTTTACCGACTGACCAACCGACCGAAATTGCTGAAAAAGTTAAAAAATGTTTAAAAACATTTATATTTGCCTACAAGTATTAATATCCAGTGTCAAAATAACGAAAAAATATGAATATGAGTTAGTGTTTACTGACTGACCAACCGACCGAAATTGCTGAAAAAGTTAAAAAATGTTGAAAAATGTTTAAAAACTTTTATATTTGCCTACAAGTATTAACTTCCAGTGTCAAAATAACGAAAAAATATGAATATGAGTTAGTGTTTACCGACCGACATAGTGAGCAATAGAGTCGCGTTTGCACGCAACTCAAAGTTGCATATAAATGGTCGGATATGTGCTGTGTACATAGGTATTTGCCAATTGTCTTTTGTTTACTTAACCAACTTTGATTAGCCACTGACAGTTATTCTTTGTAATTTATTGACTTTATATTTTCTTTTTGTAACAATTCACTTTACCTGATGATGTGCTATGCCCAAAACATGTTTTAAGGCAGAGTTAAAACTTTGATTTTGATTTTACCTACATTATTCATATCCTCTGCCTATGCAGCTCTTTGATTTTTTAAGTTTTCAATAAATTAACTTACTTCCAAGCATTTGAGGGCAAACTGTTGTATTAGACTAAATAGAAATGTATATGTTCCAAACAATATGACACCAAAAGTAATGCTCTACGACAAATATTTCTTGAGATACGGTAAAGAGATATGAATAGGTCAATAAGAGGTCAATAACCTCACTTCCGGTCATTTTGGGATAAAATATTTCATTACACCAAATAAAAATATGTATGTTCTGAACAATTTGGGCCTAACCTTAATTCTCTATGACAAGCCATTACCGAGATATGATAAGACCAGGTCAAAGGTCAAACTGCCAGAAACTGTAGTAGCGGCCATTTTTTAACAAAATTTTCTGTTAGAGCTAATAGGAATGTATACATTGTGAACTATTTGACACCAAAATCGATACTCTACGACAAGCGGTTACAAAGTTATAGACCAATTTAAAATGGCAGCCATTTTGGACGCCATCTTGGATTTCTCGGAGAGCACAAGGAGGATTTTTCGGGACTTTTAGTATGATGTTCCAATCATAGTTCTCGACCTTTCCTGAAAAAATTAGCTTGTTACTAGAAATTTCCGGGTCTGCCTATACTTATGAACTAATGCTCTTGGACTATATGAAATGGGGATCAGCTCAAAAGTTTCACAAATGTGTGACGTATCCGTTTTCGTTATCGTATTCGTAAGGTTGCGAAACCTCCCTATTAAGCCTACATTTTAACGGTAACGTGCACTGTATTTTCTTTATGATTTAAGCCGTAGGCCGCTTCTACATGTTACAATTGTCGTATTCAATTGGGAACTTTCATTGTCAACGTAAAGATTCGTTGAGTACTTTTTGTATTCGAATTGTAAATTTGTGCTCAACAGAAAGTCATTCGAATAGAAAACGTTGACAACAAAAGCTTTTTCGTTAAGAACAATCTCAACGCTCAAAATACTCCGTTAAAGAAGTACTCAACGGAAAAACTGTACTCAACGGTGAAAGTCTAAATCGAATACGACAAATATTAGTAAGAAAACGTTCCATTTTGGAACTAGAAAACCCAGATCTTGATATCTGAGTTTTCTAGATCTAGAAAAGTCAGATATCTGAGTTTTCTAGATCTAGAAAAGTCAGATATCTGAGTTTTCTAGATCTAGAAAACTCAGATATATCTGAGATCTGAGTTTTCTAGACACCCGATTTACATTTAATTTAATTTAGGCAATGATAATGATTTATTTGATAATATTACTAAATCTCTAATTTATAAATTCTGTAAGTCATATCAAAATCTTTGTGGAAGAAACGGTGTGCTCTTTTAAACTCTTTAAACTGTTGATAAGTGCGAACCTAGATAACAGTGACCATGATCACCTTTTTGTATTCTTTTAATCTTATCAAATAAAAAACAATAAGTTTATCATAATCAATAAGAAGACTGGCATTTGCTGGACACTGTCTTCGCAGCAAAGAAGAAATTATTTCAGATGTTCTGCTGTGGCAGTCAAAACATGGATTTGCAAAACAAGGAAGGCCAGCTCTCACATACATTGATGTACTGGAGACGGATACTGGTATACAGAGAGAGGAACTGGCTGTCACAATGGCAGATAGAAAAGATATATAGAAATTATGGAGCAATCTAGTCATATAAGTTCGGGTATGTCCTGGACTAAAGTAAGTAGTAAACTAGAATTTAATTCGTCACTTTGACGAATTATAGGTGATCATTTTTATCATTTTACTGAAATTAATTTTTTTTTAAACATGCACGTACGTTAACATACGATCGGAAAATGTTGATGTATGCCATCCTATTATATGCTTATAGTGCTGAGTTGTGCCTATATGCCATATACAATATGTACAGTATATACTGTATATCTATATACAGTGTAGCATAGGTGAAATTACGGGACACACATGTTCTAATTTTTTGGCATGATGACGTTATCAAACTAAACTTTAAGATGACAATTTCGAAAGATAATTAATTGAGCAAAAAAATATAAGATTTGGAAAAAAATTTGGCACGTAGAAGCGCTGTGCGCGCTCTTTGAATTGTGTATAACTTTGACGAAAAATATGAAAAAACTACTTTTTCACTTCAACTGGCCATATGTTAACGTTACAACATCCGATAGGCTTAATTTTTATATGAATTAATATCTACATTTCATCAGCTTTCATAATAAATTATAATCATCAAGGTAACCTTCAATTCTGAAGAGCTGTAAGATATTCAAATTTACTGCGAAGGTGAAATTACACGGCCTACGTTATTCAAGTTTTTACGCGTGATGACGTCATTAAAATGAAGATAGTGTCAACTCATGATAAAGATAATTAATTAAGCAAGCACATACTGAAAGTTGTGCGAAATTCGAGCACACATAACCAAGATGCGCTCTGTTGAATGTGATAATCTACACAAAAAGATAACAAATCCTAATTTTTAAATTCAAGTGGCCATTTGATGACGTCAAAACATTTTGTACGTAAAATGTGTACATGAATTCATATCTACAACTCAATGGCTTCCAGAATAAGTTAAAAAAATCGGGGGTCATCTTGCATTCTGAAGAATTATTTTCATTTTAAAAAAGACCTATTTTTCACCATTTTCAGAACTTTTGTAAAATAAATGTGCGCATTTTGTCATTTTTAACGTGCTCATATAGCGTTATTTTAAGTCGGAACTGACTCAAATTTGGTGAATGTACTAAGGATGGTGATTAGAATGAGATTTGTAAAAAAAATTCATATTTTTTACGCTTTTTAAGTATCGCGCGCGCAAAAACGCATTTTTGCGCAGTAATTTTTTGAAACACGCAAATGGCCTAATTCATGCTCTAAATTGATCAAAACTTAATTTTTAGCGTTTTAAATTTTTAACGCGCGATATCACGCGCATGAACCTACGTGCGCGTGCGTTTTTATTTGCTAATATTTTTACCCTTGATCTGAAGTTTACGTGTAGTGAATTTCATTAATATGTGATAATGAATTATGGAGATATGATTGATAATGTGATTTCGCAAAATGGCGTATAAATGTCGTCACGGATGAGTGATCACGCTGGAAAGCTTATTAGGATTAAGTTGCATTATTTGAAAGATATTCTGAAATTTTTGTAATCATTGACATTAAACTTTTTTAGATAATTGTTACACAAAATAGTGTACAGAAACAATAAAAAGACTAGAATTTAATTCGTCACTTTGACGAATTATAGGTGATCATTTTTATAATTTTATTGACATTAATATTTTTTAAACATGCACGTATGTTAAAATACAATCAGAAAATGTTGATGTATGCCATCCTATTATACGGTTATACTATAGTGCTGTGCCTATTATATGCCATATACATTATGTACAGTATATACTGTATATCTATATACAGTGTAGCATTGGTGAAATTACGGACACACATCATGTTCTAATTTTTTGGCACTGATGACATTATCAAAATAAACTTGTGGATAACAATATCGAAAGATAATGAATTGAGCAATAAAATATAACAATTGGAAGAAAATTTGGCACGTAGAAGGGCGGTGCGCGCTCTTTAAAAATTGTATAACTTTGACGAAAGAGATGAAAAAACTACTTTTTAACTTTAACTGGCCATATGATAACGTCACAACATCCGATAGGCTTAATTTTTATAATAATTCATATCTACATTTCACCAGCTCTCATAAAAAGTTATAAACATCAAGGTCAACTTTAATTCAGAAGAGCTGTAAGGTATTCAAGTATACCTTGTAGGTGAAATTACGTAACCATCATTATTTAAATTTTAAGACGTGATGACATCATCCAAATGAAAATATTGGCAACTCATAAGTAACATAATTGGTTGAGGTAGAATATATTAAAAATTTAGAGAAAATCGATCACAGATAAGCGAGTTGCGCTCTGTTGAATATGGTGGTCCATTACAAAAGGGGAAAAAACCCTATTTTAAAAATTCATGTGGCCAAATGATGACGTCATACCATTTTGTACGTCTAATGTGTATATACATTTATATCTACAACTCATTGGCTTCCAGAATAAGTTAAAAAAATTGGGGGTCATCGTGCATTCTGAAGAGTTATATTAATTTTAAAAAGGCCTTATTTTTTACTATTTTTAGCACTTTTGTACAATTAATGTGCGCATTTTGTCATTTTTAACCTGCTCGTATAGCGTTATTTTAAGTCGGAACAGACTCAAATTTGGTGAATGTACTAAGGATGGTGAGTAGAATACGATTTGTAAAAAAAATTCATATTTTTTACGCATTTTAAGAATTGCGCACGCAAAAACGCATTTTTGCGCAGTAATTTTTTGAAACACGCAAATGGCCTAACTCATGCTCTAAATTGATCAAAACTTAATTTGGAGCTTTTTAAATTTTTAACGCGCAATTTCACGTGCATGACCTTGAAAAATGTAAGTTTTTATTTGGTAATATTTTTATCCTTCACCTGAAGTTTACGTATAGTGAATTTTATTGATATGTGATAAAGAGTTATGGAGATATGATTGATAGTGTGATTTCACAAAATCGCGTATTAATGACGTCACGGTTGAGTGATCACGCTGAAAAGCTTATTATGGCTAAGTTAAAGTATTTGAAGGACATTGTGAAATTTTTGTGATCATTGTTATTCACCTTTTTGAGATAATTGTTAAACAAAAAGTGTACAGAAAGAAGAATAATAATAATAACAACTAGATCTTAAACTCGTCACTTGAGGACGAGTTTGGTTATCCGCCCGCAACAAAACGTATCTTGCGTATTAAAGTACTTCTCAGTTATGACTTTTCCAAAAAAGTAGCCTATTCAAAATTAAAACTGCCCTTTAAGTGTAATAACCAAATAAATCCTTTTTTGATTGTTTTCCCGTGATGGGATTCGAACCCGGTACCTGTGATACCAAAGTCGGTTGCACTACACATCGAGCCATATCAGCACCTGGTGAAGAAAATCTGAAGAAAGAATCCTCGTTCATTCGGTATGTCGTGAACCCCCTCGATGCAAGTTGATTATTACATATCGAACGTAAATCATAATGTTTACTATGATGAAATCTTCACACATTTTAAACAGTGACATATTATGAAAGTGCATACTTTCAAGTTTAATATATTAACATGTAAAGAAAAAAGATAAACGTTATGTTTATTGTTTTACTCTTTGAATATGTTTATGTTTGTTTGATGATAAATATTTCAAAAATTACATTTAATATGCAAATAATGTAGCCATCAAACACTTTTTAACATTCAAGACTATTATAAATTAGACCTATGATTCATACTCTGCAAGAAAATAAAATAAAAAAATGGGGTAACCTTGCATTCTGATGAATTGTTTCATTTTTAAAAGTAGACATATTTTGGAACATTTTCACAATTTGTTGACGTTTTCGTGCGCAACCTGTCATGTTTAACGTGCTCGTGGAACGCCATTTCAAGTTGAAAAGTGAATAAAATAACGTAAAATTGTTAACCGAAGATTTAAAAACACAAATCGTGTAAAAGAAATGCTCATACGTGTTCCCTGCGCCGTGCGCGCGTAAAAATGTGCGCAACAGTGGCAATTTTTTAAACGCTTAAAATGACCTGAATCGTGCTCTAATTTAATCAGAAATTGATTTGGAGCATTTTAAAATTTCAAACGCCATTTACGCGCGCACTTTCTAACGTTACAAATTGCGGTAGCGTTAAAAAAGTTAACTATTGATGTGAAGCAAACGTGGCTGAAAATGACGTTAAAAAATATTCGTTTGTTTCGAAGTTATAACCAATTTAAGATTTTCAGAAAATCACGCGTAACTTACGCTACGCGGCTCTGACATCGTCAATAAGCTTGGCTGGACAACTTCAGTAAAATGTCTAAATGCTGAACAAGTTACAACATATTATGTTTACACGTTGAAGAGAAACAGCGTGCACAAAATAAGAAGAGTAAAATATTTCAAACGCAATTTACGCGAAAACTTTCTAGTCTCCAAAAATTTGTTAAACATTCCAAAAGTTAGCCATTGATGTGAAGAAAACGTGGCTGAAAATTTCGTTAAAAAATATTTATCGGTTTCGAAGTTATGACCGATTTAAGATTTTCAGAAAATCGCGCGTGACTTACGCTACGCGGATCTGACAGCGTCCAAAAGCTTGGCTGAACATCTTCAGTTAAATGTCTAAATGTTGACCAAGTTACAACATGTTATGTTAACACGTTGAAGAGAAAACGCGTGCACAAAATCTGAGAAAGAAAGAAGAATAATAAAAAAAACTAGATCTAAACTCGTCACTTGAGGACGAGTTTGGTTATCCGCCCGCAACAAAACGTATCTTGCGTATTAAAGTACTTCTCAGTCATGACTTTTCCAAAAAAGTAGCCTATTCAAAATTAAAACTTCCCTTTCAGTGTAATAACCTAATAAATACTTTTAATTAATTGCTTTCCCGTGATGGGATTCGATCCCGGTACCTCTAATACCAAAGTCGGTTGCATTACACATCGAGCCATATGAGCACCTGCTGAAGAAAATCCGAAGAAAGAGTCCTCGTTCATTCGGTATGTCGTGAACCCCCTCGATGCAAGTTGATTATTACATATCGAACTTAAATCATAATTTTTACTATGATGAAATCTTCACAAATTTTAAACACTGACATATTATGAAAGTGCATACTTTCAAGTTTTATGTATTAACATGTAAAGAAAAAAGATAAACGTTATGTTTATTGTTTTACTCTTTGAATATGTTTATGTTTGTTTGTTGATAATTATTTCAAAAATTACATTTAATGTGCAAACAATGTAGCTATCAAACACTTTTTAACATTCAAGACTATAATAAATTAGACCTATGATTAATACACTGCAAGAAAAAAAAAAAAAAATGGGGGTAACCTTGCATTCTGATGAACTGTTTCATTTTTAAAAGTAGACATATTTTGCAACATTTTCACAATTTGTTGACGTTTTCGTGCGCAACCTGTCATGTTTAAAGTGCTCGTAGAACGCCATTTCAAGTTGAAAAGTGAATAAAATAACGTAAAATTGTTAACCGAAGATTTAAAAACACAAATCGTGTAAAAGAAATGTTCATATGTGTTCCCTGCGCCGTGCGCGCGTAAAAATGTGCGCACCAGTGGCAATTTTTTAAACGCTTAAAATGACCTGAATCGTGCTCTAATTTAATCAGAAATTGATTTGAAGCATTTTAAAATTTCAAACGCCATTTACGCGCGCACTTTCTAATGTTACAAATTGCGGTAGCGTTAAAAAAGTTAACTATTGATGTGAAGCAAACGTGACTGAAAATGAAGTTAAAAAATATTCATTTGTTTTGAAGTTATAACCAATTTAAGATTTTCAGAAAATCACGCGTAACTTACGCTACGCGGCTCTGACAGCGTCAAAAAGCTTGGCTGGACAACTTCAGTAAAATGTCTAAATGCTGAACAAGTTACAACATATTATGTTTACACGTTGAAGAGAAACAGCGTGCACAAAATAAGAAGAGTAAAATATTTCAAACGCAATTTACGCGAAAACTTTCTAATCTCCAAAAATTTGTTAAACATTCCAAAAGTTAGCCATTGATGTGAAGAAAACGTGGCAGAAAATTTCGTTAAAAAATATTTATCGGTTTCGAAGTTATGACCGATTTAAGATTTTCAGAAAATCGCGCGTGACTTACGCTACGCGGATCTGACAGCGTCCAAAAGCTTGGCAGAACATCTTCAGTTAAATGTCTAAATGTTGACCAAGTTACAACATGTTATGTTAACACGTTGAAGAGAAAACGCGTGCACAAAATCTGAGAAAGAAAGAAGAATAATAAAAAAAAAAAGTAACACTACAATAACAAAGGTTATCCGCTTGAGGCGGATAACCAATAATAAAGATTTTGTACAATAACAATAGGTGATCATTTTATTCTAAATGATCACCTAACTAGACATGTAACTCGTCACTTTGACGAGTTTGGTTTTCCGCCGCGCAAGTGGTGCAACATGAACGTGTAACGACGTACCTTACCGTACCGAACATTAAGGGGATAGGTTGAGGACAAAAGGAAGTGTCCACGTTGGCATTATGACCTGAACTGAAGAATATGATATGTTTTTATTGCTGAATTCTATTATTTTGATTCATATATAGTATACACAGTATAATCTGTATCCATATCACATACAGTGTAGAATAGGTGAAATTACGGGACCCGCTATTTATTGCAATTTTTAACATGGCGACGGCATCAAAATGAAATACAAAGATAGCAATTTCGGAAGGATATTATCTCAGCAACAACATATTAACGTGCAAAAGAAATTTGAATACGTGAAATATTGATGCGCGCTCTTTTAAATGCAATGAATTATGACGCAAAAGATGAAAATACGACTTTTTTCATTTAACTGGCCATATGATGACGTCACAACATCCGATTGGCAAAATTTTCACATGATTTCGTATCTAAAATCCAATAGCTTCCAGAAAACGTTTTAATCGTGATTATCAAATTTTATTCTTACGAGCTATAACAGATTAAAATTTACTGTAAAGATGAAATTAATGCCACACGTAATTTAAATTTTTAGGAATGATGACGTCAAAAAAATTAAAATATTTATAATTCATGCGAAAGACAGTTGATTGACCTAGACAATATCAAAATTTGGGTGAAAATGGAAAACGGATAAGTGGAGATGCGCTCTATTAAATGTGATGAGCTATGACGAAAGATACAAAAATCCTAAATTTTATATTAGCGTGGCCATACGATGACGTCACAATGTCCGGTTAGCCATATTAATATATGATCCGATATCTACAACTCATTAACTTCCAGAAAATGTCATCCACAAAAAGTTGACCGTACAGTTTAGAAATTACGACTGTTTAAAAAAAGGCATAATTTTGACAATTTTTTTAACTTTTTCAACAAAAACTCGCGCAAATTGTCCAATTCCACGTGCTCGTATGACGTTACTTTAAGTCGAAATTGTTTAAAAGTTGGTAAAATTACTAGAAAATGCTGGAAAAACATAAATCACGCGAAAAAAATATGTTTTTAATGCTACGTGCGCACCGCACACGTAAAAATTTGCGCACGCGTGGGAATTTTTTACATGCTTAAAACGACATGAAACGCGTAGAAACTTGATTAGAAAATAATTTAGCGCATTTTGAAATTTTAAATGCGCGTGCGCGCGTAACTTTGTGTAAAACACGCAATTTTGGTTCGACAGAAAGTTAGCGCATGATATAAATTAAATTTGTGCAAAGTTTCAATATAAAATGTTATTTGGTTTTTGACCTATGTTAAATACGAGAAAATCGTTAAATCGCGCGTACGTCACGTTGCGCAATTGTAAACATCATGAAAAGCTTCGCTTGACGACGTTACATAAATGTCAAAATGTTAACATAGTTCACAAAATGTTATGTTTGCAAGTTTCAGAGAAAAGCGATACACAAAAATCATACAGAAAGAAAGAAGATAAACTAGACATGAAACTCGTCACTTTGACGAGTTAGTTATCCGCACGACAAACGCCACGTGCACGTCATACGTTAGAATTTTGCACCCAGAAAAAGATTATGGCATTATGACCTGATCTGAAGAATATGATATGTTGTTAGTGCTGAATTCTGTCAATTTTGTGTCATATAGTATTATACAGTATAAACAGTATAATCTGTATACATATTACATACAGTGTAGAATAGGTGAAATTACGGGACCCGCCATTTATTCCATTTTTTAACATGGCGACGGTATCAAAATGAAACACTAAAATACCAATTTCGGAAGGATATTATCTCAGCAACAACATATTAACATGTAGAAGAAATTTGAATACGTAAAATATAGATGCGCGCTCTTTTAAATGTGATGAACTATGACGCAAAAGATGAAAATACAATTTTTTTTGTTCAACTGGCCATATGATGACGTCACAACGTCGGATTGGAAAAATTTTGATATGAATTCGTATTTACAATACAATAGCTTCCAGAAAACGTTTTAATCATGATTACCGCTTTTTATTCTGACGAGCTATAACAGATTGAAAGTTACTGTAAAGATGAAAATAAGTGACCCACGTTATTTACATTTTTAGACATGATGACGTCAAAAAAATTAAAATATTTTTAACCCATGCGAAAGGTAGTTGATTGACCTAAAAAATATCAAAATCTGGGTTAAAATGAAAAACGGATAAGCGAAGATGCGCTCTATTAAATGTGATGCTCTATGACAAAAGATACAAAAATCCTATATTTTATATTCGCATGGCCATACGATGACGTCACAATGTCCTGTTAGCAATATTGATGCATGATACGATATCTACAACTCATCATCTTCCAGAATACGTAATAAAAATAACTTTTACCGTTTAGTTTAGAAACTACGACTGTTTTAAAAAAGGTATAATTTTGACAAATTTTAAGGAATTTTTGAACTTTTTCATCAAAAACGTACGTAAATTATCCAATTCGACGTGCTGGTATGACGTTAATTTTAAGTCGAAATTGTTTAAAAGTTGGTAAAATTACTTGAAAAGGCTGGAAAAACATAAATCATGCGGAAAAAATTGTTTTTAACGCTACGTGCGCACAGCGCGCATAAAAATATGCGCGCGTGTGGGAATTTTTGACATGCTCAAAATGACATAAAACGCGTAGAAAGTTGATTAGAAATTGATTTTTCGCATTTTGAAATTTTAAACGCGCGTGCGCGCGTAACTTCGTGTAAAACATGCCATTTTTTCCTCACAGTCAGTTAGCGCAAGATATAACTTAAACTTTTTCTAAGTTTCAAATTAAAATGTTATATGGTTTTCGATCTATGTTAAATACGCGAAATTCATAAAAACGCGCGTAAGTCACGTTGCGCAACTCTGACGTCATTCACAATAGCGGGTGCACAACTTCACGTGAACGCCCACATGTTGACAAAGTTATAAAATGTTATGTTTACACGTTTTTGAGTTACGCGTGACACAAAAATGACAGAAAGAAAGAAGAATACAGAAAAAAAAAAAAAAAGATGATGAAACAGGACAGTTACAAGGAGTTATCCGCTACTAAGCGGATAACTAACTAGACATGAAACTCGTCACTTTGACGAGTTTGGTTATCCGCCGCGCAAGTGGTGAAACATGGACGTTTAACGACGTACCTTTTAACATTAAGGGGATAGGTTGAGGCCAAAAGGAAGCGTTCACGTTGGCATTATGACCTACAGGCCGGACAAGCAACTGACAAACAAAACCAGAAAATGTAATAGAAATCACATATCTCCTAACAACGATGAACGGCTCTGATATGAGAAAAATATTGTTTGCCTCTTTCTATCCTGTAAAAATAACGTCTTATTTGGCCTGCTACATTATAGAAATAGGTAGGAAATAAACGATTTGGGCTATTCCATTACAGTCGGTATAAACAGTAAAATCTGTTTACATACTGTATTACATACAGTGTAGATTAGGTGAAATTACGGGAGCCGCCATTTATTCCAAATTTTAACATGGCGGCGGCATCAAAATGAAATACAAAGATAGCAATTTCGGAAGGATATTATCTCAGCAACAACATATTAACGTGCAGAAGAAATTTGAATACGTGAAATATTGATGCGCGCTCTTTTAAATGTAATGAACTATTACGCAAAAAATAAAAATACGACTTTTTTTAGTTAAGTGGCCATATGATGACGTCACATCATCAGATTGGCAAAATTTTCACATGATTTCGTATCTACAATCCAATAGCTTCCAGAAAACGTTTTAATCGTGATTATCACATTTTATTCTTACGAGCTATAACAGATTAAAATTTACTGTACAGATGAAATTAATGCCACACGTAATTTAAATTTTTAGGCATGATGACGTAAAAAAAAATAAAATATTTTTAACTCATGCGAAAGATAGTTGATTGACCTAGACAATATCAAAATCGGGGTGAAAATGGAAAACGGATAAGTGGAGATGCGCTCTATTAAATGTGATGAGCTATGACGAAAGATACAAAAATCCTAAATTTTATATTCGCGTGGCCATACGATGACGTCACAATGTCCGGTTAGCCATATTGATGCATGATCCTATATCTACAACTCATCAACTTCCAGAATATGTCATCCACAAAAAGTTGACCGTGCAGTTTAGAAACTACGACTATTTAAAAAAAGGCATAATTTTGACGAATTTCTGAACTTTTTCATCAAAAACGCGCGCAAATTGACCAATTCGACGTGCTCGTATGACGTAACCTTAAGCCCAAATTGTTTAAAAGTTGGTAAAATTACTAGAAGAGGCTGGAAAAACATAAATCACGCGGAAAATATATGTTTTCAATGCTACGTGCGCACCGCACACGTAAAAATTTGCGCACGCGTGGGAATTTTTGACATGCTTAAAATGACATGAAACGCGTAGAAAGTTGATTAGAAAATAATTTTGCGCATTTTGAAATTTTAAATGCGCGTGCGCGCGTAACTTTGTGTAAAACACGCAATTTTTGTTCAACAGAAAGTTAGCGCATGATATAAATTAAATTTGTGCAAAGTTTCAATTTAAAATGTTATTTGGTTTTTGACCTATGTTAAATACGAGAAAATCGTTAAATCGCGCGTACGTCACGTTGCGCAATTGTAAACATCATGAAAAGCTTCGCTTGACGACGTTACATAAATGTCAAAATGTTAACATAGTTCACAAAATGTTATGTTTGCAAGTTTCAGAGAAAAGCGTTACACAAAAATCATACAGAAAGAAAGAAGAGAAATAAAAAGATGATGTTGATGTTGATGATTTCGTACAATCACAAGAGGTTATCAGCAACTTCTCCCAACTAGACATGAAACTCGTCACTTTGACGAGTTAGTTATCCGCACGACAAACGCCACATGCACGCCATACGTTGGAATATTGCACACGGAAAAAGATTATGGCATTATGACCTGAACTGAAGACTATGATATGTTGTTATTGGTTTTCCGCAACGAAGTTGCAGGAAAACCTCTTGTGATTGTACGAAATCATCATCATCATCATCTTTTTTGTCATCTTCTTTCTTTCTGTATGATTTTTGTGTAACGCTTTTCTCTAAAACTTGCAAACATAACATTTTGTTAACTATGTTAACATTTTGACATTTATGTAACGTCGTCAAGCGAAGCTTTTCATGATGTTTACAATTGCGCATCGTGACGTACGCGCGATTTAACGACTTTCTCGTATTTAACATAGGTCAAAAACCAAATAACATTTTATATTGAAACTTTGCACAAATTTAATTTATATCATGCGCTAACTTTCTGTCGAACCAAAATTGCGTGTTTTACACAAAGTTAAGCGCGCACGCGCATTTAAAATTTCAAAATGCGCTAAATTATTTTCTAATCAACTTTCTACGCGTTTCATGTCGTTTTAAGCATGTAAAAAATTCCCACGCGTGCGCAAATTTTTACGTGTGCGGTGCGCACGTAGCATTAAAAACATATTTTTTTCGCGTGATTTATGTTTTTCCAGCCTTTTCTAGTAATTTTACCAACTTTTAAACAATTTCGACTTAAAGTAACGTCATACGAGCACGTGGAATTGGACAATTTGCGCGAGTTTTTGTTGAAAAAGTTAAAAAAAATTTCAAAATTATGCCTTTTTTTAAACAGTCGTAATTTCTAAACTGCACGGTCAACTTTTTGTGGATGACATTTTCTGGAAGTTAATGAGTTGTAGATATCGGATCATATATTAATATGGCTAACCGGACATTGTGACGTCATCGTATGGCCACGCTAATATAAAATTTAGGATTTTTGTATCTTTCGTCATAGCTCATCACATTTAATAGAGCGCATCTCCACTTATCCGTTTTCCATTTTCACCCAAATTTTGATATTGTCTAGGTCAATCAACTGTCTTAAGCATGAATTATAAATATTTTAATTTTTTTGACGTCATCATTCCTAAAAATTTAAATTACGTGTGGCATTAATTTCATCTTTACAGTAAATTTTAATCTGTTATAGCTCGTAAGAATAGAATTTGATAATCACGATTAAAACGTTTTCTGGAAGCTATTGGATTTTAGATACGAAATCATGTGAAAATTTTGCCAATCGGATGTTGTGACGTCATCATATGGCCAGTTAAATGAAAAAAGTCGTATTTTCATCTTTTGCGTCATAATTCATTGCATTTAAAAGAGCGCGCATCAATATTTCACGTATTCAAATTTCTTTTGCACGTTAATATGTTGTTGCTGAGATAATATCCTTCCGAAATTGCTATCTTTGTATTTCATTTTGATGCCGTCGCCATGTTAAAAATTGCAATAAATAGCGGGTCCCGTAATTTCACCTATTCTACACTGTATGTGATATGGATACAGATTATACTGTGTATACTATATATGAATCAAAATAATAGAATTCAGCAATAAAATCATATCATATTCTTCAGTTCAGGTCATAATGCCAACGTGGACACTTCCTTTTGTCCTCAACCTATCCCCTTAATGTTCGGTACGGTAAGGTACGTCGTTACACGTTCATGTTGCACCACTTGCGAGGCGGAAAACCAAACTCGTCAAAGTGACGAGTTACATGTCTAGTTGCTGAATTCTATTATTTTGATTCATATATAGTATACACAGTGTAATCTGTATACATATCACATACAGTGTAGAATAGGGGAAATTACGGGACCCGCTATTTATTGCAATTTTTAACATGGCGACGGTATCAAAATGAAACACTAAGATAGCAATTTCGGAAGGACATTATCTCAGCAACCACATATTACCGTGTAGAAGAAATTTGAATACGTAAAATATAGATGCGCGCCCTTTTAAATGTGATGAACTATTACGCAAAATATGAAAATACGACTTTTTTTATTCAACTGGCCATATGATGACGTCACAACATCCGATTGGCAAAATGTTTACATGAATTCGTATCTACAATCCAATAGCTTCCAGAAAACGTTTTAATCATGATTACCGCTTTTTATTCTGATGAGCTATAACAGATTGAAAGTTACTGTAAAGATGAAAATAAGTGACCCACGTTATTTACATTTTTAGACATGATGACGTCAAAAAAATTAAAATATTTTTAACCCATGCGAAAGGTAGTTGATTGACCTAGACAATATCAAAATCTGGGTTAAAATGAAAAACGGATAAGTGGAGATGCGCTCTATTAAATTTGATACTCTATGACGAAAGATACAAAATTCCTATATTTTATATTCGCATGGCCATACGAAGACGTCACAATGTCCTGTTAGCAATATTGATGCATGATACGATATCTACAACTCATCATCTTCCAGAATACGTAATAAAAATAACTTTTACCGTTTAGTTTAGAAACTACGACTGTTTTAAAAAAGGTATAATTTTGACAAATTTTAAGGAATTTTTGAACTTTTTCATCAAAAACGTACGTAAATTATCCAATTCGACGTGCTCGTATGAGGTTAATTTTAAGTCGAAATTGTTTAAAAGTTGGTAAAATTACTAGAAAAGGCTGCAAAAACATAAATCACGCAAAAAAAATTGTTTTCAACGCTACGTGCGCACCGCACGCGTAAAAATATGCGCGCGCGTGGGAATTTTTGACATGCTTAAAATGACATAAAACTCGTAGAAAGTTGATTAGAAATTGATTTTTCGCATTGGAAAATTTTAAACGCGCGTGCGCGCGTAACTTTGTGTAAAACATGCCATTTTTTTCCCACAGTCAGTTAGCGCAAGATATAACTTAAACTTTTTGTAAGTTTCAAATTAAAATGTTATATGGTTTTCGATCTATGTTAAATACGCGAAATTCATAAAAACGCGCGTAAGTCACGTTGCGCAACTCTGACGTCATTCACAATAGCGGGTGCACAACTTCACGTGAATGCCCACATGTTGACAAAGTTATAAAATGTTATGTTTACACGTTTTTGAGTTACGCGTGACACAAAAATGACAGAAAGAAAGAAGAATACAGAAAAAAAAACTAGACATGTAACTCGTCACTTTGACGAGTTAGTTATCCGCACGACAAACGCCACGTTAGAATTTTGCACAAAGAAAAAGATTATGGCATTATGACCTGATCTGAAGAATATGATATGTTGTTAGTGCTGAATTCTGTCAATTTTGTGTCATATAGTATATACAGTATAAACAGTATAATCTGTATACATATTACATACAGTGTAGAATAGGTGAAATTACGGGACCCGCCATTTATTCCATTTTTTAACATGGCGACGGTATCAAAATGAAACACTAAAATAACAATTTCGGAAGGATATTATCTCAGCAACAACATATTAGCGTGTAGAAGAAATTTGGATACTTAAAATATAAATGCGCGCTCTTTTAAATGTGATGAACTATGATGCAAAATATGAAAATACGACTTTTTTTATTCAACTGGCCATATGATGACGTCACTACATCTGATTGGCAAAATGTTCACATGAATTCGTATCTACAATCCAATAGCTTCCAGAAAACGTTTTAATCGTGATTATCACATTTTATTCTTACGAGCTATAACAGATTAAAATTTACTGTAAAGATAAAATTAATGACCCACGTAATTTAAATTTTTAGGCATGATGACATTATAAAAATTAAAATATTTTTAACTCATGCGAAAGATAGTTGATTGACCTAGATAATATTAAAATCTCGGAGAAAATGGAAGACGGATAAGCGTGATGCGCTCCATTGAATGTGATGAGCAATAACGAAAGAGACAAAAATCCTATTTTTTACATTTGTGTGGCCATACGATGACGTCACAACATCCGTAAGGAAAAAATTCTGCATGAATTCATATCTACAACATATCTGCTTACATATTAAGTTAAAAAACTCGGGGGTAACGGTTGATCCTGAGGAGCTATAATAGATTCAAAATAGGCATAATTTTGACAATATTTTGTAACTTTTGCAACTAAAACGCATGCAAATGGTCTTAATCAACGTGTACGTATGACGTCATTTTATTTTGAAATGATGTCAATCTTTTTAAAAATGACTAGGAAAGGCTGGAAAATCACAATTTAATAGAAAAAAACATGATTTTCATGCTGCGTGCGCACTGCACGCGTAAAATTATTCGCGCGCGCGGGAAATTTTGACATGCGCAAAATGTCATGAATGGCGTAAAAAGTTGATTAGAAAGTAATTTTGCGCATTTTAAAATTTTAAATGCGCGTGCGCGCGTAACTTCTTGTAAAACACGCCATTTTTAGTTAACTAAAAGTTTGCCCTTGATATGACTTAAATTTTCATAAAGGGTAAAAAAAAAATTATGCTTGGTTTTTAAGCTATGATCAATCACTAAAAATCATAAAATCGCGCGTAAGTCACGTTGCGCAACTCTGACGTCATTCAAAATAGGAGGTGCACAACTTCACGTAAATGCCCACATGTTGTCAAAGTTATGAAATATTATGTTTACACATTTTAGAGATACGTGAGCCACAAAAAAACGGGAAAGAAATAAGAATAATACAGAAAAAAAATAATGATCCACTACAATAACAAGGAGTTATCCGCTACTAAGCGGATAACTAAAAAAAGATGATGAAACAGGACAGTTACAAGGAGTTATCCGCTGAATGCGGATAACTAATAAAAAGTTGATGATGATGATGATTTCGTACAATCACAAGAGGTTTTCCTGCAACTTCGTTGCGGAAAACCAACTAGAATTTAATTCGTCACTTTGACGAATTATAGGTGATCATTTTTATCATTTTACCGAAATAATTTGTTTGCACGTACGTTAACATACGATCAGAAAATGTTGATGTATGCCATCCTATTATACGCTTTAGTGCTGAGTTGTGCCTATTATATGCCATATACAATATGTACAGTATATAATGTATCTATATACAGTGTAGCATAGGTGAAATTACGGGACACACATCATGTTCTAATTTTTTGGTATGATGGAATTATCAAAATAAACTCGAAGATGACAATTTCGAAAGATAATGAATTGAGCAAATAAATATAAGAATTGGAAGAGAATTTGGCACGTAGAAGCGCTGTGCGCGCTCTTTGAAATTTGTATAACTTTGACGAAAAAGATGAAAAAACTACTTTTTAACTTCAACTGGCCATATGTTAACGTCACAACATCCGATAGGCTTAATTTTTATATGAATTCATATCTACATTTCATCAGCTTTCATAATAAATTATAATTATCAAGGTAACCTTTAATTCTGAAGAGCTGTAAGATATTCAAATTTACGGCAAAGGTGAAATTACACGACCTACGTTATTCAAGTTTTTACGCGTGATGACGTCATCAAAATAAAAATAGTGGCAGGTCATGAGAAAGTCAATTAATTGAGAAATCACATCCTAAAATTTGAGCGAAAATCAGGCACAAATTATTAGAGATGCGTTCTATTGAATGTGATAAAATATGACAAAAGAGAAAAAAAACTTAATTTTAAATTCAAGTGGCCATTTGATGACGTCACAACATTTTGTACGTCAAATGTGTACATGAATTCATATCTACAACTCAATGGCTTCCCGAATAAGTTAAAAAAAATGGGGGTCATCTTGCATTCTGAAGAGTTATTTTCATTTTAAAAATGCCTTATTTTTCACCATTTTTAGCACTTTGATGCAATTAATTTGCGCATTTTGTCATTTTTAACGTGCTCGTATAGCGTTATCTTAAGTCGGAATGGACTCAAAATCGGTGAATGTACTAAGAATTGTGAGTAGATTGTGATTTATACATCAAATTTTATTTTTTACGCTTTCTAAGAATCGCGTGCGCAAAAACGTGTTTTTGCGCAGTAATTTTTTGAAACGCGCAAATGGCCTAATTCATGCTCTAAATTGATCAAAACTTAATTTTGAGCGTTCTAAATTTTTAACGCGCGATTTCACGTGCATGACCTTGAAACGCGCAACTTTTTATCTGCTAATATTTTTACTCTTGACCTGAAGTTTACGTGTAGTGAATTTCATTAATATGTGATAATGAATTATGGAGATATGATTGATAATGTGATTTCACAAAATGGCGTATAAATGTCGTCACGGATGAGTGATCACGCTGGAAAGCTTATTAGGATTAAGTTATATTATTTGAAAGATATTCTGAAATTTTTGTAATCATTGACATTAAACTTTTTGAGATAATTGTTACACAAAATAGTGTACAGAAACAATAAAAAGAAAAAAAAAAGAACTAGAATTTAATTCGTCACTTTGACGAATTATAGGTGATCATTTTTATCATTTTACTGAAATTAATTTTTTTTTAAACATGCACGTACGTTAACATACGATCGGAAAATGTTGATGTATGCCATCCTATTATATGCTTATAGTGCTGAGTTGCCATGTACAGTATATACTGTATATCTATATACAGTGTAGCATAGGTGAAATTACGGGACACACATGTTCTAATTTTTTGGCATGATGACGTTATCAAACTAAACTTTAAGATGACAATTTCGAAAGATATATAATTGAGCAAAAAAATATAAGATTTGGAAAAAAATTTGGCACGTAGAAGCGCTGTGCGCGCTCTTTGAATTGTGTATAACTTTGACGAAAAATATGAAAAAACTACTTTTTCACTTCAACTGGCCATATGTTAACGTCACAACATCCGATAGGCTTAATTTTTATATGAATTAATATCTACATTTCATCAGCTTTCATAATAAATTATAATCATCAAGGTAACCTTCAATTCTGAAGAGCTGTAAGATATTCAAATTTACTGCGAAGGTGAAATTACACGGCCTACGTTATTCAAGTTTTTACGCGTGATGACGTCATTAAAATGAAGATAGTGTCAACTCATGATAAAGATAATTAATTAAGCAAGCACATACTGAAAGTTGTGCGAAATTCGAGCACACATAACCAAGATGCGCTCTGTTGAATGTGATAATCTACACAAAAAGATAACAAATCCTAATTTTTAAATTCAAGTGGCCATTTGATGATGTCAAAACATTTTGTACGTAAAATGTGTACATGAATTCATATCTACAACTCAATGGCTTCCAGAATAAGTTAAAAAAATCGGGGGTCATCTTGCATTCTGAAGAATTATTTTCATTTTAAAAAAGACCTATTTTTCACCATTTTCAGAACTTTTGTAAAATTAATGTGCGCATTTTGTCATTTTTAACATGCTCGTATAGCGTTATTTTAAGTCGGAAATGACTCAAATTTGGTGAATGTACTAAGGATGGTGAGTAGAATGAGATTTGTAAAAAAAATTCATATTTTTTACGCTTTTTAAGTATCGCGCGCGCAAAAACGCATTTTTGCGCAGTAATTTTTTGAAACACGCAAATGGCCTAATTCATGCTCTAAATTGATCAAAACTTAATTTTGAGCGTTTTAAATTTTTAACGCGCGATATCACGCGCATGAACCTATGTGCGCGTGCGTTTTTATTTGCTAATATTTTTACCATTGATCTGAAGTTTACGTGTAGTGAATTTCATTAATATGTGATAATGAATTATGGAGATATGATTGATAATGTGATTTCGCAAAATGGCGTATAAATGTCGTCACGGATGAGTGATCACGCTGGAAAGCTTATTAGGATTAAGTTATATTATTTGAAAGATATTCTGAAATTTTTGTAATCATTGACATTAAACTTTTTGAGATAATTGTTACACAAAATAGTGTACAGAAACAATAAAAAGAAAAAAAATAATAAAGATTTTATACAATAACAATAGGTGATCATTTTATTCTAAATGATCACCTAACTAGAATTTAATTCGTCACTTTGACGAATTATAGGTGATCATTTTTATCATTTTAATGAAATTAACATTTTTTTAAACATGCACGTACGTTAACATACGATCGTAAAAAGCTGATGTACGCCATCCTATGACATGATGCATATACACTTATAGTGCTGAGTTGTACCTATTATGTACAGTATATACTGTATATCTATATACAGTGTAGCATAGGTGAAATTACTGGACCCACATCATGTTCAAATTTGTTGGTATGATGGAATTATCAAAATAAACTTGAAGTTGACAATTTCGAAAGATAATGAATTGAGCAAATAAATATAAGAATTGGATAAGAATTTGGCACGTAGAAGCGCAATGCGCGCTCTTTGAAATTTGTATAACTTTGACTAAAGAAATTTAAAAACTACTTTTTAACTTCAACTGGCCATATGATAACTTCGCAACATCCGATAGGCTTATTTTTTATATGAATTCATATCTACATTTCATCAGCTTTCATAATAATTTATAATCTTCAAGGTCACATTTAATTCTGAAGAGCTGTAAGATATTCAAATGTATGGTGTAGGTGAAATTACACGACCTACGTTATTCAAGGTTTTACGCGCAATGGCGTCATTAAAATGAAAACGCTGACCACTCATGGAAAGATAAATAATTAAGCAAGCACATACTGAAATTTGTGCGAAATTCGAGCACACATAACCAAGATGCGCTCTGTTGAATGTGATAATCTACACAAAAAGATAACAAATCCTAATATTTAAATTCAAGTAGCCATTTGATGACGTCAAAACATTTTGTACGTCAAATGTGTACATGAATTCATATCTACAACTCAATGGCTTCCAGAATAAGTTAAAAAAATTGGGGGTCATCTTGCATTCTGAAGAATTATTTTCATTTTAAAAAAGACCTATTTTTCACCATTTTCAGAACTTTTGTAAAATTAATGTGCGCATTTTGTCATTTTTAACGTGCTCGTATAGCGTTATTTTAAGTCGGAACTGACTCAAATTTGGTGAATGTACTAAGGATGGTGAGTAGAATGAGATTTGTAAAAAAAATTCATATTTTTTACGCTTTTTAAGTATCGCGCGCGCACATTTTTTTTTTGCGCAGTAATTTTTGCAAACACGCAAATGGCCTAATTCATGCTCTAAATTGATCAAAACCTAATTTTGCGCGTTTTAAATTTTTAGCGCGCGATTTCACATGCATGACCTTGAAACGCGAAACTTTTTATTTGCTAATATTTTTACCCTTGATCTGAAGTTTACGTGTAGTAAATTTCATTAATATGTGATAATGAATTATGGAGATATGATTCATAATGTGATTTCACAAAATGGCGTATAAATGACGTCACGGTTGAGTGATCACGCTGAAAAGCTTATTATGACTAAGTTACAGTATTTGAAAGACATTGTGAAATTTTGGTATCATTGACATTTAACTTTTTGAGATATTTGTTACACAAAAAGTGTACAGAAAGAATAAAAAAAAAAACTAGACATGAAACTCGTCACTACGGACGAGTTAGTTATCCGCACGACAAACGCCACGTGCACGTCATACGTTAGAATTTTGCACCCAGAAAAAGAGTATGGCATTATGACCTGATCTGAAGAATATGATATGTTGTTAGTGCTGAATTCTGTCAATTTTGTGTCATATAGTATATACAGTATAAACAGTATAATCTGTATACATATTACATACAGTGTAGAATAGGTGAAATTACGCGACCCGCCATTTATTCCATTTTTTAACATGGCGACGGTATCAAAATGAAACACTAAAATACCAATTTTGGAAGGATATTATCTCAGCAACAACATATTAGCGTGTAGAAGAAATTTGGATACGTAAAATATAGATGCGCGCTCTTTTAAATGTGATGAACTATGACGCAAAATATGAAAATACGACTTTTTTTATTCAACTGGCCATATGATGACGTCACTACATCTGATTGACAAAATGTTCACATAAGTTCGCATCTACAATCCAATAGCTTCCAGAAAACGTTTTAATCGTGATTATCACATTTTATTCTTACGAGCTATAACAGATTAAAATTTACTGTAAAGATAAAATTAATGACCCACGTAATTTAAATTTTTAGGCATGATGACGTTATAAAAATTAAAATATTTTTAACTCATGCGAAAGATAGTTGATTGACCTAGATAATATTAAAATCTCGGAGAAAATGGAAGACGGATAAGCGTGATGCGCTCCATTGAATGTGATGAGCAATAACGAAAGAGACAAAAATCCTATTTTTTAAATTTGTGTGGCCATACGATGACGTCACAACATCCGTAAGGAAAAAATTCTGCATGAATTCATATCTACAACATATCTGCTTACATATTAAGTTAAAAAACTCGGGGGTAACGGTTGATCCTGAGGAGCTATAATAGATTCAAAATAGGCATAATTTTGACAATATTTTGTAACTTTTGCAACTAAAACGCATGCAAATGGTCTAAATCAACGTGTACGTATGACGTCATTTTAATTTGAAATGATGTCAATCTTTTTAAAAATGACTAGGAAAGGCTGGAAAATCACAATTTAATAGAAAAAAACATGATTTTCATGCTGCGTGCGCACTGCACGCGTAAAATTGTTCGCGCGCGCGGGAAATTTTGACATGCGCAAAATGTCATGAATGGCGTAAAAAGTTGATTAGAAATTAATTTTGCGCATTTTAAAATTTTAAATGCGCGTGCGCGCGTAACTTCTTGTAAAACACGCCATTTTTAGTTAACTAAAAGTTTGCCCTTGATATGACTTAAATTTTCATAAAGGGTAAAAAAAAAATTACGCTTGGTTTTTAAGCTATGATCAATCATTAAAAATCATAAAATCGCGCGTAAGTCACGTTGCGCAACTCTGACGTCATTCAAAATAGGAGGTGCACAACTTCACGTAAATGCCCACATGTTGTCAAAGTTATGAAATATTATGTTTACACATTTTAGAGATACGTGAGCCACAAAAAAACGGGAAAGAAATAAGAATAATACAGAAAAAAAATAATGATCCACTACAATAACAAGGAGTTATCCGCTACTAAGCGGATAACTAATAAAAAAAAAAACTAGACATGAAACTCGTCACTACGGACGAGTTAGTTATCCGCACGACAAACGCCACGTGCACGTCATATGTTAGAATTTTGCACCCAGAAAAAGAGTATGGCATTATGACCTGATCTGAAGAATATGATATGTTGTTAGTGCTGAATTCTGTCAATTTTGTGTCATATAGTATATACAGTATAAACAGTATAATCTGTATACATATTACATACAGTGTAGAATAGGTGAAATTACGGGACCCGCCATTTATTCCATTTTTTAACATGGCGACGGTATCAAAATGAAACACTAAAATACCAATTTTGGAAGGATATTATCTCAGCAACAACATATTAGCGTGTAGAAGAAATTTGGATACGTAAAATATAGATGCGCGCTCTTTTAAATGTGATGAACTATGACGCAAAATATGAAAATACGACTTTTTTTATTCAACTGGCCATATGATGACGTCACTACATCTGATTGACAAAATGTTCACATAAGTTCGCATCTACAATCCAATAGCTTCCAGAAAACGTTTTAATCGTGATTATCACATTTTATTCTTACGAGCTATAACAGATTAAAATTTACTGTAAAGATAAAATTAATGACCCACGTAATTTAAATTTTTAGGCATGATGACGTTATAAAAATTAAAATATTTTTAACTCATGCGAAAGATAGTTGATTGATCTAGATAATATTAAAATCTCGGAGAAAATGGAAGACGGATAAGCGTGATGCGCTCCATTGAATGTGATGAGCAATAACGAAAGAGACAAAAATCCTATTTTTTAAATTTGTGTGGCCATACGATGACGTCACAACATCCGTAAGGAAAAAATTCTGCATGAATTCATATCTACAACATATCTGCTTACATATTAAGTTAAAAAACTCGGGGGTAGCGGTTGATCCTGAGGAGCTATAATAGATTCAAAATAGGCATAATTTTGACAATATTTTGTAACTTTTGCAACTAAAACGCATGCAAATGGTCTAAATCAACGTGTACGTATGACGTCATTTTAATTTGAAATTATGTCAATCTTTTTAAAAATGACTAGGAAAGGCTGGAAAATCACAATTTAATAGAAAAAAACATGATTTTCATGCTGCGTGCGCACTGCACGCGTAAAATTGTTCGCGCGCGCGGGAAATTTTGACATGCGCAAAATGTCATGAATGGCGTAAAAAGTTGATTAGAAATTAATTTTGCGCATTTTAAAATTTTAAATGCGCGTGCGCGCGTAACTTCTTGTAAAACACGCCATTTTTAGTTAACTAAAAGTTTGCCCTTGATATGACTTAAATTTTCATAAAGGGTAAAAAAAAAATTACGCTTGGTTTTTAAGCTATGATCAATCATTAAAAATCATAAAATCGCGCGTAAGTCACGTTGCGCAACTCTGACGTCATTCAAAATAGGAGGTGCACAACTTCACGTAAATGCCCACATGTTGTCAAAGTTATGAAATATTATGTTTACACATTTTAGAGATACGTGAGCCACAAAAAAACGGGAAAGAAATAAGAATAATACAGAAAAAAAATAATGATCCACTACAATAACAAGGAGTTATCCGCTACTAAGCGGATAACTAATAAATAAAGATTTCATACAATAACAATAGGTGATCATTTTATTCTAAATGATCACCTAACTAGAATTTAATTCGTCACTTTGACGAATTATAGGTGATCATTTTTATCATTTTAATGAAATTAATATTTTTAAACATGCATGTATGCCATCCTATGACATGATGCATACACTTATAGTGCTGAGTTGTACCTATTATGTGTCATATACAATATGTACAGTATATACTGTATATCTATATACAGTGTAGCATAGGTGAAATTACGGGACCCACATCATGTTCAAAATTTTTGGTATGATGGAATTATCAAAATAAACTCGAAGATGACAATTTCGAAAGATAATGAATTGAGCAAATAAATATATGGATTGGAAGAGAATTTGACACGTAGAAGCGCAATGCGCGCTCTTTGAAATTTGTATAACTTCGACTAAAGAAATTTAAAAACTACTTTTTAACTTCAACTGGCCATATGATAACATCACAACATCCGATAGGCTTAATTTTTATATGAATTTATATCTACATTTCATCAGCTTTCATAATAACTTATAATCTTCAAGGTCACCTTTAATTCTGAAGAGCTATAAGATATTCAAATGTATGGTGTAGCTGAAATTACACGACCTAGGCTATTCAAGTTTTTACGCGTGATGACGTCATCAAAATAAAAATGTTGACAACTCATGAGAAAGATAATTAATTGAGCAAGCACATACTAAAATTTGTGCAAAAATCGGGCTCAAATAACGGAGATGCGCTCTATTGAATGTGATAATCCACACAAAAAGATAAAAATTACTAATTTTTAAATTCAAGTGGCCATTTGATGACGTCATACCATTTTGTACGTCTAATGTGTATATACATTTATATCTACAACTTATTGGCTTCCATAATAAGTTAAAAAAATTGGGGGTCACCTTCCAATCTGAAGAGTTATATTCATTTTAAAAATGCCTTATTTTTTACCATTTTTAGCACTTTTGTACAATTAATGTGCGCATTTTGTCATTTTTAACGTGCTCGTATAGCACTATTTTAAGTCGAAATGGACTCAAATTTGGTGAATGTACTAAGGATTGTGAGTAGAATGTGATGTATACATTAAATTTTATTTTTTACGCATTGTAAGAATCGCGTGCGTAAAAACGTGTTTTTGCGCAGTAATTTTTTGAAACATGCAAATGGCCTAATTCATGCTCTAAATTGATTAAAACTTAATTTTGAGCTTTTTAAAATTTTAAGGCGCTATTTCACGTGCATGACCTTGAAACGCGCGAGTTTTTATTTGCCAATATTTTTTAGCTTGACCTCAAGTTTACGTGTAGTGAATTTCATTAATATGTGATAATGAATTATGGAGATATGATTGATAATGTGATTTCACAAAATGGCGTATACGTGACGTCACGGATGAGTGATCATGCTGAAAAGCTTATTAGGACTAAGTTACAGTATTTGAAAGATATTGTGAAATATTTGTGATCATTGACATTTAACTTTTTGAGATAATTGTTACACAAAAATTGTACAGAAAGAAGAAGAAGAATAAAGATTTCATACAATAACAATAGGTGATCATTTTATTCTAAATGATCACCCAAAAATAATAATAAAGATTTTATACAATAACAATAGGTGATCATTTTATTCTAAATGATCACCTAACTAGAATTTAATTCGTCACTTTGACGAATTATAGGTGATCATTTTTATCATTTTACCGAAATAATTTTTTTGCACGTACGTTAACATACGATCAGAAAATGTTGATGTATGCCATCCTATTATACGCTTTAGTGCTAAGTTGTGCCTAATATATGCCATATACAATATGTACAGTATATAATGTATCTATATACAGTGTAGCATAGGTGAAATTACGGGACACACATCATGTTCTAATTTTTTGGTATGATGGAATTATCAAAATAAACTTTAAGATGACAATTTCGAAAGATAATTAATTGAGCAAAAAAATATAAGATTTGGAAAAAAATTTGGCACGTAGAAGCGCTGTGCGCACTCTTTGAATTGTGTATAACTTTGACGAAAAATATGAAAAAACTACTTTTTCACTTCAACTGGCCATATGTTAACGTCACAACATCCGATAGGCTTAATTTTTATATGAATTAATATCTACATTTCATCAGCTTTCATAATAAATTATAATCATCAAGGTAACCTTCAATTCTGAAGAGCTGTAAGATATTCAAATTTACTGCGAAAGTGAAATTACACGGCCTACGTTATTCAAGTTTTTACGCGTGATGACGTCATCAAAATAAAAATAGTGGCAGGTCATGAGAAAGTCAATTAATTGAGCAATCACATACTAAAATTTGAGCGAAAATCAGGCACAAATTATTAGAGATGCGTTCTATTGAATGTGATAAAATATGACAAAAGAGAAAAAAAACTTAATTTTAAATTCAAGTGGCCATTTGATGACATCACAACATTTTGTACGTCAAATGTGTACATGAATTCATATGTACAACTCAATGGCTTCCCGAATAAGTTAAAAAAATTGGGGGTCATCTTGCATTCTGAAGAGTTATTTTCTTAGAGATGCGTTCTATTGAATGTGATAAAATATGACAAAAGAGAAAAAAAACTTAATTTTAAATTCAGTGGCCATTTGATGACGTCACAACATTTTGTACGTCAAATGTGTACATGAATTCATATGTACAACTCAATGGCTTCCCGAATAAGTTAAAAAAATTGGGGGTCATCTTGCATTCTGAAGAGTTATTTTCATTTTAAAAATGCCTTATTTTTCACCATTTTCAGAACTTTGATGCAATTAATTTGCGCATTTTGTCATTTTTAACGTGCTCGTATAGCGTTATCTTAAGTCGGAATGGACTCAAAATCGGTGATTGTACTAAGAATTGTGAGTAGATTGTAATTTATACATCAAATTTTATTTTTTACGCTTTCTAAGAATCGCGTGCGCAAAAACGCGTTTTTGCGCAGTAATTTTTTGAAACGCGCAAATGGCCTAATTCATGCTCTAAATTGATCAAAACTTAATTTTGAGCGTTCTAAATTTTTGTCGTGGTTCGGGAATCCTTAATATTGATTTGCTAGGTTTAGACCATTAAGGTTTGGTTTGTGAAGCCATGTATCCCATGCAACAAAACAATACGCAAGATGAGGCTGCATTTACTCTGTATCATTTATTTTTCTAAACAGGAACAAACCCTGGATCCAATACACCAATTTCATACTACTAATCACATCAACCTGGTAAGTTATCCAATTAACTTCAACATGGTATGTGATACAACTAACTTCAACATGGTATGTGATACAACTAACTTCAACATGTATGCTATCTAATAAGACAAAGAGTATTGGCGAGAATCCACACTTAAAAGAAATACAGTATATAACATGTCTTACTCAGACAACAACTAAAACAACTTCTGCAGAACCAACGCTCACGCAGCCTATTCGATATAATCATTCACCTGATATGCAAATACGCCGCGAATACCAGTAGTGAACAATAGCAATGCAATGCAATATATTGCGCCACCAATAATGTAGGTATAAGAAACTTCGGAAGCTTTCCGATCCATTACATTTTTAACGCGCGATTTCACGTGCATGACCTTGAAACGCGCAACTTTTTATTTGGTAATATTTTTAGCCTTGGCCTGAAGTTTATGTGTAGTGAATTTCATTAATATGTGATAATGAATTATGGAGATATGATTGATAATGTGATTTCACAAAATGGCGTATAAATGACGTCACGGATGAGTGATCACGCTGGAAAGCTTATTAGGATTAAGTTATATTATTTGAAAGATATTCTGAAATTTTGGTAATCATTGACATTAAATTTTTTGAGATAATTGTTACACAAAATAGTGTACAGAAACAATAAAAAGAAAAATAAAGATTTGATACAATAACAATAGGTGATCATTTTATTCTAAATGATCACCTAATAAAAAACAATGCACTTTAACTATTTCAATAGTTTAATTGTATATGCCTGAATAAACAGAGAAATCAACCATCATTCTTGTGGTCTATACCTATTTAAGTATTTTAATGGCTTCTTGTGTGGCCACTTTACTTGTGGTGCAATGTAAAGTGGTGGTGGGTGATACTCAAAAGATGGTTCCCTCATTTCTGTAAAGAAAAAAAATGATTTGGTAAAGTTTTTACAATTCCATGATGTAATCGGAAAGCTGGTGACAATCCTCAAATCGATCTGAAACACGCTTCCTGTCGATTTAAGAGGAGAGAATTTTGCACCTCTATTTAAACGTAAACTTAAAACTTTTCTTTTTTATTAATAATGCTAGTATTGTTAGGTGCTCTGTTCTTACATATATTGATAGACAGAAAACCCTCCTGTTACTGGCGAATTCCTTTTGCTGTTGGTTGGGTTTGAAAATAAAAAAAAAACAAAAACAAAAACCTGATCGAAAATTGATGTCTAACAAAATATTTTGTAATCTAAAAATTATTTCAGATGCCAAAGCAGGATTGTTTATTATCTATCTATGAAATCTATATATGAAAAAGTCTTCCTATGAGAAAAAAAAAAACTATAATAAAACTCTTCATAGATGACATTGGACTGAATAGCCAAGTTAACTTACGTAGTTGACGGTGGAAAACAGTTGTTACCGACTTGTCCCATCGACATTGAAAGAAGTTAACTCCAGCTGGTGTTATAATATCCTGGTACCTTTTGTAGAACTCCAGTGTACTGAATGTTCGTGAATGTGAATTAAAACTGTGAAATATAATTTATAAAAATACAGTCCGTGTTGGAACATTTAAGCAATCTAACAACAGGATGCTGAGCTTTTAACAGTCTTTGATCTTATGATTGGCTGCGACAAATTCATATTACTAGGTTGGTAAGGTTTTTTTGTATTGTTTAACTTGTTGACAAGTTGGCATTAACTTGCACAAACCAGTTATTGTGTAGACTAGCTTTAATGTTTTGTTTCCCTAACTAATAACTTCTTATACACTACCGCAAATTACCTGATTTTTAATAGTACTGTAGGTAGTACTGTAGGTACCAAATATGTACATTATTCTCCAGTTTCTATAACCAAACATTTGAGGATGCCAATAGGGCAACCGAAAATCAGTCAAATGTTTGAGGAGCATGGAAGTGATCGTGCCATTACCACAGATGAAACCTTTGATCTAACAGAGCTTAGAATACTGTTGTTAGATTGCCTTGGTTGAAAGTTGTAAGTCTATTATGTATTTTAGTTCCTATCAAAGTTTAGTATCTGAGTCATCTTTTAGCTTTGTTTATTAATTAAATGTTAATTTATGTTTATGTTATTTTTTGCCTTGCTAAACATACACAGAAATCTTTACAAAATAATAGTAGTACCTATGAAACAAAGTCTTACCATGGTAGTGGCATTTGTTCTGATAAATCAAATTTTCCTTCTTGTTTGAATAGTACATACACAAAGCGGTGGTAACCTGTCCCCTTAGGTGGAAATGGTTGAAGATAATCACAAATAACTTGACCATTATTTACAGACTGACCAGGCACATTTGTTCTATAATTAAAAAAATTATATAGAGTCATTTTGTTTTGAATAGCTGTACTACATATATGATGACAATTTTTAGATATATTCTTTATCCACTCGTGACTCAGTAACAAAATATTTGTTTTCATGTTTTATATTATACCACAAAACACAGAAAAACATTTGAGAATTTAATACTTTGTTGAAACTTTCATTGTCATAGTCGATTGAAATAGGAAAATACATGTAACGATACTCACTACAACATTTATATACCTACAGTATTAAATAATACAAACATTGAGAAGCAACTGTCTGCCAGTAATAAAGTTTATTTATAAATTTACCTACTTGTGTTTATACCAAATAATTATACTGGGAAACTGAGAGATTGGAATGTTCCATTCATTGCCAATCAATACGTAATAATACGTAATAATTGTAAACGTATACTAAATCTATTAAAATAGTATTTTTTAAAGAAATTTGGTTTGTCTTCAACATTATGATGCTGTATTTGAGCTGTTTGACCGGTTTTCAGCTATTAAAAACAATTGTCGTAGCAGGAGATTGGTAAACACAACTTAATTAGTAAACATGGTTACATCAGGTGGTTAAAATCAGTACCAAAACTACGAACCAACTTTATATACCATCAAGTAAAAATTCCAGAACTAATGCGCGATTTACCCAATTTTGCTCTTAAATTTATATACAGTATAAAGATAACTATATAAAATGGAATCATTACATATAATCTCATTAAATGTCAGAGGATTAACTTCCAAGACAAACAAAATGCAATATTTAATTGCCAAGATTTTCTGTGGACTAGATTGGCAATTCGTAGTTGGTACACACTTTAGTAGATGCGTATCCATATTAGTAATAATAACAATTTAAATTTGGTTGTTATAACAAATAATGATGGAAGATACATATTCTTGGATGTTTTAATTAATGGAAAACTATACTTTGGTTGATGTTATACTCCAAATAATACTAAGGAAAAGAGTACCTCCTTTAGAAAAATAGAAAACATGTGTAAAACTCATATATTTCCAAAATTTATAATTGGTGAAGGTTCTTCACGAGTACACTTAATTTGTTTGTATTGCTTGATGGACATCAGAATATAGGCCAAATATTTTAACCAAAACTTTTATATATAATCTGGTGAATTTTCTAATTTCTAATTCTAAAGATTGTTGGTTATTCTAAAATAATTGGTGAAGATGTGAACTGTGTTTAAACAATGATCTAGACCAAAAAGATATTTCAAGCTATACTCTTAACCTCCATATCAAGAAACTAAACTTAGTAGATATCTGGAGACATCTTTCCAACAAAAATTCATTTTACATGGAGAAGAAAAATAAGCAAGGTTTACATTATAAATATAATGTGTGAAACTGAACAAAGTGACTTTAAAAGAGGGCCAGGTATGTGCAAATTTAATGCAGGAAATTTAAACAACTTTTATAATATAGTCCAAGAGCATTAGGGTCTCGTAACAAGCAAATTTGTTCAGGAAAGGTCCAGACCTATGTTTGAACATCATACTAAAAGTCCTGAAAAATCCTCCTTTTGCTCTCCGAGATATCCAAGATGTCGTCCAAAATGGCTGCCATTTTAATTAGTGTATAACTTTGTAACCGCTTGTGAATATACATTCCTATTTGCTCTAACAGAAATTTGTCAAAAAATGGCTGCTACTGCAGTTTCTGGCAGTTTGACCTTTGACCTGGTCTTATCATATATCGTAATGGCTTGTCATAGAGAATTGAGATTAGATCCAAATTGTAAAAAAACATGCTTACTTTTATTTGGTGTAATGGAATATTTTATCCCAAAATGACCGGAAGTGAGGTTATTGACCTCTTATTGATAATGGACTATTATTACGAAATATAGCTCAACATATAAAAAAATTGATTGATATAGTAAACAATACTGAGAAACTAATGAATATTCAAAAGCCAAAAAAAAGATTCAAGAATCACCATCCCATACGGTCTAATTTATAAAATAAAAACATGGTGCTTACACAAGCCAATGAAGAACTTCGGTGTCAGGTTTATGAAGATTACCATCAGGGTTTGTAAGTAATAGTGTCCACCAATCATCATCATTGCTTTCATATGAAATACTTGGACTTTCTTTAGTCTGTGTAACAAAAATGAATAAATTCTTAAAATTAATACATTCTAAAATCAGTGCTTGCTGATCGCCTGCCGACGTCCCAGGCATTTAGAATTTCTTCACCCACAATTCAGTTTCTTCAAGCTAGAGCCTGTTCCGACTTTACAATTTTCACATGTAATGTGAAAATGATGCCTTATTCAAATCTTTCAAATGTTGCAATTCATGTGTGTATGAAAAATATATACTGTAAAGCTCAAAATGTGCGCGCGCCCTTTAAAATAAAGGGCACGATGTTGTTTAGAGTCGATCAGGCCTAGCCTAGGTTTAGTTATGATATCTAGGTAGGCCTATTATTATTACTTAATTATTACTACAGTAGGTCCCTAGGCTATACAATATTGACAAAATGAATAAAATAGTTAACTTTGAATTGTGTATTCTTATTTATATTGTTTGTTCAGATGTTTTAAAACATTAAAATAAATTACAACCGACCGAAAATGCTACTCCCTACTCAGCCTGCGCCTTATTCAAAACAATGAAATTCCTAAGCGATATGCGCCTTGAGCACTCTTGAGTGGTATGTGCGCTATAAAAATCCTGTTATTGTATATTCTAAGAAGCATGGCGCCCTGGAGGATTGATCAATAAACTTCTTGCTTGACGAGTCGAGTGGTTGAGCGGTTAAGGCCGCAAACCATAGCTGAACAATCGGCACAGGTTCAAGTCACTTCTCGACCATTGTTCTGGTGGTAGAACAAGTCTTCTTGGATAAAACTGGAGGTCTAGTGTACACATCTGGCTTGTGTGCACTTTAATGAACCCAGTACATCTTTCAGGAAGAGTAGGGGGTTACCCCGGTGTATTGGTCCATTCAGCCCCTGGGGCGGATTGCAATATAAAGACTTTGTCTTAGGCTTAGATCTAAGCCCTATAAGCCCCTCGCGAAAGTCTTAGTTAAGCCTCTCAGCAAAGTCGATTGCAATATAGCGGTCTTAACTGAGACTTTATTAGTAAAGAATGTCAAACAATCAAACCAGCCTATAGTTACCGACAAATGAGGGCGCTATACTAACAAGTGCAAATAGAGTAATTTAACAATAAGGAGTAGCGACAAGCTCCTCAGTAGGACATATTGAGGCCATTTTCATGCATGAATGGACACACTGCCTATTCAATAGCGTTAAGATTACGTAAATACTAAGAGATTTTAGCAAATAATTAAAAATATTGGAAACAAAATTGTATGTAATTTGATAGTAAATATTGGTTTATTAATACATTTAAAGTTTACAAACAAATATTTCAAAAAAATAAATTTTAAATATGCTACTATATGTAGTCTTTTCTTGGTCAAAATAGTGTAGCGCTAGGCCGCATATGGAGAATATGCGTACAGCTTGTTAGTGCGGTTGTGGACCGCTAATAGTAATTGATCGTCAGGTAGGTGTGGGCCTATATAGATTTTATCTATTGAAACAATTGGTAGATAAAAATAAAAATACACATGTCTTATAGTTTAATGCACCGTTTGGTAAGTAGGGGAGTAGAAAGTTATGGTATGTGTCATCCAC
Organism: Antedon bifida; assembly: GCF_963402885.1. Lineage (NCBI taxonomy): Eukaryota > Metazoa > Echinodermata > Crinoidea > Comatulida > Antedonidae > Antedon > Antedon bifida. The sequence continues at coordinate 7,365,958 of NC_136233.1, read as the reverse complement.
ACCTGTGCGCAATTCAGTCCAGTATGCTGCAAGTCGCAGGTTATTCTCCCATTTAAATTTACATTCATTAAATCATTTAATATGCTGTAATGTGTTTGTAAAGTAATTATTCCATGTTCGTAGTAAACGGTAAAATTACCTTGTGTGTGTGGAGATTTCTCACTAGCTGATGATCCGACTGGCGTCGTTCGTTGTTTGGTAGAGTACATTAATTTTAGGGGGGTTTTCATTATCTAAAAGCCTATTAAATCAACCACTGTGTAGCCAAAACGTTTATTTATTTACATCCCTAAATTTACAATCGCGTATTCAGTCATTTTACTGACGCAATTCAATTGTTTGACATTCATCGCAGAGGCGAAATACATTTGCCAATTTGGTTGCCAAAGGGGTTATCCGCCCTTGGCGGATAACCCCTTGTTATTGTCAGGATCTTTTTTTTTTTCTTATTCTTATTTCTTTTCCAGAAATTTTGTTGCACGTGTAAAACCGTATTTCATTGCACTGATGATGTTGTTCGGTGCAACAACAGAACATATATGCACAAATGTTTTTTATCAAGCTGAAGTTGATTTTAATTTTGTTATGCTGTCGGAAGTTCGGCAACATTATTCACGATATCACCTTAAACACTTTGGTGTCAATCAAGGAAAGTTGGAAAAGCTCTCGAAAAAATCCGAAAAAACAGCAGCTGATAAACTACTTGAAACATTGTAAATATAGTTTTTAAACCCTTTCTGGCTCAAGTATGGTTCAATGTTTTTTAGTTATCCGCTTGGTAGAGCGGATAACTCCTTGTTATTGTATGAGATCAAAATTTTTTTTCTGTATTATGCTTCTTTCCATCCTTCCTTTTTGTGGATCGCGTTTCTCTAAAATGTGTAAACATAACATTTCATAACTTTGACAACATATGGGCATTTACGTGAAGTTGTGCACCTCCTATTTTTGAATGACGTCATAGTTGCGCAACGTGACTTACGCGCAATTTTATGAATTTCAATGATTGATCATAGATTAAAAACCAAAAGTCATTTAGTATTGACACTTTGACAAAATTTAAGTCATATCAGAGGCAAACTTTCTACGGATTAAAAATGGCATGTTTCACAAGAAGTTACGCGCGCACGCGCATTTAAAATTTCAAAATGCGCAAAATTAATTTCTAATCAACTTTTTATGCGTTTATTCCCACGGGCGCGCAATTTTTTACGCACGCGGTAAGCACGTAGCGTTAAAAACATATTTTTTTCTCTTGAATTATATTTTTCAAGCCTTTCCTAGTAATTTTAAAAACAATTTAGACCTTTTCCAGTTTAAATAACGCCACACGAACACGTTGAATTAGACAAATCGTGCGCGTTTTTTATGAAAAAGCTTTAAAAATTGTCAAAATAATGTCTTTTTTTAAACAGTCATAGTTTCTAAAGTAAACCGTGAACCGTTTCTTTTTATTACAAAATCTAGAAGTTGATGAGTTGTAGATATCGGATCATGCATCGATAAGGCTAAAAAAAACATTTTGACGTCATCGTATGGCCACACGAATGTAAAATATAGGATTTTTGTCTCTTTCATTATTGCTCATCACATTCAATGGAGCGCATCACGCTTAACAGTATTCCTTTTTCTCCTACATTTATATATTGTCTAGGTCAATCAACTTTCTTTAGCATGAGATAAAAATATTTTAATTTTTATAACGTCATCATGCCTAAAAATTTTAATTACGTGGGTCATTAATTTCATCTTTACAGTAAATTTTTATCTGTAATAGCTCGTAAGAATAAAATGTGATAATCATGATTAAAACGTTTTCTGGAAGCTATTGGATTGTAGATACAAAATCATGTGAACTTTTCGCCAATCAGATGTTTTGACGTCATCATATGACAAGTTTAATTAAAAAGGTCAAATTTTCATCGTCTGCGTCAAAGTTCATCACATTTAAATGTGCGCGCACCAACATTTTACGTATTCAAATTTCTTTTACACGTAAATATGTTGTTGCTGAGATAATTTTATTCAGAAATTGCTATCTTTGTGTTTTTTTTTTTATGACGTCATCATGTTAAATATTTGAATTAAAGGCAGGTGCCATAATTCAGTTAATATGTCATATAATATACAGTAGAATGTACACCAGCATAGGCTCTGATGTGAGCAAATTGTTGTTTGCCGCCCTCTGTATCATGTAGAATTAATGTCTCCTTGTATACACAGTATACTGTATAATATAATACAAGGCGAAAATACAGGACCACCTCTTATTAAAGTTTTTAACATATGATGACGTGCACGTGGCGTCTGTCGTGCGGATAACTAACTCGTCAAAGTGACGAGTTTCATGTCTAGTTAATTTAAATGTTGACAAAGTTACGAAATTTTAGGTGATTTGCCACACACTAAACCACATAACTAATGAGAAGTGAAACAACACAAACCTCAAATGATGCGACTACATTGCCCCAATATACTGGTATTATACTGTCTTCTTCACCTTTATATCTAATGTTCATTATAACCCAAGATAAAAATTCTGCTCCATCGAAAAGATCTTTATAGATATTAAAATGCTTAGCAATCTCTCTGATGTGATATGGTCCGGATGCATTCTTCCATTCATCTTCGACTTCATTTAATGGTACTAACACTAAAAAAAATTAGATAAAAACGTTTAAAAATGTAATTAATTTCTAGTATATCACTGGGGGGGTTGTTGTAAGTAATTATTAGAGAACAACACCATAGATTTTTAGAGATTAATCTTTCAGACTTTCTGTATTGAAAATGGAATCCACGAAGATTTGTTTAGCATTGTGAGTATAAAAAGTCTGAGGCATAGAATACGTTAAGGTAGGGTCCAGGGACCATCAAAAAGCCTTTCTTAAGTTCTCGCCCCTGTACCAATTTAAGGGAGGGGTGCTCAAAATACCCCAAAATTTGAATTAATTAGTATATTCGAGTACATAAATGAAACCAAAGCTAAAATGTTTATTTTTAGGGCCTAATTGAAGACCCATCAACTCCTGTAACTAGTCTGCTTAAGAAAGCCACTAATTCATGCTAATTAGCCCTTAAGAAAGGGTCAAAGGTGAATATATGTCCCACCTGGACTTAATTAACATAATGAGTACACATATGAAACAAATACTAAACTGTTTATTTTCAGAGTCTAATTGAAGATCCGTCATTCTTGTGTGTGTGTCAACTCCTGTACCTAGTCCGCTTAAGAAAGTAATTAATTACTGCTAATAAACATTTTAATTAGCATAATCGAGTACATCAATAGAACCTTCGACAATACAATAAGCATGTTTATCAAACTGACAATTCTTAAAGACCCATTCCCTACAATTTGGGACGTTTTGTAAAAATAATGCATATATATATTACTTTAAAAACATTAAACCAGGTCATTCCTTGTATTATTGTACGTTTTATGGCAAATTATGATAAAAAGAGAGAAACAATGCACTACCTGAGTAGCTCGTCCTCTCGTGGATTGACGCGAAAGCATGGTAGTAATCTCTTTGATAATTTTATTCCTGAATAAGTAAGTTAGCTTAATCGAATAAAATTAATTCATATTATCAATCATAACTGGATTTTAATTTCGTTTTTCAAGCCACCTTTCAGTTCATGAAATTCAAAGCCACATGCCTTTCTTGCTAGATACACAGAGTTATTTTGCGCATGCGTAAGAATCACACGTGTCGACTACCGTTGACCCTCTCTCTCCCGCGAGTGATGTTTATTATTATATTATTGAAACATTAATTTCATTTTGTTGTAGTTAACTATTCATTTGGTTGAAATGACAAGCAAATTGATGGAAATTCGTCCACATTAAACATCGAAATGTGAGCGTGTTGTCAACACGGGTGTTAACTTCGTTTTGAAGAAACGGTTGGACGAATAAATGGTGTTTGAAAGGCGTAGACCTTTTTAGTATAAAAATGATACTGTACGTTGTTTGGTACTTTACCTGGGCTTAACTGAATTGTAATACTATACTAACAGTACAATGAATCTTTATTAATTAAATGTTCTCTTACGTAAATAAAAGAAAATCAAATTTCTTTGCTTCATTTTTTTTAATGAAACAATTTTGTTCAATCACTGATGGAAAACATTTTTTTGGTTCTCCTTGAAACCTTGAGGTATTTTTTAAAAGACAAGGTCTGAAAACAGGTACCAAAGACCCTGAAATTTCTGCTGTAGAAGAAAAATGAATTGCTGTAGTAAAGCCATGGCCCACAGCAACTACAGTAAGAGGAAATTCTACCCCTGCATTTTGTTTATTGGCAAAATTCAATTTTGCCAAGTAATTAACAACTTGCCTAATGTGTTCAGGCCCGTAGCCAGGGGGGGTTTTTATGGTTCGGGCGAACCCCCCCTTTACAGCGAACCCCCCTTAACCGACTGCGAACCCCCATCCCCGACATGCCCAATACCTCACCCTCATCTCTGAAAATCCTCCAAATACGTGCTGCACACAGTTTAAAAGGTTATTCGTAAATTGAAAAATTCGTAAACTCGTTCGTGAATAACTTGATACATTCTTCGCTGTATGAGCGTACGTCGAGGGATACGTGTCTGTAAATTTCCAAGAGTTACAAATGAATTGCTGATTTTCACCTGAAATCCCTGGATGTAACATGATATTAACGTGTGTATCGTACTCATACAGTGAGCTGGTGCACGAAGATTCGTACAAAGGACAACCGCGTACCAATATTGTTTAGATCACGGCAGTCAGCATGCATAAAGTATACCGTAAATCTTCTAATTGTAACCTGGGTTTATTCTTTGATTGTTTTTTAGGTGGGGTTACGATTAGAAGGGGGATTACTTTTAGAGTAATGGGTTACTATTACTATTCTCCCCCTAATCTTAATTTAGGCACTTGAAAATAGTAACTCACGTCCCTATTCCGTTCAGCAAATCATAGCAAATTAATAAAACAGTACGAATAAACAAATTTGTTTGAACTCTAACTTTATTTTATAAACTCAAAAACACTCAATCCTCCCCCACTCCCGAGATCAACATGCATTATCTCCTTATTTTCAAAATACGGCTGCATCATATACGACCAGTCTTCAATTCATAATTTAATTTTGTCAATAGTTTTTGTGACTCTAATAATAGTAACCCTATAGGTTACTATTAGAGTAGTGAATTATTATTATATATTGACTTATAAGGTTGGTTGCTATTAGAAGGAGGGTTACTATTAGAGTGTACGTGGGTTACTATTAGAAGATTTACGGTATAGCCTTCCGACGTACATAGAAAATGGAACCCTGCGGTTACCTACAATATTTATGTGTAGCTATGAAGTATAGTGTATCATCATCATAGAGGATTATAGTGAATACTAATAATAATATATTACACTATAATATCTATGGTATAATGTACTGTAGTTTACATTATAGCATCCGATTATTTTTTTCTAGGGCTACCAGCCGATATGTAGGCTACTCAACTGTATCAATACCATCTATTTACATTGATTAATATTTAATTTCCTCAACAAATTGCTGTAAATAAATATAGGTAGAGCTATAATAAGCATTGAATTTGACTTCTCACACAAAGTGTGCTTTTTTCGGAGATTCCCCTAGGCGTACGTTCACATTGAACTTGAACGCAAAAACAAAATACCGAGTGAATGATCAAACAATCGGCGGTTAAATAGTCCACGTGTATGAGGAGGAGGAAAAAAGTACGAATACGATCGTTTTTCTCATTGATAGTCAGTGTCTTTTCCGACCAATTAGAGGTGCCATTTATCATGAATATTATGTGCGAGAGTAGCATTTCCGGCCATCTAGGGGTGTCATTTAACAAAATTCTCCCCCTTCGGGGGGAAGGGGGAGTGTCCTGAGTGTCCGAACCCCCCCCCCCCCCCTTGACAAATCCTGGCTACGGCCCTGGTGTTCATATATAAATGAACTTATCCTTCTGGCATACTGGCTTATATACAGTACTGTAATTACTAGTAGCATTTATATCCATCCTATTATTTCACACTACAATTCCAATTACAGTATGTTGTACTTCATTACCTCCTCTCCGCCCTTCCCCCTGGGAATCATGAACCATACAAAGCTCTAGTAGTCTAATGGTAGGACATTTGCATATCAAGCAAAAAGTTCCATGTTTGAATCCCAGTTGGGGGAAGCTTTTTCTCATAATCACAGATTTCATCATCTTCTTCTTTAACTGTTGTGGTATATCTCTGGGCAGTTTTTTCCTATCTATTCAATTTATAAAAACTGTTTTATTTTCAAAAGAAGTGGCAGATTAATTTAATAAAATATTCTTAAGAAAAAAAATCTTACATTTTCTATGCCTTGCTAATTGTTCTAAATCTGGAATATTTTTGTTTTTGAGTAATAAGTTGCTCTTATGCTGAACTTGAAGGTATCTTGGATGAGGATTATTATGAAGTCCAATGTCTACTCCTTCTGACACTGAAACAACAACAAACATGAATATGAGGTTACTGTACAATTTAAAAACATTTTATTTTCATATAACCATAAAGATGATAATCTTTCCAGTTTACTGTAGCCCAGTGGGTTTACGGATATTCAGGTGCCCTCTTTGATTAATTACAGTAAATACATCAAACAATATCAACAATAACTAACAATCCTCATAACTCTTAAAGGTTTATTTTTAAAAGATTACTACTGTCATTGTACAACATTTTTATTAGGTGATCATTTTTGTAAAAAAGATCAAAATCTTGAAAATCAATTTCTGATCAAACCAGAATTTAATTCGTCACTTGATGTTACGTGCAAACATAAGATAGGCAATACAAAGGTTAAGTTATATCTAATCTACGTTTTATTCTTCAAACAGAAAAGCAAAAGATAACAAAATCAATTAAAATGATTATAAAGATAAAGATTAATTAATAATATAAAATAATTATTAAAGTATCAGATGGTGGTAACACACAATCAAAATACATAAAGCAATTCAAGATAAAGTTCAATGGCCTATTTTTGCACGCAATTTTTACCAATATCTTTATTTTATGGTACAGTATTTGATGAAATGCATCAATTATTTTGAAATTAGGCTCAATTCAAAGCTGATGAAGCATACTACACATTGGTTATCATGAAAAGTCATTTGAGTCATTATTAGAAATTATATGGAAAATAAACTCATTTTTTGGGTAAAATTAAATTTTGTTATTGTAATTAAAAAAGAAATTTGTCAGTGTAACATATGTTTAATTTTTTCAAACAACTTTTAAAAACTGCCCTAGCTATATATGGAAATGGATATCAAAAAGAAATTTTGAATTTGCATTACAATTAGAGCTTGTATAATACTGATTTTACTCATTTTTGGGTAAAAATCGCAAAAAAATGCTATACTTGTGTTAGAATGCTAAATCATACATTAACTGAAAGCCAATGAGAATGTTTGTATTCATTGTAATGGAAGTTTCTGCCATAAACCTATGATAAGTCATCATAAATTTAGAAAATACTGATTTTCATGCATTTTTGGTTAAAAATCTCAAAAAAACGCCAAATCATACATTATGAAAGCCAATGATAATGTTTATATTCATTGTAATGGGGATTTTTGTCATAAACCTACCATAAGTCATCATCACTTTAGAAAATACTGATTTTCATTTATTTATGGTTAAAAATTACAACAAATGCTATCTCCTGGAACTACTTGTCATAGAACGCTAAATCATACATTAAATAACAGCCAGTGACAATGTTTATATTCATTGTAATGAAGATTTTTGTCATAAAGTCATCATGTTTAAACAAGTTTTATGAGTAATGAGATTTTATTAAAAATTCGGCAAGCTGGTACCCAGAGTAATGTAAAGATATCAAGAGATCGTACACAGTCTGAGAGGGCAGAGTGAAGAGACTTATGGACTAAGCTAAAAGAGAGACAAGAGATGGGTGAAAAAGATTTAGTTATTAGGAATGGCAAGATTGTTAAAGGGTGTTTTCGCTCCTAATTATCGGATAGATACTACAGCTCAAGAAGAAATTTCTGTTGTTAATCAAAAAGAAATAATTACTAAAAAAAAGTTAGACGAGAAGTTACTTATTAAAAAAGCTGAAATTAAGTTTATGTATTCGAACACCGATTCCTTACTGAATAAAAGAGAACAGTTGCAAAGTATAACCAGACGTTGTTTTATTATGCGAGATTCTTCCTAAGCGTTCACTATCAGAAATTCAGCGTGAGGATCGAATTATAAATAGAAGGTTTTTAGTTTTTTTGGTCAGGCAATACAGGAAGAGGTATTGGTATTTATGTTGAAGGTATACCTGTTTAATGAAGTAACTATTGGAAACTTTAAAGAATCAGTTTGAGTGGATCGTAAAGTTAATAAAGATAACATTTTAGTAGTTAGTATTTACCGTAGCCCAAACAGCAAGGATAACAATACACTATTAAGAGAAATGCTCTTAAAAGCAGATAAATTGTCAAGAGACAACACAATTGTTGTAGGAGATTTCAACTTTGGTAATAACGACTGGGAAAACTGTATAATTTTAGGTCGAGAACAACAAGAGAGTGCGCTATTTTTGGAAACTGTGGAAGACATATTTTGGACTCAATATGTAAGAGAACCTACAAGAGTTTGTATAAATCAAGAAGCCATATTAGATTTAATTGCTAATCAATTTGAAAATTAAGCTAAGCTTAATTGAAATGTGTGTGGTGCGTCAAGGTAACCTAACTACTGTACTGAAACATGGTATGCATCCAACTAGCCTGGCTCTCATTACAGCATTGGTCGAAACCAACACATATTATTGCTTTTATTACAAGGTTGAACATACATATAATATGTGCAAAATGTATGTTCATACTACGACATTTCGTTATGGATTGGAATTATGTTTATTTAAGTAACGGTCTTGACTAAAATTTGGATTCTTCAGAAGAGTCTGCGATGTCTAGACTAGACTATGTAGCCTCACACTAGTTTTTTATTTTTATTTTATTCAATCGAAACCAACAGCGATAATTACCGCCACTAACAGGTTTGATAAAAACAAAGCCAGGACTGTTTAAAGCACCTTGATCGGTCCTAACATTGATCAAGGGCTTCTCTTGTGCCCACCTTGACCAGAGGAAAGTCATAAGCCAATATGTCTAAGGCAGATACTAGATGCAGTGAGATACTAGATGCAGGGGCTGCCAAAAGAGTCAGCAGTGCTGATTTCAAATGCCTAACGGGACCCCAGCTCCATATACAGCACCCTATATTCCCAGATGGTCTCCCATCCAAGCTCTAACCAGGCTCAACGTTGCTTAACTCTTAAATCTGACGAGAACCGGTGTTTCAACATGGTAAAGCCGTATTAAGGTACCTAGGCCTAGGTCTGGCCTAGGCCTATAGCTAGCCGTTGTTCATTGTTGTATCACGAAACCATGCGATCCGTTTCAGTAATCACGTAGCAATTGTTTTATTTTGTGTCGCGATTTGCGATGCAATACTGGCGAAATTTTTCCCTGGGCTTTAGATCAGGTCATTCATGTAGTTTTAGAACAATGGACCAAATGGATTGAAGAGAGTGAATGTTTTGATTGCATCTTTCTAGATTTCAAAAAAGCGTTTGACAGTGTACCAAATGAAAGGCGTATGGCATTGGAGGAAATTTATTAAAATGGATTAGAGCATTTATTTCTTGACGGACACAACAAGTGGTGTTAAATGGAGTTCATTCAGAAAGCCTGAGAGAGTTAGTAGAGGAGACCCACAGGGCAGCGTGCTTGGTCTTGCACTGTTCAATATATTTATTAATGATCTCCCTAAAAAGAGTTAGTTCAAAAGTAAACATTTTTGCAAATGATACCAAAATGTACAACTTGGTAAACAGTGTGGAAGAATCAAATGGATTACAGGAAGATCTGAATAAATTATTTGCATGGTCAGAGAAATGGCTTCTCCTTTCAACCTAATAAAATGTAAAATTATGCATTTTGGAAGAAAGAATAGGAAAGTTGTCTATCATATGGGCACTGATCAAAGGAAAATTCCAATTTAATCAGTGGAATCAATAACAGATTTGGGAATCATACTTGACAACAAATTGTCCTTTGGATTACATGTTGCACAGAAGGCTTCTATGGCAAATAGAAAATTAGGAATGATAAAATGAATGTTTCTTTATCTCGATAACCATTCTTTCATGCAGCTGTACAATCAATCCCTTTAATTAGCGACCATTATATTATTTGGTATGAGTAAAGACAAGAATAATAAAGTTTCTAATTATGTGACAAAAAACAAGTAACTGTACTGGTCCTCTTCCAATTAAAAATCACTTTACTTTAAGACACCTCCAATTAGCAACCATTATATTATTTGGTATGAGCAAAGACGAGAATAATAAATAGTTTTTAACTGTGAAAAAAAAAAAAAGAACTTTACTGGTCCTCTTCAAATTAAAGATCACTATACTTTAAAGACTCAAATTAGTGACCATTATACTTTTTGTTATGTCCATTCACTTCAAATTGATATGGCTGAACTCTGGTCTGTGAAACAACAGGTTTTATTTTAATTTGATAGACTAGGCCTATTTCTCCTCATATAACAATAATAATAATATTTATTTCGATCGATTCGATTCAAGATGATATTCTAAGGAATTATAAATACCCTAAATGGGAGTTGAATGTCCAGTGGCCTAATTGTTACAGGATAAAGGTGATGTGACAGTCGAGGGTTACCGATGAAAACTTCCCGGGTGGTTGCAACCATTTTCAACAGCTGGTGTTACACTATTCAATGCTGAAAATTGTCTGGTAGACACTTTTAAACACTGGACAATGTTCAATCTTACACCGGCCTAGCTAGTAGTGTAGTAGCCTAGCTAGAGAGACCTCTAATAGCCTAAGTTAAGTCAATATTTTAAAATAAAATTGAAGTCAAAAAAATCAGAAAAAACACATCATTTTCAAAAATGTAAATTTTATTAAAATTGACCAACTACTTGATTTTATATTAATTTTTTAAGTCTTTATTTTAATCGGAATTTTGGTATAGGGATTGCTAATAAAATTTGTGACCTTTTTACAATCGTTTTTTAATATTTTGTATAAAACATGTACATCTTTTTACATCATAGATTTTTTTTTTTACAGAATGAAGCTTGCAAAATTTACATTATGCTAGTAACATCCCCTCCCTATCCTCAATATTTATTTACATTCCCACCCCCATCATGAGGAAAGAAAAGCCGGGTATGGTGTTTTATATTAATGTTCCATTTGAATCACATTCAGTATAAATGTAAAGGATGTGTTCATTCTTCAAATCTACGACGACATCAGGAAGTTCAGAATAGCCACTCAAAATCTGCCTATGTTTTCCTGGTTTTATTTCTTTCTTTTCTTTTTTAGCCCTATATTCAAACTACAGAAAATATTTTAAAAATAAAAAACTTTTAATGTACTATAATATATGGTAGTGAAAAGGCAACATTTAATATAAAAATACTACCACCACTGTGATAAAATGTAAATCTATCATTGAAATTAAAATGGAATATTTTTACTCACCAATTTCAGTTGTCAAACAATTGTATACAATTAAAGTTTGTAAAAATACCTGAAAACAATTTAATCCATTAGAAATTGCTTGAACATGTGACCTGCAAATGCATGGGCCAATCAGCAGCCAAATAAATGACATCATGCGATATTCATTCTAAACTATTTAAGCGTCGGATTTTCAGATATTAGAAATCCAATTAAATCGTCTATAGTATGTTTATAATTTGTAATTAAAACTACACAAAATTATTTAATAATATTTAAGTACTCTTATGTTTTGAATATTCCGACACATATCGTTAATTAAACACTAAAAATATTGCCATTACATTACTGTTGCGAAAGCCGGTTTCGACTATCACAATAAGCCTACCGCCGTCAGAGAGCACCCTCAGTGCTACAAGATGGAGTGCGGCGATCGATCACATTCCATCGCGAATTATCTAATTACATTCATATTTGGCAGAAATACACCTAAATACATGAAGTACCGTTAACAAGCATAATAATTGAATTTATTACTTACGCTATGCTCACAAATACAACTTTTATTTGACTCAAATGTTCAAAACGCTGCCAAAAAATTTAACGATCACGGTTTGAAAAAAAAAAATTACCTGACCCGAGATTGAACTTTAAATGACCTGTCTGACATCAAACCGCTTGAATTAGCCAATGACAACTGATTTAAAAACGTAAATTCCCAAAGGGCTTGTATTTTGGGATAAAAAAAACAGAACCGAATTTAAGTGAGTGACGTCATAGATTGACTCGTACCTACCTATAGTAATAAGTGAGACGGTCCGCCAACTTATAAAATAGGCCTAGCCTAGGCTAGGCCTATATTTTATCGGCTTTGACATGCATTTTATAAGCATAAATAAGCTCTTTTTTCCAAACTTTATTTTCAGGCAGAAGAATGGGATAGGCTTCCCTGGCCTACCTAGGCTATGCCTAGATAGCCTAGGCCTACTAATACTAGTACAGTGTCAGCAGCAGTGTCGAATCGTCCCGATACCGGAGGGGAGCGAGGCTAGAGGCCTAGGCCTAGGCTAGGCTAGGTCTAAATCTAAATGTAAAACTTACATGCTGAAGAATGAGAACTGTTATAATGATTAATTCTAAACATTTTGGATACAGAGACACTCATAAGAAGGCGATGTAGGCCTAGGCCTAGGCCTATCGGTCGTTTAAGCAGCAGGCACATGCTTCTTCTTCCTCCCCTCCTCCTAGAGGCTAGGCCCTCAGCAGAGCGTCATTTTGACGATGGAGCATTCTCTACTTCTCTACGGAGCGCCATTTATGCCTTTATTTACATCCGAATTAGAAATAGTACTACGGTAACTGGTCCAGTGGATCAAATTTTGCACCGGTGGAGCACAGTGATATAGAATAGAAATAAGTCACTGCATTTTAATATCTTTTCGTATGTTAATAAACTGTGCTCAAAAGTGGACCCAATTTGATGCTAGTGGAGCACAGTGGTATAAAATAAAAATAATATTTAAATATTTTTTCGTATGTTAATACACTGTACTCAAGTGGACCCAATTTGGCGCCAGTGGAGCACAGTGATATAAAATACAAATTAATAAAAAGTCACAGCATTTTAATAAACTTAAGAAACAATATCCTTTGTGTTCCCTTTAGCAGAGTAAATCTTTAAAAAAAACAATTTTCATTATTTTCCATTAAAAAACAATATTCGTAGAGGTTCGAAGCCAAGCTGACAACACAAACCTGAGCATTACCCGTTACGCCACAAAGTAGTACATGACTGAACAGCTGATAATAGTCTATTTATACGTGTATTAGGCTACGTAATTCATCATTAAGTCATATTAACCTTGTTAAAACCAAAATGACCTTAGCTCAGTCGCCTGAGCGTCGTGTTGACAACACGTCGTGCGTTTGATTCCCATGCTGGTCGGTAGAATAGAGTTAAAGGTATGCGGCCAACTTTATTTGAGGTTCACAGAATTATACGTCCTCCTTTCCACCACACATCATGAGGCGACATCAATCCATCTGGTGATGTGCTGTAAACGACGCCAAAAGGCTGTGGCAGGGCCTTAGTGCTGAGGCAGGGAGAGCACATTTAACATATTTTTTTTTATTTAATTGTTTTTTCAACCTGTATTCGATCTCGTAAATTTTATGTTTGCCGTTCTCAATTTTAAAAGAAATTGAATTTATTATTTTCATCGCAGGTGTACGAAACGGTTTGGTATGCCGTGCGTTGTTATGCAATGGTTGTACAGGTGTAGTGGGAAAGACGCCACGTTGCTACATTGGTAGCGAAATGTCCGATGCATGCAAGATATTGTATTGTAATATGTTATGAAACACGTTTATGGTAGTTGGTGTGTATGGCCGCACCGTCCCAGAATAAACATGTTTTAAACAGATAGTTTGTCTCCGATGGTTTTTGTATGGGGTTAATGGAGAGTGAAATAAGATAAAATATAGAACATTTGCAAAGATGCCGATTTCTAGACCAATTTCGAAGCTTAGACTAATTCCGCCGCCGGGCTAGGCCTTAAGCATATACGAAGTCGAGTTTTAAAGTAGAAACCCCCACCTAAAATGTTGAAGTCGTATCTGGATAGTTGACATTTTTAACATTATCATAATTATCATAGGTGATTATGTATAGTAATAAGTATAAGTGCAATTCTGGGCTCTATTTTCATTATTAGCTCTGCCCCAACGGTGGGCTAGTACTGGAGACTTAATATTTAATTTCATATTACAATGAATAGGTGCACTTTCTGGGGACAAGCTCTATTGTCCTGGTGTGAGTCTTACATAGTTTGTTTCATATAATTTTAAATCATGTAAAGTGCCATTTTTTCGGCCGGGAACCTATGCAGCTATATTTTTCAAAATTGTCTTTGCTCAGCCCTAAGCATGGTGGGGTACTGTTGTTTGAAAAATAATAGATGTCCAGGGACCTTGTAGCTCTATTTTAAACAGTTTGGTATGCCGTGCGTTGTTATGCAAATGAGTTTGTGCAGGTGTATTATGTGGAAGATGGTATTGCTAGTCATTCGCGGTCAACACGCCACACTGTTAAATGTTGATGCTGTTAATCTTTACATTAGAAGATTGTTCAAATCATGTAAATAAAACATTTTCCGGGCGGGAACCCAGCAGCTCTCGAAAAGAACTCCAGGTGGAAAAGAAGCCCACCCATGAGTACTAAAAATGAAAGAGCACATGGGCTTCTTTTCGAGGCTTTATGGCAGTCTATTTAATGAAAAATAATGCCATGCAACTTGTTTCTGATTTTAAAAAAGGTCTACTTGTTTAGGCCTGACATTTACAACCCTCAAAATATCTCACTTTCAAAAACAATATTTATTTTCAATTAAAAAAAAAATAAATAAAAAAATAAAAATATCCGTACAGATCCGAACCCAATGCTGAGAGCACGCAAACCTGAGCATTACCCGTTACGCCACAAATCAGTACATGACTGAAGAGCTGATAATAGTGTATATATGAAATTAATGATCAATCAATGAAAAATAATGCCATGCAACTTTGTTTCTGATTTTAAAAAAGGTCCACTTGTTTAGGCCTGACATTTACAACCCTCAAAATAATCTCACTTTCAAAAACAATATTTATTTTCAATAAAAAAAAAAAATATCCGTAGAGGTTCGAACCCAATACTGAGAGCACTCAAGCCTGAGCATTGTCTGTTACGCCATAAAGTCGTACACGACTGAACAGTTGATAATAGTCTATTTATACGTGTATTACGTAATTCATCATTACGTCATAAATATCATATTAACCTTGTTAGAACCAAAATGAGCAGTTAGCTTAGGCGACTGAGCGTCGTGTTGACAACACGTATGTCGTGGGTTCGATTCCCACGCTGGTCGGTGGAATAGAGTTAAAGGTATGCGACCAACTGTGTTTGGGGTTCACAGAATTATACGTCCCCCTTTCCACCACACATCTTGAGAAGGCACTAGCAATGCATCTGGTGATGATGTGGTGGAAACGACCCCAAGGCTGTGGCAGGGCCTTAGTGCTGAGGCAGGGAGAGCACATTTTTTACTTTTTTTTCCATGTATTTGATCTTGTAAATTTTATGTTTAGCGCCCTCAATTTTAATGCAAAAAAAGAAATTAATTATCTTCGTTACGTGTTTAGAAGAGAATGTATGTCTCACCGTAGTTTGGTATGCCGTTCGTTGTTATGCAAATGAGTTTGTGCAGGTGTAGTCATGGGAAAGATGGTATTGTTAGTAATTCGCGGTCAACACGCCACACTGTTAAATGTTGATTTTGTTAATCAATGTTGCTACATTGGTAGCGAAATGTCCGATGCATGCAAGATATTGTATTGTAATATGTTATGAAACACGTTTATGGTAGTTGGTGTGTATCCCGCACCGTCCCAGAATAAACATGTTTTAAACAGATAGTTTGTCTCCGATGGTTTTTGTATGGGGTTAATGGAGAGTGAAATAAGATAAAATATAGAACATTTGCAAAGATGCCGATTTCTAGACCAATTTCGAAGCTTAGACTAATTCCGCCGCCGGGCTAGGCCTTAAGCATATACGAAGTCGAGTTTTAAAGTAGAAACCCCCACCTAAAATGTTGAAGTCGTATCTGGATAGTTGACATTTTAACATTATCATAATTATCCTAGGTGATTATGTATAGTAATAAGTATAAGTGCAATTCTGGGCTCTATTTTCATTATTAGCTCTGCCCCAACGGTGGGCTAGTACTGGAGACTTAATATTTAACTTCATATTACAATGAATAGGTGCACTTTCCGGGGACAAGCTATATTGTCCTGGTGTGAGTCTTACATAGTTTGTTTCGTATAATTTCAAATCAAGTAAAGTACCATTTTTTCGGCCGGGAACCTATGCAGCTATATTTTTCAAAATTGTCTTTGATCAGCCCTAAGCGTGGTGGGGTACTGTTGTTTGAAAAAAATAATAGATGTCCAGGGACCTTGTAGCTCTATTTTAAACAGTTTGGTATGCCGTGCGTTGTTATGCAAATGAGTTTGTGCAGGTGTATTATGTGGAAGATGGTATTGCTAGTCATTCGCGGTCAACACGCCACACTGTTAAATGTTGATGCTGTTAATCTTTACATTAGAAGATTGTTCAAATCATGTAAATAAAACATTTTCCGGGCGGGAACCCAGCAGCTCTCGAAAAGAACTCCAGGTGGAAAAGAAGCCCACCCATGAGTACTAGAAATGAAGGAGCACATGGGCTTCTTTTCGAGGCTTTATGGCAGTCTATTTAATGAAAAATAATGCCATGCAACTTTGTTTCTGATTTTAAAAAAGGTCCACTTGTTTAGGCCTGACATTTACAACCCTCAAAATATCTCACTTTCAAAAATAATATTTATTTTCAATTAAAAAAAAAAAGAATAAAAAAATAAAAATATCCGTACAGGTCCGAACCTAAGGCTGAGAGCACGCAAGCCTGAGCATTACCCGTTACGCCACAAATCAGTACATGACTGAAGAGCTGATAATAGTGTATATATATGAAATTAATGATCAATCAATGAAAAATAAAGCCATGCAACTTTGTTTCTGATTTTAAAAAAAGGTCCACTTGTTTAGGCCTAAACTATTTTTTCTTTTGCATTACGGATGGAGTAACTGATATTTAACATATAATAACATATAACGTTGATATCCGACGTCGACATAACGTCATAAAGATGACGTCGATTCACCTTTCAAATCCAACTAAAATCCAACGTATCACCGACGTCGTGGATGGACGTCGATGCAACGTTGATTTCCGACGTTGACATAACGTCACGAAGAAGACGTCGATTCACCTTTCAAATCCAACTACAATCCAACGTATCGTCGACGTCGTGGCTGGACGTCGATGCAACGTTGATTTCCGACGTTGACACAACGTCAAAAAGATGACGTCGATTCACCTTTCAAATCCAACTACAATTCAACGTTGTGTATTGACTTTGTAATTGGACGTCATGTAACGTTGATATCCGACGTTGATACAACATTGGCATAATGACGTCGATCCACCTTTCATATCCAGCGTCTTTTCAACGGTGTGTCGACGTCAGGGTTTAACGTTGATCCAACGTCAATCCAACGTATTTTGCCCGCTATTTTTGCAAAATATATTAATTATCATAATTCTATGTAATGTGACATGTATAATATCTATTAAATCGATAAATCCAGAGAGTTGTAATGGTGTGGCCTATTGTTAAATAATTTTTTTTCTCTAACTTTTATTTTACTTACTCTGGACGCACCTTCATTCAAGAAGTGTGCCACTGTTTCAAAAGTGTAGCTTCCAAATAAATTATTATATTATTATTATATAGGGGGCGCCATATCGGCGTAAATATAGAATCTGGATTGGATTTACGACTGACTAGGCGTGAGAGAGGCTAGGCAGCCAGTTCGTATTATAATATCAATATGGCACCCATTAGTGAGAAGATGGGAAGTGAAAATGGAGAAAAAGAAGAACAAAACCTGTGGTATGAAAAACTGTTTTATTAGTATTTGTAAAAAAAGCAAGCAGCCTTTTAAACAGATAGGGGAATCCCAGATAGGATCTATCCAAAGATGCTTGCTACCTAGACCTATGCTATGGCCTAACTAAGTATTAATAGTACTAGCCTAGCCTAGGCCTATAGGCCTAGCCTACTAACTTGTACTTGTAGGCCTAGCCTAGGCCTAGTACTGTAGGCCTAGACTAGAGGCCAAGAGTATAGGCCTACTAGGCCTTGGCTAGAGGGCCCTAGTAGGCATAGGCTAGGCCTAGCTAGAGAGGGGTGTGTCGAAAGCGAAGACCTTACGACCAAAATCAAACAAAATCGTGATAACACCTTGAATTTACAGATTCTAAAAAAAGATTTTGATTTTAATTGTTATGTTTAGGTACGTGTGATAAAACTTCAAACTTGTCAAAACGGAATAAATTATACATTTAATAATTCCGGAAAAATTTGGCAATTTAAAAAAAAAAATCATAAACATTGGTCAATGCGTTGAATTTATATCATTTTTTACGTTAATTTTTTTTACAAGATTTTAAGAATAGGCATTTCAGTGGTGTTAAAGCCCCCTTCCCTACGTTTTTTAGATCTAATTTAAGATCACAAACTATATTTAATGTAAAAATAATACTATATGGTCCTATTGCGATAACTTTTTTCGTCTTTAAATGGTTAAAAATGTGAAAAATAAGTCGATTCTAATAATTATAGCGGCCCGCTATAAATCCCAAAATGCATTGCGCGCGGATTGATATTTCTGTTTTTCACCTGTAATTCGCCCACTTTTCGATCGATCGTGAGGCCAAAACAAATGGAAGACTCCTAACTTTTCAGCGAAAATACCGGGTTTTCCCCAATTTGTATCAACGGAGTCTGGCAAAAATAGAAAGACAATTAATGCAGCAACTATACAACGTCAGGCTAGGTATATAGCTAGCGTACGATGTTCGTACGTTACCGATGTTTACCAGCTAGGCCTACAAAACTAAGCCTAGCTAGGCTAGGCCTAAGACCGTCCACGAGAGGTCGATCGCCGCGAGCTACTTAGGTAGTGCATTGTTTCTCACTTTTTATCATAATTTACCATAAAACGTACATTTAAGACAAGGAATGACATGGTTTAATGTTTTTAAAGTGATATATATGTATTATTTTCCCAAAAACGTCCAAAATTGCAGGGAAGGGGTCTTTAAGTGAAAATTGTGCTTTTAACTTTAGAAGTTTTTTGTTTCTTTAACAAGGTAAATCTCCGAAAAAATATTCAGGACCAACACTTCCACAGTCTCCATCACTAAATATTCAACATGCCCGAGCCACTCCCACCCTCCCCACCCCCGGGGGAATAATGTCCTTTATCTGCACCCATTGTCCAGCATGTCATTTTAAAACTTTTTAAGTAAAAAATACATTTCTTCTCTTTATTTTGCAGAAATCAGCAAGATTTATTATACAATCTGAATAGAAACCAAGACAATACTATACTACTACAGTATTATATTACTTGATACTTATACCATTACCAATACAGTAATTTTATTTGTACATGAATCGTTTATAAAAAAAATAAAATCAAAAATGTTATACAGTACTCCTAAATTGTTCATCTTCCTATTGCGTTACATTTTTGGGTTGCATTACTTTTTTTATATTTTAATTGATCTAGATCCTCATTATTGTGTCTTTTAAATAATCAAATCCCCATAAATAAAATCTATATAATCAACAGCCAATTGATAAGGTGATATTTTGAAATCCTTGCCATCTTCTTCATTAGTCTGTCTATCCTGCCATTACAAAAGGCTTAAAAAAAAGAATAAAATTTACTTAAATCAACTGGAAAACAATGTGAAATATAAAACTGAAAACATTTGAACCCTTTCACTGCGTATACCCGGTACTACCGGGTATAAACAGACGTCGTTGAAATACGTATACACTGTAATACCGTGTATGGGCAAAACAATGATTTAATCGTATTTGCCTATAATATATAGCACCCTCTATATTTTTGCAAGTCATTAAACATTTTTTCCAGCAAAAAAAACGACCCTCTATAGTTGTATTATCGTCTTGAAAATAATGCGTCCTCTATAGTTAATTAATTAATTATATATAGTACTGTATAGTATATAATAGTATTTCTATCTTGGAAAGTTGTTTTGAGTAGCGTAATGGTGGCCATTTTGAAAGTAAGAAAAATTTACCAGCCCCAATAGGGCAACATCGTGTTTATCACAACACGCAAATGAAAAATGATGAAACAATAGTTAGTATTTGTACTATAGTGAATTTTTGGAAACTGTCATTATTTTCACGATTTTGCCCCAAAACTTTGATTTGTGCATAATTTTTATAAAACAATAAAAATAATTCAATTTTTTTTTATATTTTTATTTGTTATACGTATCTTCATCAATATCCAGTTGGAAAAACGTATTCCATAAGAATTTTTTATAGAAAATATATTTTTTATCGTTGATTCGATAAAAAACACGAAATCCAAAATACCTGTAATGACGTCACATGACGTCATCAATATGCAAATTACTTTTTTTTTTATACCTAACTGTAGACTAACCCTTTGCCCATCACACACCACAAAAATAATTACACAATTATCTCAATTAGTATCTTTTTGCAATTTATTAAAATATCATATGTTTTTCTTAAATTAAATATATATTACGCACAGAGGTGGGAACAATGCTCCGCAGTGAAAGGGTTAAGTACATTACAAAGATAAACACTATTTGTAGGAAATGGTTTAAAAAATACATGATTAAATTATCTACCAGCTAGGCTGAGAGGACAAGCGCGTTACCTGATTGGTCAAACTATAAAATGACTCCTCAGCTTACAAAATAATAATTGTTATTAATTAGGGATGATGACTTCACATACCTACACATGTCGTATTGAAACAATAGCTTACCGTGAACTAACAGAACTTTATTTTATATCTTTTTATTGTCAAAATCAATAATAATACTGTATTCAAATTATGATTTGACAAAAGGCTAATACTGTAGAACGAACGATAGGCATCACAATATTCTGAAAATTTTGCTCGGATCGTTAACCTGTTATAATAAGTATATAATTCTGTTAGATTTGTTTGTGTAGTGTCAATTCTATATTTAAATGGTCATTACACCACTGGTAACCAATTTTTTAAAATTTTTATTTTCTTTTGACAATCTTTTGAAAATCGGGAGACTGTTGAATAGTCGTCTCATCCACAAGCCTGTGAGATAGACGGTTGGGGGTTAGAGTGGTTAAGCCCGATAAAAATTCACCATCACTTAATAAAGATTTATCTCTTTTTGTATTCACCACGGGCAATGCTTGAAAAAAACAAAAGTCAGTTTTTTTTTTTACTTTGATGATGAGGACAATTGTGGTTGGCGGAACTGGAACTTCTTTTAACAGTGTCGTTAAATGTAATACCGATATGAATAAACAGGTTAAGACAAACATTCTGTGAAGTTTTCATCACATATTGCTTTTCAAAATACAGTTCACAAAAGTCTTCAAACGCTGGAATTGCCCATGTATTGATTTTCATATATTTTGGAATTTAAAAAGATTCAGATTTACCGATCATAGACATTTAGAAAAACCGTACATCAAAATTTTGTGAAAATTTACTAAAATGCCATTTTCCACTAAAAAAAACCCCAGTAATTTACCTAAAACTAGCATTTTAAAATGATCATGCAATTTTTTTGTAGTTAAAAGGTACTTCTGGTAATTATTTGATGAAACTTGTCATTAAGATTTAAATAACGTTTGCGGTACACCATGTATATTTATTTATTTAACATGTCAATCAATAAATTTTGATCATCCTCAGTGATCAAAGTATAGTGATCGATAACTTAAAGAAACTTAACAGTTCTTTTCAGAACTAAATATACGAGGTGTACTGCAAACTTTATATCAACATATTGATTTTGCCATGCAAACCTTCAAACAATATAAGATTTCTATAAGAAACATTCAAATACATTTTTCCCTACAGGTACTCTATTTTAGGAGAAGTTTCAAGTCATTCAAGCTCAAAGCTACCAACAAACAAATCCATAATTGTCTTGGGTAAGTTTTTTTTTATGATTGACAAGTCAAATTATATACAGCAAAAAGACAAGTTATAGTTCGTTGCAGTGGCAAATTGCAGTTAAATTTGGAAGCATTCAATTTTACAAGTTGAAAGTATGATTTTTGTCAAACCAATCTATGATATATCACAGAATTCACCTTCACCGTATATATTTGAATATCTTACAACTCTTCAGAATTCAAGTTGGCCTTGATGTTTTTAACTTATTATGAAAGCTAATGAAATGTAGATCATATGACCAGCTGAAGTTAAAAGTATTTTTTTCTGTTTTTATAAAAGTTATACAAATTTCAAAGATCTCGCATCGCGCTTCCACCCCGCCAAATGTTCTTCTATATATTCAGGGCTGCAAATTAACTTTTTCACTTGGTAGCACTATCAAATTTTTTGTAGCACCTGATCAACTTGGTTCATCGACAACTAACCCCCTTCCCCCAACCCCAACAGCGCAGATTCGTTTTTAGTAGTGGGGGTGTATAAAAATGAAATACTTCGCGAGCAAAGCGAGCAACCTTAGGCTGGAGGCCCGGGGGCCAGCAAGGCCCCCCCGATCGGAGAAGCCTGGCTCTTTGAGTAATTTATAGGTTGTTTCAATCGACTTCTGAGCACATAAAAATTCCGCCCAGAAGAATGCAATTATTTTGGGTTTACCCACTTTTTTTTAGGCACTGGTCCTGATGCGCCACTGGTTATGTTCACGAAAGGTCTATTCTTCTTACAGTACAGAAAGAAATTACTGTTTCGTATCTACGCGTAAACTTTCGTAGCCTACACGTAGGTAGATTGTAGGTCATTGTTCTTTGAATGTAGCCTACGTACGAAGTATTGTTTGTAGCAGCCTACGATGTATTATTTATGAAATGATAATTATCAACGCGTCGATCGTAGGGTGGTTCGTAAGGTTAGTAAACACCATTGTAAACACCATCCAACAACCGCCTTTAGAATAGAAGCATAGACAATGCAAACAAACAATGTATTGTTCGCTAATTAAAATCCGCCCCACGCATCGGTTATGCCTGTTTCTCTCTTTCGGCGGCCTACACTATAAATGATTTAATCCTACCTTGGGTTAGCGAATTATAAAACAAAACAAAATATATGTAAAATAAATATATATTCCATGTTAAGATTTAACAAGGACTTTTAAATTATTACGACATGTGTAAAGAAAAGGCCTGATCAGAATTTGGAGGGAGAAAACATGCGAGTCGTGGGAACAGTTTTCATGTCATGTGACACAAAATCCAAGCACACGATCTTAATTACTGTTTTGTGCCCACACCTCGTACCGAGTTAAAAAAAATCAAGTGAGAGGTTTGCGGTAAAACAGAGAGTATCGCGTTTCATGCCATGTGACCAAACAAACTAGTTCTCCTTGCGGCAGTCTTTTTGAGCGACCGACATTATTACCCAAGTCATTTTTTTTTTATCAAACATGTATGAAAACATACTCCTATAATGCAGCTAGTAATCAGTAATTTTTCCCTAAAGACTTTCTCTAAAATCAGACAGAAAATAGAGCGCCATTTTAGGAGCCACATTGTAATTATACAGTACATCTTACAAAGATGTAAATTATAATAATTATATATTTAAAAAAGAATGTAAGTCTAAAAACTCTGTCTGGCAGAAAAACTGCATATTAGGCCTATCTTCATTGTAAAACAACTGCATATTTTTACCGGACATTAAAATATGCAGAGGTCCCAATACAAAATTTCGGGTAAACAATAGAGGGCGTCCTATAATAATTAAAAATCATATAGAGGGCGCTATATACTAATATTAAGTTATACAAAAAATCTCGAGCGTACATCATCTAGAATATCCAATACCAAATTTACTAGGCCTACCTGCAGGTTTATGGTGTTCAGTAATTAACAATGGGTAATGTCAGACACCTTTCCAGTGTGTTATATAGCCTAGCCACCTAGGCCTACGATAATTTTGTTAATAAAGTAGACTTTTTCTCCACTAGTGTTTCACAGACATTTGCATGTGCAAAAATCTTTTTAAAGTCCTTTTCACCTCGTGTGTGGACACCGCCCGACACTCTCTCTATTGACGCACATTTTTGTTGCATTTGTGACATCAATACAATAACAATACAATGTCACATGTGTGATTGGCTTGTTGGCTTGGCAGGCAGTTGATGGATGGCTGTTAATTCGTGAAACAAAGCCCTCATAAATGCCTTTGTTTAAATACTGGGCATCATTATAAACAGTTCCAGAGGTGTTAATTGTGAAATAACATGTTTGTTTTGTGAAAATATTGTCTAATTTCAGTTATTTTAGATGAAAATTCTCTAGGCTAGGCCTAGCTAAGCCTAGGCCTAAATCGTCCCGATTTTTTAGGGGAAATAACCAATTTTCGGGTAGGCAAGGATCTGCATTAAAAATCGGGGAAAATCGGAAAAACCAGCAAATTTTGGAGAACTTGGGACCTCTGAAATATGATACGTTAACTGTGGTGTATAGACATAATCGTTCACAGTCTTGCAGAATCACATTAAAACAATTACTATTTTCAGTGACTGACAGAATATTGTAATCCCATAACTAGCGGACAGTTGGCCTATCTTTATGTTATAACAAATATTGGCATGTACAGCAATGTAATCAACGGCTTCTTTAATGTTTATGCAGAACGTACCTGTTGCTATAATTTATAATCGATCCATATAAATCTAAATACAAAGTTACATGTAAAGAGGCCCTTAATCTCTCTCTGGCCGACCCCACATGAACTAACTCCCTTCCCCATCCCAGCTCAATACACTCACAACCAGAAAAATAATTTTGTTACAATAGAACGTAATCCCAAAAACTCTCTCTGGCAGACAAATAACTGCATATTAGGCCTATCTTTATTGTAAAACAACTGCATTCCTCTGCTAGTTTTAAACGGACATTCAAATAAGGTACGATAACTGGGGTGTAGACAAGACATAATCTGTCACACTCTGGCAGTATCGCATTAAAACACAACTTGACGACGACCATATTTTTACAATATATGTACAATCGCAAAATCTGAGTCCAGATAAGCAAAAGAAACAATAAAACTAGACATGAAACTCGTCACTTTGACGAGTTAGTTATCCGCACCACGACAAACGCCACGTGCACGTCATACGTTGGAATATTGCACACAGATAAAGATTATGGCATTATGACAAGAACTGAAGAATATGACATGCTGTTAGTGCTGAATTTTGTGTCATATAGTATATACATGCAAACAGTATAAGCTGTATACATATTACATACAGTGTAGAATAGGTGAAATTACGGGACCCGCCATTTATTCCAATTTTTAACATGGCGACGGTATCAAAATGAAACACTTAGATAGCAATTTCAGAAGGAAATTATCTCAGGAACAACATATTAACGTGTAGAAGAAATTTGAATACGTAAAATATAGATGCGCACCCTTTTAAATGTGATGAACTATTACGCAAAATATGAAAATACGACTTTTTTTATTCAACTGGCCATATGATGACGTCACAACATCCGATTGGCAAAATGTTTACATGAATTCGTATCTACAATCCAATAGCTTCCAGAAAACGTTTTAATCGTGATTATCACATTTTATTCTTACGAGCTATTACAGATTAAAATTTACTGTAAAGATGAAATTAATGACCCACGTAATTAAAATTTTTAGGCATGATGATGTCATAAAAATTAAAATATTTTTATCTCATGCTAAAGAAAGTTGATTGACCTACACAATATATAAATGTAGGAGAAAAAGGAATACAGATAAGCGCGATGCGCTCCATTGAATGTGATGAGCAATAACGAAAGAGACAAAAATCCTATATTTTACATTCGTGTGGCCATACGATGACGGCACAATGTTTTTTTAGCCTTATTGATGCATGATCCGATATCTACAACTCATCAACTTCTAGATTTTGTAATAAAAATAAACGGTTAACGGTTTACTTTAGAAACTATGACTGTTTAAAAAAAGACATAATTTTGACGATTTTTTAAGCTTTTTCATAAAAAAACGCGCACGAATTGTCTAATTCAACGTGTTCGTATGGCGTTATTTAAACTGGAAAAGGTCTAAATTGTTTTCAAAATCACTGGGAAAGGCTTGAAAAATATAATTCAAGAGAAAAAAATATGTTTTTAACGCTATGTGCGCACCGCGCGCATAAAAAATTGCGCGCCCGTGGGAATTTTTGACATGCTCAAAATGACAAGAAACGCGTAAAAAGTTGATTAGAAATTAATTTTGCGCATTTTGAAATTTTAAATGCGCGTGCGCGCGTAACTTCTTGTCAAACATGCCATTTTTAATCCGTAGAAAGTTTGCCCCTGATATGACTTAAATTTTGTCAAAGTGTCAATACTAAATGACTTTTGGTTTTTAATCTATGATCAATCATTGAAATTCATAAAATTGCGCATAAGTCACGTTGCGCAACTATGACGTCATTCAAAAATAGGAGGTGCACAACTTCACGTAAATGCCCATATGTTGTCAAAGTTATGAAATGTTATGTTTACACATTTTAGAGGAACACGACTCACAAAAAGGAAGGAAGGAAAGAAGAATAATACAGAAAAAAAATATTGATCTCATACAATTACAAGGAGTTATCCGCTTGGTATACCAAGCGGATAACTAAAAATCAACATTTATATTTTTTACGATTTATTTACAAAGTGTGTTTACTAGAAATGTTCACGTTTTGCCAGACTTTGCCAGAAAACTCATTACATAAATGTTGCGATGTACCTTTGACGTCACAGCAATTTACGGCGATGGCTGTACGGTGATATCTTTAATTTCGCGATTGTTCTTAAATCATATGTACATCCCTATAATATGGTCCTCGGTCAAGTTGTCCTTTAAAACAAATTAAATGTATCATTATTTTCAGTGACAGAATATTTTAATCCCATAAACTCTCAGTTGGCCTACAGTATCTTCACTGTTATAAAAATATTGGCAGGTTTTGAGTGATGAAATCAACGGCTTATCTGATGTTTAAATCCAATCTAACAATAACAATAATTAAATTAAATAATTCAATAGTTAAAAGGTTATAGATTTTTTTTGAACATCCAGAAAAAATGTTGGCAAAATTCGTTCTGATGAACTTTAGGATCAATAGTTTTTCTAATTGATTTGTACAACTCTGTATAGGTTTACTAAAATTAATACACTTACCCTTTAAAAATTCTTCTTACTATAACTGCATTTTTCAACCCAAAATTGGAGAGATTTTAATTATAATTTTAAGAATTGACACCAAAAGATAAGATTGCATTAAATCTTCCGATTTCTATTTGATGTAAAGGTGATGATGAGTCTGGTAAGACATCTATGGCTGCTCGTCTTGAAGGTAATGAAGACCCCAAAAAAGGATCAGGATTAGAATATACATACATTGATGTGAGAGATGAGGACCGAGATGGTAAGTTAACAAACACAAAGCCTGCAAAATTAGGGGGGAAAAATTTTAAAAGTTATTGAGCTTGGCGTTCTCAAAAATGTCTAAAATAGTCTAGTCGCCAGAAGGGGTTATTATGCCCCCCTAGAAATATTTTCTTGCCGCACCTTTAGGTAGTTATAGTCAAGAGAACGGAATCATAGAAAAGTTACCATGCAGTAGCTTATTGTTTACTCTGACTCAAAAAATGGGTATTTGGAAACTCCGACTGGGCATGCTCAAACCCTAAAACACATCTAGGAGTCTATGGTTGTGTTTACAAACTTTTAATGTATCCGAATAAACTAGGGTTGACAGCTAGCTCAGGGTCAATCTGTATCTGTAACAGTTTACGAACACCACACTGTAACTGGATAGAGCTATTCGAAAAAACGGAAACACATTAAATGAAAGGTACACTGGTATAGCTTTTTGTAAACAAGGGTTGCGGCCGCGCCGGTGAACACAGTAGTGTTCTGCATGCATGAACAAGACGTGTGAATTCATGTGTACATCATAGGCCTACAATTAGGGAATTTATTCAGAAATTCAAACATTTAAGAATATCTAATTTCTATAATACTACGCTCGCTGTTCAAATTGAAACGACACCCAGGGAGTTGTCGTTTTTTTATTAATTGGTTATTTTGATTGTCAGGATCTTTTTTTTCATCTTCTTTGTTATTCTTCTTTCTTTCCACGATTTGTGTGCGCAGCATCCCCTATTGCTTGTGAACATAACTTTGTATATCTTGGTAAAAAGATTGACATTGAAGTGTAGATGTGCAGCCAAGCTTTTCGACGATGTCAGAGCCGCGTTGCGTAAGTTATGCGCGATTTTATGAATTTCTATAATTTCCACTAATTATTTGTTGAAGCCTAAGATGAACATCAAAATGATGATTATTTGTTTTTTTTTTTACAGATATTACCAGATGTGGCGTCTGGCTTCTTGATGGTGATGATGACCACTCTCGTATGCTTCAATTTGCACTCACTGATGAAAATATAGAAGATGTATTGGTTATTCTAGTGGTAGATATGTCACAGCCATGGAATGTGAAAGCATCCATAGAAAAATGGTCACAGGCACTAAGTTCGCACATGGATCAATTAAAAATTACACCGCAAAAAATGAAAAATTTAAAACAAAAATGTAAGAGTTTAATCCTTAACATACTATTTTTTTTAAACTACAAATTTAACTCCCACATTCATGCTTATTAGGTTATATTACATAGCCTATGTAAATACGTGAACGTGATTGGTTGAAACTGCATCACATGACTACCGCTGCAAGGATCGTAAATCGTATATATCCTTGTGAACGATGATATTGACTGAGTAATTTTTGCGTAATTATCATGTCTCCTGTCATTAAACATAAAATCCAGCAAATTCTCGAGTACGATGATATTGACTGTGTAATTTTCGTGTGGCAACACTCGCGTTTGCCGATAAATAAACAAAAGTCATCTAGTGTGTCTTGAACTTGCGATGAAATTGTCACTCCATCACAAGACAACGCTTCAACCGCTGCGCCACGGAACTTGCCCGAAAAAATTAATCAACTAAACTATTTAAACTATGCATATATAGCGCCCTCATTTGTTATTAGTCCTCCCTAGATGTGATGAAAGACCGTTTGTGATTGGTTAATACTCACAGTAATAACCAGTACGCGCGCGACTCACTGAACATCCAGTGATTCGACTCGGAGAAGACGAATTATTATATATTCGGCCTACCTGATAATAATATTATTATTATTAATGTAGGCTTATTGATGGAAATTCTTCTATTATTATTTAAACGACCTAGGCTAGTGAATATTTTATTGCCAAGGAATCATTAATTAGTAATTATCTGTATATTTTTCTTCGCAAGGTAAGGTGTCTGGGCAGCTTGTTTACATACAATACAAAAAGGAGGCCTAGCCTAGCTACCCGACCCAGCAGATATTCTACTTGTTGTTGGCTATGTAATATAACAGATATCGCCTTTTTTATCGGTAAAATATAAGATTTGACAACCCCTTGGGAATGATAATTTGTTAATATGATAATATATTCCATCGAACAAAATATCATTCCCTCGGGGATGTCAAATCTTATATTTAACCTCTAAACAGGCAATATCTGTATAATATTACATATAATACACAAATACGTGAATGTGATTGGTTGACACTGTGCGGATCGTAAATCATATAATGTCCTCGAGTACGATGATATTGACTTAGTAATTTTCGCGTGATTATCTTATCCCTGTATTTAAACATATCAAATCCAGCAAATTCTCGAGGAGTTTGATATTGACTGATTGACTTTTAAAATTCAACTGGCCATATGATGATGTCACAACATCCGATGCGCAAAATTTGTACATGAATTCGTTTCTACAATTCAACAGCTTCCAGAAAATGTTTTAATCATGAGTATCACTTTTCATTCTGAGGAGCTATAACATTGAATTTACTGTAATGTTGAAACTTAGTGACCCAAGTGTTTCACGCTTTTGATCATGATGACATCATTCAAAATATGGGGGAAAATGAAATACGGATAAGTGGAGATGCGCTCTATTAAATGTGATGAGCTATGACGAAAGAGACAAAAATCCTATATTTTATATTCGAGTGGCCATACGATGACGCCACAATGTCCGGTTAGCCATATTGATGCATGATCCGATAATATCGAATATTATCTACAACTCATCTACTTCCAGAATATCTAATAAAAATAAACTTCACCATGTAGTTTAGAAACTATGTTAAAAAAATGTTGGAAGATTTTAAAAACTTTTTCATCAAAAACGTGCGCGAACTGTCCAATTCGAAGTGCTCGTATGACGTAATTTTAAGTCGAAATTGTTTAAAAGTTGGTAAAATTACTAGAAAAACATAATTCATACGAAAAAAGATGTATTTGCTTTTTTTCGTATTTGCGTTTGCGTTGAAATATATATATATATACACAGGGATGTCACGGGATCCCATCAGGATGTCCGAATCCCACAGGGTTTTGGTCATCACAAGATTAAGAATATCGCTGCATGCGCTCGCCGTACAGACGTCGCCGTAAATTGCTGTGACGTCTCAGGTGCATCGCAAAATCTACTTAATAAGTCCAGATAAGCAAAAGAAACAATA
Source organism: Antedon bifida (assembly GCF_963402885.1). Taxonomy (NCBI): domain Eukaryota; kingdom Metazoa; phylum Echinodermata; class Crinoidea; order Comatulida; family Antedonidae; genus Antedon; species Antedon bifida. The sequence goes on along the minus strand of NC_136233.1, from coordinate 7,335,089 downwards.
AAAAAATCAACATTTATATTTTTTACGATTTATTTACAAAGTGTGTTTACTAGAAATGTTCGCGATTTGCCAGAAAATCATTTTCAATTTTGCGATGCACCTGTGACGTCACAGCAATTTTTACAAGGTATTTGTCGTTTTCAAAAAGTCGAGCGGCATTTTTTGTAAAAAATATTTCTTGTTTTATGTAGTAATTCGACAGTTTCAGATGTATGTAGAACCAGATAACACTCCAGATGCTTCAAGCAAAAAGATAACAGTAGCTACACCTAATGATGAGGAGCAAGTTCTACTTCCACTTGGAGAGACCACATTAACATCTAATTTAGGATTGCCTATTATTGTAGTATGCACCAAGGTAAGTCAAGATAAGTTACAATTAATTGTAATGTTTAAGAACACACAAAATTACTGAAGACGGACAAAGTAAAAACATAGACATATCTGGAAATTGTCCTGTCGCAATACGAGAGCTGCAACTGATGATGAGATGAAAGTACATACAAACTTAACTTAATGATCTTGGAGTGTAAAAGTCTTGAAATAAATATACTATTCATCTTCATTCTGATCAATGATACAACAGATTAGAAGTATACTCTACAAGTATTAGAAACAATTGTCACAAATTAATAGTTTATAACAAACCAACTGAAAACAACATTAATAACAACTTCATTGTTTACTACCAGCACATCATGTAAAATGATATGAATGACAATCAAATGCATTGCCCGAGTTACCACAGGAAATGCATGTCAGAATAAATCTTTACAAATGTCCCAGACCTCTTGTTTTGGCAATTTGAAAAGGCCTGAAAGGTAAGTTGTGTGTTCTGCAAAACCAAACATCCAACTTGGAATAAAAACAACTACTTATGAAAAACCTTTTTGAAATAAAACATTACAATTTTTTCTGTCTGTCCCATATAATAGTGTAACTGATAGTTGATAATAGAATGATAATAACATTGTATAAGCATTTTATTTATTTATTTTTAGTCTGATGCAGTGTCAAGTCTAGAGAAAGAATTTGATTACAAAATTGAACATTTTGATTACATTCAGCAGTTCATCAGAAAGTTCTGTCTATGTTGTATCCTTTTGGTTCATATGTAAAATAAGAATAGTGTATTTGCATGTTTATGGAATTATTGTTCAACAGTTTGAGCCTATCTTACACTAATGGATGTATTTTTTTATATAATTTTCCAATACTTAAGGAAATAGGTGTAATATCAAAATTTGAAGTATCAACCCTTTTTTTTAAAACTATAACATACATTTAAGACAAGGAATGACCATGGTTTAATGTTTTTATGTATGCATTTGTTTATACAAAATGTAAAGAATTGCTGGGAAAGTGTCTTTAAATGAAAGAACTGTATTGAGGCAGACGATTGTGTCATACTTGATGACATGTACATTGTTTACTATCCCGTCTTCCATCCATGTAAATAATGACCACACAGAAAGTCCTTAAAAAAATTATGGTCTTTGAAATGTGTCTGCAGAAAAATGCGTGGAGATAGTAGATGTATAATTATGTTCCAAATTGCTCTAAACAATTTAATATTACACTATGTATGGTGGTAAATATTTCCTTAAACAAAATAACAGACGGTGCTGCATTATTTTACATATCTGTAAAAGAAGAAAAGAATTGTGAATTACTCAAGAAATACCTTTTGCACAGAATATATGATTTTCCATTCAACACACCACCCTTAGTTGTTGAGAAGGAAGCCATTTTTATGTAATTCACAAGCATTGATAACCTATTCTGATTTTGTTTTAACTCAATAAAAACACCACATGGGAATGTATATAAGCTTATGTTCCATGTTACAAAAGTAAATTGTATCTCAGAAATTGAAAACTATATATATTTGAGACATTTTTATTAACTCACCGAAGAGAAACAGAAAAAAAATATTATTAGTAAATTCCAAATGAGGGTTATGTTTACTGTAAATAATTTATTCAAAAATAATGATTAAAAAAGAAAGATGTTTCGACTCCATTGGGTCATTCTCAAGTACAATGAACAGATTCTGAATACACAAATCAAGTGTCGAAAGTTTTAATAACAAAAAAGACCTTGTCTACTACCCTGTTAAATGAGTCACATTGTTTTTATTAAAACATTGGTTTTAATTGTCTTGTCTGACAGAATTTCATAGATATTATTATCATATAACATAAAAAGACAATGACTACAGACTTGGGGGAAAGTCCAAGTAGGAGTATGCTGTTGGTTATACAGTACTGCTGTACATTGCAAAGAAACTGAGTGCATCGTTTGTGCGTTTTCACAGCCGCCAACAGAATCACAAAATCCCATCAAAACAATCGCTTCTACTCCGGCCGTAATTAGAATTAGGCCTAGACCTACAGTCTCTTGGCTTTATCCTAGCTAGCCTAGAAGTGGCCTTAGGTTAGGCTAGCTAGATGATAGCCAGCAGCAGGATTTCCTCTCTAGACTCTTGATGGTTGAGACCTACCAGAAAAGATTGATTCGCGTCAACCAATCAAAGGGCGAGAATCCAAAATCGTTCAACAGTGAGCCCTCATAGACTCTCTTTTCCCAGACATTTTTTGGGTCCAGCAGCTGGGATCTATAAATTATAGTCAAGTTTACAAAGTCGCAAAACTGTCGACCTTAGATACTATAACTGCTGCTTGCTTTAGCTTCTGAATGAGTAGTCCTCATGGGACGTAGCTGGCTAGAGCAGCAGCTTGAAAAAAATGTAAATATGAATAACACACAAACAAAACAATTCCAAATGTTGACAATTCGATTTATGTCCACTTTTTATGATTTTATCTATAGTGTATCAATAATTAATATACCACGAAAAACATTTTATTCTTTCGTTAGTGTTTGCACGCATCATCTAATTCATGCAGCACAAATTTTCTTTAGCCTCTTTTATTTTCGTAAAGTCTGAACAGTCATAAGTATTGCTTTCATTTTTTAGCTTACATATATTTCAATGTGAAGGGATAGTGTATAGAAAAAAAATCAATGGCCGTAAATAGTTCCGAATTTTATTCTTGATACAATTTGTTTTTATTTTAATAATTTGTCAAAGTACTTTTATCAAGGTGCGCTTTTATTACGAAGCGATCATTCGCTATGGTTGACTGGCTGCCGAGACTAAACACTGTTTTAAAAGTTGATGGCCCGGCATGGTATTTGTAGATGTGACTCAACAACTCACGAAACATGTCAAATTAGTATTAAGTATTAGTATAAGTAATTTTTGCCTTTTTTCTTGTGGTTATCCTTAAAATTCAGGAAAGTGATATAGCCTATCGTGTACGGCCCCTCAATAAACTTTAGTGTACCAAATGTGAGCACGTACCATTCAGCGGCTTCGAAGGAGATACGTAAAATTACACGAAAAAATTAGTAGCATTAATATATAGATTCAGAATAAACAATGTGACTCTGTAAATCATTTTACAATGTATTAGACAAAATCTTTTGTTATTTAATCTTTGACCCTGATTTGTGTATATAATTAGTTTTTGATTGGACTTGAGAATGATCACACTTTTTAAGTGTTATTTTTCTATTAATTAAATTATTGTGCTTTTGAATGAATAGTGTGTACTGAACAACACATTAGATTTTTTGTAGTAGTAGTAAAAAATGTCAGGTCAATTAAAGTTGATAAATAAAATTAATCAATTAAATAAGGAGAAATATATTGATTAGTTTTATAAATAGAATATCTAATTCTCTAAATTATGTTATTGTTGTATTCCAATGTGTCTATTACCACGTTCACATGTCTTGGTTCACTTGCGAGCAGATGATCGTTCTGATCAAGTGCGGAAAATATTGTGGGGGTCACCATTCATCTGGATGAACTATAATACATTCAAAATAGTCTTTTTTTTACACAAATTTCAGTAAATTACCCATGTTTTATGGTAGCAGGTCAAGTCGGCCCTAAACCGTCAAAGTCAAGTCGGTCCCGCATCAAGTCGGCCTCAAGTCAACTCGGCCTGACGTCAACTAGGGCAAAAACTAATCGGTCAACTCAGCCCCATTCAAGTATGGAACGCAAAAAGTGCTATGTCTATTATTATTTAATATTATGATTATGACTACAGTATACACGCTTTTCAAAATTAAGAAATATAAAATATTCATATAAAAAATATATCGTATATATATCATTGCTGATATGAATACGAAGTATGCCTACTTCGTCTGTGTTACAAAAACACATGCAGGTACTTTTAGCCATGGAGCTATAAAATTAAAATAATTATTTTATACCTTCATGATTTGGCCAAACAATCGTACATATCGTTTTTTCCATGATTTGAGAATAAGTACATGTTTTAAACAAGGCCATATACATGGCTGCAGTCGCGTGCTCAGATTTGACTATTTGATTGACAGTGAGCTTTAGATTACGCGACTAAAACGGGGAATCCCTGGCAGTTGTGGATGATCAAAACAGCTTCCATAGGCGCAGCTACGTTGGTTTCAGATGTTGTCGCCTAATGTATACACATTTCTGAAGAAATATCAAATGTAATAAATGAAATTTGGTGAAATCATTTTCGTTGCTGAACATATTATTTATTATACGGTCGTTGTTTGCCGAGGTGGTGCTAGCCGACCTAACAATGCACATAAAATATTTGATTTTGGTTTTTGATTAGCCTATTTCAAGCATTGAGGTTCAATAAGAACACTTGTCTGCCATAAAAATGTAAAAAATCTGTATTTTTAAGTTTCCCTCCATTTAGTACTGCAACTGCTCCCTAAAAACAAAAATAATGGCAAGTATCAGACATGTGAACGAAGCTTATAGATGCTTAATATTAAATTTGTATACACATTTTATTTTTTAACATTTTTTTAATTATTTGCTATTGTGTGATTTTGTAATAGAACTAATAAAGCTTGATTAATGAATTTCAGACCATCAGGCTGGGATTCTTTGAAAAAGATTAGTATTTGCTATGAAAACATGACAAACATCAAGCCAGATGATCCATTTGAAGATGTGCTCAGTAAACCTCCTATCAGAAAGGTAATCTAACATAAACTTAAATGTCATTCGATAACATTATACATTTTACATACATTCAGATACATTTTGTTGTAATATGGATGCAATATTTTTACACAGTCAGCTGAAATCATGGCATTTTCGTATATATATATTTGGCATTAGTTATAAAATGAACCTATAAATTAATGTATAGGTCCATATATCATCATCCACATGATGACATAATAAATTACAAATTATTAAATCCTACCATAGTAAGAGGGCACTCCAATATACTGTAGAGTTGGACAATTGGGTGGTATGGAGTACGATAGCATTTTGGAGGGTAGCGTTATTAATAATTGTTACTTTGGTCTTTGTGTGAAATGGGTACTAGTTTACATTTTTTAATGCTATTGGAAAATTGTATCTGTGTTGTAAAATTTTTAATATTTTAAATAAATATTGAATGGACTGTTTTCATTTTTTTTATTAGCCTTTTCAAGATTGTCGTGAAATTGTTGCTGAAGATGAACAATTGTTTTTGATGAGACAGCAAAATTTGTTAAGCAAAAATATTTCACAAATTAAAACAGCTGTAAGTTTCTTTATATTAAATGCTTTTTACTATATAATTTGTGATGAAACTAGTAATGCCCCAGGAAATGAAAATGCACATATTTTTTAAATTTTATTTATTTGTTCTTTATACTGGATGTAAACCAATTAAACATGATTATGTTTTCTTGCGTAAAGGAATCACCCCAGCGCCCAAGCAAGACATCGGGATCACCGTCTGGAACTCCAGGAAGTGCTAGCAAAGTTAAAGTTAGTAAAATAATTTTCTTCACATACATTGTCAGGTAATAGAGCATTTTTTTACAGTGTGCACATCTCTTTTTGTGGACAATGTGTGATTTTTACTGAATAACATGAATTTTACCCTTATTGGCATTATTCCACCAAATGACTAAGTACGCAAGCTTAAATTCAATAAACTGGAGGTGGGTACACCATGGAATCACCGACTTAAAATTGTTGGGCACACGCTTAATTGTGGAATGACAATCCTGCCAGTTTGCTTGCTCAATCCCAGTTTACCAAATCCCAGTTTGCCGAATGAAATTGCTGACTGTAATAAAAACTTACAAAAAATGTACTTATAATATTTCATGCTAAGATATGTGTTTATGGCATTGTTAATAAATTTTATTACCTTAGGTCTACATATCTCATGTGCATACCTAGGCCTGTTAAGAGCTTGTTTCATCACCCACGACAAAAAGGTGTGCAGACTACAATCAACTTTTCTTCTGATAAACATGCACAATTTTAAATTTTACAAAATAAAAATATCAGATGGGGTATAATTCATGTTTGTTTTTAACTTATTACTATTATTAATAATCATCTAGAATGTTGAATTTTAAGAATTATATTCTTGTCACATCTGCCTGTTGGTGATGAAACGTATGGTATTCACTTGGCTACATACACCTATGTGGGACTAGCTAGGCTAGTTTGACATAGTTTTTAGGTGAATAAAAAAGACATTACAATACCAATATATGTAAGGTAATATACTTTATTAATTATGCCATAAATGTGGCACATGCAAGGGAAATCGGACATAAGTTGCATTTGTAGATTTGTGGAGACAGCCAAAAACAATAAAAGGCTGAAAATGTTTATTTAGCTATATATATAGCTGAAACAGTATTTATTTACATTACCTTGGTGTTTTTCTATTTTTAGACAAATAAATAAATCAATTTTAACATTTTGTATGTTGGTTGGGTGTAAATTATGTATGATTTTCATAAAACCTATCATGTTTTATGCTTAAATTGAAACCAGTGGGTTGATTTTAATGAAGTTTCATTGAAATAAAACAATTAGAATACCCTTTTGCTAAGGCGTAAACTGAAACGCCTCGTTTATTTTTTTGTATTGTCATTTCCTGTTACTTAACTTTAAAAGCATTTTTCTCAAAACACTGATTGTAACAACCAAAACTTTAGACTGAGATATCTCTGGAAGTAGACATGGTATCAAGATATTTTTTTCAGCATTTTAAATCTTGGATTATCTAGTTTTAGTATTTGTGTGTATTTTTAGTATCTTGAGATATATATCTCAATTTTTAAAATTCCGACTTATGTCTGCTTTCCCTTGCATGTGCCACAAATGTTATACATATCATAAAATGAAATATGAGTATGTCTTTTTTAATTTTTATTAGAGTTTGATATAGATGTATTACATAGTTATAAGTCTGTTGTGTGAAATTTGGTCACATAATGAAAGACCAATACAATTGAATTGAAAGGATTCATATTCAAATAAACAATTGTGCCAATCCAAAAAAACATTTGCAAATGCTTCAAAATCTTGAGTATTTGAGCCACAGGTGGGTTAGTCAATGTAGCGTTCAATATGGAAATGATGTCATTATTACCCACAAAACATAGTCTGTAGCGGAATTAGTATGTTAAGTGCGTTAAGGCACAAAATTGGTTTCACAATTGCATTGGTATATAAAAATGTCTCCACTCAAGATTGGAACTAATTGTTTTTTTTTTAATTGAAGATTGTATTTAAGACCGGTTGTTCAATAAAAACTGGTCCTAATCACACAAAACACATTGTGTGATCGTTATTCATGTTTAACGTAAAACCATAGTTATCAGCACGACAAACGCAATGTGCACATCATACGTTAGAATATTTCGCATAGAAAAAAAGATTATGCCATTATAACCTGAAGAAAATAAAATGTTAGTGTTCTCTCTATTTTGTGTCTAAACAGTATACACTATAGTATATACTGTATACATAAGCATAGGTAAAATTACGGGACCAGTCCTTATTCCAATTTTTAACATGATGACGTCATCAAAATGAAACACAAAGATAGCAACCGAGCAACAACATATTAACGTGTTGAGGAAATTTGGACACATAGAATATAGATGCGCACTGTTTTAAATGTGATGAACTATGACGCAAAATATGAAAATTTAAATTCAACTGGCCATATGATGATGTCACAACATCCGATACACAAAATGTTTACATGAATTTGGATCTACAATTCAACAGCTTTCAGAAAACGTTTTAATAATGAGTATCACTTTTTATTCTGAGGAGCTATAATTTATTGAAATTTTATGTAAAGATGAAAATAATGACCCACATTATTCACACTTTTGAACATGTTGAAGTCATCAAAATTAAAATGTTTGTAACTCCTACAAAAGATAATTGATTCTCGACATAATCCTTAAGCATATTAATGTGACATAATTGTCTACTGTTTCATCTTTCTTGTGTCTTAATGACATAATTTAGATCACTCATCTTTGATTCAATTTCATATGGACCGTGCAGTCGTGCTTGCATTGGGCTTTCCTGAATGGGAAACAACGGCAAAACTTTGTCCCCAGCTTTTTGCATTTTTATCATACCAAGTTTTCATCTTAGTTTGTGCTTTTACCAAATTTACTTTTGCAATGACAGTCGCCCTTAAGTTTATTCTTAAAGTCACATACATAATCAATAAATTAACATTTAGTTCCTTCCTTCCACTTATCTTTCAGTAATTTTAGTGGTCCATGCACCGAGTGACCAAAAACCAACTAAAATGGGCTGAAACCAAATGTAGGCCTGACTAGCGATTGTTGATATTAAATATTAATAAAAATGCTTCGTTTCCATTTCATCGTACCAGAGTTCCTCCAGAAAAATTTATTTAAATCAATATATTCCATGTTAAAATATCACAAAATAATACTACAATATTGTGTAAAAAGTAATTCTAAATATGGCCCTATACGAACTAATCAGCCAACACAGCTATAATAATATATTCATTGAATAAAATTTAATAACCCATAACCCACATTACAAATCAAACATGTTGATACTTGTCTGGTGATACAGTGGCGTATCCAGTGGGGGGGCCGGGGGGCCCGGGCCCCCCTGATTTCGTGTCCGTCGGCACATCATCGCGTCCGTCGGCAAACAAAGGTGCCGGGAAAAAAATAAAGTTAGGCAAATAAGGATAAACTATTATTCTGACAATAATTGAACTGTAAACATAATTCTTTTGAGTGTTTGTTTATTTACATATCATATCATTCCCTTCAAATCAACTATTTTTTATTTTCATTACATCTAACCAAACACGTAAAAAATGTGGTTAAAATATCTTATCATCTATCACGTACGTACGGCCGTACGCGCTAGATTGTTTACTCAAAAGTCTTTGAACGGTCCGGTGACCTTACCATATTCAACCTTGTTTTTGCAGTTGAGCCTCTCATGACCAGGGATTTGTATGTCTTCCTACGCTAAGATTATATAGTTCAAAAAATTGCCAAAAACCCGTTTTTTTTCCGATATGAGGCCTTTATTATTCAAATAAAAAAAAAAAAAAGCACACATACCATAAAAAATATCCATGTATTTCATTTTTGGAACAGAATATTCCGTGAGGCTCAACTACAAAACCACCATTTTGTGATATGATGTCATCGTAAGCCAATCAAAGCTGAGCTTTCTCGTGATTTAGCATTGCATGCTCACGGTTGAATGATTTTGGATTCTGGCTGATTTGATTGGTGGATGCGAATCACCCGCAGCGGAATGTTTTCTCTCGCGCGTGTACCATGAAGTCGATCATACGGTCTCTCTGATCGTTACTACACAAAGTTAGAGCAATGAATTTGTCCGAATTCAGCTTTATATATTTTATAAGCATTTAATAACATGTTTTATTGATATTTCCAATGGTGATATATAAAATAAATTACTAAAATTTTGCATTGTTATCCCGTATATAAGACAAATGACTATGCAATCCTAGAACATATATTGATCAGGTTTATGTACAGATAATGACACTAACTTTGTCGGCAAATTGGCAATTCCCGGCCCCCCCAACTTAAAAATCCTGGATACGCCACTGTGGTGATACAAAAATTGGATGAAAAAAAGTTGTCCCACTTCACTGAGGTTCACCGGCCGGATGTGTGCCATAGGCCTAGTGGGTAAATTTATATTTTGTTAATAATATGTCATCGAATTTAAAACACAGTGATACGATGTTTAATTTGATTCACAATGTTACCGTATAATATTTTTATTGCATTTAAGGAAACATTTCTGACGTATTTCATAGGTTTCATTTACTGTAGGCCTTATCAAGTAATAGACAGACAAATCCCCTACTCCTCTTGAAAGATGTACTACAGTAGGTTCTTTAAAGTGAATACAAGCATTTTGTGTACACTGGACTATTCCTCTTTACTATATATAAATAAGTTTGGTACCAATCTGTATATATTTCCTACTCATATACATTTAAAAACCAATAAATGCAACAGTTATACAGAACTAGAGGTCATAAGGTATTGTATCTTCCATCTGCAATCCTCACCACACATATTGACTCTACTCCACTGCTGAACTTGATGTTATTCTTCACTATTCCATGGAATTCTGTGCAGTAAGGCACCTCCATCTAGGATTTACATCATTTAGTGAGTTAGATATGGAATCAGGAAGGAAGTTGCTTCCACATGGTTGGTGGTTTCAAAAAGTGCTGGTGGATAACTACAAGGTTCATGTTCAAAATTGTCAGCATTGACCGAGTCACCTGCAGTACTTGGTTTGGTATTATTACAATTTGTGGTTGGTATGTCATTAGATTGGCTGGACCATAAGGTTTTCTGTCATTTTAAAAGTGTTTTCAATAATATCCTAGGCCAAAGTTATTTTTGTATAATTTATTCTATGCACATTTTGAAAGTTCACCATAAGGAGTAGCACAAGGGGTATTCTTGAAGCCTTAAGAATAAATATTTTATAATTTTCTTTCAAAATCGCTTTAGCTGCCAACCCAAATAGTACTACCACAATTTCTTGATGGAAGTGCAGAGGATATCACCATAATATACTCTATTAATAGTTGGTCAGGTTACCAATCATGGCAAAAATTCTGTAAATGTTTACAAAAAGCAGAACGTGCATTAGAGCCATTAATGATCATTATTAGATATTACCTTTCTAATACTAATACTGATCTGCATGTGCCTAATTGACCAATGAAATTTGCAAAAATACAGTGCGTGTTTAATAAACAGGGAAATTATTTATTTATATTATATATTTTTCTAAAAGTTGTAGTTCATTTGTTTAGAGTGCATTGTTGATTTTAATATCATATTGGGAAATTTTTTGTTACTAATCAGATTTGTATTTTTGGTGAAGATTTCCTTCCAATCAGTGCACCTTTATATAGTATTGTTTTATTAGGTACATTAATGATTTTTAAAAAGTATTTTGAGATGATCATGACACTTTATTTTCAGATTGATCCAAGCAAAGCTGGGGGAACACCTAATGAAGGCGTTTTAGCAAATTTCTTTAACAGTTTACTTAGCAAGAAAACAGGAGCAGGATCCACACAGTCAAAAGCTGGTAAGTATTGTTATTATTATTGTTATTCTAATTGTCCTTTATTCAAATAAATACCATCCTAATTGGTATAATTAATACATTAAGTTTAAACATCTTTTGAAACTAACTTCCGTGACACAGTGTGCCATTTCAGCCTAAGAAGGAAGACGTTTTAGACGGCTTGCAACATGGGTAGAAGTATCCCAGAGTCCTAACGGGACACAGATAGCCCACAGATATTCCTGCCAGTTTACTCAACAACGCGGCTATCGGGGTTTCACGCGATTTCAAACATATCATATTTTATATACTATTCCCCACAAAATATACTCAGATGCTTTATAAATATATTTAATTTGATCTTTATTAATTTGCAGTATGATGCTTATTTTGCTAACTACTGTACCTTCACACGCGCTGTCCAAAAATAAACAAAAAATCTAAACATGTTATCGCCAGCAACGGCCAACTTAGTTGAAACCAGGAAGTTGCAAGGTGATGACTCGGAAATTACTTCTACCGTGTATGGTTGAAATCAGAAATTTTGTTTTAAAATCTTTTATTTATCGTAATAGTGAGAACTAATGTTAATATCAAATCTACGTTTCGCGTTACATCTGAGATAGATTAGCTAGGTATCCAAGGTGGAGATTTGTCCCGAAGTTTTTCCATTGTGCTCGCCTACTGTATGTTAGAATTAAGCATAATTTATATATAGATTGTATTATTATTATTACATATTTGCAATATAGGGCCTCATGTAGCCCCACATAGAGACACCAGAAAGGATTCATAGAGGATTGGCACTTGTGTTTATTTGGGCAAATCCATAAATGTTCCGTATGGACCAATCTATGAACTCACAGTTTTACCCCATATTAATTTCTGATACAGGGCACCACATAGAGATTCCAAAAAGGTCCTTAGAGAGTTCATTCAGGCAAATACATATGGGTTCTTTTAGAATCCTGTGCGTACCGACAAGTTTTTCCTGTATGTGCCAGACTATTTATGGGACAGAATGTGTGTTCCATTTCCATTACAAAGCCGGTATGTCCCATAGAGAATGTCAGATCTCATAAGGTTCCCATATGGCCTGTAAAGTAATTTGATTACATATTTTCGATGTGGGCCCTTCATACAGTACCAAAGTATTATAATTAGTAAATTAACTAGTTAACAATATAATTCATTAGAGTGAATATAAATCGTATATCTATTATAAATAATGTGCGTCTAATTTCAGCTCTACGCCATGTCGTTTTTTAGATGAGAAAAGCGGGTCAAATGTCAAAAATACACAAAAAAATGGTTGTTCAATTTAAAAACAATTTGCATTATGTCAAGTATAAATAAATATATTGCGAAAAATTTGACACCAAAATTGGCTCCCTATGACAAATATTTATTAATTATTTATTGATTATTATTATATATTAACAAATAGAATAAATTAATTTATGCCAAAGGTCAATAACGTCATGTTCAAGACTAAATATACAGATATTGCCTGCTTAGAGGTTAAATATAAGATTTGACATCCCCGAGGGAATGATATTTTGTTCGAGGGAATATATATTTCCCGAAGCGCTAGCTAGGGATTGTCAAATCTTATATTTTACCGATATAAAAGGCGATATCTGTTATATCACATAGCCAACAACAAGTTGAATATCTACTGCTGGATCGGGTGTAGCTAGGCCTCCTTTGTAATAAGCCTGCCTAGTTAGTTGTTGCATTCACCTTACCTTGCGAAGAATTACAGATAATTACTATAAATTAATGATTCCTTAGCAATAAAATATTCAGTTAGGCCTAGGTCGTTTAATTAACAGAAGAATTTCCATCAATAAGCCTACATTAATGATAATAATATTATTATCAGCTAGGCCGAATAAATAATAATTCGTCTTTTTCGAGGATCCGAATCACCAGATGTTCAGCATGCCGCACGTACCAGGTTACTACTGTGAGTATTAACCAATCAAGGTCTTTCATCATAGGGAGAGCTAACAACAAATGAGGTTGCTATGTATGCATAGTTTAAATAGTTTAGTTGATTAATTTCTTCAAGCTGCGTGGCGCAGCGGATAAAACGTTGTCTTGTGATGATGGACAAATCATCGTGAGTTCAAGTCTCAGTAGATGACTTTTATTTATTTATCGCAAAGTGCGAGTGTTGTCACACGAAAATTACAGTCAATATCATCATACTCGAGAATTTGCTTGATTTTATATGTTTAATGACAGGGACATGATAATTACGTGAAAATTACTCAGTCAATGTCATCATACTCGAGGATATATGCGATTTACGATCCTCGCAGCGGTAGTCATGTGATGCAGTTTCAACCAATCACGTTCACGTATTTACATAGGCTATGTAATATAAATATATATCTTGGGAACAATTTGCACCCAGTTTTAATTCTCTGACCTGCTGTTAATTAGATATGGCAAAAATAAGTCAAAGTTCAAAATTGCTATTAAAAAAATGGGGTTTCTGTTTCTATTAGAGCTAATACATACATTGTGAACAATTTGACACCAAAATTAACTCAATGCGTCCAGTAGATCCAGAGATATAGCATGTTTGCATGAAAATAGCGGCTATTTCGTTTATGATACATACGCAAATTGCTCAATGCTGACAGCCGGAAAAAATTCTTCATTCTGATGGTCTCTAGAATCAAAATCCATAAAAAAAAAAAATATTTTATCATTAATAATTCAATTATACAGTATCAGAATTTTAGTTTAGCTAACAATCATAATATAGTATATATATATACAGTAAAATAAGACATTTTGTCGTTGGAATTCTAATAAGTAATATATGTATATTTTTAATATTCATGAGAAGGAATAAATATGATCGATTTTTAAACGTATTTATAAACTAAAAAATATAGCAACTCTAATGTCATCTAAGTGATCCTACATATTTTATTTTATTTATTTGTTTTTAACTGTTCTGTATAATATCTTTTAAATTAGGCCTACTATGTATTTTTATATGTTATAATTTTTCTTTACTTTTAAACTTGTAACTGGACCATTTTGGAAAGCAGTACTGCATTACTGAAAATGAAATCCAGTCAAAAGAATAAATAAATTATATAATTATAATTTTTGTAAGGTCAAACCATCATATTATTACTATATGAATGGCCAAATAAACAGTGAAAATTAATAATGGCCAAACATTCATCACAACTCACCATAATGCCTACTGTGTATTGGACCGTTCTAGAATATCAGTACAGTTTAATAATCAAATGTGATAACTCTTTACAGGAGATAAAGCAGTTCGGAGTGATGCAAAAGCAGAGTTAGATCGAATGACAAGAGGAAAACCAGTGACAACCCAAGCAGGTTCATCTGCTGGTACATCATGAGTTTAAAATATGTTCTCAATAACTGTAGTAAGTGTAAATGTATCAAATGTTAGTGTATAGTAACCACATTTGTGCAATCTAAAAAGTCAGAAGCATTTACATATTATAGTAGTAGTATAAATGTTTTTTTTTCTTCACTTTAATCATTTTGCAAAAAATATTGTATAAACATTATGAATATTGCTTACCCACCCACTTTAGTCTTAACACAAGTGCTTATAACTTTTATTTGAAACATAAACAATTAAATTCATTTTTAAACTAGGGTTTTTTTTTATTTTACATGATACAGTACTTTTCATTGTACTTCTCAAAAACGAAACAATTATTATTCATTTTCATTCATAAATTAATATTAATAAGAACCAGTTTCCCTTTTAAGTTCTGACGTGGTATATAATATGTATGTAGTTTTAACCGGATGGACAAGTTTTGATAAACTGTATTTATTTGGCATAGTATCAATTTAGATTTTAATTACATGTTTTCAATTTATTGAAATAATGTAAATAATCTATAACAGTAAAGATCTGTTTTCTTGTAGTGATTGATTATGTATTTATTTATTTAGGCTACCTGGACCTTTCATTAACCTTGTTAAATTTTTATCCACAAAAATTGCATCAAAATAAATACATTTGTATAAATTTAATTTATGTTTATAGATAACTTTTATAAAACTAGGTACTGCGCTACCATATCCATTTTCAATCACGCAGAAAACAACATAGGCCCTAGATTAACAGTTTGTTGCACTTGCATTTAGTAAAATAAATATTCTCCATAATTAGCACAATTGTATGTTTTTTTTTATGTTTGTTTGGGTAAAGGAAGTCATGCATGGCTTATCTTTATAGGTCCATGGTATGAAGCAAATAAATTGCTAAAAAATAATCGATATCTACTGTTTACATTCACCGAAACAGGGAGGTCACTTCAAAATTGTTCCTACTATTGAACATTTTCTACAGCGCTACAGCTATATTGGTCGGTCGGTTGGTAAACATTAACTTGGCCTTGTTATTTATATATCAGTGGTGGTGCCAGCTGGGGAGGGCAGTTGGGACAGAGTCCTGCTCACTGGCTTGTGAAAATCTTTTAAAACTAGCAGGTCTGAAAATAATTCTAAAAAGTGGTCCAGAATTGGCACCGTGGTCCGAATTTTCACCAAAATTGGACAGTGTTTATATTCAATCAACCAAGCGAGTAGAGTCTTTAATACATTAAAACCTCCACACATTATATTACAATAAATTGCGGTCTTTCTATCCCATGAATTAAGTGCGCATGCGCAACCTAAATAGGTGCCCTGACGACTGAGATTTAGACTCTTCCTTGTTTAGGTGGTGAAGATAACAGATCGGATCTCCTCTGTTTGGATGCTCAAACACATGCATATTTATGAGTTGTTAGCTAACCGTCGTTATTTAGGATTTTCTGAGCTGATGAGTTCGCAAAAATGGTAAACTTATTTGATTTTTTATAAGCGAAATCAATATTTTTTTCGGATTTTTTTCGGCGAAAGTGCATAACTTTATTATAACTACAAAATGGTCTATTCAAAATTTGATTTAGTCGACCATTTAGCCTGCCCCCTCGAGGACTAAAAAAATCTGTCTCGATTTAGTCGAGGTTGGCCTGATTTAGTCGGCAATTTAGTTGAAGTTCGGTTTATGAATTAAAATGACGTCATTTTTAAAGTTTTAGCTCGAACTACGACTAAAGTCTGGTTTAAGAATACGGGCGTGAAATGATGTCTCTACCTGGAGTAGTTATGGTGATACGTAAATCCTGTGTGAAAGCATAGTCAATGGAATTATTGACTATGGTGAAAGTTACCTTAATTCTTTGAAAATAAGGTCAAATACTGCACTTATGGTCATTTGTTGGACAAAATGTTCCATAAGAACAATTTGGGAAAAAATAATTAACTCTCTACAACTAGCGGTTGGTGTTCTATGGGTAGGGCCTATATCCTATATTTTAAACATTAATTTGCATATTTCAGCTAATTTGCATGTTCCAAAGGTGTGACTGAGGTATGATTTGTGGAATTCCATCCCCTCATCATATGTGAAAGAATATAGAATAAAATGAAGTTTCTACCTATATTAGTTGTGAAAATACGTAAATCATGTGAAAATTACATATAATCCTTTAAAAATAAGGTCAGAGGTCAAAAACAGCATTTACGGTCATTTTTTGATAAAAAGTTCCATAAGAAGGAATATAAACATGTATATTCTGAACAATTTAGAAAAAAAATCAACTCTCTACAATTACTGTAGCGGTTGGCGTTCTATGAGTACCCTATATTTTTACCCTTAATTTGCATATTTCAGCTAATTTGCATATGTTCCCAACGTGTGAATGAGTTGTGATTTGTGGAATTATATCTCCACATCATGTGTGTTCAATTTAAAAATTAAAAGCTTTGTTTGCAATTTGACTTTAAATTCTAGATTGCCTAGACTATACATGATATATAGAAAAATACTGTATATAGTGGCCATTTTGGTTTTATGGACATTAACCTGATTTCTTCAACTACATTTTGTCTCCATTTTTAATATGTTGTTCTGATAGGTCTTTAGAGATATTTACCACAAAAATAAATTCTGTCTAATTTTGTCTAGGTATACCCATTATTTTTTCTACATTGCCCGGTAGTAGGGTTTTATGATATGAAATATTGTGAAGTACAATATGCTAAAATTATGTTTTGTTATTTTTTGGGAATTTTTAATTGGTTGTTTTATGTAATTTATTTTCATGGGGTGTAGGCCATAAGGAGGATGAGGTTGGAATTATATTTACTTCTTTCTAATTATTAGGCCTATACCACCAGAAAGCACACATCGTTGTTCATGTTAAAGACAAACCACCAAACATTCTTACCACCACAAATCAAGACATTCAACTAAGTCAGTGTTCTCCAGTCGGAAATGATATTCACATACTTTGGAAGCTTTTATAAAACATGACAATTTACCAGAAGACTATGAAATGCAGTATTATGTCCTATACCATACCAAACATGAGGACGGAAAACTGACATAATAATATTAATCAATAATCGTCTATTATTTTAATATATTTACACAAAAAAAATACAAGAACAAAGATAAAGATGAATATTAAAAATTAATATATTAACAAGATTCTGTTTTTTTTTTTGTGACTGCATTCATTTTACAGTGAGCACTAATATTATTTGCAATGACTCTACAAATTTGTATTTTAATTAAATCAAAATAGACACTGAAATATAATATAAATGCTGTATAATGTACCTCTCGGCACTATACACCCATGTACAGATTTGTGTATATACTGTATTACTATTGTACTTGTCTTTTTTATTCCAGAACCTTAAAATCATTATGAGCTGGTAGTAAAATATATATATAAATAACAAAAAGATCGTCATGGAGGGGAGTAATGGGAAGGTTTTAAACTAATATCATGTGAAGGGGAGATATCTCAATTTCAATTTCTTTATTGCTGCAAATGCCATCAAGGGCTAATATCCGCTTAAACATACTACATCATACAAACATATACATATTTACATTTAAAATTGTTGTTATCATTACTATAGTTATTATTGTCATTACTACTGTTGTTGTTATTATAATAATTGTTATAGTTATATTTATAGTTGTTATTTTATTATAATTAATATTGTGTAATAAATTATAGGTCACATCTTAAGGGCAGTCTTCTAGTTATTAATAAATAGTTAAACTTGTTTTGTAAGCCAGTCATTCCGTGTGCATATTTGGCAAAAATGTGGTAAACTCCTCTTAAACAAGCATCCCATACTACAGTTCACCAAATAAAAACTGTCCATTTCATGATCAGTTACGGTTCCTTGTTATTTATTCAATGACATTCCCTCTGCTACAAGAAAACCAAAAAAATGTTATTAAAATAATGTAGTAATAATAATCATTACCACAAGGTTCAATTGTTGGACCGTTAGGATTTATCTTATATACATCTCCCATCGGTGTAATCATTCGTAATCATAACGTCCTTTTTCATGATACTGTATGCCGATGATATACAGTTGTATATAGCATTCGACCCGAAAATAGTAAATAATTATCAAAATGCACTTAATAAACATATACAAAATTAATGAATGGATGATTAATAATATGTTACAGTTAAATCAGGAGAAAAGGTTCTTTTGCTTTGCAAATAATCGTGTCGCGCTACCAGATCTTAAATTAAAATTAGATAACAATATTATTATTCGTACTTCAAATTGTATTAAAAACTTAGGTGTGATGTTTGATAGCTCATTGAATATGTCTTCCAAGTAAATGCTTTATGAAAGTCATTGAATTACCAACTCCATAATTTGTGGCATATATGTAAATATATTACTAAGGATGCATGCTATAATGCTGTCAGGGGACTGATCCTGTCCTGCCTTCACTATGCTAACTCGCTCTTGCTTGATGCCTGCCAAGTTGATCTTAACGATTAGAGTGAATAGAAATATGAGTCTTCTGAGTAGTTTGGCACAAAAAATATTCCAATACACCCAGTAGTTACCAAGTTACGCACAGTCCTAACTTTGACCATATTGACCTTTTGGCCCCTGTAACCAAGCATCCCAATTTGTTTTCGGCCAACAGCAAAAAATTGATTTGTATTGATATAAGTAAGCAAAAAAACATTGTTAACATAGTTTGCTAGAGGGTGCAGGTGAACCCTCTCTGGCTCCCCAACTATTGGCAATAAATAATGTTCTTGATTGTGGCACATCAGCACTAATGGTCACTGGTTATAAAGAATGTGGTAGTCAATAATGTCATCTGAATAAGCAGGTTCACTACTTCCTTCAAGGTTTTGAGCAACTACCTTTACATTGTACATTTTCTTTTTCACCATGAACTGTTTGCTATCTCTTAACAAGTATCTAAAGAGATGAACATTTATATTCAAAAGGTTAAATGATACTACCACATGAAAAAATGAGAAATGCAATTTTGCCAGTAGTGCGCAAGTTTTGGCTTTAATACCATTTGTGATATTTAGTAAAAATGTATTGATCACTTTCATATAAAGTAAAAATCTATTTTTATCATGTAAGCCACAACCCATAAACAATTATGTAGTTGAATGCAGCCTAGGACTAGTTAAGCATATTGAGATAAAAAAACAGTTTTTGGTGGATAAGAAAATGTGCTATGGTTGTGGTATGCCGAATGATAACTGAAATAATACAGAAATGTAAGCATCTTTCTTGTTTACATATTTGATGTTTACAGATGATGTAGTACAGAGGCACTTGAATAAAAGGAATCTCTAGAATAGAGAGTTGACCATTATGGTTCATTGGTTTGTTACCTGGAATGATATCTCGAATTTTAATTTTAAATGTGTTTAACAGTTACCATTACTGCTTGTACCGGTGAGTTGGCTTAACAAACCACTGCTTTTACTGGGACTGTAACGCTGATCAAACTTGGTAAACAGTAACTCACTACATAGCTCCGTTTACCTTTTATATGTATGTGCGAATTTTATTGTAATTAAAAAAAAAAAGTAAGTTGAATAAAAAAAAAATAAAAATATGAATAATAACAAAAAATATACTTTACTCAGGAAGTCTATCACCCAAGCACAGAATACCAAATAAAGCGCTGGCCTTAAGTTTCTGCTTCTTCAATTGGGTTATTATCATGTTACGAAAGCATGTTAACGTACCTATTTTAATTGACTGTACTCTGCTGTTTAATGTGTAACAGTAGATGGTGTGAACATTCAAAAAGTGTGTTTTAGTTTAGATGGAAGTTTTTTTTATTTATTTATTTCAACAATATTTTATGAGGGTGGTCCATCCAGCATCAGCTGATCATTAGGGACCCTCAAACAAACAGTAAATACGAAATAAACTATAAAAACACAAAATTAACAAAGAAATAAAAAATAAATATATATATATATAAATATACAGTATGCCAACAATGAAAGAAGGAAAAAAGAAATAAAATCAGAGAGAGAGAAACAGGTGTTTTTTCAAAAGAGATTTAAAGGAGGAGAAATTGTAAGAGTTACGAATGCTTAAAGGTAGAGAATTAAAGAAAGAAGGAGCATTGAAACTAAAAGAAAGTGTTCAACTAATGTGAATATTTAAGTGAAATTTACAAACAGTACATTTCAATCAAAACTACCTACCCTGTAATTTCTTTTGGTACATCTACCAAGAGTGTCCATGGATTAAAAACATGTTCTTTAACATCTTTTACAAATAATTGATAGCCAGTAGGTGCACTGTACTGCGGATGTTTGCTTGCTGTCCATCTAATGAGTACTTTGTATTCCTGCTCCATTTTAAAGTCTGCTAGTTGTATGGTAACAGGTGAAGGTGGAGCAGGATGTGCTAGTGAAGAAAAAAAAACAGTTGGTTAATATTTCAAAAGATAAATTTCATGTAAGGATTACAATAAAGCTTCTCATAGTACTGTACTCCAAAAATATAAATAAAATGATTTGCAAATCAACATTTTTTTCCATAACATTTTTATCTATTTTTTCCAATATGATTTTGTCAATGGAAACCCCTTTCTGGTTAACAAACAGCCATATGAATATCTCAACAACAACCACTGGTCAGAAAGTGATAATTCTAATGACCTTGAATTGACCTTGTGGTGGTGCACTATAGTGTGCGACCGCGACCGGATTATACAGGTTAAGAAGTAAGGAAGAAATATTGTCTAGAGGAGATTTATGACATTTAACTTGCAATAACTTTGGAGACACTATAAGGGCAGAAACAGAGAAATTAGTTAAGGCTGTACAGTGTTAAGGACAAACTATAGGTTTAAACCAGGGAGTGAGCCTCCCATTGATCTTCTGATTCTATCTTTATGAAGTAAAGTATAATTTATGCTAGCCTAGGCAACCTATCTAAAAAAAAACAGCCCAAAGTGAAATAAATTGCAAACAGAGATTGTTATTTTTTAAATGGTCACATATGATGATGAGATCAAAATGTGAGCATCACACCTCTGTCACTCATCCCGATGATATGCAAATTAGCTTAAATATGCAAATTAGGGTGAAATTATCTCAAAAACTACTAGTCCAAGAGATTTGATGTTTTCACTGATTTATTCAAAATGTATATATTTATAAAAACGACCGGAAGTACAACATTTGACCCTCGACCCCATTTCTCAATGTTTGCATACACAATGTGACTAAAATGTCTGTAGAGACAAATCACACCTTTGTCACACAACTCGAATGTATGCAAATTAGTAAAAGTAAAAAATGCAAATAAGGGGGAAAATTACAGTTGTCCTATATCTCGAAAACCACTAATGCTAGAGAGTTGATTCTTTCACAGCCGTATTCAGAATGTACATATTTCTATTTGCTTCAATGAAACATTTGACAACAAAATGACCGGAAGTATGACATTTGACCCTCGACCCCATTTCTCAATATTGCATATGGATAATGAAATTAAAATGTGTGTAAATAGTTTGTTCTGCCTTCAAATGACTCCGACACAGGTTTCTAATAGCCAACATAGGACTGTCAAAATCACACCTGTATCACTCACCTCCAAAGTATGCAAATTATTAGTACAAGTTACATGAAATATGCAAATTAGGGGGTAAAATTACAAGGTTAACATATCTCAAAAACTAGTACTACTCCGAGAGAGTTGATTTTGTCACGGAGTTATTCAGAATGTATATATTAATATTTGCTGTAATGAAACATTTGACAAAAAAATGACTGGAAATACAACAATTGACCCTCGACCCCATTTATCAATGTTTGCATACATAATGTGACTAAAATGTCAGTAGAGACTTTGTTTTGGACTCAAATGACTCAGATACACGTTTCCTATAGTCGGCATAGGACCACTTTGTAATTCCCAAAATCACATCTTTGACATACAACTCGAAAGTATGCAAATTAGTAGTACAAATTACATGACATACCAATAAGGGGGTGAAATTACAGTCTTCCCATATCTCGAAAACCATTATAGCTAGAGAGTTGATTTTTTCAAAGCCTTATTCAGAAAAGAAACGTTTAATTATAACCCCAAAACCATTGTCTGACAGACAATTTAAGTATTTTTTGCTTAAATTACAATTTTTTCAGGTAAATAATTGTTTGGTTAACGTGAATAACTATTTTGTGACAATAAAATGACACATTCAAAAACAAATTTGAAATAAATTAAATTTTTCGGGGTGGGGGGGGGGGGGGCAATATATCTTTAAAACTGTTACGTCAACAAGCAAGCAGCGTTTTTTTGTAAGAAATATTTCTTGTTTAATATATTTCTGTTATGTTACTAATAAAATGTCTAATTATTTCCACAAATATTTTACTTTCATTTTGTTAAAACTGGGGATGCATGCTATACTTAATATTCAGAATATGTAAAATCAAATAACCAAATTGTAGTTTTTTAAATCCATGAATTAGTAAACAAAACAGCTGGGGTGGGGTAGGTTAATACTTCCAAGTGCCTAGATTTAGCTTAGTATTAGTAACACACTACAGTACTCTAAATAACCCTGCTCTAAAAATAACCCATATAAAAATACAATAAAAGAATAGTAACCCAGGGTTACTATTAAAGCTTTATGGTATGCCGATAATATCAGTAGCCACAAAATTCTAAACCGCCTGGTGAGATACTAAAAATAAATTTTAAAGGATATAGCATGTTACACATACATAAAAACATTTTGATTAAAATAGATTGAAGTTCTGCATACTATGAGCTGCGACCCAAATTTCGGCTGGGAAACATTTTTTAAGGGCCACGGGGGTGGCTTGAGAAATTTAAAAACACAACAAATGTTTATCTGCTTGAAATTTTATATTAATTTTTTATATATTTGTAATCAACTCGCAATTCCATTTTATTTCAAGTTTCAATTGCAATGTAATGTAAAAAAATCGTGTGAGAAATGTGACACAGTGACATTATAAATAAAGTGAAAACCCTGGATATTATATATATATTACATGCCCTCTGTATTCTTTTAACATGGACCGAAATATCAAGTAGTGAGCCCTCTCTCTCCGAATATAGTTTTTTCAGGATACATTTTGCCAAGTACTTCACTCAGAGTGCGTTCATTGTTTTATTTTCTTTTGTGCCTGTGCACTATACCTTTTTTTACCTAAATTATTAAAAGAATGCAATTGAGTAACTTCAGATGAATAAACTAAAAATAACTTACGATGTTTCAGAGTTTTTACAGTAACTACTTTCGAGTGTCCACTGACCTTTGCTTGATCCGTGTATTTTGATGTCATGCATATTTGGTAGTAGGTAAATGCATTCAAGAGCGGGATGGTTATGCGTGTTACATCATCATCCCTTGTTGGCATTTCTTGGAAATATGTTAGGTTGTATATATCATAAGGATAACCAGCTCCTTTCAGGTATAAGATGGCTTTATATGTTTGATCTACATCTATTAATGGCCTGTAATTTTACATGCATGTACAAAATGAATGATTAATAAATTAAGTAGTGATCTAGTAGCATTCAATATTCAAGATCGAGTAATAGACCTATGGCAAATTTAATTCTTAAGGGACGGTATGGGAATTAGGGCGTAGCAGTAGCTCAAAAGAGGCCTATAACATGGATTTTGTCCCCACCTCTTGGATCTGCATTTTGAAAGTTGATATTGTGCAATGAATATGTTACCCACACTATATCAAAAGTTCACAACAAAATATTTGGAATATTTTGAACAATGGCCTCTCAAAGGTACCCTACTACCGCTAAAACGGCACTTTTTTAGGTCTGAAGTTACTTTTATGGGCCAATATCTTTAAAAGTCCTTGTTCAAATGCTATTATACTTTCTCTTTGAGTAGCCTAGTATATTATGAACACTTATACAAAATTTAAAAAATAAGTATTTCATATGTGAGGAAAACTGAAAAATTACAATTATTTAGTTGTAATTGAATTTTTCAAGATTTTTATAACACAATATCTTCGTAACTAATTGACATACCCTATTTATATTTTTCTATTTGAGAGGGTTGTTAAACAAGATTTAAAGTTTTAAGTTGTCAGCTTTTTTTATAGATAATTTTAATATTTTTTCAGCAGTTATATCTTGATAATCAACTCTTACTATGTATTTATATTCATGCAATGGGTATCCTAGTGGGTTAGTGACACACAAGTGAAGTTTCAACAGAAAATAAGTTATTGCATTTTTTTGTTTTTAGTGCCAATTTTCTGTGAACTCGACTCAAACGACACAAAGTCGCCTGCATAAATACTATCCCTTTTCTGTTCAACTACCAACCTTTTCAAACCAGCTTGATGATTTTTTTTATATAGGAAGATGCACAAGCTGAGAATTTTGCTAATTTTATAGATAATTTTAATGTTTTATTTGTTTTTGAGGAGTAGGCCTATGATTTCTTGGAAAATGGGTATTCTAGTAGGTTAGTGACACGTACCCCAGTAAATTTTCAACACAAAAATAAATGATTGTGCAATAACTTATTTATTGTAACTTATATATTGCATTGTTTGGGATTTTAGTGCCAATTTAGGTGAGGAGTTTCAATAAAAACAACTCTGTTTTTTGTGAAACACCTGTGAAACACCAGATAAGTACCAGCCCATTTTTACTGTTGTTATATTGATAACATGAATGTATGTTATTATTGTTGATAATGATACTGATAAGCGGTAATCGTGAGCAGAAAACCGTGTGACTTGTCCCATTTACAGAGCACCCGAAAATCGCGAGCGGTGGGATGTAAAGTAGGTGCTTGTAGGCGATAAGTAATAACATAGATTCTATGTTTGCGTTTTCCGCTTACCATTACTGCTCATCAGTGTAAATTGGCCAGCATACAAAATATTCAAAACAAATGAATGCAAGTTTTTAACTATATGATAGGTTCATAGGGACATCATTCAAATATAGATAAATGAATATAACAAACCTTTGTCTGTAATAAATCTGATAATAAAGTATTGGTGGTTGGTACTCAACAGGAATTGACCATGTGACTGTAATTGTTGTATCTGAAGGTACATAGGTCATCACCTCTGGAGCCCCGGTAACTATAAAAGAACAAATATTTATATCAAAATAACACTACTTCAAAACTTAGTAAATATAATACTTACTTTACATTAATGTTTGTCTGCTCACTCATGGCAATTTTTGCCTGAAAATAAATTTTGAACATTTTATGCACGCATACACATGCGTTATATGCGCATTAAATTTGGTTTAATTATGAAGATATCATCGGTGACACTAAAATGGCTACAGACACTATGCGCATGAAATGGATTTTGCGTTTTCACTAATGTTTAGCCTTACCGTACTATTTCATTAATTAACAAGATTACAATCAAATTACACCTTTTAAAAGCTGAATTGTCTAGTTTACAGGCGTGTATATGAAACATATCAATCAAAATTTCTTTAAGCTAAAATTATGTGTGTTGTGAAGCTCTTTACTAAACCATGTTTTTCGTGAAACGCATGGTTATGTCAGACCACTACGCAGTTAGTGTCTCTTTATGGTGTCGCTGACGACATGATTACATACGCGCATGGACCATGTAATTTTTGACTGTGAAAAGCTAATCACATCGACTCCTGGCCATAAGGAATATACTCTGAAAAAAAGACGTAGCTAGATGAAATTGATAATTGACAGACAAAATAATGCTAAGGAAAGAATAAATAAACAAAGAAATGAAAGCACTCAGAAACTGAGTGAAGTACTTGGCAAAATATATCCACTGACTCGGAGCATGTTGAAAGATACATTTTTTTGCTTTAGGTATTAGCTTTACATGGTTAAAATATTGCTGGGGTTAATAATTTGTTTAAATCATTTTTTGATACAAACAATTCCGGCATTGCAACAATGACCTTTCTAAAATCAAGATTGACCAGAATAATGATCGAGGAGTGTCTTGAAGCTGTGCCGATTTGCGGCGCCTCTGCCTTAACCCATGTAGTAAGCTTAACCGCTTGACCAGTCGACTAATGTTTTGGTCCATATCAAAGAATAATTATGTCTATGTTAAAAGAAGACAGAATGCGTGCTATTTAATATATCGTACGGAAGATAAGCTTTTGTGACATGACCAATATATCAATTTTCCTGAAAATCAATAGGCATGTTCTGTAAGTATAGAGCTATGTACAGAATGAAATAAGGAAGGACACACGCCGGTACTAACAAAACTAATTATCAACTAACAATAGTTTAATTTGAATAACAATAGAACAGCAACGCCAAAAACAAACGGGTGGATTTGAAAAGAAATAGGTTTTTTAAAACTACTCGTATGAAAAAGCCGGTACATTAAAGGTAAAGGTATTTATATTTGTCCTCAAGCTTAACTGGAAACTGAGGAAATTCGGATTAGGCCCTCCACGGACCCACGGCAGCCAGCAGTGCAGCGCCTACCAGATCAGCACACCGGGAGACGATCCCCTACTCTTTTCGAATAGTGTACCAAGTTCTTTAACGTGCACTGTTAAGTACACGGGACCAACGGCTTTTAACATATTAACATATTAATTCTAATATGTTTTGAAAATTACAAATCACAACATATAACTCTTGCCTCTTGTCCAAAAGTGAGGTTTTTTAGACTAGTAGTTCTCGAGAAAATGCAATTTCAGTACACGTGTTACTTTAAGACTGCTCGCCGGCTTTTAAAAATTGTCTCCTATCTTTTAACACTAGCCGGTCTGAAAATAATATCATTTTTTTTATTAATACACCAATTTTGTTGATTTTCAATAGGCATGGTCTAAAAGATAGAAAGTTTCTCCATTTAAGCTTTTTAATTTAAACTATGAGACTAAAATGAAAGTTCGGGTCCATTGAAAATTTTAAAACCAACTCAGTTTACTGTAGTAAAAGAATCCAGGTTAGTCCAAACCAACGATTGTTAAAGACCCCATTCTCTACAATTTGTGATGTTTTGTAAAAATAATGCATATATATTACTTTAAAAACATTAAACCATGTTGTTTTAGATGTACGTTTTATGGTAAATTATGATGAAAAGAGAGAAACAATGCACTACCCAAGTTGCTCGCCATGAATTTCCTCTCATGGCTTGGGCTAGCTAGGCTTAATTTTGATGGCCTAGCTGGTAAACGGATGCTAGTCAAGTCGCCCCATCGCAAAGTCGCCCCATACAAAGTCGCCCCTTACACAGTCGCCCCATCGCAAAGTCGCCCCAAAACAAAGTCGCCCCGACACAGTCGCCCCATCGCAAAGTCGCCCCAACGCAAAGTCGCCCCAACGCAAAGTCGCCCCATTGCAAAGTCGCCCCAACACAAAGTCGCCCCATCGCAAAGTCGCCCCAAAACGTTAAAATAGTTTACAAGTGCGTAAAATGTCGCAATGATACAAAAAAAAACACGGAACGTGTAGGCATAAAATGGGAAGCCCCGCCATGTAGTCTCAGGTCACACGATGATATCAGTCGCGTCGCGTTTGAAATCGGTCGTGTTTAATTTTGCTCGCGATAAAATGATGTTACGATCTAGATTATTTTTACTTTGGTCGATGAATATTTATTATTATTATTAGGGCTATATTAATAATTGATTTTTTTTTTATTTTACAGGTTTATGATGAGAAAGATGTGTGCCTTGACAATTTGTAAACATAGTTTAAGATTATATTATAGTATTATTCGGCATAATGTCATTTAACAGTACATAATTATTTAAATGTGAAATATTTGATAGGGAACGTAGGCTACGTCTGTGTCTTTTATTTTATATGCAACAAATTACCTAAAACAATTTATTTATAAACATTCAGTTTACTATTAGTATTACAATTAACATTGATTATAAGCCTGGAAAGGCAATCCCATCATTATATCCATTATAAAATTGCATCAAATAACCACTTATGTCGTAAATGATGACGGCGTGCGTGTGTGTATTCGTCGTACGTCCGTGTACGTACCGTGTACGTATTATATTCCGTGCCTCTTCACTGTCTTGTTTAATTTAAAATTAAATAAACACCCGATATGAGGATATTTTAGGCATGATAATTAGAATGTTCTATAACCAAAAGGGTTGAAAAGAATTTCTTCAGTAAAATGATCACTGTACTGTTGAATAAAAGGCGACTCGCAATCTGAAACCAATCGGAGCTGCGCCTTCTGGTATCTGTTTTCTCACAGCTGCTACGTCTTTCTGCTGACCACCGTCGGGGATTCCCCTTTTTAAAAAAACACGCACACGATACTCTACGATGGTTTTTCCATGGTCAAAATGTAGCGTTTTAATTTTGCTAAAATACCTGCATGTATAAAACGATCATATCGGCGATGAAATCCTTTTTTTTTTGAGTATTTTTTATTTCTTCATTTTGAAAAGTCATAATAAAATTAAATAACAATAGACACATAACTTGTCAATAAATGCAAAATGATCAATAAGTAGCCTATAACACTCATTGTCTTACAACGCTGTTATTGTTTTAACTAATCTATACGAAGGCCTACTACACATTAAACATTTATTATATTATCCTAAAAAATGAGCTGGTATCCACGCGTAGGTAGAAGAAAGATTCGTAATTGTGGCTCTGGTAACTAATTTTAAAATCATATTAAATTAAAATTTTCCAAACTATAAATCAGGGATAATCTTTTTAGAACTTTCAAACAAGGAACTATTTTTTTAATGATTTTTAAAAAGCACATCACTCCATTAAAACCTGTAAAATAAAAATTAAACCACAAATTATGTATATAATAGGATAAACATTAATGTATACGACATTTAGCGCGACCAAAGTAACAACGCGATCAATGTCAAACGCAACCGATATGATTAAAACAGCGTATAGTACTAACTACCAAAATAAAACCGTGGGCGACTTTGCGATGGGGCGACTTTGCGTTGGGGCGACTTTGCGATGGGGCGACTTTGCGATGGGGCGACTTTGCGATGGGGCGACTTTGCGATGGGGCGACTGTGCCGGGGCGACTTTGCGATGGGGCGACTTTGTATTGGGCGACTTTGTATTGGGCGACTTTGTATGGGGCGACTTTGCGATGGGGCGACTTGACTGGATCCCGCTGGTAAACATCTGTAACGTACAAACATCGTACACTAGCTATAGGCCTAGCCTGACGTTGTATAGTTGCTGCATTAATTAGGTGATCATTTAGAATAAAATGATCACCTATTGTTATTGTACAAAATCTTTATTGTTGTTTTTGTTATTATTCTTCTTTCTGTACACTTTTGTGTAACAATTATCTCAAAAAGTTGAATAGCAATGATCACAAAAATTGTACAATGTCTTTCAATTACTTTAACTTAACCATAGTAAGCTTTTCAGTGTGATCACTCAACCGTGACGTCAATAATACGCGATTTTGTGAAATCACTCTATCAATCATATCTCCATAACTCTTTATCACATATCAATAAAATTCACTATATGTAAACTTCAGGTGAAGGATAAAAATATTAACAAATAAAAACTTACGTTTTTCAAGGTCATACACGTGAAATTGCGCGTTAAAAATTTAAAAAGCTCCAAATTAAGTTTTGATCAATTTAGAGCATGAATTAGGCCATTTGCGTGTTTAAAAAAATTACTGCGCAAAAATGCGTTTTTGTGCGCGCAATTTTTAAAATGCGTAAAAAATATGATTTTTTTTTACAAATCGCATTCTACTCACCATCCTTAGTACATTCACCAAATTTGAGTCTGTTCCGACTTAAAATAACGCTATACGAGCACGTTAAAAATGACAAAATGCGCACATTAATTTCACAAAAGTTCTGAAAATGGTGAAAAATAGGTCTTTTTTAAAATGAAAATAACTCTTCAGAATGCAAGATGACCCCCAATTTTTTTATCTTATTCGGGAAGCCATTGAGTTGTAGATATGAATTCGTGTACACATTTGACGTACAAAATGTTGTGACGTCATCAAATGGCCACTTGAATTTAAAATTAAGTTTTTTTCTCTTTCGTCATATAATTATCACATTCAATAGAACGCATCTCTGTTATTTTGTGCCTGATTTTTGCTCAAATTTTAGTATGTGATTTCTCAATTAATTGGCTTTCTCATGACTTGCCACTATTTTCATTTTGATAACGTCATCACGCGTAAAACCTTGAATAACGTAGGTCGTGTAATTTCAACTTCGCCGTGAATTTAAATATCTTACAGCTCTTCAGAATTGAAGGTTACCTTGATTATTATAATTTATTATGAAAGCTAATGAAATGTAGATATGAATTCATAAAAAATCAAGCCTATCGGATGTTGTGACGTTAACATATGGCCAGATGAAGTTAAAAAGTAGTTTTTTCATCTTTTTCGTCAAAGTTATACAAATTTCAAAGAGCGCGCACAGCGCTTCTACATGTCAGATTCTCTTCCAATTCTTATATTTATTTGTTCAATTCATAATCTTTCGAAAGGTGATCATTTAGAATAAAATGATCACCTATTGTTATTGTATAAAATCTTTATTATTTTTTGGTTATCCGCCTCAAGCGGATAACCTTTGTTATTGTAGTGTTACTTTTTAGGTTATATGCATGATATGCATATAACCTCTTGATTCTGTCAGGATCTTTATTTATTAGGTTATATGCATGATATGCATATAACCTCTTGATTCTGTCAGGATCTTTATTTATTTATTTATTTATTCTTTCCTTAGCACTATTTTGTCCGTGAATTATCTTGATATCAGTTTCATCTAGCTAAGTCAATTTTTCAGAGTATATTCCTTATGGCCAGGAATCGATGTGGTCATGTTTTCACGGTGCGCAATCATAAATTACGTGGTCTACGCACGATTTAATGAAATCACGTTTGTAATCATATCTTCACAAGCACGAATCACTTTTAAACAAAATTTGGTACTCATAAATTTCAGGTCATATTTCATCATATGGCAATATAATTACGTGCGTAGCGCATATAACGCATGCGTACGCGCGCTTAAAAGTTTTAAAATTGTCAAAATTTATTTTCGATGAAATTAGAGTACGTTTCAGGCAATTTTAAGCGTTTAAAAAATTGCCACGAGTGCGCAGAATTTTGCACGCGCACTGCGCGTTAAACGTTAATGCGCACTATTTTTTCCCGATTTCTGTTTTACAACCTTTCTTTAATAATATCATCATATTTGATTCACTTTTCAACTCGAAATTGCGTTATACGAGCACGTCAAAAGTGACAGGCTACGCACGTATAAGTTAACAAAATAGTGAAAATATGCTAAATTTTAAAATTAATATATATCGTCAGAATGCTGGGGAACACCTATTTTTTATTTCATTTTCTTGAAGTGTATGTATCATATGTATGATTTATTATCAAATTAAGAAAACAAAAGTTGATTAAGTCATCATTAATTGCATATTGAATTAAAAAAAAATAATTTCGACAATCAAACAAATTTTGACATTTTCTTAGGCCGAAATAACAAACTTAACATTAACTTTCTTTCTTAAGAAGTTCATATATTAAAGTTAAAAGTATATAGTTTGACAGTGCATCATTTTTTAAAATTTTTAAAGATGTCATCATAGTAATAAATTATAATTCATTGCGGTATGTAATAATCTATCTGCACCAAAGTGGCTACTGAATAGTAAATACACGGAGGAATCTTTCTACATGTTTTAGTAAGTTGTGTATGGCTCGGTGGTCTGTGCTCGTGATTATGGCATTCAAGGTACCGAGATCGAGCCTCACCTTGGGTAACGAGACGAAATAAAATTTTTTTTTAATTATTTGTATTGTTTGTTCAATTTTATTTCTTAGTGTATAGATTATACACATGATTTATAATGAAATCTAGATAAAAAGAAACTTATGTCTTTATTATTATGTAACAAATATGGTTTATGACATTATACGCAGAGGGATCTTTGATCGGATTGCGATACCGGCTATTGTATTTGCCTTAGCAAGATCTTAGCATATATTATAAATAATTAAAGATTCTGAGAAAATCAATCAATCAATATATCTTTTACAAATCAATTATCTTTATTTCAATCAAATGCATATAACCTATAATTCGTCATAGTGACGAATTAAATCTAGTTTTTTTTTATTATTCTTCTTTCTTTCTCAGATTTTGTGCACGCGTTTTCTCTTCAATGTGTTAACGTAACATGTTGTAACTTGGTCAACATTTAGACATTTAACTGAAGATGTTCAGCCAAGCTTTTGGACGCTGTCAGATCCGCGTGGCGTAAGTCACGCGTGATTTTCTGAAAATCTTAAATCGGTCATAACTTCGAAACCGATAAATATTTTTTAACGAAATTTTCAACCACGTTTTCTTCACATCAATGGCTAACTTTTGGAATGTTTAACAAATTTTTGGAGACTAGAAAGTTTTCGCGTAAATTGCGTTTGAAATATTTTACTCTTCTTATTTTGTGCACGCTGTTTCTCTTCAACGTGTAAACATAATATGTTGTAACTCGTTCAGCATTTAGACATTTTACTGAAGTTGTCCAGCCAAGCTTTTTGAAGATGTCAGAGACGCGTAGCGTAAGTTACGCGTGATTTTCTGAAAATCTTAAATTGGTTATCACTTCGAAACAAATGAATATTTTTTAATGTCATTTTCAGCCACGTTTGCTTCACATCAATTGTTAACTTTTTTAACGCTACCGCAATTTGTAACATTAGAAAGTGCGCGCGTAAATGGCGTTTGAAATTTTAAAATGCTTCAAATCAATTTCTGATTAAATTAGAGCACGATTCAGGTCATTTTAAGCGTTTAAAAAATTGCCACTGGTGCGCACATTTTTACGCGCGCACGGCGCAGGGAACACGTATGAGCATTTCTTTTACACGATTTGTGTTTTTAAATCTTCGGTTAACAATTTTACGTTATTTTATTCACTTTTCGACTTGAAATGGCGTTCTACGAGTACGTTAAACATGACAGGTTGCGCACGAAAACGTCAACAAATTGTGAAAATGTTCCAAAATATGTCTACTTTAAAAAATGAAACAGTTCATCAGAATGCAAGGTTACCCCCACTTTTTATTTTATTTTCTTGCAGTGTATTAATCATAGGTCTAATTTATTATAGTCTTGAATGTTAAAAAGTGTTTGATGGCTGCATTATTTGCATATTAAATGTAATTTTTGAAATAATTATCATCAAACAAACATAAACATATTCAAAGAGTAAAACAATAAATATAACGTTTATCTTTTTTCTTTACATGTTAATATATACAACTTGAAAGTATGCACTTTCATAATATGTCACTGTTTAAAATTTGTGAAGATTTCATCATAGTAAAAATTATGATTTAAGTTCGATATGTAATAATCAACTTGCATCGAGGGGGTTCACAACATACCGAATGAACGAGGACTCTTTCTTCGGATTCTCATCAGCAGGTGCTCATATGGCTCGATGTGTAATGCAACCGACTTTGGTATCGGAGGTACCGGGTTCGAATCCCATCACGGGAAAACAATTAAATAAAAGGATTTGTTTGGTTATTACACTGAAAGGGCAGTTTTAATTTTGAATAGGCTACTTTTTGCAAAAGTCACAACTGAAAAGTACTTGAATGCGCAAGATACGTTTTGTTGCGGGCGGATAACCAAACTCGTCCTCAAGTGACGAGTTTAAGATCTAGTTTTCTTTTTATTCTTTCTGTACACTTTTTGTGTAACAAATATCTCAAAAAGTTTAATGTCAATGATTACCAAAATTTCACAATGTCTTTCAAATACTTTAACTTAGCCATAATAAGCTTTTCAGCGTGGTCACTCATCCGTGACGTCATTTATACGCCATTTTGCGAAATCACATTATCAATCATATCTCCATAATTCATTATCACATATTAATTAAATTCACTAAACGTAAACTTCAGGTCAAGGGTAAAAATATTAGCAAATAAAAACACACGCGCACGTAGGGTCATGCGCGTGAAATCGCGCGTTAAAAATTAAAAACGTTCAAAATTAAGTTTTGATCAATTTAGAGCATGAATTAGGCTATTTGCGTGTTTCAAAAAATTACTGCGCAAAAACACGTTTTTGCGCGTGCGTACATAGGAAGCGTAAAAAATAAAATTGTTTTGTACAAATTGCATTCTACTCATCTTCCTTAATACATTCACCAAATTTGAGTCCATTCCGACTTAAAATAACGCTATATGAGCACGTTAAAAATGACAAAATGCGCACATTAATTGTACAAAAGTGCTAAAAATGGTAAAAAATAAGGCCTTTTTAAAATGAATACTCTTCAGAATGGAAGATGACCCCCATTTTTTAAAACTTATTATGGAAGTTAATGAGTTGTAGATATAAATGTATATACACATTAGACTTACAAAATGGTATGACGTCATCATTTGGCCACATGAATTTTTTAAATAGGGTTTTTTTCCATTTTGTCATAGACCACCATATTCAACAGAGCGCAAGTCGCTTATCTGTGCTCGATTTTTTAAAAATGTTTAATATATTCTACCTCAACCAATTATGTTACTCATGAGTTGCCAATATTTTCATTTTGATGACGTCATCACGTCTTAAAATTTGAATAACGGTGGTTACGTAATTTTACCTACAACGTATAGTTGAATACCTTACAGTTCTTCTGAATTAAAGTTGACCTTGATGTTTATAACTTATTATGATAGCTGGTGAAATGTAGATATGAATGCATATAAAAATTAAGCCTATCGAATGTTATGAAGTTATCATATGGCCAGTTGAAGTTAAAAAGTAGTTTTTTCATCTCTTTCGTCAAAGTTATACACATTTTAAGAGCGCGCACCGCGCTTCCACGTGCCAAATTTTCTTCCAATTGTTATATTTTATTGCTCAATTCATTATCTTTCGATATTGGTATCCACAAGTTTATTTTGATAATGTCATCAGTGCCAAAAACTTAGAACATGATGTGTGTCCGTAATTTCACCAATGCTACACTGTATATAGATATAGAGTATACTGTACATAATGTGATATGGCATATAATAGGCACAACTAAGCACTATAAGCGTATAATAGGATGGCATACTTCAACATTTTCCGATTGTATGTTAACATACGTGCATGTTTAAAAAATATTAATGTCAATAAATTTATAAAAATGATCACCTATAATTCGTCAAAGTGACGAATTAAATTCTAGTTGTCTTTCTGTTTTTGCCAGAATCTGTTGATACAAATTGGGGGAAACCTGGTATTTTCACTGAAAAGTTAGGAGTTTAAGCGAGATGCGCTCTGTTGAATGTGATTATGACAAAAGAGAAAAATAACGTAATTTTTAAATTAAAATGGCCATATGTGGCACATGCAAGCGAAATTGGTCATAAGTCTGAAAAATAAACAATAAAAGGCTGAAAAATTACATTTTTTTTTCAGAAAATGATAGCTAAAACAGTATTTATTTACATTACTTAGTTTTTTTCTATTTTGAGACAAATAAATAAATTTTAACATTTTGTGTGTTTGTTGGTTAAAAAGATGGTGTAAATTATGTATGATTTTCATAAAACCTATCATGTTTTATGCTTAAATTGAAAGTGTTCCAGTGGATTGTTTTTAATGAAAATAGTTACTTAACGAAGGTACTAAGTTTCATTGAAATAAAACAATTAGAATACCCTTTTGCTAAGGCGTAAACTTAAACGCCTTGTTTATTTTTTTGTCATTTCCTGTTACTTAACTTAAAAAGCATTTTTCTCAAAACACTGATTGTAACAGCCAAAACTTTAGACTAAGATATCTCTGGAAGTAGCCATGGTATCAAGATATTTTTTCAGCATTTTAAATCTTGGTAGAGATGATACAGTAGCTTATTACGATGTGTTGTCGTTTTAGAAAGTCGGTTGCTTATGAGAGGTGGAAAGACTGATAGCTAAGTAAAGATCGATGCATTTGCACATGAATGAGACATTTTTGTAAAATATATAACATTTTCTACATTAGCTGGCGATAGTAACTACATAACATGGGAGGCAATTTTTATTTACTACATAAGCTGTTGGTGTTTCTACATAAGCTGGAGGTTTTACTACATAAGCGGTGGGTTGTTCTACATTAACGGTTGTTTCGACATTAGCTGGCGTTTTCTACATTAACAGTTGTAACAAGTGCCTTATCAACTGCTCCGCATAGAGGCGTGAATTCAGATTATTATCGGATAAAGCCTGGACGGCGTGTTGCCTTAATAACAAGACTTTACACATCCTCCAGCAAGAGTGCAGTGAATTACTATCAACGGCTTGAAGATCGGGGACTATGCGTAACCTCACATAACAACAAGAAGAAATTAGGGTGATCGATCTCATAATTAGATGCAAATAAACTACAGAATTGGTAAGTACATGTTTGGTACATTTCAAGTGCTTTTCTAAGAAAAAATAAAATTACCAGCACAAGGTCCTACATTGCATCTCTGCCATTGAGTATAAGGATCAGAGGCCGGACAATCTTTTCCTCCAAAGCGTGGTCTAGGATTTGTACAAGAGCGTCCTCTAGCTTGGACTCCACCCAGGCAACTAGCAGAACAGATTGACCATGGTGACCAAATCGTCCACTCACCATCTGCGGAGAAAAAAAAACAGAAATTGCTAAGCATGAGTTTTGAAGTCAAAGAAAATCTCATGACAGATAAAAAAATAACAAATTAGGGGGCATGGTTCAAAATTCAGCCAAAAGTGTTCAGGAGACTATATATATATACTATATTCTGAGACTGCTTACTAAATCCTCTAGGTTACGTCTGCAAGAAACCAACTATATTCTATATTTTTGCAGATATTTAAATCTAGGCTAAATTAAAGATAAAAGTTGTTTTCTATTATATTAATAAATGATTTGGTTTGACTTACATTTAATTTAATAATTCTAAAGATTAGCTTAAAACTACATAACAAATATTTTAAAAAGATTGTGTTTTAAGAATTCAAGTATCAGCACGTACATATTTTGTTTACAAACGACTACGAAAAAATGTCTGAACTATGTTATCGTTACCACCTAAATAGATTCTTGTCATTTGATTGGATGATTGTGGGTCACATGATAAAAAGTAAGTGCCCTATCAATCACTCCTGAGACAAAGTTGAGTTGAGTTGTTTCTTTATATTTTAACTGGCTGCTGAACTTACTAAATCCTCTGCAAGTTAAACTGCGTGGCTATATTCAACACATTGTGATTATTTATCAATCTGATTGTTAGTAACAACAACCGATCATATGCCATGAAATGAAAAGTGCAGTATATACATTACTACACATGATTAATAAACACATATCCATATTTATGTGTTTCAATTTAATTGTTCTAATTTCAGTAAAACTTAATGATATTAAAAAGGCTTGGTTTAGCAATTCCTTACTTTAAGAGAATAGAATATTGTACATTAGTAGAAAAAAATATAGAACAAACTATTGTCCAATATTTTAAGTCAGAGATTTTACAATGTCTAGTCTTTTTAAAGTTAAAACAATTTATTAATGTTCTTTAGAATGCTCAACAAAAAAGTAAATTATTATAAATAATTGTTGTAACCTGCACAATCTTCAGTGTTACATGCTTTACTATTGACAAAGTCACCACTGCAATCATTGCCTCCATAAGTTTGTACAGGATTGTCACATGTACGATTACGATAGATTATTCCACCACCACAGGTCTTGGAGCAAGGAAGATACCATAGTGACCATTCACTCCATCCTCCATCCACTATCAGAAAACGCAATCACATACAATACTTAATGTATTATACAGTAAATAATGAACATTGACAATAACAGTAATAGATAGGCCTTAGTGGAACAAAATCCATTTTATGTATTTGGAACTTGTTTAAAGTTTAGCCAATATCTGTATGGAACATTTAATTCAGACAAGCTTGTTACAACCGCTAATGTAGAAAACGGCAGCTAATGCCGAAAAAAACATCATGAGGGCTTGTGGCTCAGTGTGTGATATCTTGGTTCGGATCCAAAAATGACCGGGGTAATAATGTGCAGCGCATTGAGAGCTTGCTTATATGCGCTATACAAGAATGAACTATTTTTATTATTATTAATGTAGAACAATTCACCGTTAATATGTAGAAGCACCAACAGCTTACGTAGTAAATAAAAAATCAAGAGCAGCTAATGTAGAACAGTCAACGGCTAATGTAGTAAAGAAAATTGCCTAACAGGTAATGTAGTTACTATCGCCAGCAAATGTAGAAAATCTTTCTAAATCATGCGCAAATGCATCTCTTTACTTAGCTATTAGTCTATCCATCTCTCGTAAGCAACCGACTTTCAGAAAGCGGCCATCTCGTTAGCAACCACCTCTCTTATGGGACCGCTTTACATAATCAACCACCGCTCGTAAGTAACCACCTCTCACAAACGACCAGCATCTATCTTTTGGGATCGTGCCTTATAATCGACCACCTCTCGTAAGTGACCACCTCCCCTCATAAAGGACAGCTTCTCATACAAGAGATGGTCGCTTATAAGACGTGGTGTTCCTTTAAAAGAGGTGGTCACTATAATAAATAAAGGGTCATGGTCGTTAAGAGAGGTTGTCGCTTACGAGAGGTGATGGCCCTTTAAAAATGATGGTATCTTACCAGAGGTAGTGGTTGTTAAGAGAAGTGGTCAATTATAAGAAGTGGTTGGCCTTATGAAAGGAGGTGGTCACAAGAGGAGGTGGTCGTTTAAAAGAGGTGGTGGTTATTATTAAGATATGGTACGAGAGGTGGTCTATTATGAGATTTTGAAAAGTGGTCGATTATTAGAAGCGATTCCTTATGAGAGGCGGTGGTCCTTTAAGAGAGGTTGTCGCTTACCAGAGGTTGTCGTTCTGAAATATGGTTGTTTTTGAGAGGTGGTAAATTATGAGAGTTGGGCCTTACAAGAGGCGGTGGTTGTTAACAGAGGTGGTCACTTACGAGAGGTGGTCGTTTAAGAGAGGTGGTTACTTACGAGAGTGGGTCGTTATGAGAAGCGGTTCTTTAAGAGAGTTGGTCGCTAACAAGGGTGGGTGATTTTTGAAAGTTGATCGCTCGAGAGGTGGATATACTGATAGCTAATTAAAGAGATGCATTTGCACATGATTTAGACATAGGTTTGTAAAATATATAATATTTTCTACATTTGCTGCCGATAATAACTGCATTAGCTGTGAGGAAATTTCCATTACTACATTTGTTGACTGTTCTACATTATTTGGTGTTGATTTTTATTTACTACAATAAGCTGTTGGTGTTTCTACATTAGCTGGCATTTTCTACATTAGCGGTTGTAACAAAGCTCCTTCTAGAAAAAAAAACTATTGCTGAAAATATGTGGTGTATAAATCTATTTCTCGATCCAAATAAACTTACCTCCACATTTTTCTGGATTACATCCATATACAACCTCTGTTGCATTTCCATTGCATTCCTTACCATTTGCAGCTGGAGCTGGATTTATGCATAAGCGATATCGACTATTGCTCCCACCTTCGCAATGAACTGAACAATTTGTCCATCTGCTCCATTCTGTCCAATTGCCATCCACTGAAAAACAAATGAGATCAAACGAAAATTAAAAATATATATTTGTGAAATGTTAATGTGATTCTGAATACAACATTGTAGTAAAGTATCAAATACTATACCAAGAATTTCCTAAGGCTACTATTAGGGCCCTTGTTCTTTCTAGACTGGACTGCTCTATATTCACTTGTTGGTATACTGTTTAAAAACAAGCAGCGACAGAAAAGATTGCAAAACTGGACTACCATATTTAAGTCCAGTAAAAGTATGGTTAAACCTAGAACAATTGCGACATTATTTTATTTTATTTTTCTTAATATTTAGTTGATATGTATGATGAAATTGAACGTCATATTCAAAGTTTACAAATAGTGGACATATACAGTAACATAGATTCAAAATGGCCGTCATTTACCACTTTAAAGCCCTATGTCTTAAAAGTTGGTTTTAAACCATTATGAGTAGATTTATATACCATATTAACCATAATAAATCTAAAAGGTGTTTGACATGACATTTATCCTAGCTGCATTGCACATCTTTTCTAAAACTTGAATTGTTGTTGAAATTGATCAAACATGGTTCTCAAATACCGTAATGAAGCTTCGCTGTAAACTAAACGTCAACTCGGCCAAAAACTAATCGGTCAACTCAGCCCCAATAAAGTATGGAACGCAAAAAGCGAAGAAAATTGATAAAAGAATAAAATAGTTTTAAATTTATTATTTTTTATAAACATTTTCATTTTACTGTTATCTAATAATATCTATCTAATATATATCTAAGAATATTTCAATTTATTCTGGGAACATCTTTGTAATGTATCAAAATATATAGCCTAGGCCTAACTAACAACCACATACTGAAAGTAATACTAGGCCTATACATTACAACTATTAATATAGATAAATACTACTTATCAATTAAACGAAAAACGACAGAGTTTGTTATAATTTATATTGAATTTTCCGTTTTATTCTGTCTAGGCCTAGGCCTATGTGTAGGCTAGGCCTAACCTAGGCTAATCCTGCCATTATAATATTAACTATTAGCAATTTTTGCGTTCCATACTTTAATGTGGCCGAGTTGATCGATTAGTATTTGGCCGAGTTGACGTGAGACCGAGTTGGTTTGAGGCCGAGATGATGTGAGGCCGAGTTGACCTGAGGCCGACTTGACTTGGGGCCAAGTTGACAATGGGCCGACTTGACTTTGGCCGAGACAGTTTAAAGCCGAGTTGACCTGCACCCGCCTATACGGGTCATTCTTCAGTAAGTGTCTAATTTCAGGTTTATAAAAAATCGATTTTAAAATTTGCATTTTTTAAATTTTAAAAGTTTATTCAGATAAATGAACATGTATTACATGGCGAGCGTATGTTTGGCGCAATCTTTATTATATATTTCGTATTTTATTCGTATTTATAAATACATGGTTCAATGTTACTGTCATTTCCGTCACATTTATGGAATATACAAAGATAGAAAAAATAACGGTTTAGGAATTATAAAATTATTTCCATTATTAATTCTTTGATACTATACATTATTTTTGTCTCTATTAATCAAAAAATGATTGTTTTAACATTTATTAGTATGATGTTATACGTTCAAAACCATTTACTATTCCAAAAAATAATAATTTTCAGAAAATAGTATGACTGTCACTGTGTCACTGACAAAATTCTGTTGAACTAATATTACTATCCATTGACATAGTAGAAGAATATTGTTTATATTTCAATTATACCACATAATTGCGTTCATTACTTAAATATTTTAGGATTTAAAAGGATAAAATATCCATGTGACGGAGATGAAACCGTGACGGATTTGACGAA
Source organism: Antedon bifida (assembly GCF_963402885.1). NCBI lineage: Eukaryota > Metazoa > Echinodermata > Crinoidea > Comatulida > Antedonidae > Antedon > Antedon bifida. The sequence continues at coordinate 7,292,782 of NC_136233.1, read as the reverse complement.
CCTAAAAAATCATGTGACGGAGATGACTTTAAGATATGATTTGATTATGTTTATTGACCAGAGTCACATAGATATACAATGTAATAACATAATAAAGATATACAAAACAAAATGTGCAACAAAAAAAGGCCCTGGCAATAACAAAAAGTCATATCCGTCACGGGCCGTCATCTCCGTCACAACTAAAAATTGGGAAATGTGACGGAGCTGACCGTGACGGAGATGATGTATTTAGCATAGGACAGCCTAGGATCACATCGTAGGCATGTCTGACAGCGGAGACGGATTTCATACTTCTAGATACCGTGAATAACTTGTACTTCCAGTTGAAAAAAACCAGAAATTATAATTATTTAATGAGTTCTATACCGTTCGGATATGACATTCAATAAAGGTACGCAACTGTAATTTTTCTAAAACCTCGTTTTATTAGCTTTTTTCCTCTTTTATTGAAAATGATGGGCGGCTAGTTTTATATCAATATCTTCGCATGTTTACAAGGCGCAGTCAATTTTTTTCCCCGCCGTTCATTAAACTGTAGACGGCACATTTAAATTATGTGACGGAAATGACACAAAACTGCGGGACAAGCTTTTTCTAAACAAAAACTTTAAAGTTTGAGATTTAATGTATGTAGAGATGTATTTCGAAGAATATAATCGCATGAAATCATGACTAACTTTACAATATTTTCGATAACAAAAGTCCTGTTATCAAATATATACGGCGATCATAAAATTGAAGATGTACGATCGGGACATAGGATTTTAGGGGGTTGCCTGAAACATTTTTATAAAAATTAACAATATCAATGTAATTATCTTTGTTTTATGTAATTAATTATATTTAAAATAATGTTGATTATGATTTAAGTCAAGAATTTTTATTTTTTAATGATGAATTTTCAGTCTCTATCCCACCAAAGTATCGGGACACGATTTTAGACACTTACTGAAGAATGACCCATACATGGACACGATGAAATACCATATTTTGGCACATTACACTCGTTTTCAAATTTCCTATGCATTCTACATCGAGCACAAACTCGCTAATTACAGGATAGATAAACTGTTTTATAATTTATCGTGCTTATAAACTTTTCATTTGAGGTTTAGGGAGTGGAGTTACAACCATGGCACTAGGTCAGGATTGAACCCTGGACCTTGGGATTGGAAGTTAAGCATGTTAACCACCAAGCTACAGCTCCACTCCACTTATAACAAACTAGTTTGATTGTAAACAGAGCTTTGATCATGAAATAAAACACAAGCTTAAGATCATCAAATATGGAAATATTGATGTGAATCTCAACAGAACAAAACCAAATAAAACACTGAATTGGGAATCTGTTGCTATGAATCTTAAAGCCCCCTTCCCTACGTTTTTTAGATCTAATTTAAGATCACAAACTATATTTAATGTAAAAATAATACTATATGGTCCTATTGCGATAACTTTTTTCGTCTTTAAACGGTTAAAAATGTGAAAAATAAGTCGATTCTAATAATTATAGCGGCCCGCTATAAATCCCAAAATGCATTGCGCGCGGATTGATATTTTTGTTTTTCACCTGTAATTCGCCCACTTTTCGATCGATCGTGAGGCCAAAACAAATGGAAGACTCCTAACTTTTCAGCGAAAATACCGGGTTTTCCCCAATTTGTATCAACGGAGTCTGGTAAAAATAGAAAGACAATTAATTCAGCAACTATACAACGTCAGGCTAGGTATATAGCTAGCGTACGATGTTCGTACGTTACCGATGTTTACCAGCTAGGCCTACAAAACCAAGCCTAGCTAGGCTAGGCCTAAGACCGTCCACGAGAGGTCGATCGCCGCGAGCTACTTAGGTAGTGCATTGTTTCTCACTTTTTATCATAATTTACCATAAAACGTACATTTAAGACAAGGAATGACATGGTTTAATGTTTTTAAAGTGATATATATGTATTATTTTCCAAAAAACGTCCAAAATTGCAGGGAAGGGGTCTTTAACAGAACAAAATCAAATAAAAGACTAATTGGGAATTTGTGGCCAAGAATCTGAACAGAACAAAATCAAATAAAACACTGAATTGGGAATCTGTTGCTATTTATGTGAATCCCAACAGAATATAATCAAATAAAACACTAAATTGGGAATTAATTGTTGCTATAAATCTCAACAGAACAAAATCAAATAAAACACTAATTGGGAATTTGTGGTTATGAATCTCAACAGAACAAAATCAAATAAAACACTGAATTGGGAATATGTTGCTATGAATTTGAACAAAGCATAATAAAAAAAACACTGAATTGAGAATCTGTTGCTATGAATCTCAACAGAACAGAATCAAATAAAACACTGAATTGGGAATCTGTTGCTATGAATTTCAACAGTACAAAATCAAATAAAATACTAATTAGGAATCTGTTGCTATGAATCTCAACAGAAAAATATAAAATAAAACACTACATTGGGAATCTGTTGCTATGAATCTCAACAGAAAAATATAAAATAAAACACTAATTGGGAATATTGATGTGATTCTCAACATGAAGAAATGTATCATCTATTAATAAATGATTAGGTTCCTATTCATTCAATATACCTGGACACTCTAGTAGGTCCATACAGGTCTGATGTTGTCTGTTACTTTCCAGGTCATCAATGTTAGGGCAGTCATTTCCTCCTCCTGATGGTGTTGGATCTGTACAAGTCCTTTCACGTGTTTGATTGCCAAAGCCACAACTGACAGAACATGGAGTCCAGGTAGTCCACTGTGCCCAGTTACCATGTTCTGAAAAAAATTCATTTTTGCACTATGAATTACTAAAATCAATCAATGAATGACATTTTTTACGAGTTGCTATATGTTTATTGCACATGTTTGTTTAATGGAGTAACTACTGTGCTATGACATCTAGTTTTGATTGGACATACTGCAATACTGCACTGTATTTTTGTATTTATCCATACACATATACCGTATGTGTAAAGATTATTTCTTATGATTTTGTACTATTTAATACATTATATATTTCAATAATTTATAACAATGTCATTTCCAAAAAAAAGTTAAAACCTATTATATCTTTTTGCACCTCTACAAAGATACCACTTACGAACACATCCTTGTACATTACATGACTCTGTTGCAGAACTACTGTCTTCACAGTCAGATCCTCCATGCTGTGGTACAGGGTTATTGCATGTCCTAGTGCGAGATCGAATGCCACCATTACATGACTTGCTACAAGTATTCCAATGATTCCACTCTGACCAACCACCATGAACTAAAAGTAAACATTTTAAAATTGATATTTTTTTTATAGAGAAATGCCATTCAGTTTTTGCATAACTTAATTTTATATTGTTTAGTATATAATTTACCTGGACAAGCATTAGTATTGCAAATTTCTGATTCTTCTGAGAGGTCTACAGCAGGACAATCTAATCCTCCATAGTCTGGAGGTGGATCACTACAAGTTCTTGTCCTCACTCTTGAACCGCCCCCACATGTAGCTGAACAATCTCCAAAGTCAGTCCATTCACTCCAGGAACCATTAATAGGACATGGAGGCATTGTACATACTTGATCCATGCTTGGATCACCTACACAATAATCACCACCATACTTTGGTGCAGGACTGTCACATTCACGAAATCGAGTAAATACTCCTTCTCCACAAGTGACAAGACAATCAGACCAGGTTCCCCAATTTCCCCATTGACCATGAACAGGAGCTGAAATCAAATTAATAATCATTTAATAAAGAAAATGTACATTCATTAAAAGCTGTCTAATGGTCCGCATCTACTTTTAAAAAATGATGACTTTTTTTTTAATGAATAATGACTTTTAACCACAAACCAATCACCAGGAACTAAAATAATATATATACCTAGCCATATATATTAAAAATAAATTACCACACTGTACATTCTGGAATAATATAATCCAATTTAAAAACATACATTTTAATATTAATATTTTCAAATACGGCCATAAAAAATTAACTTTCTGTGTTCTGATTTGAGGTGGGGGTTCCTCTTCCAACAAAGAACAACAAAAGAAATAATATGTCAAGCAACATGGACTAGAGTGGACAATAACAAGCAAGAAACATTATGTATGTCTAACAGGGAATCAGTTTGATAGATACATATTTCGTAATGAAAAATAAAGATATAGCACAGAATTAAAAGACACAAATATTCCATGCATACTGACAAGCTACCCATCACACTTACGTATGACATAAACATGGAAATATTCTATTCTATAGTATGGAAGCCATTCGAGTACTTTGCGTTCATCATTTCTTACATGTTCACGATCTATATCCTGGTAGTAGAAATAACCAGTATCAGTATGCTGAAGTCTTCCTCGCCATCTGCAAGAAGTTTTTAAAATGGATGATTGTCAATATACATTTAATTTGTATTAGAAGTATCAGAATTGTTGTTTTCTATATTCAACTGTTATTGACATTGATATTGTGAATAACTATATGGTACCAGTGCATTAACAATTTCAGACAACAGTATGTAATAAAATTCAGTCTTTTTAGCAAAACAAAGTTGCATGCAATTTCATCAGGTGTTACAAAAACAGAGACCAGGGACCCAATACCCTCACTAAAACTTTTTAATATTGCATACATGTATTTTCGATTACTTTGGGATTTCATCAGTATTCTAATGGGATATATTTTTCATATTATAGTTTTTGGAAACTATTTGTTATGTTGGTTCATCAAAGTGATGATAGTCCTTAACTATAAAAATATATTCCATCATCGCAGATCGATGCTGGCTTGAAAAATGTTCACTTCTTTAAAATCCTGTTATTTTGGTAAAACATCCTACCACGTCCCAATCAGGATCCTGGTATTATTTTAAAAACTAAACTAAAGATTTAGATGCTTTAGTGGTGGTCTCAGTTACTATACTACAAATATCAATAGGGAGCTTTCGACAACCGACAACCAACCTAGGTCAGGTCAATGGATGTGTCGTCATTTCTTTACTTATCTTGAATTGACTCATACTGGTGAATGAGTATCCTTATTAGAAAGGTAAATATATTTTCATCCGTATTAAGTTTTCTATGACAAAATAAACCCCACTGACTTTATGGTCTTGCTACAGCCTACAATGCAACTTTCCATACCAGTAACATTTCACATAGTACAGAGCAAAAAAACATTTGCTCTATGGTTTAAATTATAACTAATAGTTATATAACGAAGACATATATGGTCCTTCCTATGAAATTAAACTAAAATATTTTTAACTGACATGCAGGAATATTTGTAACCTAATTTGGCATTTCGTGTCCATTCTTCAAAGTAAGATCCAGTAATTTCATCACCATTTTCCTTAAGAATTATTTGTTCGTCATTGAATCTCGTTTCATCCTTAAATAATCCAAAAATAAATAGAAATCATAATAATTAAAATTTATGTTTGTGATCAGCATGCGGTGCGACCTGAGCATACATACAAATTTAGTTTATTTTGCATTAACAGTCCATCGTCCCATTAATCTACCAAAAAAAGATAGTTAAGCAACTGTAAAACTGTGATTGTTTATTTCATAGAATGATTATTCCAGGACGGCTGCTGTATGTGAGAAAAGGAACAATTCTGTTAATATGATTGTAACAACAAAACATATATAATAAATTGGTTATTTTTGTTTAGTTTTGAACTTAAAATCTCATCGGATCCAAGGGGTAGTGTTTGGGTCGTTTGACATTTATTTTTATCTATTTTTTTACTATTATTACACATTACACATTAGTGCTTTACCGTTTGAAAAAATGTGGCGACAGTAAAAAAAAAAAAAGCTTACTGTTCTAAATGTGATCTCAATATCCTGGTTGTGATATACAGTCAGGTTTCTTGTGTACAATGGGTCTATCCCAGATACTCCGATTTTTCGCTCATATGCTGTGTCAAATAATTATAAAAAGATTATGTTAAGTTATACAATCTTTTGCCTTAGATAAGTTTAACAACAGTATTCTTTACTGATTAGATAAGAGTACCTTTTGAACAGATGCTGCATGTGAATTGTCATTCCCATTAATTTAATCATCAATTATATAGTATATTGTTTAGATTAATCCTTTATGGGAAAATAAAGTTCCAGAGTGTGTATCATCAGTAAGGGTATGTTCAGATCCATCAAGTTATGCTTTCGTATCACAAGCAATGTCATATTATAATTAGCGTCGTAACAGCAAAATGTTCAGATTTGCTTAACTAACGTTTCCTTTGAAATTGAAGTGTCACCGATTTTGGGCGAGCAGGAGTAAATTTGATTGGTTAGAGGTCAAAATCGTTGATGCATGACTTTCGTATCATAATCGGCGTTCACTAAATCTTGTACTTTGAGCTGTCGTAACAAACGAAATAGTGTTGTAAGAGGTGGCTTCCACTAATCTTTTCCTGGTTCAGACCTATGGAGTTGTATGCCACGTACAATACGAAAGCATAACTCCGTAGGCCCAAAGTGGTTAAGTATGGGTAACTGTCAATTAAATGCCAAGTCACAAAAATTGTGGCAGGGTGCAACACAGTGGTAGGGTCACCAAAACAGTGGCAGGGTCACCAAAACAGTGGCAGGGTCACCAAAACAGTGGCAGGGTCACCAAAACAGTGGCAGGGTACAAAAATTGTGGCAGGGTACAACACAGTGGTAGGGTCACCAAAACAGTGGCAGGGTCACCAAAGCAGTGGCAGGGTACAAAAATAGTGGCAGGGTACAACACAGTGGTACAGTAGGGTCACCAAAACAGTGGCAGGGTACAAAAATAGTGGCAGGGTACAACACAGTGGTAGGGTCACCAAAACAGTGGCAGGGTCACCAAAACAGTGGCAGAGTACAAAAATAGTGGCAGGGTACAAAAATCTTGCGTTGTACTCAAAAGAGTCCCTGGGAACAAAACGGTGGCAGGGTCACCAAAAACAGTGGCATGGTACAAAATCTTGTGTGGTACAAAAGCAATGGCTGGGAACAAAAACAGTAGCAGGATACAAAAACTTGCGTTGTACAAAAAGAACCTGGGAACAAAAACAGTGACAGGGCACAAAACAGTGACAGGGCACAAAAACAGTGACAGGGCACAAAACAGTGATAGGGTACAAAAACAGTGACAGGGCACAAAAACTGTGACAGGGTACAAAAACAGTAACAGGGCACAAAAACAGTGACAGGGAACAAAAACAGTGACAGGGCACAAAAACAGTGACAGGGAACAAAAACAGTGACAGGGCACAAAAACAGTGACAGGGTACAAAAACAGTGACAGGGCACAAAAACAGTGGATAAGGTACAAAAACAGTGGATAAGGTACAGTACATAAACAATGGCTGGGAACAAAAACAGTGGCATGTTACAAAAACAAAAAAAAGGGAAATGAAATCTTTTTAAATTAAACTTACGTGATACACAATAAGGCATGGAACCATTCCAATAACCGTCAATGCAATGTTGTACCAAATAAGGAAAACCGTCACCAATTTCTGTCCGACTTGCCACAAAAAAATAAGAAAACTGTGTACCAAATGGACATCCATAACGAACTGTCCTCTCATCTACACCAGGGTAATCACGAATCCAGTCAATGTATACAGTTGCCAAGTTACGTGATGTTTTACAAAGTGATGCTGAAATATATTCATTCAATTGTCATATTTTCTTAATCGTATAATTTAGGAAATAACTGACTTTAAAAAATTAACCAAATTCAATTTTGAACCTTCAAGCTTATTAGATGAACTGGGATTATATTCTAAATTTAATTATAGGACAATCCTCACTCCAAAATATTCTTATAAATTGTAAGATGGAGTATATAGTACTATTAGTAAATTCTAGTCATCTTACCTGCTGTTGTTTTTGATAGGTTACTGGAAATTATAATTACAACTAGCCAGCCAGGATAGGAAAAAGCCAACATCTGTATTAATAGGATTTACCACAAACAAAAAGCAAGTTAGACAACAAGAAAATCATCACTATAAAATACTGAAATAAAATCACTTTAATTTCTAAGTGCCTATTCTGATGCATCAAAATAGCTGAAATTCAGTCAAACGATATTCTAATTTATGTAGTAAATGTAGTAATTGTTTTAAATAATTTTCATTGAAATAAAATGCTGGGGCGGATCCAAAGGATGTGCACAGGGTCCGGACCCCACCCCTACATTTTACAAGGTGCCTTTTTGAGGTAATAAAATTATTAGATTTATTTTATGTATAGGCCTTAAACACTAACAGGAGAAGTTTAAAAATTAAATAAATCAATGTATAAATGTGTCCGTCATCCGTTTTATATATTATATTTACTGTGAATAGAAAGTTGATTACATCTAATATCAAAATTAATAATTAAGTGTACACATTTAGTAAGCGCGGCTGACTAACATGTACAAGTTTTGTTTACTATTAAAAAAAACCTTCAAACGGCCGGTCCAGTGTTGTCTTCATACGCCAAGATAATAAAGTTAATAGTGTATATATTATCTTATACTTTTTCACTTACATATATTCCTATAGTAGTTTAATGCAGTATCTTTCCTTTTGTATTTGTACTGCTTTGAACTCTATATTTTGATTGACGCAATTCCCACACAGAACATACATTTAACATTTTAAATGACACATTACAATTAATATATGGGAGGCCAATAGGGCCAAAATAGACAAATGTTGCCGTACGAACAATTCTGCTCCCGTAAGCCAAACAAATGGCGTTAAAGACATAATTCCTCGATTGACAAACAAATATTGCTGTACGACACACACATTGTCGTATGGTTAAATTGACATAGTTAAATTGCTGAAAGGACAAAAATTGGCCTAAGGACAAAATTGCCAAATGGACAAAAATTGGCGTAAGGACAAATTGGCGTACAGTCTAACTAAATATAAACTTTGAGGGCAGCATGCAGCCAATATGCAACAGGGGTTATTTTTAGCTCAGAAACATGAAACTTTTCTGGGGCGCGAAACTTTTGATTTCAACTCCGAGTATATATTTCGCTGTAATAGCCTTTGCTTGCCAATATTAACAAAAGGTTGGTAGCTTTAGTCTTTTTATATCTTTTACATTTATTGTTAAAATTAATATAATTAAATGATAATAATCTAGCAGTACCTACCTAGAGTATACCTAAAGTAGCAATCTATATATAAATTTACATAAGGGCAAAATTTGGTAAATTGCGCCTTACTTCTAGAATTTTTACTCGATGGTATATAAAGTTGGTTAGTACGTTCGGTACTGATTATTTTAACCACCTAACATAACCCTGTATATTAATTAAGTTGAGTTAGATAATTAGTTATTGAAAATTAAAACAAATTTTTCTTTTGGAAGTATTCCCATGGTGCTAATTTTAGTTGATACATACAAATCACCGTGTCTATTTATTCGTTCCTGTGAACAACATATTATATAGTCCTGTGCCGTACGCACATTTGAAATTGCCAGTTTCTGTAAGGTCATTATTTAGCTTTACTAATTCAATCTCTCTTATATCTTACAACATTTCCAACATGCAACAAACTGTAAGTGATTTCTGTAAATGGTCAAATGAAAATAAGCTTAATCTTTAAAGTTGTATTGTGTCTCAAAACATGAAAAATAAAGATGAAAAAAAATCAAATTTTCAATAGACCATTTTGTAGTTATAATAAAGTTATTCACTTTCGCTTAATAAAAAATCAAAATAAGGGACCATTTTTTCGAACTCATCAGCTCAGAAATTCCTAAATAACGACGGTTAGCTAACAACTCATAAATATGCATTATATTTTAATGAGCATCAAAACAGAGGAGATCCGATCTGTTATCTCAATCTAAACAAGCATGTGTGACGAACAGAAAGTGCTGGGGTTTCCCTGATCCTATTATGTAAAAGCTCTGCCGTTAATTTCCTAGTAAGTAAGTAGAATTTTATTTTAGATGAATTAAACATCCTCCTATAATAGTTATATATCGCAAACTAGACGTTTTTGGCTTATAGTTATAGGCTTATTAGCTATCTAGGCTAGGGCTATATTTCATTCACTATACCCTATATATGTTAGCCCATGATATGAAATTGATAGGAGTGAGTTTAGTTGATATGGTTGTGCTATTATATGGAGATATGATTGAAATCGTATAATGGGATTTTAAAATATATAAAAATCGTGTTGTTTATTTAAATAACAATATCATGACGTCTTTATACTCTACACGATAATAAAACAAAATTGGGGGTCGACGAAACTTCTGAAGAGTAATTTTGATTTTAAAATGCCTTATTTTTTACCATTTTTAGCACTTTTGTGCAATTAATTTACGCATTTTGCCATATTTAACGTGCTCGTATAGCGTTATTTTATGTCAGAATGAACTCAAATTTGGTAATTGTACAAAGGAAGGTGCATGGAATAACAACTTGTACAAAAAATAGTATTTTTACATTTCGTAAGTATCACGTGCGCAATACATGTTTTTTGAAGCTCGCAAATGACCTAAATCATGCTCTAAATTAATCAAAATGTTACTTTTAAGCATTTTTAATGCGCGATTTTATACACATGACCTTGTGTATGCGCACATTTTTATTTTTAATATCTTTACCCTTGACCTGAAGTTTAAGTACATTGAATTTAACTGATATGTGATTAAAAGTTACGGAGATATGATTAATAATGTGATTTCACAAAATGGCGTATAAATGACTTCACGGATGACTGATCATGCTGAAAATCTTATTTTTAGGAGATTTTATTATTTAAAAGATATTGTGAAAATTTGGTGATATGATTGCAACTTAAGTTTTTGAGATATCTGTTACACACAATCTGTAAAGAAAGTAATAATGGAGGAGAATATTAATAATAATAAAGATTATTACAATAACAATAGGTGATCTTTTCATTCTGAAAGATCACCTACTAAAGATTTTTACAATAACAATAGGTGATCTTCATTCTGAAAGATCACCTAATAAAAAATATATTTTTTTTTCAGGGGTCAATGTATCTTTAAAACTGTTACGTCAACAAACCGAGCAGCGTTTTTTGTAAGAAATATTTTTTGTTTATCATGAAAACACTACCGGTGGTCCAGGCTTAGATAGTGTGGCCACCATCACAAAAGTTTTATACATCCTCACTTATGGCGGCACTCTACTACACCACGGACAAGAGCCATATATATAAAGAGTTACGACATTGGATTATAGTCACGTGATATGCAGATCAATTTGTGTCAAACTTGTCTCCGTTAATGCATGTAAAGTATAGGAGCAGGAAAATACTTTAAACTTTTTCTTTTATTTAAAAAAATGTAATTGCACATTTTACAGTGAAAAATCGATGTGCACTGCGTACAGAAGTACTTGCGGCAAAGAATATTGCGCGCGCGTGCGCTAGTATACTTATAAAGTTTGATTGATTGATTTTGGAACGAAACATCCCATAACTACGTCCTATTAATAACAATTATGTAATATTTTCAATTCATAATGCATGCTTTGATGACTAAATAAAATAATAAAGTGTCGTGGATATATTTGTTAATATATTGAATAGGGTACCGTATGAACAATATTAAAATAATAAAGGCAAATTATTACAAATGAAATGATGAACGAGTCTCTGAAAGTTTGTGTCAAAAACCACAGAGAGCCATATACTGTATAAAAAAAGGGGTGAATTTGTGTGTTTTTTGTATTGGTTCATGCTTTGATGTATCCTGACTTGCATGTAGGCCCTAGCATTTATTCTGTTGTTATTATAGACACAATATATATATGTTACCAAATTAAAACCATTAATAAAATTAATTACTAAAATAAAAACGGAATATAAGCGTTATTTCATAGAAAAAAAAATCTAAAAATAATGCACAACTACAGGAAAACGCTATACAAAATAGACGTGCGCGCCCTCAGCGTGCGAATTCTTTGACACAAAAATGGCTTCTAATTTTCAATGTCGTAACTGCCATGGACAATACTGTTACAGGGAAAACGGATTACTCATTCTTTGTACTACTAGGCTAGTAGGCTTAACTAGGCTTGGTGCCAACTCGTACCCACCAACTCGTACCCAAAATTTTGGCTCATAGCTCCTCGTACCGTACGTACCCATCATGATTCATGGGCTGGTACCCTGGTATAGTACCATGCCATGAGCTGGCCTGTACCACCCATGTTTAATGCTATTAATTAAAGTATATAATATTACATTTAAACCCAGTTTTATTACATTTTTAGATACCAATCATTATGATCCGTGGATACTATAATGGCAAAAACTACTGACCTAAAAAGTATAATATATGTACTAGGCTAGGCCTAGCCCTAGGCGTACACACAATTTTGGCTGGCTCGTACCCATGTTTAATGATATTTAAAGTATATTTATATTACATTTAAAATCAGTTTATTACATTTTTAGATACCAATTATAATCATCGATACTATAATGGCAAAAACTACTGACCTAAAAAGTATAATAAATGTACAGACTCGTACGAAAAAAGCACAGCTTCCACCGTATTTGGGTAGCCTAGGCCTAGTACGTCGTATACTCTAGCCAAGTTAATAATTGAGGGCGCTGTTTTACACATGGAAGCAGATATGGCTCTGCATGGAAGATGTCAGAGTGTTTTATGACTAAAATGGCTGGAAAAACTAAGAAATCTTGGAATCTATAGGACGTAAAGCACATGCGGTGTAGTAGTACTAGGCCTAGTAGTAGTAGTAGTAGTAGACAGCGTGAGTTGCTGTAGTATAAAGTTTGTATAGCCTTAGTTTTACAGCCGTCTAATAAACGTCACGTGATATTCGATTTCGTCGATAGGTGGCGGTATAAATTACGCAATATTTGACTGCATGACGATTGGTGTGTACTGCATGACAAAAATGGCTTCTAATTTTCAATGTCGTAACTGCCATGGACAATACTGTTACAGGGAAAACGGATTACTCATTCTTTGTACTACTAGGCTAGTAGGCTTAACTAGGCTTGGTGCCAACTCGTACCCACTAACTGCATGTGTGTACTGCATGACGATTGGTGTGTACTGCATGACGATTGGTGTGTACTGCATGACCATTGGTGTGTACTGCATGACGTTTGGTGTGTACTGCATGATGTTTGGTGTGTACTGCATGACGATTGGTGTGTACTGCATGATGTTTGGTGTGTACTGCATGACGATTGGTGTGTACTGCATGACCATTGGTGTGTACTGCATGACGATTGGTGTGTACTAGCCTACTTAGGTTTACTTAGGTTATATACTGGACGCAGAACTAAAGTCCTCTATATCCAGATCCAATTGGTCCAATCCTGGTATTTTGAATCCTTAACTTAACTCGTATATTACTGGTTAATTCCGCCAGAATTTGTTCTGACTATTTTTAAAACTGTTTAGTGAGGTTGCAACATGTTCAGGTAGTGCATTCCAATTATCGGCTAAAGGCAAATTTCCTTTTATCCAAATGGGAAACTCTCTTAGTCTTAGCTAGCTTAAGAGAGTGCCCCCGTGTTCTATTAGATACATTTAGTTTTAGGAAATCAGATACTGATTTATCATAATAGCCATTTAGAATTTTGAAAGTTTCAATCATGTCATTACGACATCTTCTATAGACCAAAGTAGGCAGTTTTAAATAATTAAACCCCTTAAGGTTAGGGATAAACGTGTAGCTCTACGTTGAACACTTTCTAGAAGATCTACATGTTTCTCTAAATATGGACACCACACAGAAACACTATATTCCAAATGGGGTCTAACAATGGCTTTAAATTTCTGCATTCAGAGTGAAAACTCGCCTAATCAGTCCCATTAGCCTATTTGCCTTGTTGACCTTCTCTGTTATATGCATTTCAAATGATAATTTACTATCTATTATAATTCCTAGTTCTTTCTCATGGACGACATGTAGGAGATTTTCAGTATTACTATCTGGGTCCAATGAATACTCATATTGAATATGTGTTGCATTCCTTCTTAATTCCAAAACCTTACATTTCTGTATATTAAACTCAAGTAACCAAGTTTCACACCATTTCCTAAAAGACTCAAGATCCTGATCATTTAAATTTGAGACCTCTCTATAAATTTTTTGTCATCTGCAAAAAGTAATACCTCAGAATTTACACATTCTGGCATATCGTTGATATAAATAACAAAAAGGAGTGGCCCTAGGACGCTGCCTTGTGGGATTCCACTTAAAACATTATGCCATTCTGATGCCTTTCCATTACTATTACTCTCTGAGTTCTATTATACAGAAATGATTCGATCCACATACCAACTTCTCCAAGAATGCCATAGCTTTCAAGTTTTCCTAGAAGCCTACGGTGTGGAACCTTGTCAAATGCTTTGGCAAAGTCCATGTAAATGACATCAATTGATCCACCCGCATCTATTAATTCTGTCCATCGATTTAAGGCCTTCAACAATTGTAAAGTTGTAGATCGTCCTGATACAAATCCAAATTTCTAATTAGAAAGTAAATTGTTATCTTGTAAATGCAAAATCTACATCTGTTTTTGTATACACAGGGTTTACTAAGTCATTGTTAGTTATTAGGTCAGGAACACCTTTCTTTAGCTTTAATTTAGAGTTTGTGTATCTCCAAAACCTTTTTGGATTTGATTTAGCTCATTCTTTTATTTTTCCTAGTTAGTGATCTAACCTGGTTTCGAAGCCTAGTATATTTCAGGAACTTATTATAATTTTTTGTTTCCATGTATCTTTGCCATGCTCTATGTTTCTTCCTTATTTTATCAATAATCTGTTTACTAAGTTGTGTTCTACTTTCTTCATTGGTTGTTTTATTTATTTTACGTGTTGGTACAAATTTATCAATGGACGCTTGTAATTCTTCCTCCCAATCTAAGGAGAGATACTTTAGCAGTTTTGTATTATTTTCCTTGTAATAGCAATAAAGTTTAGAATCCTGTTGGTTCTTCTTCTTCGTATTAGGAGCCAACTTCATATGTGAAGACTCTGCTCCTCCAACTCTGTTTTGCTAGCTCTACCGTATTTGGTTGTTTGGTTCAATTTAATATAGCAACAGTACGAGAAACAAATAATCTCATGATCTCCTTTCCCCAAAGGTGAAAGATGCTCTATATCAGTTATCATATCCTGATCATTTGTCAGAATGAGATCCAGTAAACTGGACTACTGATCAATTCGTGAGCGGGTAGGTTTTGTAATATGTTGAAACAGAAAGCTATATCTAAATTCCTCAATAAATATGCTAGATTGTGTACTGGGTGATGACAGTTGACTCAAGTTTATATTAGGGTGGTTGAAGTCGCCCATAACATTATATGACTAAAACCGTTCCTATTGATACCCCTTAACAAATTATGTGTAGCAAGACGTTATTTTCTAGACTACTGTTCGGGCTTTTGTAAACACATCCTATTAACATCCTATCATTATCTTGCAGGGATATTTCGGCCCATACTGATTCTAACCAATTTTTTTCATCAGGACTATTCCATGATCTTGATCTTAGATCTCTATGAATATATATAATAGCACCCCTGCCTACATTTACATCTAGGTTGCAATGAAACATTTCGTAATCATCACCAATACTCAACTCAACAGGTGAGACAGGGAATTTACTATATTTAGGCTTAACTTCCGTTACAGCAATAACCATAGGCCGCGACTTTAAATTCTGAAGTACCATCCTCAATTCTATAATTTTGTTTGGTAATGAACCTGCATTTGTATATAAACATGGTCAAGAAGTTAATAATTCAGGTAATTTATTAGTTTCTATGGTAATTGTCAAGGAATTTTCTAAATTATTATGTTGTGAGGTAACGTAACATTTTTTTTTGATACAATCTGCTATCCGTTTCTTTGACCACACTAGTCTCATTTCTATTACTTTTACTCTCGTCAACATTATGGAATGCCGAGCATTTCCATATTCTTTCTCAATTTGACGTGATTTTCTAAAATTTTCTGTTTGAGGATCATCAATGTTTGTTAAGTTAAATAATTCCACACTAGGAACTTCTTGGTGTCCCATAAAACTAGCATAATCGGAATATAAAATAGACTTTTCTTTTTCTTTAACTTCAACATTTCTTAAACTTAAATTTTCTTTTTTTGTTACTCTCTACTTTTTTCGACATCTAGTTTAACCAACTCTCCCCTTCGTATCACCCATCTATCATTCCCTTCTGATCGTTTTAATTTTAATTCGTCTCTCATTAATTTGTTTTTGGCCCTTTCATTTTGTGTTAAGTCTGGTGTAATATATATGTTTTTAGTTGAATCCAGCTTGCTAAGTTTCTTAGAATTAATCAGGATATCCCTCTTAGATTTGTTGAGTCCAGCACCACCTTCATAAGCCTAGGTCTACCATAATCGAAGTGTGTTTATAATTTTTACATCAGGAAGATTCAGATCATTTGCAAAGATATTTGTTATTTTTGCCTTATCTTCATTTTGTTCAATATGGTCATCATTAATTGATTCTGGCACATTATGGATAATTACATTTGTTTTCCTTCTTTCTCTATCCATGTATTCATCAAATTTTTCTTTGACCTCTTGGCCTACAATTTCCTTCAAGGAGCCTCTTATGTTTTCTATTTTCTCCTCATTATTTAGTTTATCTACTTTATCATTTAGGTGGGCTATTTAAATTGTTATGGTTTTTTCGAGTTTCCAAATTCTATTTTCTGTAGATTTAAGAAAGTAAGACACTTTCTCTTCTATAATTTTGTCTGAGACAACTGCTTCTACAGCCTTTGTTTCACAATTATGGCAAAACCAATGCATTGATTGCACAGAGGAAGCATCTCGTATTGATAGACCAACCTGTACATTTCATACAGTTCCATCCTTCGCATCTTTCGCACTGTATACATTTAGTAACCCCATTTATCTGATCATTGCAACCAATGCAGCAGTTGTCTTGATCTCTCTTATCCTGTGGATTTTTACTTAGACTTTTAGTTTTACTTCTTGTACTACCACGGTGTGACATTGTATACGATATTAATTACATTTCGCCACAAAAAAAAAAGTATTTTAAAAAAATTAAATATTAACTTATAAATAATATCGCAATTAGTAAATATTGTCAAATTATAATAGTGCACTATGGTTGAGCCAGATACACCGTCTCATCTATGTAGGTAGACTGACTAACTATCTCAGTCATGTGAAACAAGTCGTAGGCCTAGCCCAAGCCTTCTGTGTTGAAGATCAAATCAAATACTCTCCCTAGCCTAGGCTATTAACGTTTTACTACTAGGGCCTAGGCTAGAAATGTTTTTTTTTCCAACAACTAATACTTATAGCAACATACACTTGATTAATATCTATCGACAACTAGAACCCAAACAGAAGTATGGGGTTGCGCCATGAGTCGTCGGCCCGGGATCTATGTCAAAATGTACATAGGCCGACACCAGTTGTGTTTCGGTCGTCCCGTTATTAGTAGATTAAGTCAAACTTATATTTCTTTTACTTTAAGAAACCCTGAGTTAGATATTTTTAGTAATAATCTCCGTAAGTTTCGTAACATTGTTAGTAGTTTAGTTTAATATTTTTTATTGTATGAGTACGTGTTTGTCTGTGTTCCCTCCTGTAAGTGGTGAACCATGAGTTCACTGTTGGTTGGGAAATGAAATAAATAAATACATTTGACTGTCAAATCTAGACCGATATTATAATACTGTAATTCGCTGTCAGATAATCATTTAATTATTATCAAAACAGTCCATTAAAGTTTTTGTTGTAATAGGATACTTCACACTTGAAGTATCTAGGCTTGACCTTAGCAATAAAATAAACTAAAGTGACAGAAATTGAGTCTGTTTCATATCAAAGTATGAATTCTTGTTGTATTTTACTTCAAATACAAGTTATTCACTTCTGTAACAAAAAAATAATATTTATTCACGTATAAAAAGACAAAAGAAACTGACAGACAATTTAAGAATTTGTTGCTTTAAATTACATTTTTTCAGGTAATTAATTGTTTGGTTAACGTGAATAACTATTATTTGACAATAAAATGACGCATTCAAAAACAAATTTGAAATAAAAAATATTTTTCAGAGGGACAATAAAACTGTTACGTCAATAAGCGAGCAGCGTTTTTTGTAAGAAATATTTCTTGCTTATAAATAAGTTATTAATCTATTATTAAAATGTAATTGTTGTGTATATGATCACTGAATTATTTAGATAAAAAAATTAATGGAAAACGAGCGTACGTCATTGTAGCGTTTTTTATTTTACTAAGTAATAAATATAATAATACTAATAAATTCGTGTTATTTTTTTATAAAAGGGAAATCTCCCGACGCGCGTGCATGGAGCGCACAGCCAGAGCCGTTCCGAAATTCAATGGATTAAAGCTATTTTTGTTTTCGCAGTAACCCTATAATTTTATATTATTTTTATCTCATCTGCAAGGTAAATTACATGGAACTGGAATAGGTGGGTCACAAGTCATAGAAACAACTTAATATTTCGTTCAGATGGATCTGGAAAAAAATGTTCGAACACATCTTAAAAAAACTGGCACAAAAGAAAATGACGCAACAAAATTAATGAACGCCGCATTTTTTAGGATGCGAACACGACTTCCAAAAAATGTCGATGTTACTTAAGGAAAGAATCATTAAAGAAAATCCTGATTTCGTAGAATATTACGGAAAATTGGCCACAAATTTGTTAAAATACGCTAATTTGTCACACTAGTCCAGATCCCTTTGTATTTCCGTGTGCAGATCATTGGGAAAGTGTAAACATTGTGTTTTATAAATATTTGAATCATGCTGGTTATAAAAACCCATGTTGTCAAATTTCTAAAATTCATCTCTGACCTCAATTTGAATGTTTTGACCCATTGAAAACAAAATGGTCATATCTTTGCAACGCTTAGATTAAATGAAATAATTTTAGTGTCAAATTATTTGGGAGATGAATATTAATATTCGTTCTAATGGAAAAGTTTGTCCAAAAATGGCTAGAAGTATGATTTTTGGCATTTTTAACCTTTTCAAGAAAATGACCCAAAATATTTTATTGACCTATGACCTGTACTTGTAGTACACATTCCTATAATCTCAAAAGCTATTGGCCGTAAAAGGGTTGTTTTTGTGAAATTGTTCGAAAAATTTACATTTATATGTTGTATAATAACAACATTTTATAGAAATGTAAACTAATTCGATTTATGATCACTAACTTTGTAATTTATTAACATCACTAGCGTTTGTTATCTAGTATTAACATGTGTTATATTTGCTGATTTTAAGCACTTCACATGAATTTATCAGAATTATGTGTATTTAAAATAAAGTTTTATTTTTTTTTGATGTAAAGAAAATTTAATTATCTATCAAATAAGACCATTTTCAAATTATTATGGCTAAAACTTAATTAAATACAAGCAAAAAAAGTGTATTTTTACTTGTGTGAACAGCGCCCTCAATCTTCATTTTTCCCCTCAAAATACCACATTGAGATCCAGCCACTGATACCCACAGCATTGTCATTTTTTCAGTAATATGCCTTTGGATTTAAAATAAATATATATATATATATATATATAAATCCAAAGGCAAATTATTGAAAAAATGTGGCTTCAGTGGCTGGAAAAAAAAGCGAAAAGCTAAATCAAAACGATAAAGTAAAACAGCCAGAAAAGTTAGCAGAGCTTTCGGGCAACACTAGCCCTTCATCAGTGCAAGTAAAGGAATTTGGATAAAGTCATAGCATAAGAACTGGCAAGTGCTGCCTGGGTGGACAGGAATAAAGGAAATATAACAAAAGAGACAGAGTGGTGAATGGTGGGTGGAGACTGAATAAGAGTAGAAAACAAAGAAGGTATCTTGGTAGAGATATAAACAATTTTGGAATGGAACTTAAATTGTGGTTAATATTTAAACTTAAATTTTGGTAGTCAATGGAATAATTTTACCTATCTGGGAGTATGTTCCTAAAGTTAAGTCTAAAAGGTTTTGTGGTTTTAAGTAGTAATGCCAAGTGGTTTTCTTTGTCTTTGCGAGTTTTGTCGCTCCATTTGACATCATGGTCTATTGCAATAACTCTGAAATTTGCAATTTAATCGAGTGACCAGCTGAATTTAAATGTTCGGCTACAGGTTGATCAAGCTTTAATGTTTTGATAGCTCATCTGTGTTGTGTCATTCTAATACGGATAGTGTTTTTTGTTTCCCCGGCGTACCACAAATATTATAACACGGACCAACACACGGACCAATCACATTACACTTAAGTGTAAAAAAAACCAATACACGATCGTATTGCACTTAAGTTAAATACAATTGCACTGAAGTTAAATACAATTGCACTGAAGTTAAATTCAATTGCACTGAAGTCGAATTGGGCAAAATGACGATCCATTTACACTTCAGTGCAATTGTATTTAACTTAAGTTTAATTAAAATTTGTATTCAACTTAAGTGCAGTTACAATTGCACTTTAGTGCAAGTCATTTAAACTTAAGTCGAATGTATTGCACTTAAGTCGAATGTATTGCACTTAAGTTGAATGTATTGCACTTAAGTGCAATGTATTCAACTTAAGTTTAATTCAGAGGTAAATGATAAAACGGCTTGCCATACGTACGTCGATACACAGTAGGCCTACACAACGCGTGGTTCCTAAAGCTTGGTTCTCACTAGCGACGCAACGCAATCTACGCAACGTAAGCAAATGCCTTTCCAATCATTGTGTTTGCCCCCGCCTGCGTGAAATCAAACCTACGATGTTTGCAGCACTATTGCGTCGTCGGTTCCCACTTGTGATTACGCAATACAGCACTTTGCGTCGATACATCGCTGCGTTGCGTTCTAGTGGAAACCACGCTTAATAGAACGCAACGCAGCGACGTATTGACGCAAAGTGATGTATTGTGTAATCACAAGTGGGAACCGACGAGCAACAGTGCTGCAAACATCGTAGGTTTGATTTCACGCAGGCGGGGCAAACAATTATTGGAAGGGCATTTTCTTACGTTGCGTCGCGTTACGTTATGTCACTAGAACGCAACGTAACGCAGCGACGAATCGACGCAAAGTGCTGTATTGCGTAATCACAAGTGGGAACCGACGACACAATAGTGCTGCAAACATCGTAGGTTTTATTTCACGCAGGCGCGGGGTGAACCAGGTCAAAGTCTACGGCATTGTAACGTTGACGCGCAACAAGCAGGTTCGATTTCACGCAGGTGGAGGCAAACACAATTATTGGAAGGGCATTTACATACGTTGCGTAGGTTGCGTTACGTTGCGTCGCTAGTGAAAACCAAGCTTTAGATCGCTGGCAATTAAATAATAATAATAATAATAAATAATAATATATTTATACAGGATAAAACAATCAGATAACAGTGTATCTGTTTTACATTGTGGTTCTGTCTTAATCAAAATATACAAAAGAGAAACTTAATTAAATATAACACAGTGTTTATGAAAAGAAATGAGATTTGTATCTAGCCTTAAAGGACGTAATTGTTGGTGCCGATTTAATATTAATTGGTAAACTGTTCCATATTTTTGCGCCTGCAACTTTAAAGGACGAATTCATTTTACTAAGGGTGTATTTAGGTATTGTTACATTCAAATGTTCTACTCCACGTGTTAAGTGGGTGTGAATATCGCGAATCAATTCAATTTCATTTACTAATCTAATTGGTGCAAGGCCGTAAACACATTTATACATTAGACATGCTAGGGAGAAATCTCGTTTCTCTTCAAGAGTTTGCCACGACAGGTTCTGGATGATGTTGTCACCCCTTACATTAATATAATCAAAGTTGTTAGTTACAATTCGAGCAGCTCTTTGATGTCGCTTTAAAATATTTTTGTTTAACTCTGTCGTATTTCCCCAGACTGTTATAGCATAATCACTACAAGGCTGAATTGTACTTATATATAGAGTTTCTAGTAACGGTTTACTTAAACTACTAGCCATTTTACCTAGCATTGTTATTTTATATCCAATATTTTTACTAAGACATTGAGTATTTTGTTTCCAAGTTAACATTTCATCGATTACGACTCCCAGATACCTTATACTATCAACTTGTTTTAATTTACTGGTTCCAATTTGTATATTTAAATCATTACTGTCAGCTGTATGATTGTTTCTTAGTAACATAACCTTTGTTTTTTTTCAGTATTTATAGAGAGGTGGTTGTCATCATACCATTTACCAATGTTATCAATAATTATTTGTAATGAATCATTTACTATCTTAGCAGTATCACCTGAGGTGTAAACCACAACATCATCAGCAAAAACACTGCAAGTTCCATTTACTATAGACTGCGAAATATCATTTATGAAAATGAGAAACAGGATGGGTCCCAGGACACTTCCTTGTGGAACACCAATATTGATTTCTTTAAGTGTAGATTTGTTATTGTTACAGTATACAAACTGTTTTCTGTTTTTTAAGTAATTACTAAACCAGTAAACAACATTTTCATGGAAACCATATTTGTAAATAGTATCCCCATTTTACACTTTCTCTGGGAAAAAATTAGAAACATGTGTTTCTCAACTGATTTGTGTCATATGGGGTCTATATATCCACCAAAAAAAAGTTCCAGCTCATCTGGCCTGGGGAAAGCCGCCATTTTGGATTTCAAAATGGCCGCCATAAAATACAGGTTTTTGCTCATATCTCCTCTTCTACATCATGCATGGAAATGATTTTGGTGGCAAAGTGTATGTTTTGAGGGTCAAGGAATCTAAATACAGAATTTTGAAGTTTACTCAATGACCGCCATCTTGTTTTTCAAAATAGCCGCCTTAAAATACAGATTTGTGCTTATCTCAGCTTCTACATCATGTATAGACATGATTTTGGTGGCAAAATGTAGGTTTTGACGGTCAAGGAATCCAAATACAGCATTAATTTGAATTTCACCCAATGGCCGCCATTTTGAAAATCAAAATGGCTGCTATAAAATTTACAGATTTTTCCTCTTATCTCAGCTTCTACATCATATGAACGTAATTTTGGTAGAAAAGTATATGTTTTGAAGGTCAAGGAATTCAAATATAGTATTTTAAAGTTCACCTAATGCCCGCCATTTTGTTTTTCAAAATGGCTGCCATAAAATTTACCGATTTGTCCTCGTACCTCAGCTTCTACATCGTGCATAGAAGTGATTTTGGTGGCAATGTTTATGTTTTGAGGGTCAAGAAATCTAAATACAGCTTTTTGAAGTTCACTCAATGGCCACCATTTTGATTGTCAAAATGGCCACCATAAGCTACAGGTTTTTGCTAATTTTATGAGCTACTATGATTATGATTTTGCTAAGCCTATGTTTTGAAGGTTACAGAATAAAAACAAAATTCAGCTTTTGAAATACAGTTGGAAAGTGATGACGAGAATAAGTCATGTCAATATGTTGGTGATAATATGGGAACCACAATGATTATGACCCCAGGAGATACTGTACACAAGAAGATATCCGCGATGTGCTGTAACTATATCATTCGCGTGAAGAACCTAAAAATAAAATATCCTAAAAATGTTTGTTAGACGACATTTTAAGATATTTTCCAAATCCTAAAGAGAAACATGGCCAACTTTAGTTAAGCATTCCAATCAGATACATTATAGATAAAGCAAGTAAAGCAATTTAAAGCAACATATCTTATGTGACTGAATGGATGGTTACCTAATACACTGGGGACTAACACTACTTCACCATAACTGGTCTGGATTTATGCATGTAGGTATAATAATAATAATAATAAATAACATTTATAAAGCGCAAGAGACAAAGGTTTCAAAGCGCTGTGTTTCCAAGATCTGTGCAAGTAGTAGCGTGTGATTATGCTTCTCTGAAGAGATGAGTTTTGAGTTTAGTTTTAAATGTGATAACAGATTTTGATGAGCGTATTTCGAGGGGTAGAGTGTTCCAGAGTTTTGGGGCTGCGACAGCGAAAGCACGATCACCGTAAAACCGAGTTCTGGAACGGGGTCCAGGTTTTAGAAGAAGTCTGCAGGATGAACGAAGCGAAGAGTTGGTTGACGGAGTAATGATGTCACATATGTAGGCTGGAGCACATCCGTTGATGGCCTTATATGTCAGCAACAGGATTTTAAAACGAATGCGCTGAACAACAGGCAACCAGTGTAAGTCACGAAAAACGGGAGAAATATGTTCATGTCGTTTAGTGCCAGTGATAAGTCTTGCGGCGGAATTTTGGATTCGTTGAAGAGGAGACAGATAAGAAGTTGGTAGGCCGTACAGAAGCGAGTTATGACAGTCCAGACGGGATGAAAC
The DNA here is from genome assembly GCF_963402885.1 of Antedon bifida. Lineage (NCBI taxonomy): Eukaryota > Metazoa > Echinodermata > Crinoidea > Comatulida > Antedonidae > Antedon > Antedon bifida. The sequence continues at coordinate 7,268,435 of NC_136233.1, read as the reverse complement.
AAAAGCATGAACAAGACGTTCAGTTGATGTTTTGTCAAGGTACTTACGAATCTGGCCGATCTGGTAAATTCCAAAGGAAGCACCACGACAAACATTACGAATGTGTTCTTTTAAACCGAGGCTGTTGTCTAGTTGGACGCCAAGATTTCTGGCTGAGCTGGAGGTAGAGACACAAGTATCTCCGATATGGACCAAAGGAAATGATGATGCCTCACGGAACTTTGAATGAAAATGGATCATTTCAGTCTTGGAGTCGTTGAACATGAGTTTATTTTGAATGGCCCATGAGCGAACATCTGCGATGCATGATTCAAGGCTGTTAACAGATTCAGAATGATGTGTAGGTTTCATGATTAAATATAGTTGAGTGTCATCTGCATAGATCATATGACGAACTTCCGGGTGGGAATCAATGATGTTGCTGAGTGGTCCAGTGTATAAGATGAAATCGAGTGGACCTTTTACGGATCCCTGCGGTACACCCCAGGGTAGAGCGAACTCATCAGACATCGAATCACCCACAATGATTGCTTGTCTACGATTCTCAAAATATGAAATAAACCATTTCAATGCGGTTCCGCTTATGCCGTATCTTTTCTGAAGACGTTGAAATAATAAATCATGATTGATCGTGTCAAATGCGGCGGAGTAGTCGAGTAGAATAAGTACCGCTTCATTACCTTTGTCTAAAGCAAGTAGTAGATCGTTTGTAACACGTAATAAAGCGGTTTCAGTTGAGTGGAAGCGGCGGTAGGCTGATTGGACTTTTGAAAACAGGAAATGTTCATCCATATATGCTTTTATCTGAGCAGTTGCAATTCTTTCCAAGACTTTGAAAAGGAAGGGAAGATTTGCTATTGGTCTATAATTTTGTAGGACGTTGGAGTCGAGATTTTGCTTTTTCAACAGAGGCATAACGAGGGACAATTTAAATGCAGATGGTACAGTACCAGATGACAGCGACATGTTGACGATTTTAGTGATATGCGGTAGTAGAGCGTCAATGCAGTTTTTTAGTAACCATGTTGGAATTGGGTCAAGTCTACTGGACTTAGATGCGCTTTCAGCGATGACTTTGCGTACCGTATCTTCTGATGTTTGCTCGAATTTAGCGAAACTACTATTACATGAATCGTCGACGTTGACAGTTATTAGTGGAGTGTTTATGGAGTTAAGTTTCTTGCAAATCTTCAGAATCTTTTCATTAAAGAAACAGCCAAACTGGTTTGCGAGATCCATTGAAGATGTGTGTTTTGGCAGAACAGGAGAAGAATCGACCGAGTACAGTTTACTTATGATGCGGAAAAGGTTCTTGTCATCCGCATTAGCGATTTCATTGCGATGATAATTGCATTTTGCTAGATCTAGCATATCTTTATATGCTTTGCATTCCAACTTGTACCTCTGTTTGTCGATATCCAAACCAGATTTCAACATTCTGCGTTCTGATCTCCGTTTGACGCACTTCGCTTCACGGAGTTCATGCGTGTACCATGGTGCCCGTGGTCTAATGGTGACCAGTTTAGTTGTTAACGGAGCATGTTGGTCAAGGATGTACTGCAATACATTATTGTATTGGTCAGCGAGATCGGAGACATTATCTTCCGGTGCGCAGACGAGCGGGGAATTCATTATATCTTCCACAAAACAATTTAGATCAATGTTACGAAGTTTGCGGAAGGAGGTTGTCCGCGTTGGTTGTTTAGGATGTGATAAATCCATCAGGCTGATGACAGCCATATGGTCGGATGGTAGTCCTTGTTTGACAGTGGTTTGTTTTATTATGTTGTCGTTTTTCCGAGAGATTAGAAGGTCCAGTGTGTGCCCACTAACGTGAGTGGGGCCTTGGACATGTTGATGAAGACAACTCGTGTCAAGCAGTTCATCAAATCGCTTGGTGTTGTTGTCCAAGAGGTCATCTGTGTGAATATTGAAATCACCAACAATCAGAAGGTTTTTGGTGCAAGAGACTGATTCAAGAAGTGATGAGAATTCAGTGATGAACAAGTCAAAGGTAAGTTTGTTTTTTGTCGATGGTGGTGGTCTGTAAATTGCAATCAAGTTAATTACAGATGAATTGGAAGTGATCTTGATATCCATATGTTCGAAAGACCGGAAACTTGTTGAAACATTTGGTGTTATTTGGAGTCCACGGTGCGAAATGATGCATATTCCACCTCCGCGTCCACCTGTAGGGCGTGGCGCATGTGACACCACGAAATTTGGGAGGGTGTTACTCACGTCCGCGATGAAGTGGTTGTCACTTGCATCACCTTTCAACCAACTTTCGGTAATTACTAAAATGTCAAATTTAACATCCAAAATAAAATCACAAATGTGAACAGTTTTATTTCTTAAAGAACGTGCATTCCACAGTCCAAAACAGATGGAACTCGAACTACGAGATTGTTCAGTATCCACGGAAACAGGTCCGCGAGGTTGAGGGATGTGTTCAGTGGCGGCAGAGATAAGCTTGCTTCGTCGTCGACCAGCCTTCTTTCCTCTATGTGTTTTTCGAGTTGAGAATGCTCGGCATGTAGTAAAGGCATTAATATTCAAACGATTTATAGTGTCAATTTCAGATGGAGTCAACGATGACTTTAAGTTTCCAGATAATCTGAGAAGTTGATCACGATCGTAGTAAATCATAGACGCTATAGATGAACTGACAGGTTGAAATTAAAGTCAATGAACACCCGTTATGATAAGACGATTCGGTTCTGTGAAGTAAGCCGACTACTACAATCCTAGGCCTACCGTAGTTGACAAATCCGGCAAAGAATGTTGAATGAACCGTGGATACGGCTGACCGCGAAGGCTGACCGCACAGGAATGTGAGTAGAAAGGCAAACGAAACTGGCCTAGGAAAAACGGAACATTAGTTTCGCTAGTAGACCAACGATGTTATCTTCACAAATACATACAACGGTCAGTAATAACCAGGAAAAGTTCGATGTGGCATTAAACACACAGATTTCAGTATACAGAAACTGTAATTTTACAGAAACTTGGAGAACAGATCAGACTGGCCGCTTGTAAGGCGCACACATCAATCTTATTGGTATAATGCGATAACTGGACAAATCGACGATAGTTTATGCCGATCATTCTTTTTATACAATGGTACAGCCACTCTGAAAACGTATATCTAGCTGCTCATCTACCAGTCATAATAATCAGACACGGAGGAGTTTATCTTTTCAGGAGCTTTCTTGGTTATATTGGACATACTGGTTGGTTGAGGTTTTGAAGTTGTGCATAACCTACTTTAAAGAGAGCTGTATATTTTAAAGCTCTTAGAGGATGCAGCTATGTATCATATAATGATGACACGAGATGAGGATGTACCATTTTGTCTCCAGATAGACACAGTATAGGACAATTGACCATGATGGCTAATATGCCTGAACGACAAATTTCCATATACATACAATACAAGATGTTCCAAAAGAATGGATATCATACAACGTGTTAAGAATCAGTTTTCAGACATGAGCACAATAGAGAAAACCTTATGTATATCTTGAAATTTGTCTTTCAGCATTTCCAGATATAGCCTTCCACTTTTGGCATTTTGGCCATGACCAGCGTCTGCAAATATGAAAGCATACTGTAGATGTTATATCTGAACCTGGAGCTCCCAATTGCACAATCATGCCTAAACAGTTATACCATCATTCTAATGATACAGCCACAGCTTAAATGTTCTTGATATCTTTTTGACTTTCCCAGAAAGCTCTTAAGAATCTTTCGAGTTTGACGACAAATGGCAGTTTTCTTTCTCTAACTATTTGCATTACTTTACGTCACATTGGTTGATCGAAGGTTATTAGGATGGCAGATAAGCAGCTAGATTTAAACATAAATGCAGACCATTTAGGGTGACTAGTGTTGATCTCCCAGTGTATTACCATGTATTCATAAGATATGTTACTTGCTTTATTGGTTGATCGAAGGTTATTAGGATGGCAGATAAGCAGCTAGATTTAAACATAAATGCAGACCATTTAGGGTGACTAGTGTTGATCTCCCAGTGTATTACCATGTATTCATAAGATATGTTACTTGCTTTATCCATAAGTTGTACTTTTAACTGCAAGTTGGCCATGCTTCTCTTTATATTTGGAAAATATCTTTACATGTCTATGTAACTTCTTTAGAATATCTTGTTTAGTAGTTTCTTCTCGCGAATGATAGTTACAGTACACTCTCTGGTATCTTCTTGTGTACCTCTTTGGTCGTAATCAGTATGGAACTCGATCTTGTGATTAACTCACGACGTTTACATAGTAATAATGAGGATTGTGATAGCGATAGATCTCGGAGACTAGACAAAGGGGATTGTACATAAATGTTGTTATTATTATATGTTGTGCCAGTTTGATTGGGAATTTTAAAACTATTACTGTATTTAACAAACTGTATGCAAAAAAAAGCAACATCTAAAGCCAGTGCAGTGGAGCAGTAGCCTTCAACTATGAAGTTTGGTCCTAAATGGAATAAGATCTGATCACTTTCCGACTCTGTATTTTAATGCTGATTTTTTATTCTGTAACAATCAAAACATAGACTTAGTTATCAAAATCATGTCTTCGTTATTTATATGAGCTACGAAATTAGCAAAACCTGTATTTTATGGCGGCCATTTAAAAAAACAAAATGGGGGGGCCATAAAGTGAACTTCAAAAAATGCTGTAATTGAAATCCTTGACCCTCAAAATATATACATTGCCACCAAAATCACTTCCATACATTATGTGGAAGCTGAGATAAGAGCAAAAATCTGTATTTTTTTGGTGGCCATTTTGAAAAACAAAATGGCGGCCATTGAGTGAATTACGAAAATGCTGTTTTTCGATTTCTTGACACTCACAACTACACTTTGTCACTAAAATCACGTTCATACACGATGTAGAAGTTGAGATGAGTACAAATCTGTATTTTATGGCGGCCATTTTGAAAAACAAGATGGCGGACATTCAGTAAACTTCAAAATGCTGTATTTGGATTCATTGACCCTCAAAACATATACTTTGCCACCAAAATTATATCCATACATGATGTGGAAGCTGATATATGAGCAAAAATATGTATTTTATGGCGGCCATTTAAAAATCCAAAATGGCGGCTTTCCCCAGGCCAGATGAGCTGGAACTTTTTTTTGGTGGATATATAGAACCAATATAACTCAAATCAGTTGAGAAACACTTGTTTTTTTTTCCCAGATTGGAAAGCTTAAATAACAAAATTGAGTGATCTATCGTGTCAAAGCACTTGGATATAATGATCTAAGAAACAAGCGCCGACGACCTCTGAGTCATTAAAACTTTCTAACCAACCATCAAGTACTCTGTGCAAGCATGTTACAGTAAATGCGTGCATATAAAATGTAATAGTCCTCCGACGTTTATACTCATGGTCAAAATTAATGGAACGTCGCGATTTTCTAGGCGCTGAAGCTACGAAGTGAACGCGAATGATTTTTACTGTATATTATTTTCCCCGACGAAAAAAACTCGCGTCCCCGACGGGGGCTAGGCTCCCCGTAGAGCCCCCGTAGAACTAAAAGAACCCGAAAAAGCCAGATTATTAGTTGAGTATCAATAGAAGTACCTAAGATATAATTTATAAATTCCATAGGAGCAAACTTATTAACTATCATGAATATTGATAGATTAAATATTGTATTTTTGTAAAGTAAGGTTTGGGTAATAATTTAATGTTTATTCATAGTTATTATAGCAATATTATTAATTTATTATTTATAGCATAGTCTACCATACTACTCTACTCTCTAGAGTACTAGCTACTGATTGTAATTGTAATATTTATTGCCATCCATATAAAAAAAGTAGACAGATCAAACAATTTGTACATTAACAATAATACAATAAAAATAAGTTACAATATTATGGAATAGCAGAGGATAACCCTTTAAGCTCAAGAGCTCGTTTCAGAAGGGGTCCTCAACATAAACCAAATTATATTAACATAAAAATTCAAATATAAAGTATGATAATTATAACTTAGATATTATACAGATATTTTATAAGTAAAAGGTTTTAGAGATAATATCAATTTGTAAATTAGGTTTTGTTTATAAAACGACATTTCATAGAAAAATATTTTAAATGTGTACAGTTTATATTCAATTAATTATTATTGACAATGTAGTTAGATTTTTATTTTACAATTAAGATTAAATGAAATATTGACTATTGGTACTAAATTGTCATTTGTGAGGCAAGATATTTCTTTAGAGCTACCTTGAAGGCAATATGAGAGGTATTATCCTTCAAGTTCTTTGGAAGTTTATTCCAAAGTAAAATGGCATTAAAAAAGAAGGTTTTACTAATAACATAATTATTTTTTGGCAACACAAAATTGAAATCCCTTCCTCTGGTACCGTAATGATGTTTAAATTTATCGAAATTAGTTGACATAAATTGTGGACTAATATTATAAAATATATTATATGTGTGGCTGAGTGACATTTGTTTTACTCTAGTTTCAATATTTAACATTTTTAACCTTAAAAAATCCTGCTTATGATACATATTGTGCTTCCCAAGTATGAACCTAATTATTCTGTTCTGTGCTCTCTGTAGTCTTACTTTGGAATCTGCTTTGATGCCCCAATACCATGAGGACACAGCATAATTAATAATACTCAGGGCCAGTGAGTCAAGAATAGTTTTTCTAATTGGTAAACTAAATGTATAACATTGTCTATAAGCAAATTTTAATCTTGAATTTACCTTTTTCAAAATGTTTGAGACAATGAGGTCTCCGTTTAGATTTTGATCCAGCTCAACACCCAAGTACTTCAAAGACTTACTGGAAGAGATCTTAATACCATTGTACATAATATGAAAATCATTTTTGGTATGAAGCGATTTTTTCGAGCCTCTGGTGGACAAGGCCTATATCTATATTAAAACAAACTGCATTTCTCTGCTATTTTTAAACATTCAAATAGGGTACGATAGTCAAGTCATAATTTGTCACAGTCTGGCAGTATCACATTTCAAAAATTAAATGTATATCATATTTTTTTCGGTGACAGAATATCGTAATTCAATAAACTCTCTCTCTCTAGAGTGGAAAGTTGGTCTACCTTTACCGTTATAACAAAATTGGCACGTCGGTAATGGAATCAACATCTTATCTGATATTTATGTAGAACGTACCTGTTGCTATAATTTATAATCGATCCATTATAAATGTAAATACACATTTATGTAAAGATGCCTTTAAACTGTCTCTGGCGGACACTTCATTTAAACACGATGTAGGCCTAACCCTCACACCATACCCATCCATCGATGCAGTTTTCTGTAGAACGTACCTGTTGCTATAATTTGTAATTGATCCATAGAAATGTAAATACAATAGTATGTAAAGATGCCCTTAAACTGTCTCTGGCGGACACTTCAGTTAAACACGATTGGTAGGTAGGTAGGCCTATCCCTTCACACCATAATGCTTTGATTTATCCCAATCGAATCAAGACCATTAATGAAATAAATTACTAAAATAAAAACGGAATCTAAGCGTTATTTCATTTTTGCGTAGCACGCCATTTTTATCATGTCAAAAGTTGTTCCATATTATGAAATACAATTTCATAAAGTTTCGTGGAAAAATAATTTTTTGCTCAGAATTTTTGAGCAACCATCAAATTTCATAAAATCGCGCGTAACTTACGCTGCACGACTCTAACGTCATATTACAAAGTTTCCTGCACATCTACAGTTTAAGGTCAATCTTCTGACAAAGTTATACGATGTCATGTCCACAAAAATTATAGATAGGGCCTACACATGCAACAAAATTCTGGGAAAGAAATAAGAATAAGATAGAATCTAGATTTGAACTCGTCACTTTGACGAATTCATTCATTCATAATAACATTTATTTCTTATATTTCTGGTTATCCGACGCGCAAACGCCACGTGCACGTCATACGTTAGAATATTGCGCACAGAAAAACGATTATGCGATTGTGACCTGAAGAAAATATACTGTATACATACTACATACAGTGCATAATAGGTGGAAATACCGGAACCCGCCTTTTATTTCAATTTTTAACATGATGACGTCATCATAATGAAACGCGTAGATAGTAATTTTGGAAGGAAATTATCTGAGCAACAACATATTAACGTGTTGAAGAAATTTGGATACGTAGAATATGGATGCGCGCTCTTTTAAATGTCATGAACTATGACTCAAAATATGAAAATACGACTTTTATAATTCAACTGGCCATATGATGACGTCACAATATCCGATGCGCAAAATTTGTACATAAATTCGTATCTACAATTCAACAGCTTGAATAAAATGTTTTAATGATGAGTATCACTTTTCATTCTGAGGAGCTATAACATATTGAAATTTACTGTAATGATGAAAAAAGTGACCCAAGTGTTTCACGCTTTTGATTATGATGGCGTCATTAAACATTTTAGAAATGGTAAATCATGCGAAAGATAATTGATTGACCTAGACAATATAAAAAAATGGGGAAAAATGGACTAAGTGGAGATGCGATCTATTAAATGTGATGAGCTATGACGAAAGAGACAAAAATCCTATATTTTATATTCGAGTGGCCATACGATGACGTCACAATGTCCGGTTAGCCACAATGTAGTTTAGAAACTAAGGCATAATTTTGACGAATTTTTGAAAATGTTCATCAAAAACGCGTGCAAATTGTCCAATTTGACGTGATTTTAAGTCGAAATTTTTTGAAAATTGGTAAAAATACTAGAAAAGGCTGGAAAAACATAATTCACGAAAAAAAAGGTGTTTTCAGCGCTATGTGCGCACCGCGCGCGTAAAAATGCGCGTTCGTGAAAATGTTTACATACTTAAAATGACATGAAATGCGTAGAAAATTGTTTAGAAATTGATTTTTTGCATTTTAAAATTTTAAACGCACGTCGTGCGCGCATAACTTTCTGTAAAACATGCCATTTTTTTTCCATAGAAAGTTAACGCATGATATAAATTACACTTTTGCCAATTTTCAATTTAAATTGTTACATATATGGTTTTCGATCTATGTTAAATACGCGAAATTCATAAAATCGCGCGTAACTTACGCTGCGCGACTCTAACGTCATATAACGTAAAAAACTTTTCTTCCTTGCATATTAATTGATATAATATTGATTCTTTCAAATTATTTTTAACCAATGTCAATTATGATTTCGATGTAATTGCAGTCTCGGAAACCTGGTTGAAAGATGATAATCCATTAAGCATGCGTTGGGGCGACTTTGCGTTGGGGCGACTTTGCGATGGGGGACTTTGCGATGGGGCGACTGTGTCGGGGCGACTTTGTTTTGTGGCGACTTTGCGATGGGGGCCCCATGGGCGATTTTGTATTGGGCGATTTTGTGATGGGGCGACTTTGCGATGGGGCGACTTTGCGATGGGATTCCCGTCGGAAATGGTACTCTCGCACGTAAAATTCATGGTAAATGGACTAGCCTAAGCCTAGGCCTAGTAGGGATAACATTACTTACTCTTACGCTTTTTTTCCAATTTGTTCCTTATGGTAGGATACTTTTTAGATCCGTAACTGTGACAGATATCTCTGTTGTAAGATATCTCTATTGTTGCATGCTTGAATAAATGACAGGTTGGCGCGCCATACCGGACCGTGACTGTTTTTTGGAACGGTAAATATGGAGAAAACTCCGCTTCTTGTGGATTTTGATCACATTTCTACTGAAGTTTTGCAGCCAAAAAGTCAGTTTAAAAACCAAGGTATATTCACTGGCTCTAAAACTATTACAAACGAATTTAAAAAGGATTCTGAAGAAGAGAATTTAGCAGCATCTTGTGGTCATGTGTGTGTCGCTGACGTAGGCCTTCGAAGAGTACGTGATTTATCTGAACTGAGTGCAAATATTATAGCTATATTTGTGGTGGCGTTTGATACTCGGTCAGGTACGTAACATCTTCCCCGTCTATCTAACACATAACTGTAGAGTATGCCTAGGCCTAGAATCCGTTACTACAGTACTAACAGGGGCCGATCTAGGATTTTTCAAAAGAGGGGGCCGATATGGGAAAATCTTTATCATCTAGCCTAGGTAGGCCTAGCTTAGGCTAGCTAGCTAGGTAGGGGGCCGCGGGCATGGACATTTTTTTTCTAGACAACCGGAGGATGTAGCATCTGAGGAGTTGGCCAGACGTTTCTTGTCATAAAATTATCTGAATATGGCTAGGAATAGTGTGTTTTATAGAACGAAATGAAACTGTTTTATTTGCCAATACAATAGTCTAAATAAAGCCTGTTTTCCTTTCGACGTAACATTAAGACGAGTTGCGTTGAGTTGCATTGAATTTTCAAATCGTTAAAAATAAATAACGATGATCGAGCGAATATTTACACATTTTTACGCGATTGTTTTTTCTGATAAAGTATACCATATAGAATGTCAGAAAAAAAGGGCCAGGGGGTTGGAACAATTTTTACGGCACTTTTAAATTTTTGCCTATATAACAGTAATGCACTTGTCAATTGTATGACCCACTATACGACCCCCGGGAGAGGTGCGTCATGGGTGCGTCATTTACAAATAATTACTGACGCAGGGGTGCGTCAAAAAACCTAGATGGTACGTCACATCAATGAACAAGGTGTGTCAATGTCCGTCACTTTACCACCCACCATATCATAAACAACATGGTCACAGTGCGTCAAAATGGGTGTGTCATGGTCACCTAAAGGTAAGTCACCTTTTTGATGCATGGGTGCGTCATGGTATTCAAAAGTATGACGCACATCGGACAAATGACGCACCTCTCCCGGGGGTCGTATAGTGGGTCATACAATTGACAAGTGCATAACACACACAAATGCCTATTAACATACACAAATACCTATATATTGGGGATAGGGAAAACCAATTCACGTTTTTTTTTTACTTGGAGTTGTGTTATGATGATTAAAATTAGCTGAGGCTTACTTTAATAACTACTTCTCATAGTAGTTGATAAATCGAGTCGATAACAATGACATCATTCATAATTTTCCATTTTTATTGTTTATATTTGTAATTTGTAAGTGTTAACTGGACTTCAAGGAAGAACAATGTACAAATATTGAATGAATATCCAGAATAAAGAAAGATTTCTATCTATCATCATGCCAGAATCCAATATGGCGTCAATTTGGCGGGAAAAACAACAGTTTTGAAAAATTCCTTTTAACGTTACACATTAGAAAAATAGGTTGCAGATAATGCTGACTCAAACAAATACGCACTTCAGATGGAAAGGAACATTCACGGTAGGGTGTTTTTTTTGGTATCCATGTCACAATAGCAGATTCCGATCAGGGTGTTAAGAGTATGCATCAGTGTATGAGACATCACTTTCGATAAGGGTTTACAAATTATTCTTTACACAACACCAGAGATTCCCAGTTCAACCCAATACGTGAAACATTATTATCATCACGGTTCCACCTGCAGTACTGTATATTCAAAATTACTCTGGAACTCTGCAAAAATTATTTTGACAACAGCTTCCCCAATATTCAGATGCACAAACTGGTCTGGAATTATGCATTATGTATAAAAATTTGTAATAAAATTAGTTTTAATGTGTTACAATCATTGGCCTGAATCTGGAATTAGTCTACATTGTTGTATAAGACCAAGTTGCAAAACTAAACTATCGAATATATCTGTTTCTTTGATCAACTGCTCTTAGTTATTAAAGCTGTTAAAATCAACAACTTGCAATTTCATTTGGTGGGTTCCAAACCAATTAGTGCAATAGGAATCATAATTAAAGAAGCTTAACATTGTAAATTGTACAATGATGCAAGAAAGAGATCTGAACAAATTAAAACCTTGCAAAATCTACGTCCTAGGGTTCGGTTAAGCAAAAAGACACTTCACATTGATCAGTGATTCCTTCTCACTCAGTGTTCAGAAATAGGCAATATACATAATGGCATATAATAGGGCCAACTATCAGATAGTGGGACTCATTTTTTCCTAATATGATTCATATGAATCCTATTGCACTCACAAGTTTAAGAGTTTTGTTGTAGAGATTTTAACAACATATTTTAATGAAGAGCAGTTAAACAAAGAAATAACTTAGTTAGTAACTTGGTCTTGTACATACGATGAGTAAATGCCGGTTAAATCACTATAGGATTCAGGTCAATGCTTGGACAATCTCTGGTGTTGTGCAAGGAATAATTATCAAAAGTGATGTCTCTTAATATACTTATCCTTTCCAAAAGCTTAACTTCCCTGGTCGGTAAGTTGCTGTCTATTTTTAGGTGGATAGCAAGAAACAACACCCATGAAATGTTCCGGTTCCGTCTGAGAAATGCATATAGGTGAATCTGCATTATCCATAGGCTGATCCAGAGAGAAATCCAAAAATTAAATTCATCACTTCTACAATTTTTAAGCCCTCGCAAATCCTTCCCCGCTCCCACCCAAACCCCATAAATCAAAATCTTGGATCCATCATCCTAATGTTGGGAGGGGGACAATTACTGTAAGTAGATATACATTTGTGTGGATTCGTGTTTTGTTTTAAGATAGTAAGTCTATTGTACATTGTATGGACAAAAAATGCATTTAAAAAAAAAAGGGGGTTTTTTCCTGCCAAATTGGACGCCATATTGGATTCTGGCATGATGATGTCATCATATCGACTCGATTCATCAACTACTATGAGAAGTAGTTATTAAAGTAAACCTCTACTAATTTTAATCATTAAAACACAACTGCAAGTAACAACTAGACATGAAACTCGTCACTTTGACGAGTTAGTTATCCGCACGACAAACGCCACGAGCACGTCATACGTTGGAATATTGCACACAGAAAAAGATTATGGCATTATGAAGAATATGATTATGTTATTATTGCTGAATTCTGTTATTTTGTGTCATATAGTATACACAGTATAATCTGTATACATGCACATACAGTGTAGAATAGGTGAAATTACGGGACCCGCTATTTATTCCAATTTATAACATGTTGACAGTTTCAAAATGAAACGCGAAGGTAGCAATTTCGGAAGGAAATTATCTCAGCAACAACATATTAGCGTGTAGAAGAAATTTGAATACGTGAAATATTGATGCACACTCTTTTAAATGTAATGAATTATAATGCAAAAGATGAAAATATGACTTTTTTTATTTAACTGGCCATATGATGATGTCACAACATCCGATTGGCAAAATTTTTACATGATTTCGTATCTACAATCCAATAGCTTCCAGAAAAACGTTTTTAATCGTGATTATCACATTATATTCTTACGAGCTATAACAGATTAAAATTTACTGTAAAGATGAAATTAATGCCACACGTAATTTAAATTTTTAGGCATGATGACGTCATACAAATTAAAATATTTTTAACTCATGCGAAAGATAGTTGATTGACCTAGACAATATCAAAATCGGGGTGAAAATGGAAAACGAATAAGTGGAGATGCGCTCTATTCAATGTGATGAGCTATGACGAAAGATACAAAAATCCTAAATTTTATATTCGTGTGGCCATACGATGACGTCACAATGTCCGGTTAGCCATATTAATACCTGATCCGATATCTACAACTCATCAACTTCCAGAATATGTCATCCACAAAAAGTTGACCGTGTAGTTTAGAAATTACGACTGTTTAAAAAAAGGCATATTTTTAACGGATTTTTGAACTTTTTCATCAAAAATGCGCGCAAATTGTCCAATTCGACGTGCTCGTATGACGTAACTTTAAGTCGAAATTGTTTAAAATTTGGTAAAATTACTAGAAAAGGCTGGAAAAACATAAATCACGCAAAAAAAATATGTTTTTAATGCTACGTGCGCACCGCACACGTAAAAATTTGCGCACGTGTGGGAATTTTTTACATGCTTAAAACGACATGAAACGCGTAGAAAGTTGATTAGAAATTAATTTTGCGCATTTTGAAATTTTAAATGCGCGTGCGCGCGTAACTTTGTGTAAAACACGCAATTTTTTTTCAACAGAAAGTTAGCGCATGATATAAATTAAACTTTTGGAAAGTTTCTATTTGAAATGTTATTTGGTTTTCGACCTATGTTAAATACGAAGAAATCGTTAAATCACGCGTAAGTCACGTTGCGCAATTGTAAACGTCATGAAAAGCTTCGCAGCACATCTTCATGTGCATGACGATATGTTGAGAAGGTTACAAAATGTTATGTTTGCAAGTTTTAGAGAAAAGCGTTCCACAAAAATCATACAGAAAGAAAGAAGCCAAATACTAGACATGAAACTCGTCACTTTGACGAGTTAGTTATCCGCACGACAAACGCCACATGCACGCCATACGTTGGAATATTGCACACGGAAAAAGATTATGGCATTATGACCTGAACTGAAGACTATGATATGATGTTATTGCTGAATTCTATTATTTTGATTCATATATAGTAATGTATACACAGTGTAATCTGTATACATATCACATACAGTGTAGAATAGGGGAAATTACGGGACCCGCTATTTATTGCAATTTTTAACATGTTGATGGTTTTAAAATGAAACGCGAAGGTAGCAATTTTGGAAGGAAATTATCTCAGCAACAACATATTAACGTGTAGAAGAAATTTGAATAGGTGAAATATTAATGCGCGCTCTTTTAAATGTAATGAACTATGACGTAAAATATGAAAATACGACTTTTTTTATTTAACTGGCCATATGATGACGTCACCACATCCGATTGGCAAAATTTTCACATGATTTTGTATCTACAATCCAATAGCTTCAAGAAAACGTTTTAATCGTGATTATCACATTTTATTCTTACGAGCTATAACAGATTGAAATTTACTGTAAAGATGAAATTAATGCCACACGTAATTTAAATTTTTAGGCATGATGACGTCATAAAAATTAAAATATTTTTAACTCATGCTAAAGATAGTTCATTGACCTAGACAATATCAAAATCGGGGTGAAAATGGAAAACGGATAAGTGGAGATGCGCTCTATTAAATGTGAGGAGTTATGACGAAAGATACAAAAATCCTAAATTTCATATTCCCGTGGCCATACGATGACGTCACAATGTCCAGTTAGCCAAATTAATGCATGATCTGATATCTACAACTCATCAACTTCCAGAATATTTAATAAAAATAATTTTTACCGTTTAGTTTAAAAACTACGATTGTTTAAAAAAAGGCTTAATTTTGACGAATTTTTGAAGTTTTTTATCAAAAAAGCGCGCAAATTATCATATTCTACGTGCTCGTATGACGTAATTTGAAGTCGAAATTGTTTAAAAGTTGGTAAAATTACTAGAAAAGTCTGGAAAAACATAAATCACTCGAAAAAATGACGTTTTTAACGCTACGTGTGCACCACGCGCGTAAAAATTTGCGCACGTGTTGGAATTTTTGACATGCTCAAAATGACATGAAACGCGTAGAAAGTTGATTAGAAATTGATTTTTCGCATTGTAAAATTTTAAACGCGTGTGCGCGCGTAACTTCGTGTAAAACATGCCATTTTTATTGCACAAAAAGTTAGCGCACGATATAAATTAGACTTTTGCTAAGTTTCAATTTAAATTGTTATATGGTTTTCGATCTATGTTAAATACGCGAAATTCATAAAAACGCGCGTAAGTCATGTTGCGCAACTCTGACGTCATTCAATTACAGGAAAGCACAACTTCACGTGATTGCCCATATGTTGACAAAGTTATAAAATGTTAACTTTACACGTTTTAGAGATACGCTCTGCACAAAAATGACAGAAAGAAAGAAGAATAATACAGAAAAAAAAAAAAAAAAAAAAGATGATGAAACAGGACAGTTACAAGGAGTTATCCGCCATAGTGCGGATAACTAAAAAAGATGATTTCGTACAATCACAAGAGGTTATCCTGCAACTTCGTTGCGGATAACCAAAAAAAAAAAGATGATTTCATACAGTTACAAGGAGTTATCCGCTGAATGCGGATAACTAAAAACCGTTAATTGGTTTCCCCTATAAATAGGTATTGTGTGTGTTAATAGGCATTTGTGTGTGTTATACTGTATAGGCCAAAATTTAAAAGTGCCATAACAATTTTTTTTTTTCTGACATTCTATATGGTATGCTTTATCAGAAAAAAAAAAATGTTCCTATACTTTTTTCCCGCAAATGTGTATATTAACTGTTCTGCACCTAGGCTAATGGTTTCTTGGTTCTTTAGAGCGTTGCTGGGACACACGGATGTGAAGTGTTGCGAAGCCAATGTCGGTCGTTTTTATATTATAATTTAGTTTTACTTACACTTGTTATTTTGAAATATCAGACTTTACGTTTAAACGAGTACAAAAATGGTGAAAAACATCGTCGTGTTGTTAAAATTCCAGAATTGTCAGTGCGTACATATTTTTTCACAAACTATGATGATGTAATTTGCGAACCATTTGAGTCAGTTTTAACGGTCGTAATGTTGAAGTTGAACTAGGTTGAACATCAACGATTGAAGATTTTAACGATTTTTAACATTGATTTTTACCAGGGTCAATAGTAGCCTACAGAAAAACAGCATTTCCAATTGCATATAGTAAAAATGTTGTATTACTGCGAATTAAATAATTTTGGAAGAGATACGTAAATGTGACCAATTTATACCAGTATTAATATATAGATGGTAGCAAAGTTTCCTGGTATTTACACTTCAATTCAAAGCATTCATTTCGTTTATATCATTTAAGGTAATGTGATTGAGTGGAGTACTCCAGAAGATATTGATTTAGAAGGTGTTGAATTTAAAGCTATGGCAAGTGGATCACACACTGTCAATTCAGATTTTATGTATGTATTAAGTATGCTTAATAAATGTTAGTATTAAATGGATCCTTAAATCTGCTGATAATGAGAGATTTTTAAAGTAATTTTTTAATGTTGAACTGCAGCAATATCTATATAACCATATAGCCTATATATAAATCCAAAGGCAAATTACTGAAAAAAATGACAATCACTGAATCAGTGGCTGGATCTCAATGGAGATACAAAAAAAAAAGCGAAAAGCTAATTTAAAACGATAAAGTAAAACAGTCAGTAAAGTTAGCAGAGCTTTCGGGCAACACTAGCCTTTCATCAGTGCAAGTGAAGGAATTTGGATAACGTCATAGTATAAGAACTGGCAAGTGCTGCCTGGGTGGACAGGAATAAATATATATATACAGTAGAACCTCCAATTTACGTACGGTACGGGACCGAAAGGCGTACGTAAAACAAGGGATTCGTAAAATCAAGGTTGACCTTAAATTGACCCCCAAATACGTAGATCGTAGCTAAAAAGGCTGCCGTGTTTGCCTACAGCATGCAGCTGGTCACTAGCTTAGCTAGGCCCTTCCTAGGCCTAGACTAATCTAGGCCAGGATAGCAGGCCTAGCAAGATGTGAGGCCTAAGTACAGTATATACAGGCTGTGCGATTTAGTTTAAATAAAGTTTTATAAATAAAATATCAATGTTCTTGTATTTTCTATCAATAAAAACAGTCGCTGCTGTAGGGAAATGCACATGAGTTCCTCACACAGCCATGGCTTTGTGCTTTGTTGTTGTTAAATTGCGCCCTCAATGTAAGAAAATGATGACGTCATCGGTCATTTAAGCGTACGTAAAATCAAGGGAACGTAAAATCAGGGTACGTAAAACGAAGGTTCTACTGTATATATATATATTTAGAATTAATGTTCTTTGCCTCTTGTGTTTATATATATAAAAGTATCTCTTCGGAGATCCCGCCTCGTGAATAAAAATACTGAAAGATGAGGGCGTATCAATTTGATCTCTGTTGCGCGTGCGTACAACTGAGGACTAGTGCTGTTCCGCCGTACCACGCCGAGAATGTTAAAGAGTCGTTCGAGTTCGAGTTCGAACAATACCATGAAAGCCCCAGTGGTCTAATGGTTAGGACATCTGCATATCAAGCAGGCGGTCCGAGTTCGAGTCTCGGTTGGGGCGACTTTTTCTCATTCTCACAGATTTCCTCATCTTTATCGTTTCAAATTAATTAATTAAATTTCAGTATATCACCGGGCGGTTTAGAATTAATGTTCTTTGCCTCTTGTGTTTATATATATATTTACAGTTACAGTAATTCATCATTAGTTGAATCCTTATCAAACAACAATTGTTTGTAGATTGTTTATTGTAATGTAAACCTTATTTCAGATTTTTTAAGAAAGATAACTATTACGGACTTAGTTGTTACGAGAAAATTAAAGTAGAAAGCTTAGAAGAACGAGGCGCAAGAATGAAATCTGTTGGTATTCTAGCAACGTCTTACACCACATTATATAGACACATGCAATTTCTTGAAAATCAAGTAAGGTATGTCCAATTCAAAATATTTGACTTTGACAGAAATTGTGCAAATTACAATTGTATGACAGAAGCAATTCTACAGTATAACACTATAACTAGATATGAACTCGTCACTTTACACATACGTTAAAATATGAACAGCAAATATTATGCCATCCTATGACAGTATTAAATATGTTTACACTTACAGTGCTGAATTGTACCTATTTTGTGTCATAAAGCATAACAATATTTACCCTGTACACTAAATATACACATAGAATAGATGAAATTACGAGACCCATCTTTAATCCAATTTTTAACATGTTGACGTCATCAAAATATAACATGAAGATAGCAATTTTAGAAGATAATTATCTAAATAATTACATTAACGAAAATTTCAAGAATTTTGGGCACGAAAAAGTAAGTTGCGCGCTATTTTAAATATGGTGAATTTTTATGAAACAGATGAAAATCAGACTTTTTGAATTCAACTGGCCATGATGACGTCATGACATCCAGTAGACAACATTTTTATATGAATTCATATCTGCAATTCAACTGCTTCTATAATAATAGGTTTTAAACATGTGGGTCACTTTTCATTCTGTGGAGCTATAGCCGATTGAAATATACTGTATAGACGAAATTAAGTAGGTCACGTTATTCTAATTTTTTTATATGATGACATACAGTAATAAAAATTATATTTTTTTTAACGCATGTGAAATAGTATTGAATTGAGAAAAAAAAAATTAAAATCTAGAGCGAAATAGGGTAAGCATAAGCGCATATGCGCTCTATGAAATAGCATTACCTATCCCGTTAAAACATCCGGTAGATATAAATTTTACATGAATTGATATCTACAACTCATCGGCTTCTATAATAAAATTTTAAAAATGAAAAAGTTCATCAAAATGAATGAAATCTACTACAAAAGGTATGAAAAACAAAAATCAAATGCAAAAACCATTTTTCTACGCTTTGTACAAGCTGTGCACACAAGTGCGTGTGCAAAACGGAAACAAATTAGAAAATTTTGAGATGCTCAAAATGACCTGAAATGTACGCAAAATTCATTAGAAATTAATTTTGCGCATTCTATAATTTTGAACATGTGTGCGCACGTAATTTTGTATGCAACACGCCATTTTTACTCCATAGAAAGTTGATCCTTGATATAGATTATAATTTTATTAAGTTTCAAAGTAAAGTTTTTTGGTTCTAAATTTATGATCAATAAAAAAAAATTGTATAATCAAACATACGTTATGCTGCGCAACTATGACGTAATCGAAAACTCATCTAAACTACTTGATGGCTCATATTCACTGTCAACTGTAGGTTCACAATCTGTAAAAATTGTAAAAACTAATTACTGTATTGAAAAAAAAGTGTAAGTAAAAGTTTTCCGATACAAGAAAAAAGAAAATCGTCAGTTCCAAGAATTAATGCTTAAAATTGATCAAGACATGTAAACAAAGGTCCATCTATTCCAGTGAATTTATAGCTATACAGTTACACATAATATAATGAAAAGTATGATGTTTAATACTTAACACAACTGAAAATAAAAAAAAAACATTCATGTCGTACTGATTAGCAATTTTTTTATTGTTCCATCCGTTACACTCCATCCCCTTTTCAATTCAAATCTCTCCTGAAAACTCACCTATTTCAATAGTTATTCTTTTCATGTTGCGCTGTGAGACTCTGGTAAAGAGGGCTTTATAAATGGTCGATATTATTATTCTTAAAAAGTTTTTAAATGACATCATAAACGTTGTTCCTATTAGACTGAACATTAAATTGACCAAATATAGTTGCGATAATGAATTTTTGTCTACCATCTACTTTTGTCTACTATTCTGATGCTAAAGCTCACTATTGGCGTTGGTCACATTGCTTGTGTTGTTGAGCAAAATACTTTTACTAATGTTTGCCTCTCCCCACCCAGGCGTACAGATGGGTACCTGGTGGTCAAAACATGTCTGCGTTGAGTACTAACTACAAAATTATGGAAGTATGTTTCCATACATGTTTGATCCAAAAATGACAGGGGTAATAATGTGAATCGCTTAGGGCCCTTGAGCATTAAGCACTATATACAGTAAAGTAAATAGGCACATACTACAAATTTCTCCAAACATGTAATTCAGTTACATTTTGTAGTAAACGTTAGTTAACGTACTGGAAAACCAACTCCTGTACTCTATTTAGTACCAGAGAAATTGACATTCATACCGCATATTTAATGAATAACATTTGATATTTGACCAACAGACATCAACTTGGGACCCCTCAGCATTATGAGCAGCTTAGAGCCTTTTATGCAGACCATAAAGGATCTCTACCTATTTCTACTTCATTATCCACTGTAAATCCATCATCATCTGAATGTAGAGTGTTGCCTGCAATGATGGTAAGTGAGTTTCGCCTAATAGTGTAATGTTAATACATGTTGTATTTTATGAACTTCTTGCAGCTCTTAGCAGGGAAATGTGAGATTACATGAAAAACTTTCTTTATATCATTACAACAAAAACAACTGCAGTGATAAGTAGTCAAGACAAAGTCTAATATAATAAATGTCTTGTTACAACTGCTAATGTAGAAAATGCCAGCTAATGTAGAACAATCCACCGCTAATGTAGTAGAACCTCCAGCTAATGTAGAAACACCAACAGCTTATGTATGTGACCACCTCTATTGAACGACCACCGTCTCTGTTAAGGAACCACTTCTATCAATCACCTCTCGGAAGTGATCACCTCCTCTCTTAAGGACCACTTTTCATAATCGACCACCTCTCGTAAGCGACTACCACTCTTAACGACCACACCTCTCGTAAGTGACCACCTCTTTTGAGGGACCACCTCCAATAACGACCACCTCTTGTAAATGACCCCCTCTATTGAACGACCACCATCTCTGTTAATCGACCGCTTCTCATATTAATTGGAAGTGATCACATCCTCTCTTTAAAGGGACTGCTTTTCATTCATTTTTTTATTTCATGTCATAGGACATGTCTAACAAATTTGGTGCCTTTATCCAAAAGTGACCGATCGATATCGAGAGGTGGTCAGTTATGAGAAACGGTCCTGTAATAGAGGCCTTCATTGATTAGAGTTGTGGTCGTTAATAGATGTGGTCACGTGATGAAAGATGGTCGATTATGAGAAGCGGTCCTTAAAATAGAGTGAAAAAGACTGTGGTCCCTTAAAAGAGGTGGTTGCTTACGATGTGTGGTCGTTTTGCTTACAAGAGGTGGAAAAACTGATAGCTAAAGTAAAGATCAATGCATTTGCACATGATTTAGACATTTTTGTAAAATATATATAACATTTACTACATTAGCTGGCGATAGTAACTACATAAGCTGGGAGGCAATTTATATTTACTACATAAGCTGTTTGTGTTTCTACATTAGCTGAAGGTTTTACTACATTAGCAGTGGATTGTTCTACATTAACGGTTGTTTCGACATAAGCTGGCGTTTTCTACATTAGCGGTTGTAACAGGGCTCAACGTTTGTCTAGCCTCCAGTCTGAAGTGTCATGGGTTGTACTGCTTTGTGTGTGATTAATGTATCATCGAACATTACTAACATTTTTTGGTATATAAGAATGAAAAAATAAATATATAACCTTAAAGATATATTGGCCCCCCTCCCCCCCAAAAAAAAAACCAAACATGAAAAATGGAGATTAATTAAATCACACTTTGAATAGAGTATTTTGTAGTTTTAATAATAACAGAAAAAAAAAGAAAAAATGTTTTCACTTGACAAATGACAAATTACAGTAAATAGTTAAATTTATCTAAAACCCAACCCCAGCCAATTTGAATTACATTTTTTGTTCAGGTAAATACATTTTTTTTCCAATTTTTGATCAAAGTGGATAATTATTATGTGACATTAAAATGGCATATTTAACGAAAAAAGAATAATTTTTTTCAAAGAGACAATATATCTTTGGGGTGAACGTTGTTTCGTCTAGACTCAAGTTATTCAAAAGCAATCTAAATATAGGATGCTGAGCTGAACTTGCCAAGATAGGACCATGTAATTGTTCTCCGGTTTTTGTTAACCAAACATTTAGGGAAGGAAATTGGCTAATTGAAAATCTGTCATAGTGTCAAACGTTTAAGGGGAGTGGAACTGATTGTGTCGCAACCACACAAAAAACCTGAGCTGAGCTGAATAATACTGAGCATTTTTAAAAAAGTCCATTTCGGAATGAAGGCCAGGATGTGACGGAACATGAAGAACTAATACACTGTACATACTGTAAGCAGGAGCAGGGCCATGAATACTAACAGAGCTTAGCATCCTGTTGTTAGATTGCCTTGGTTAGGTGATAATTGTATTTTTATGAAGGAAATTGTTTGATAACTGTTTAATTGTTCGTTTGTTTTCTTAATAGATAACACATCCTGCTGGTTGTTTTGCTCAGTTCATTAATTTCTTTGGTGAACATATATTTACAATCTGGAAGTTTATACTTTTACGGAAACGCATTATATTTTTTTCACCACCACCTATAGGAGTTGTTTGTTATCGAGGTTTGTATGATTCAATACAATTTCATATTTTAAACTAGTTAGTTCACTATTAATCCAATGTGCATAAAACTATAAACTTTCTCAGGGTTGTTTTCATGAAATTGTAATAAATTTTAAGCATTTAAATGAGGTTCAAATAGTGTTATTAATGCCAATATAAATTCAAAACTTTACAACATTTATAAGTATTAAAATTAAAATCAGCCCCATCATAGTTGTCATTGGGGTGGGTACATTTTGGAAATATGGAACAAGAAAAAGCACTTTATTAACATACAGTACCTGTAATTTTATTCATGGTTCAAAGCATTGCTAAAAAGTGCAATAAAGCCTAGGGATTCCAATTTTTTAATAACGCACTTGGTCCCATGTACAGTTTAAAAAAGGTAAAAAGTATAAAAAAGGTGCACGAGAGTAAAGTAAAATTGTTCAACAGGTTTGATTTTTTTAAATCGTAACCAGTAAAACATGTTTTAAGCTTTGACTTAATATTCAATCATATATCAGTGCCCTTATTTCGACTTCACTTAACCCAACTCAAATGAAATGAACTAGTTGCAAGAGAGCGCTTATGTCGACATTTTGATCAACTGAGAGGAACCAGTGTGCGAGCGCTTACGTTGACACTAGATCAGATTGTAACTAGTCTTGATTACCTTACACAGCCCTCAAAATTAGCAAGAAAGTAAGTCGGCAATAAATCGCCGGCGCTGTACAATTCACGATTTACACTATGTTTGACGGTTTCGTTTTTTGTACGTGAGAAGATTTTTTTAATAAATGAAAAAAATGGTCTATTGAATGACATGTGACCCACAATTTTCCAACCAAACAACAGCAATTTATTTAGGTGTTATAAATAGTGCTTTATTTTTAGTTTATTGTGCAAGTGTATTGGGAAATCATACTGTTCAAATGGAGAATGATTTAGAGGTGAAACCTCATTTTTACATCAATGTTGCTGATATTGATACAATTGAAGCAGAATTGTTCTTTGTAGCATGTGAGTATTGCCATACCTTAGTTGTCTATTGACTATTTAACAAACTCCAGCCTCAGTTATTATAGAGTAGTATAGTAGACACATCATCAACAACATAATAGAAAAGTTGTTTTTCATTTTTGTTCCCTTCACTATGGACTCTATGATACCAAAAGTTGCTGCATTACAGAAGCAAAACAAAAACATCAATTCTCACACAATGCATTTACAGTGGACCGCTTAAAATATTAGAATCAACTTTTTTTATATAAGTTTTAACATCCTTTAATGTAGAACAATCCAGCGCTAAGTTGGCCAGTATGTTAAGTTACAGAGTAATATTATTTCCTATACTGTGTGTTCTAGCACAGGTACACCACAGGTACCGTATTGGCACTTTTTTGTTTACTCTGTACACTTCAGATTTTAGGTCGATATCACCGAGTTCTCCAATGATAAATTTTGTGGATGATTCAGCTATGGTTTGACTTATTAATAACAACCTTTTTATCTATACCTTTGTGAGATTATTGCCCATATGCAGTAGTATTTATTTTTAAGTAAAATGTAGTTTGTAACCTTAAATTAGATCGAAAAACCTAGGGATAGGAGTTGCTATTCAGAATTATAGTGCAATTTGCATG
Organism: Antedon bifida; assembly: GCF_963402885.1. NCBI lineage: Eukaryota > Metazoa > Echinodermata > Crinoidea > Comatulida > Antedonidae > Antedon > Antedon bifida. The sequence continues at coordinate 7,243,876 of NC_136233.1, read as the reverse complement.
TCTTTGATATGTGTCTAAGGCTTCTAAACAATTATATTCACATTTTGTTTTAAAAGAAGGTTAATGCTTTCAACATCAGAATTGTTGCTTTGTATGCATACTAATACTTGAGTATGCTTAGCCAGGTCTAACACTCTTCAATTACCAAATACATAATTTTTTAAATTGAAAAAGTACAGAAAAGAGCTCTTAAGACAATTCTAGGCCAAAATTACAGTTCTTATTTGAATATCCTTGAGGAACTTTCCATTCCATTGATTCACTTGAAAACATGACAAACTGCTCAAATTAGCTTTGGAAAAAAATAGTTGAATTCAGATATTATTCGGACATTTTCATTTCCAAACAGTACTGAAAGCTTAGTTAATACTTTTTTCCTGTTGTGGTGAAATTAAATTTTGAATTGAATTGAATTAGGTCATATCGTTGCAAAACAGAAAGGTTTAATGTTAAACTACTCAATAATGTTTTGTCTATTTGTATTGTTGAATTGTTTTCATTTCTATTTTACCGTTTTATATTTTTAAAATGAGCTTTTAGCTATGTCATTTTTTACCACACACATTTTGTGCCATACCTTCTGAAGGATTGCATTTAAGAATTAGTCCCTGGGATTTTAAAGATGTGTTTACATACTATACAACTATATAAATAATCACTTGTTCTCAGGTACAACTGAAAAGATATTCCTGGAAAAGAAAGATCTTTATGATGTTTATGTGGACAATCAGAATTTAGTTGTTCAGTCGAACTCAATGAAAGACATATTGAAAATATGTTATTCGGATAAAGAGAAGTTCAATCAACTAAACAATCAACGTAGCGCACAACTCTTCAAAGCACAAGAACTTGAGGAAGAAGCTATGCAGGATGATCAAGTATTTGCTACGTAAGTGGAATTTCAATTTTTGAACAAAGATGGTTGGTTATTAGAGAAAACTTTCTTTCTTTGTGTTGTCATTTGAGACATATTTTTTTAAGAATATTATAAATAAAGCATAAATCGGAGATGGGTCAGTAATTATTTAAAGTTCTGTCTACACTATCAAACTAGTGATATGATGTCACCGTGTCTATATATGGGCACATCAAATTTTTCTTGTCACATACAGTTTACAGTGTAGATTGAGCTTAAGTCACCATGCTTCAAGTTTGGTTTTATAAGTAATGGTTTAAAATTGATCAGAAAAACATTTTCAAAATGTGTAACAAATAACAAAATGTATATTTCGAACAATTTAATTAGACCAAATTCAAGTGTCTACGGAAATAATGCCCTGGATTGTGGATCAAAGGTCAGAAATTGTATTTCCTGTCATTTTTTACTAAAATTGATTTGACTGATCAATTTGAGACCAAAATTACCTTGCTGTGACCAGTGGTTGTCGGGGTTTAAGGACCTATTTGTGTTTGGTCTTATAACCATTCACACTGACCTTTTGCCAAATTATTGTTTGTTTTGCCTCATATCAAGTTAAATTGCGTCGACTTACTGTTCTTTAAATAAATAAATAAACTATTTTTACCATAAAACAGACGAAAGCTACTTAGTAGTTACATCAGATATTTAAATATAAACATATCTGCAGTATTTTTTATGAATAAATGAATAATATTTTATATTAATAAACCATGTGAAGACCCAATTCAACTAAAACATTTGGATATACAGTACTTTATATTGTATTTATAAAATACAGTATACATAATATATTATATTAGTTGTTTCTGTTTGATATTTACTAATATTTTTATCACCTTAAATGTGGATTACAGTTTTAAAGAATTAAAAATAGGCAATACTTTTTATTAGATGTTGAATGAAAGAAAACACTTTTTTGCTTGTTTCTTGTATTGACTGACTTGATACAGAGATGCATCTAGATTAGTTTACTCCTTAGTATAAATAACAAGAAATATTTCTTACAAAAAACGCTGCTCATTTGTTGACGTAACAGTTTTAAAGATATATTGTCGACCCCCTGAAAAATATTTTTTATTTCAAATTTGTTTTTGAATGTGTCATTTTATTGTCACATAATAGTTATTCCTGTTTTAATAACCATAACAATTATTCACCTGAAAAAAATGTAATTTAAAGCAAAAAATACTTGGTTTTGGGGTTATAATTAAACGTTTCTTTTCTCTTTTTATACGTGAATAAATATTATTTTTTTGTTACAGAAGTGAATAACTTTTGTATTTGAAGTAAAATACAACAAGAATTCATACTTTGTCATAATTGTGCAATTTAAATTGAAAAATAAAAAATACTGTATCTGTAAAAGATGATGTGCTTATTAAATAATTTAAATAAAAATATTACTTTATTACACTAAACAGACTCAATTTCTGTCACTTTAGATTATTTTATTGCTAAGGTCAAGTCTGGGGGTCACTTCATCAAGCCTACAGTAGATGCTTCAATTGTGAACAAATTGTATCCTATTACAAACAAAAACTTTACTATTATATGTACTGTTTTGATAATAATTCAATGATTATCTGACAGCGAATTACAGTATTATAATATCAGTCTAGATTGACAGTCAAATGGAACTCATTGTAAATACCAGCCTAGACAGCCAAAATAATGTTTTGATTATTTGACAGTGAATTATTATAATACTGTCCTAGGTTGACAGCAAGAACAAAGTCATTATTTATTTATTGAACAAGATTTTACAGATTACAGTCTACATGTATATAATACTGTATTATCAGCAAATGACTCTCTTCTCCCAGAGTGCTTTGGGGTTTGTAATTTGAGCATGACCCATCCTACAGTAGTTTACAAATTATCAAAAAATGTCAGCCTCTAGAACTACAGTATAACTTGCTGCTTGATATAGCTTCTGAATGAGTAGTCCTCCGGGGATGTGGCTGACTAAATTAGCAGTGTGAAAACAAGCCACTAGTATAGTCAATTGCCATATTTATTTATGGGGTCTAGGACAACTACCCCCTGGACAACTACCACCCGGACAATAACCCCCTGGACAATCATCCTCCTAGGACAACTACCCCCCTGACAACTACCCTCTTAGGACAACTACCCCCTAGGACAACTACCCACTAGGACAACTACCCTCTAGCTACCCACTAGGACAACTACCCCCTAGGACAACTACCCCCTAGGACAACTACCCTCTAGGACAACTACCCCCTAGGACAACTACCCCCTAGGACAACTACCCCCTAGGAAAACTACCCTCTAGCTACCCACTAGGAACAACTACTGTACAGCTTACGATTGGTAACCAAATTAACAAGCTGCTTCTTTTGGTGCCCAATTGTATTGTAAAATCAAATTGTGTGTGAAGAGGGGACTATACATTTAACAATATTTGACATGAAATTATTAAAATATCGACGTATGTACTTAAGATTTGTAGTCTATTTTGTAATAACTGTAGCGATATTTGTTTTTTAAAAACTTCTAGGACAAGCTATGAAAAACGATTTCCTCAATTGGCGCAGTTTTCTATGTTTTCATAATAGGAAGACTAAGAAATGTATGAACTGTCAAACGGGGGAGAGAGAGATTTTCAATTCGTCTAATGTAATCAATTGATTAATAGTGTAGGTTTTATTTAATCTAAAGTAAAATAAGGAAGTTCTGCTCTGTAGAAAACGAATTGGAATAAAATGAAATAAGTAGAAATGTTTAAGTCATAAACACATCATGGATATAATTATTCTTTAGGTTCTAAAAACGTTTATTGTCCTATTTTTTCAGGAGTGGGGAGAAAAATGTAAAAAACAAATCAATTAAAGTTCTTCTATAGAGTAGTAACAGCCAAACCAATATTCCATTATTACCGGACTTGTAGTAGTAAACGTATAATGTCATTTAACAGCATAACATAAGCTCTTACGGTAAAACATTTGTTTTGAAAAAGAAATAAGAGAACAAAATCGGGCCAATTTTATCGATAATAAAGGGCTGCTCCAGTCCCAATATCTTACAACTACCCTCTAGTCCAACTGCTATTCCCCTAGGACAACTACCCCTCTAGAAATACAAAACCTACACCTTAGGTTATAATTACGATCTTGTAAAACTTAGCTGAACTTCAAAACATAGGGAGAGAGATTGATCTTAAATGAAAAACTATTTGATTGTCTGGTGCAGCTAGGTAAACTGTATGTTTCTAGATTTATATACGGCATCTTCGTGTCACACAAGAATAAAATAAGCCACCCCTTTATTTTCAAGATTGGAATACGTTTTAATAATTTGATCTATTCTCGTTTAATGTAAAATAACTGCTGAAGACCGCTTATTAAACAATTCAAAAGCTTTCATTTAAGATCAATCTCTCTCCCTATGTTTTGAAGTTAAGTAAGTTTTACAAGATCGTAATTATAACCTAAGGTGTAGGTGTCATGATATAGGTGCACGGTTGTTCAGAGGGTGTTGTTGTCCTAGGGGCATAGCAGTTGGACTAGAGGGTAGTTTTCCTGGGAGGGTAGTTGTCCTAGAGGGTAGTTGTCCTAGGGGGTAGTTGTCCTAGGGGGTAGTTGTCCGGGTGGCAGTTGTCCTAAGGGGGTAGTTGTCCTAGAGGGTAGTTGTCCTAGGGGGTAATTGTCCGGGTAGTAGTTGTCCTAGGGGGGTCATTGTCCGGGTGGTTATTGTCCAGAGGGTAGTTGTCCAGGGGGTAGTTGTCCGGATACGTTATTTATGTTATCCCATACCATAGTTATAAGTTGACCAATGAAGCCATTTTGGAATAACCCTTTTGAAGAAAGTCTACAATGTCCAAAATTATTTAATACCTAGTATACTGTCTTTATTAAGTAGAGTTACTTGGGACATTTGGGCTCATAATATCATCTAGAGTTTAGTCCTAGCAAGTACTTAAGAATGATTGAGTAGGCCCTAATGTAGGCCCTGTGTACATTTTTCCTGGCAAAATTCGTTATTACAATAAAATATAATTTATTTGATTATATCAATATTTAACCAATTTCAGTGTAGCACATAGCTTGCACAAAACAGATTTTGCTTATAGGGCCTAGGCCTAGTGAATGTGCTAAACAATGCTAACGTACTTGCCAGGAGAGTGGTATCAATCAGTGTCAAGGGAGGTGAATATTGTAGTTTAGTCACATTATTTTGTCTTCATATTTTTGCAGATACCATCCATAATTTGCTACAAGCAACAACCTTATTAAATCTAACATCCGTAATGTTTAATGTGGTTCCTAAACACTGCTTTCATGGTGAAAACAATATTTTATTGGAACCCTCAGAGAGAAACGTGCTTTCCGTAATTGACGCCATGTTGTTATTGTGTATAGGCGCTACATCAAATTGTAATATTTGTTGTACTAAAATTAGGATAAAACTATTTTAATCTAGTTTTTTGCTTAGTATTAATTCATTTGTATATTATGTTGATTATTTGAAGATAGTATGTAAATATTTTATTCAACTCAATAATACTTAAATGAACGAATAAAATTTTGAAAAGGTCATGAGCCAAAAGCAGTAAAACAAATTTAAACTACAGACGTTTGAATGTAATTTTCTTTTGATATGTTTTTTTGTACAACTTTGTGTTATCATTTCTAAAATATTATTAACATAATTATTATGAGAAGTTATTGTATTCTTGTTAATCGGAACAGGATTGAACGATAGGATTTTTACCAGATGGCCTAAAACAAATTGGAAACCAATTTAAATAGTTCTTTTGGTTGCAGCACGGAATTAACTTTAGACGTATAATAGTTTATCTTGGCAGATTTTAATAATGTGTATAGCAGCTATAGAATGCTATTTAGTTGTTTTTCATACCAACCAATCCTGTACCTTTTACTGCTTGTAGGTTGGTCAATTGTCTTAAGTTAAAAATAAATGTATATTTAAAACAATTTGAGACCAATTATGACAGAAATTATGGAGCTAGGTACATGCCCTGGGATTTGAGTCAAAGGTTGGAATACAATGCACAACTACCGTACTGTACATGTTAATTTTTTGAAAATTTTATTGACAATCATCGAGTTGACAATACTCTCTGGTCAACAGTTACCAATACAGAACCAATCAAACTTGTGCATCATTTATGACAAACGTGACAAATGTTACAACATTTAAATTGATGTTAGAAATCATTCAACTGGGTTTTTTCCCCCAAATTTATATTTATTTTTTATATTATACAGATTTTTCTTGGAGATGAACAATCATATATTCCAAACTCTACTTGACATTTCAATGACACAAGACAAGGCATTGACATCTGATCACATGAAATCAATGGGTTTAGATCCTATTGGTGACCGTCAGTTTATCATGGACTTAATTGAACTTCATGGTATTGATGTGTTACTTATATTGGATAATCCATGTTGTCCAACATAAATGGCTATAGTAATAGTCGTTCTTGAGGCGAAAGCAATTTTGGTGAGGTATTCCAAGGAAAACACATGTCTTCGTTGTATGTAGCTAAATTTATCATTGATGTCATTCAATATTTGATTTTTTTTTTCACAAAAGTACTTTCGTTTAATCACTTTTAGACAATATTATAATGTTATGCTTAAATTTGAAATTGATTTTTTAAATTAGAAAATAAGTATTAATGTAGATAATTTGTAATTAGTATTTTTAGGATATAACTTGGTGTAAGGTCATTGAAGGAAAAAAGGAGGCATCTGTATATTTGGAACCCAAATCTTTTACAGTAGTTCTTTTCTTAAAATAAAGACCACCGGTAGAATCAACTTTTTGACCAGTCAAATCCAACGTTTTTATTAATCACTGATTATTATAATATTTTAAGGGTAAATAAAAGAAAATTGTTAGTTTCACATCCAATCCATTATAGAATTCTTGAGCTGACTATTGTGTTTTTATTTTTTAAATTGGTCATTTTCAGTTTTGTGTTCCAAGTGTTCCAAGGTGTGTAATAGCACATTTATAGTAACCCCCTTCATAAAACATCTCAGATGTGGAACTAACAATTTTATTTTTGCCATTTGTGTACTATTATACAGATATTGCCTGCTTAGAGGTAAAATATAAGATTTGACATCCCCAAGGGAATGAATATTTTCCGAAGCGCTAGCTGAGGGAAATGTAATTCTCAAGAGCATAATATCATTCCCAAGTGGATGTAAAATCTTATATTTTACCAATATAAAAGGCGATATCTGTTATATTATATAGCCAACAACAAGTAGAATATCTACTGGGTCGGGTAGCTAGGCCATCTTTATGTAATAAGCCTGCCTATAGTTAGGCGTGGCATTCACCTTACCTTGCGAAGAATAATATACAGATAATTACTAATTAATGATTCCTTGGCAATAAAGTATATACACTGAGGCCTAGGTCATTTAAATATAATAACAGAAGAATTTCCATCAATAAGCCTACATTATTAATAATAATATTATCAATATCAGGTAGGCCGAATAAATAATAAGACGTCTTCCTCGAGCCGAATCACTGGATGTTCAGCACGCCTCGCGTACCAGGTTACTACCTATTGACCAATCACAAACAGTCTTTCGTCACATCTATAGAGGGTGAATAACAAATGAGTGCGCTATGTATGCATAGTTTAAAAAAGTTTAGTTGATTAATTTCTTCAAGCAAGTTACATGGCGCAGCAGGTAAAACATTGTCTCGTGATGAAGTGGACTAATCTTCGCGAGTTCAAGACTCAGTTGACTTGTTTATTTATCGCCAAACGTGAGTGTTGCCACACGAAAATTACACAGTCAAATATACGATTTACGATCCTCGCAGCAGTAGTCATGTGATGCAGTTTCAACCAATTACGTTCAGATATTTACATAGGCTATGCTATTATGTCAACACAGAACTCAACACAACCCAACTCAACTAACTAGTTGCTCAAGTGCACTTATGTCGAATGTTCAAACAACTAAATGGAACCAGTGAACGAGCGCTTATGTCAACACTGGAACTGATTGTAACCAGAAAGCGGGCATGACAGTATTTGTAGTTGTATAGGAACCAGTATGCATGTGTGCTTAACATTAAACTGGTCGCTGCTGTTCATGGCTACCCTTACTGCAGGTGTGACGAAATCCAAACCTTTCAGTTGCACTCAGTACTGAAAAAAAATAGAACTAAAGGAACTGAAGGTAACTAAAAAGAACTAAGCTTGTGTCAAAATGTTGTGTGCGCCGTTCAGTTATATTCAGTTGCTTTAGTCAAGTCAAGTTTTATTAGAACTGCAGGGCCACTCAATATTAATATTATAGATTTGTATGCAGCAGGAGATTTTGTTAAAGTAAATAAATGTATTGATAAGGTTTTAATTACTATGCTATAACTATATAAGATTTATAAATAGATAGTAATCATTCATTATTGGATATTCATTCAATTCCTTGAAGTCCAGTTAAAACTTAATTAAAAATACAAAACAATAAAAATGAAAATAAGACTACAGTATCACAAGAAGCAAGAGATAATAAAATTAAATCAGATCTTGAAATGATTGCAAGATAAAGGTATTTATAAAGTTGTGAATATCTGGTGACAGATAAAAAAGGGTATGACACAGCAGTTCTTTTACCAAATTCTATACATTTTTATTGACACAATTTTTTACATTTTTTCAGTTTTTGCTGGTAAATGTGTAAAACGATAAAAATAATTTAACTTAACTTTTGTATTTAAAGTAAAATACAACAAGAATTCATACTTTGATATGTCATAATTGTGCAATTGAAATTGAAAAATAAAAAATACTGAATCTGTAAAAGATAATGTGCTTATTAAATAATTTAAATAAAAATGATGTCTAAATAATATTACTTTATTATACTAAACAGACTCAATTTCTGTCACTTTAGTTTATTTTATTGCTAAGGTCAAGTCTAAATCTTCATCAAGCCTAAATCTGTGAACAAATTGTATCCTATTACAAACAAAAACTTTACTATTATATGTACTGTTTGATAATAATTCAATGATTATCTGACAGCAAATTAGAGTACCGTATTATAATATCGGTTTAGATTGACAGTCAAATGTTACTCATTGTAAATACCAGAATAATGTTTTGATTATTTGACAGTGAATTATTATAATACTGACCTAGGTCAGATTACTGTCTACATGCATCTATAATACTGTATTATCAGCACATTTTTTTACAGACTCTCTTCTCCCAGACGTGCTTTGTGGTTTGTAATTTTAGCATAACCTGTCCTAGTTTACAAATTACCAAAAACATCAGCCTCTAGAACTATAACTGCTGGTTGCTTTAGCTTCTGAATGAGTAGTCCTCTTGGGACGTAGCTGGCTAAAGCAGCAGCGTGAAAATAATTACACACATAAGTGCACAGTGAAAACTGTGATAATCATCAATCAAAAAAATATGTGGTGCTGCATTTACTGTGGTATTGAAATACATACAATATGCATGTAAAAACACTGTTTTGATTGTTTTGAACTGAGTTAAACCAAAACACAGACTCCACTGATTGTAATTATGGTGCTTTTTGTATAAAACAAGGTCTTACATGAATTAAAGATCTGTGGTATTCTGTATTATAAAGGTTCAAATCCCATCTGAAATCCTTTTCATTTTCATCAACAAATTGAAATAAACGTTGATAACAAAATATTGACAGTATAAATATATCTACATGTTTGCTTAAATGTATCAATATATATATATATTATTACTATAGTAGAAATATACTACTGTATAACTGTATATGATGCACTTACAGTATGCTGTGTACAGTAATATTATAACATATAATTTGTGTTTTATAACAATATTCAGTATTTTATGTATGCATATCAGTTTCATATATTGTAGGTGAGTCTTGTGCAATTGTTTTTATTAATTGATTACATTAATTAAATTATATTTTTTATATATATGAAATACAGAATTTGTCATAAATTGCATTAGTGACATTGTATATACTAGTAGTACATGAATTGTCTGGTGATATGAACTTTTTACCTGATCATTTGATCTTGATTTTATGATCAATATTAAGTCTGAATAACAGTGGGTCAACAATAATAAATATGAGTGCAATACAATTTTCTTGTTTTTTGTGTGTTTATTTCATTGTTATATTGGCCTCTCTTGAGAATTAGTATAAACTTACATAAAATGGTGCTTATTAACAAGCGAACAAATATCTAGTGGCTGCAAGGCTTGTTGGATATTATGGCTCAAGGCGGAAAGCTCATTGGTTATGGTAGCAGAGCGCTATCAAAGGTGGATACCAGATACTAAAGCAAATGTGATATGTTGGTTGCAGAACATTCCTACAAAACAAAATTGAGCAATGGAGATTTAGTCTAGCTCCAAAAACAAAACAAAATCTCTAACAAATTGTAAACAAAGCTTTTTCTTATTTTAATTGAACATGAGGAGACTGCATTCCACAAAATACCTCAAACTTCTAAATTGTTTAGAATATACTGTGACTGTATGTCTTGGGTTTGTTTTAATGAAACTTTTTGTAGTTAGAGAAACATTTTAGTCTCTAAACTTTCATAAGTGTATTCATCCTTTAAGAAGGATTTCATTTTTAACACAATGTTCTACTTTCTTTCTAGATGCTTACCCATGTGTCCATGCTTACATTTCGCCTTCTACTTTATTTGAAAACTACACTTTTGTAACAATGGAGAACTTTTGTGCATCTAGATTGATTTAACTAATATTTTAACTAAAAAGAAAATTCCTTTCACAATTTTAATAGATAAATAGAAGAACCAAGAAAAAACATTAATTTGTCATCTTTCCAGTGGAAAAATTGTACCAAAATATTGGCATTTGCAGTAGAGAGATTTTGCTAAATTACATATACTGCAGATTTTCATGTAGTGTACTGTATTTTACTTATGCTGCCCTTTATGGAAAATGGTAATAAAATGATCCAGCATGTTGAAATAGGGTGGGGGGGGGGGGGGGAGACCAGATACTAAGTTCATGAGCCACAGTAAATGGTAATTGACACCTCTAGACGAATCTATAATATACATAACACTAAATTATGTTGAAGTCGGGAAGATTAGAACCCAAATTTGCAACTATAGTATGGTAGTTGAAGGGTTTAACCGGGGCAAAAAGGAACAAAAGAAAAAATTGTATGGAGAATAACATATCCAAAATCGACAAAAATCCATCTTGGGGAAAACTGTTTAGACTCGTTTTTCTTTTATTTTAAATTTTTTCTTAGATTGTTTAACATACATATTTCTATTTGCTCTAATGAAAATGTTTGTCAAAATATGGCAGGAAAAGTCATTTTTTGAAATATTGACCTCTGACCTCATAATATTATCTCAATAAATACTAGTCATACACACTAATTAACATTAGTCTTAAATTTTTCATAAAGTTTATGTTTATATTTACTCTAATGAATTGGTCGTACACTCAAGATTGATTATTTATTTTTCGTAAAGTTTGAAACATTTCCATGGTAAGTTACTATTATACAATTTCAGAAGTCAAAATAACCTATTTATTGTTGTTCGATGTCAAAATGATTCATTAGAGTAAATAACATACACTTTACGAACCATTTAAGACCAAGTGTGTACAACCAGTATTTATCGACATATGAAACTATGAGGTCAGTGGTCAAAAGGACCTCTTTACTATCATTTATTGTCAAAATTATTCATTAGAGTAAATAGAAACATACACTTTACGAACCATTTAAGACCAAGTGTGTACAACCAGTATTTATCGACATACTATGAGGTCAGTGGTCAAAAGGTCCTCTTTACTATCATTTATTGTCAAAATTATTCATTAGAGTAAATAGAAACATACACTTTACGAACCATTTAAGACCAATTTTAAGTGTGTACAACCAGTATTTATCGACATATGAAACTATGAGGTCAGTGGTTTTTTTTTTATTCATTAGAGTAAATATAAACATACAATTTTAAGTGTGTGTGTGTAGGACCAGTATTGAGATAATATTATCATGAGGTCAGAGGTCAATATTTTAAAAATGCAAATGCATATACAATGCAAATTTCTTAGCATTTTGAGCATTTCGACAAAACTTTTTCACACAAAACATCAAAGTGTACAGAATAGCTTCAAATCGCATTTGGAGACGTTTTAGACCATTTTGAGCATTTCGACAAAACTTTTTCACACAAAACATCAAAGTGCACAAAATAGCTTAATATCGTATTTAAAAACGTTTTAGACCATGTTTTGTGCATTTCGACAAAACTTTTTCACACAAAACATCAAAGTGTACAGAATAGCTTCAAATCGCATTTGGAGACGTTTTAGACTATTTTGTGATTTTCGAAAAAACTTGTTAACATAAAAACACCAAAGTGCTTAGAATAGCTTCAAATCGCATTTGGAGACGTTTTAGACCATTTTGTGCATTTCGATGAAACTTGGTTACACAAAAACATCAAAGTGCTTAAAATCACATTTGAAACCGTTTTAGACCATTTTGAGCATTTCGACAAAACTTTTTCACACAAAACATCAAAGTGTACAGAATAGCTTCAAATCGCATTTGGAGACGTTTTAGACCATTTTGAGCATTTCGACAAAACCTTTTCACACAAAACATCAAAGTGTACAGAATAGCTTCAAATCGCATTTGGAGACGTTTTAGACCATTTTGAGCATTTCGACAAAACTTTTTCACACAAAACATCAAAGTGTACAGAATAGCTCCAAATCGCATTTGGAGACGTTTTAGACCATTTTGTGATTTTCGAAAAAATGTACTATAGTAGAGGGATTTTTTTGAAAAATGCCCAATTTTCGACCTTTATATTTTTCGATAAAACTGGTTATTATAGCACAATTACCATGCGCAAAACCCATTATTCGACTCTACGCATATGTTTATTATGATATAGTAAACATGTATGTCAAAAAATAAAAGGGTCGAAAAATGGCCATTTTTCGATAAAACTGGTTACTATAGCACAATTGACAAGCGCAGAACCCATTATTCGACTTTGCGCATGATTATTATGCTATAGTAACCAGTTATGTCAAAAAATAAAAGGGGTGAAATTTTTATTTTTCGATAAAACTGGTTACTATAGCATAATTGACATGCGCATAATGCATTATTCGATTCTGCGCATGTTTATTATGATATAGTAACCATTTATGTCAAAAAATAAAAAGGCCTTTTTCGAAAAAATCTCTGTACTATAGTAGAGGGATTTTTTTCGAAAAATGCCCAATTTTCGACCTTTGTATTTTTCGATAAAACTGGTTATTATAGCACAATTAACATGCGCAGAACCCATTATTCGACTCTGCGCATGTTTATTATGCAATAGTAACCATTTATGTCTACAAATAAAGGGGTCGAAAATTGCCGATTTTTCGAAAAAATCCCTGTACTATAGTATGCGCAGAACCCATTATTCGACTCTGTGCATGTTTATTATGCTATAGTAAGCATTTATGTAAAAAGTGAAAGGGTCGAAAATTTGCCATTTTGCGAAAAAAAATTTTCGAAAAATGCCCAATTTTGATACTTACTATAGCATAATAAATAACAATTGACATACGCAGAACGCATTATTCGACTTTGCGCATGTTTATTATGCTATAGTAACCATTTATGCTATAATATTGCCATTTATGCAAATTTATTGTGCTAACGTCATCTTATAGAGCCATAGTAACTAGTTATGTCAAAAATAAAAGGGTTGAAATTTGGCCATTTTCCGAAAATTTTCTGTGGGGGACCATAAGAATTTTTTTGAAAAATGGCAAAAATTTCCACTTTTAAAAACATTCGAAAATTATGCTATAATATTGCCATTTATGCAAATATATTGTGCTAACATCATCTTATAGAGACATAGTAACTAGTTATGTCAAAAAATATAAGGGTCGAAATTTGGCCATTTTCCGAAAATTTCCATAGGATTTTTTTTCGAAAAATTTCAAAATTTTCCACTTTTTAAAATTCAATAATTATGTTATAATATTGCCATTTATGCAAATATATTGTGCTAACATCATCCTATAGATCCATCGTAACTAGTTATGTCAAAAAAATAAAAGGGTCGAAAAATGGCAACATTTTCCACTTTTAAAAATTAAATAATTATGCTATAATATTGCCATGTATACACATATATTTTGCTAACATCATCTTAAAGAGCCATAGTAACTAGTTATGTCAAAAAATAAAAGGGTTGAAATTTGGCCATTTTTCGAAAATTTTCCTGCGGGGGACCATAGAAATTTGCCAAATAGTCCACTTTCTATAATTCGAAAATTATGCTATAATATTGCCATTTACGCAAATATATTGTGCAAACATCATCTTATAGAGCCATAGTAACTAGTTATGTCAAAAAATAAAATGAACATTTTCCTGCGGGGGACCATAGAAAATTGCCAAATAGTCCACTTTCTATAATTCGAAAATTATGCTATAATATTGCCATTTACGCAAATATATTGTGCAAACATCATCTTATAGAGCCATAGTAACTAGTTATGTCAAAAAATAAAAGGGTCGAAATTTGGTCATTTTTCGAAAACTTTCATGCGGGGACCATAGGAATTTTATTGAAAAATGGAAACAATTTCCACTTTTTAAAATTAAAAAATTATGCTATAATATTGCCATTTATACACATATATTTTGCTAACATCATCTTATAGAGCCATAGTAACTAGTTAAGTCAAAAAATAAAAGGGTTGAAATTTGGCCATTTTTCGAAAAAATTTTTGCGGAGGGCCATAGGAATTTTTTCGAAAAATGGCAAAAATTTCCACTTTTTAAATTTAATAATTATGCTATAATATTACCATTTATGCAAATATATTGTGCTAACATCATCTTATAGAGCCATAGTAGTTAGTTATGTCAAAAAATAAAAGGGTCGAAATTTGGCCTTTTTCGAAAAAATCCCTGTACTATAGTAGAGGGATTGTTTCGAAAAATGCCCAATTTTCGACCTTTGTATTTTTCGATAAAACTGGTTATTATAGCACAATTAACATTCGCAGAACCCATTATTCGACTCTGCACATGTTTATTATGCAATAGTAACCATTTATGTCTACAAATAAAGGGGTCGAAAATCCCTGTACTATAGTATGCGCAGAACCCATTATTCGACTCTGTGCATGTTTATTATGCTATAGTAAGAATTTATGTAAAAAGTGAAAGGGTCGAAAATTAGCCATTTTGTGAAAAAAAGTTTTCGAAAAATGCCCAATTTTGATACTTACTATAGCATAATAAATAACAATTGACATACGCAGAACGCATTTTTCGACTTTGCGCATGTTTATTATGCTATAGTAACCATTTATGCTATAATATTGCCATTTATGCAAATTTATTGTGCTAACATCATCTTATAGAGCCACAGTAACTAGTTATGTCAAAAAATAAAAGGATCGAAATTTTGCCATTTTCCGAAAATTTCGCTGCGGGGGACAATATCATCTTATAGAGCCATAGTAACGAGTTATGTCAAAAAATAAAAGTTTCGAAATTTGACCTTTTTTCGAAAATTTCCCTGCGTGGGACCATAGGAATTTTTTCGAAGAATGGCAAAATTTTCCACTTTTTAAAATTCAATAATTATGCTATAATATTGCCAGTTATGCACATATATTGTGTTAACATCTTCTTATAGAGCCATCGTAACTAGTTATGTCAAAAAATAAAAGGGTCGAAATTTGGCCACTTATCGAAAAATTCCCTGCGGGAGACCATAGGAATTTTTTTTTGTAAAATGGCCAAAATTTCCACATTCTAAAGTTCCAATATTATGTATAATAATAATTATGCTATAATATTGCCATTTATGCACATATATTGTGCTAACATCATCTTATAGAGCCATAGCAACTAGTTACTGTATGTCAAAAAAAAAAAAATTTTCCTCCGGGGACCACAGGTATTTTTTCGAAAAATAACCAAAATGTCCACCTTTTAAAATTCAATAATTAGGCTATAATATTGCCATTTATGCACATATATTGTGTTAACATCATCTTATAGAGCCATAGTAACGAGTTATGTCAAAAAATAAAAGTTTCGAAATTTGGCCTTTTTTCGAAAATTTCCCTGCGTGGGACCATGGGAATTTTTTCGAAGAATGGCAAAATTTTCAACTTTTTAAAATTCAATAATTATGCTATAATATTGCCATTTATACACATATATTTTGCTAACATCATCTTATAGAGCCATAGTAACTAGTTAAATCAAAAAATAAAAGGGTCGAAATTTGGCCATTTTTCTAAAATTTCCCTGCGTGGGACCATGGGAATTTTTTTCGAAGAATGGCAAAATTTTCAACTTTTTAAAATTCAATAATTACGCTATAATATTGCCATTTATACACATATATTTTGCTAACATCATCTTATAGAGCCATAGTAACTAGTTAAATCAAAAAATAAAAGGGTCGAAATTTGGCCATTTTTCGAAAACTTTTTTTCGGAGTACCATAGGAATTTTTTCGAAAAATGGCAAAAATTCCCACTTTTTTAAATTCAATAATTATGCTATAATATTGCCATTTATGCACATATATTGTGTAAACATCATCTTATAGAGCCATCGTAACTAGTGATGTCAAAAAATAAAAGGGTCGAAATTTGGCCACTTATCGAAAATTTCCCTGCGGGGGACCATAGGAATTATTTTTTTGAAAAATGGCCAAAATTTCCACATTCTAAAGTTCCAATATTATGTATAATAATAATTATGCTATAATATTGCCATTTATGCACATATATTGTGCTAACATCATCTTATAGAGCTATAGCAACTAGTTACTGTATGTCAAAAAAAAAAAAAAATTTCTCCGGGGACCACAGGTATTTTTTCGAAAAATAACCAAAATGTCCACCTTTTAAAATTCAATAATTAGGCTATAATATTGCCATTTATGCACATATATTGTGTTAACATCATCTTATAAAGCCATAGTAACGAGTTATGTCAAAAAATAAAAGGATCGAAATTTGGCCTTTTTTCGAAAATTTCCCTGCGTGGGACCATAGGATTTTTTTCGAAGAATGGCCAAAATGTCCACATTTTAAAATTCAATAATTATGTTATAATATTGCCATTTATGCACATATATTGTGTTAACATTATCTTATAGAGCCATCGTAACTAGTTATGTCAAAAAAATAAAAGGGTCGAAAAATGGCAACATTTTCCACTTTTAAAAATTAAATAATTATGCTATAATATTGCCATTTATACAGATATATTTTGCTAACATCATCTTAATGAGCCATAGTAACTAGTTATGTCAAAAAATAAAAGGGTCGAAATTTGGCCACTTTTCGAAAATTTCCCTGCGGGGGACCATAGAAATTTTTTCGAAAAATGGCAAAAATTCCCACTTTTTAAAATTCAATAATTATGCTATAATATTGCCATTTATGCAAATATATTGTGCTAACATCATCTTATAGAGCCATAGTAACTAGTTATGTCAAAAAATAAAAGGGTCGAAATTTGGACAATTTTCGAAAATTTCGATGCGGGGGACCATAGGAATTTTTTCAAAAAATGGCTAAAATTTCCACTTTTCAAAATTCGAAAATTATGCTATAATATTGCCATTTATACAGATATATTAATGATAACATCATATTATAGAGCCATTGTAACGAGTTATGTCAAAAAATAAAAGGATTGAAATTTGGCCATTTTTCGAAAATTTTCCTGCGGGGGACCATAGAAATTTTTTTTCGAAAAATTGCCAAAATGTCCACTTTCTATGATTCGAAAATTATGCTATAATATTGCCATTTATGCAAATATATTGTGCAAACATCATCTTATAAAGCCATAGTAACTAGTTATGTAAAAAAATAAAAGGGTCGAAATTTGGTCATTTTTCGAAAACTTTCACGCGGGGGACCATAGGAATTTTATTGAAAAATGGAAACAATTTCCACTTTTTAAAATTAAAAAATTATGCTATAATATTGCCCTTTATACTCATATACTTTGCTAACATCATCTTATAGAGCCATAGTAACTAGTTAAGTGAAAAAATAAAAGGGTCGAAATTTGACCATTTTTCGAAAACTTTTTTGCGGAGGACCATAGGAATTTTTTCGAAAAATGGCAAAAGTTTCCACTTTTTTAAATTCAATAATTATGCTATAATATTGCCATTTATGCAAATATATTGTGCTAACATCGTCTTATAGAGCCATAGTAACTAGTTATGTCAAAAAATAAATGGGTTGAAATTTGGCCATTTTTCGAAAATTATCCTGCATCGGACCATAGGAATATTTTCGAAAAATGGACAAGATTTCCAATTTTTAAAATTCGAAAATGATGGTATAATATTGCCATTTATGCAATTATATTGTGCTAACATCATCTTATAGAGCCATAGTTACTAGTTATGTCAAAAAATAAAAGAGTCGAAATTTGGCCATTTTTCGAAAATTTTCCTCCGGGGGACCACAGAAATTTTTTCGAAAAATAACCAAAATGTCCACCTTTTAAAATTCAATAATTAGGCTATAATATTGCCATTTATGCACATATATTGTGTTAACATCATCTTATAGAGCCATAGTAACTAGTTAAGTCAAAAAAAAAAAGGGTTGAAATTTGGCCATTTTTCGATTTTTTCCCTGCGTGGGACCATAGGAATTTTTTCGAAGAATGGCAATGAATTCCCAATTTTTAAAATTCAATAATTATGCTATAATATTGCCAGTTATGCACATATATTGTGTTAACATCTTCTTATAGAGCCATCGTAACTAGTTATGT
This sequence comes from Antedon bifida, assembly GCF_963402885.1. NCBI lineage: Eukaryota > Metazoa > Echinodermata > Crinoidea > Comatulida > Antedonidae > Antedon > Antedon bifida. Next base: position 7,225,105 of record NC_136233.1, on the reverse strand, counting down.
CAAAAAATAAAAGGGTCGAAATTTGGCCACTTATCGAAAAATTCCCTGCGGGAGACCATAGGAATTTTTTTTTGTAAAATGGCCAAAATTTCCACATTCTAAAGTTCCAATATTATGTATAATAATAATTATGCTATAATATTGCCATTTATGCACATATATTGTGCTAACATCATCTTATAGAGCCATAGCAACTAGTTACTGTATGTCAAAAAAAAAAAAATTTCCTCCGGGGACCACAGGTATTTTTTCGAAAAATAACCAAAATGTCCACCTTTTAAAATTCAATAATTAGGCTATAATATTGCCATTTATGCACAAGTTAACATCATCTTATAGAGCCATAGTAACGAGTTATGTCAAAAAATAAAAGAGTCGAAATTTGGCCATTTTTCGAAAATTTTCCTCCGGGGGACCACAGAAATTTTTTCGAAAAATAACCAAAATGTCCACCTTTTAAAATTCAATAATTAGGCTATAATATTGCCATTTATGCACATATATTGTGTTAACATCATCTTATAGAGCCAATAAGTCAAAAAAAAAAAGGGTTGAAATTTGGCCATTTTTCGAAAACTTTTTTGCGGAGGGCCATAGGAATTTTTTCGAAAAATGGCAAAAATGTCCACTTTTTAAATTCAATAGTTATGCTATAATATTACCATTTATGCACATATATTGTGTTAACATCATCTTATAGAGCCATCGTAACTAGTTATGTCAAAAAATAAAAGGGTCGAAATTTGGCCACTTATTTTTTTTTGAAAAATGGCCAAAATTTCCACATTTTAAAGTTCCAATATTATGTATAATAATAATTATGCTATAATATTGCCATTTATGCACATATATTGTGCTAACATCATCTTATAGAGTCATAGCAACTAGTTACTGTATGTCAAAAAAAAAAAATTTCCTCCGGGGACCACAGGTATTTTTTCGAAAAATAACCAAAATGTCCACCTTTTAAAATTCAATAATTAGGCTATAATATTGCCATTTATGCACATATATTGTGTTAACATCATCTTATAGAGCCATAGTAACGAGTTATGTCAAAAAATAAAAGGATCGAAATTTGGCCTTTTTTCGAAAATTTCCCTGCGTGGGACCATAGGAATTTTTTCGAAGAATGGCAAAAATTCCCAATTTTTAAAATTCAGTAATTAATATTGCCATTTATACAGATATATTTTGCTAACATCATCTTATAGAGCCATAGTAAGGAATTAAATCAAAAAATAAAACGCTTGAAATTTGGCTATTTTTCGAAAATTTTCCTGCGTGGGACCATAGGAATTTTTTCGAAAAATGGACAAAATTTTAAATTTCTAAAATTCGAAAATTATGCTATTGCCATTTATGCAAATATATTGTGCCAACATCAACTTATAGGGCCATAGTTACTAGTTATGTCAAAAAATAAAAGAGTCGAAATTTGGCCATTTTTCGAAAATTTTCCACCGGGGGACCACAGACATTTTTTCGAAAAATAACCAAAATGTCCACCTTTTAAAATTCAATAATTAGGCTATAATATTGCCATTTATGCACATATATTGTGTTAACATCATCTTATAGAGCCATAGTAACGAGTTATGTCAAAAAATAAAAGGATCGAAATTTGGCCTTTTTTCGAAAATTTCCCTGCGGGGGACTATATGAATTTTTTCGAAGAATGGCAAAAATTCCAAATTTTTAAAATTCAATAATTATGCTATAATATTGCCAGTTATGCACATATATTGTGTTAACATCATCTTAAAAAGCCATAGTAACGAGTTATGTCAAAAAATAAAAGGGTGGAAATTTGGCCATTTTTCGAAAATTTCCCTGCGGGGGACTATATGAATTTTTTTCGAAAAATGGCAAAATTTTCCACTTTTTAAAATTCAATAATTATGTTATAATATTGCCATTTATGCACATACATTGTGTTAACATCATCTTATAGAGCCATCGTAACTAATTATGTCAAAAAAATAAAAGGGTCGAAAAATGGCAACATTTTCCACTTTTAAAAATTAAATAATTATGCTATAATATTGCCATTTATACAGATATATTTTGCTGACATCATCTTATAGAGCCATAGTAAGGAATTATATCAAAAAATAAAAGGCTTGAAATTTGGCCATTTTTCGAAAATTTTCCTGCGGGGGACCATAGGAATTTTTTTGAAAAATGGACAAAATTTCCAATTTCTAAAATTCGAAAATTAGGCTATTGCCATTTTTGCAAATATATTCTGCTAACATCATCTTATAGAGCCATAGTTAGTAGTTATGTCAAAAAATAAAAGGGTAGAAATTTGGCCATTTATCGAAAATTTTCCTCCGGGGAACCACAGGAATATTTTCGAAAAATAACCAAAATGTCCACCTTTTAAAATTCCATAGGAATTTTTGTGAAAAATGGCAAAAATTTCCACTTTCTAAAGTTCCAATATTATGTATAATAATAATTATGCTATAATATTGCCATTTATGCACATATATTGTGCTAACATCATCTTATAGAGCCATAACAACTAGTTATGTCAAAAAACAAAAGGGTTGAAAAATGGCAAAATTTTCCACTTTTTAAAATTCAATAATTATGCTATTGTGCCATTTATGCACATATATGGTGTTGACATCATCTTATAGAGCCATCGTAACTAGTTATGTCCCCATCGCAAAGTCGCCCCATCGCAAAGTCGCCCACGGTTTTATTTCGGTATGACTATGAAGCGCCGCCGCTAGTACGCTGTTTTAATCATATCGGTTGCGTTTGATATCGATCGCGTTGTTACTTTGGTCACGCTAACTGTCGTATACATTATAATGTTTATGTTATGCGCGATTTGAACGATTTGCGCAATTTGAAATTGCGCAAAAAATTCCTTGCGCAATTTGAAATTGCGCAAAGAATTCTTGCGCAATTTGAAATTGCGCAAGGATTTTCTTGCGCAATATTAAATTGCGCAATTTCAAATTGCGCAAATCGTTCAAATCGCGCATAACACCTACCTTTTTTAGACTAGCTAGGAAATTGCGCTGCACAATTTGTAAAATTGTCAAATTGCGCAACAGAATTCTACCAGAATGCGTGCTAACGTCGACGAATGGTTAACAATAATAATTTATTGGAAACTAATAACTCAAAATGAAACATAATAAATGCGAAGATAACATGTGTATAATACACAACATAAATGGCATACACAATTAAATAATATTATAACTCATTGTAACTTGAAATAAATCAAAATGAATGTAAAAATAACAAAAATTAAGGCAGTAATACACAACATAGTCTACCGCCACCACCATTTAGACTTGCTATCAAAACATAGCCAGTATAGTAGGCTAGAGTAGTATAGCCGCCCGCCGGGGAACACCACCGCTTCGTTTTCCTTTGTCGGGTCTTCGTTTTCACTATTAAAATAAGGAAATGCGATATTATCTTTAATTTTTAATCATTCTTAGAAATTACTATAAAAATATGGGTGTGCATGATTTCACAATCTGTCGAAAAACCTTGCGCAATTTGCAGATTACTTGCGCAATTTAATACGTTGCTTGCGCAATTTGAAACAGATGTTTCAATTCAAATTGCGCAAGGAATTCTTTGAGCAATTTTAAATTGCGCAAATCGTTCAAATCGCGCATAACATTTATCCTATTATATACATAATTTGTGTTTTAATTTTTATTTTACAGGTTTTAATGGAGTGATGTGTTTTTAAAAATCATTAAAAAAATAGTTCCTTGTTTGAAAGTTCCAAAAAGATTATCCCTGATTTATACTGTAGTTTCGAAAATGTTAATTTAATATGACTTTAAAATGAGTTACCAGAGCCACAATTACGAATCTTTCTTCAACCTACGCGTGGATACCAGCTCATTTTTTAGGATAATATAATAAATGTATAAATGTGTAGTAGGCCTTCGTATAGATTTACAGTAGTTAAAACAATAACAGCGTTGTAAGACAATGAGTGTTATAGGCTACTTATTGATCATTTTGCATTTATTGACAAGTTACATGTCTATTGTTATTTAATTTTATTATGACTTTTCAAAATGAAGAAATAAAAAATACTCAAAAAAAGGATTTCATCGCCGATATGATCGTTTTACACATGCAGGTATTTTAGTAAAATTAAAACGCTACATTTTGACCATGGAAAAACCATCGTACAGTATCGTGTGCGTGTTTTTTAAAAAGGGGAATCCCCGACGGTCAGCAGAAAGACGTAGCAGCTGTGACGTGAGGAAACAGATACCAGAAGGCGCAGCTCCGATTGGTTTCAGATTAGAGTCGCCTTTTATTCAACAGCACAATGATCATTTTACTGAAGGAATTTTTTTTTTTTTCAACCCTTTTGGTTATAGAACATTCTAATTATCATGCCTAATAAATATCCTCATATCGGGTGTTTATTTATTCCGTGCCTCTTTGCAAGACAGCAAAGAGGCACGGAATAATACGTACAAACACGGACGTACGACGAATACACACACGCACGTCAACATTTACGACATATAGTGGTGATATGATGCAATTTTATAATGGATAATATAATGATGGGATTGCCTTTTCCAGGTTTATAATCAATGTTCATTGTAATACTAATAGTAATAGTAAACTGAATGTTTATAAATAAATTGTTTTACGTAATTTGTTGCATATAAAATAAAAGACACACTGACGTAGCCTACGTTCCCTATAAAATATTTCACATTTAAATAATTATGTACTGTTTAATGACATTATGACGAATATACTATAATCTTAAACTATGTTTACAAATTGTCATTTTTTAAGGCACACATCTTTCTCATCATAGACCTGTAAAATAAAAAAAAAATCAATTATTAATATAGGCCTAATAATAAATATTCATCGACCAAAGTAAAAATAATCTAGATCGTAACATCATTAAATTTTTATCGCGACCAAAATTAAACGCGACCGATTTCGAACGCGACTGATATCATCGTAAAACTCCGGCGTTTAATTTTGGTCGAGATAAAATGATGTTATACGATCTAGATTATTTTTACTTTGGTCGATGAATATTTATTATTATTAGGCCTATATTAATAATTTTTTGATTTTTGTTTTTATTTTACAGGTCAGTATGATGAGAAAGATGTGTGCCTTAAAAAATGACAATTTGTAAACATAGTTTAAGATTATAGTATTATCCAGCATAATGTAATGTCATTTAACAGTACATAATTATTTAAATGTGAAATATTTTATAGGAAACGTAGGCTGCGTCTGTGTCTTTTATTTTATATGCAACAAATTACGTAAAACAATTTATTTATAAACATTCAGTTTACTATTATATACATAGTATTACAATGAACATTGATTGTAAGCCTGGAAAGGCAATCCCATCATTATATCCATTATTAAATTGCATCATATCACCACTATATGTCGTAAATGATGACGTGCGTGTGTGTATTCGTCGTACGTCCGTGACGTGTACGTATTACTCCGTGCCTCTGTCTTGTTTAATTTAAAATTAAATAAACACCCGATATGAGGATATTTATTAGGCATGATAATTAGAATGTTCTATAACCAAAAGGGTTGAAAAGAATTTCTTCAGTAAAATGATCATTGTGCTGTTGAATAAAAGGCGACTCGCCATCTGAAACATTCTCTGAAACCAATCGGAGCTGCGCCTTCTGGTATCTGTTTCCTCACAGCTGCTACGTCTTTCTGCTGACCGTCGGGGAGTCCCCTTTTTAAAAAACACGCACACGATACTGTACGATGGTTTTTCCATGGTCAATATGTAGCGTTTTAAATTTTACTAAAATACCTGCATGTAAAACAATCATATCGGCGATGAAATTTTTTTTTTTCTTCATTTTGAAAAGTCATTATAAAATTAAGACACATAACTTGTCAATAAATGCAAAATGATCAAGTAGCCTATAACACTCATTGTCTTACAACACTGTTATTGTTTTAACTACTGTAAATCTATACGAAGGCCTACTAGAGTACTACACATTTATACATTTATTATATTATCCTAAAAAATGAGCTGGTATCCACGCGTAGGTTGAAGAAATGATTCGTAATTGTGGCTCTGGTAACTAATTTTAAAATCATATTAAATTAACATTTTCGAAACTATAAATCAGGGATAATCTTTTTAGAACTTTGAAACAAGGGAGTATTTTTTTAATGATTTTTAAAAGCACATCACTCCATTAAAACCTGTAAAATAAAAATTAAAACACAAATTATGTATATAATAGGATAAACATTATAATGTATGCGACATTTAGCGCGACCAAAGTAACAACGCAATCGATATCAAACGCAACCGATATGATTAAAACAGCGTACTACTAGCGGCGGCGCTTCATAATCATACCGAAATAAAACCGTGGGCGACTTTGCGATGGGGCGACTTTGCGATGGGGCGACTTTGCGTTGGGGCGACTTTGCGTTGGGGCGACTTTAGAATGGGGCGACTGAGCCGGGGCGACTTTGTTTTGGGGCGACTTTGCGATGGGGCGACTTTGTATTGGGCGACTTTGTATGAGGCGACTTTGCGATGGGGCGACTTGACTGGATCCCCTAGAGGGATGTACCCGCGTTTTACAAAAACACGTGCAGGTACCACATTTTAGTAAATCGAAGACCATCATGGAGCTATTATAGCTATATATTTGGCCATAGAAAAATCGTACTTAACTGTACATATCGTTTTTGTCCATGATTTGCCTTTTTAAAAAAGGGGAATCCCCCGGTCAGCGAAAACACGTAGCAGTTGTAGATATCGAAATAGCTGCCAAAGGCACAGGGAGGCGCAGCTACGAATTGGTTTCAGATGTTGTCGCCTAATCAAATGCATACACTGAAGAAATCTACGCGTGATTCAACCATAGAGTTAACATTAATTAATACCTCAATGATTCAACCAAACAATCCAACCAAACAATCTTATTACACCTAATATATGTCCTCGCATATCGGACATGTTTATTGAATTTTGACGCACGAACGAACATACGCGCCCACGTACGTGCATCATCATATTGGGTGTATGCCTACAATGTGTTCCTATTTATTATCCAAATGTTCATATTGTAATCATTAATAATAGTATGAATGCTAGCTTATTAATCAATTGTTAGTTATGCGCAATTTCAGAACAATTTGTGCAATTTGAAATTTTATTAAACGTAAATAAAGAAAAATTTGTGAAATCCTTTTTTTTTTTTTGCTAAAAGTATTATTGTCTAAATATTAATATTCATTAAAAGTCAGAATTATTCATAGGTAATAAAATGTAAAGAAATATTATTTTATCAATCCCCTTCCTTTGCACCTTTTGCATTCCATACTTTAACGGGGCCGAGTTGACCGATTATTTTTTGGCCGAGTTGACGTGAGGCCGAGTTGACTTGAGGCCGAGTTCACTTGGGGCCGAGTTGACTTGGGGCCGACTTGACTTGGGGCCGACTTGACTTGGGGCCGACTTGACTTTGGCCGAGACGGTTTAGGGCCGACTTGGATCGAAATCGCTAAATTCGCGAACGGTATGCGAGAAACATGTCTGTAAAATCATCAATTTAAGGATTTATTTGTTACTTTTTATGTGATTCTTCTTTATAAAAATACTTATAAGGCCCAATTTTAAGATGTGGTATTCACAATAAGTTGCTTAACAATTTGGAGTCAAAAGGAAGTCTAGTCGAAATAAAAACAGGTGCGAAACGGAACTAGCGCCTAACGTTTTGGGGCGACTTTGCGATTGGGCGACTTTGTGATGGGGCGACCTTGCGATGGGGCGACTGTGTCGGGGCGACTTTGTTTTGGGGCGACTTTGCGATGGGGCGACTGTGTAAGGGGCGACTTTGTATGGGGCGACTTTGCGATGGGGCGACTTGACTAGCATCCCTGCCCAATTTTAAAAACTAGTTGCATAGGCCTAGTCAGCTAAGCTAAAAGGTTAGGCCTAGCCTATTATAGTCGCCGCATAGTACTGTATATATCGCTATTAATTAGGGCCAAAATTAAATAACTAGCCTAGGGGCCTAGCTAGGCCTATTTAGCTTATCTTTCTTAGGCTAGGCCTAAGCTAGCTAGGTAGGCCTAGGGTAGATGTACCAGACTTCGGCAGGTTACAGGGAAATTCGTTATTTACGTGTATTTTTTAAAAGCATCACAAAATATTTTTTGGTAGAGTTTTTAGTATTTATATAAGTAGTAAATACAGTGTAAATTATCAAATAAATATTTATAATTAACAAACAATAATAAACTAGAATTTAATTCGTCACTTTAACGAATTATAGGTGATCATTTTTATCATTTTACTGAAATTAATTTTTTTAAACATGCACGTACGTTAACATACGATCGGAAAATGTTGATGTATGCCATCCTATTATATGCTTATAGTGCTGAGTTGTGCCTATATGCCATATACAATATGTACACTATATACAGTGTAGCATAGGTGAAATTACGGGACACATATGTTCTAATTTTTTGGCATGATGACGTTATCAAACTAAACTTTAAGATGACAATTTCGAAAGATAATTAATTGAGCAAAAAAATATAAGATTTTGAAAAAAATTTGGCACGTAGAAGCGCTGTGCGCGCTCTTTGAATTGTGTATAACTTTGACGAAAAATTTGAAAAAACTACTTTTTCAATTCAACTGGCCATATGTTAACGTCACAACATCCGATAGGCTTAATTTTTATATGAATTAATATCTACATTTCATCAGCTTTCATAATAAATTATAATCATCAAGGTAACCTTCAATTCTGAAGAGCTGTAAGATATTCAAATTTACTGCGAAGGTGAAATTACACGGCCTACGTTATTCAAGTTTTTACGCGTGATGACGTCATTAAAATGAAGATAGTGTCAACTCATGATAAAGATAATTAATTAAGCAAGCACATACTGAAAGTTGTGCGAAATTCGAGCACACATAACCAAGATGCGCTCTGTTGAATGTGATAATCTACACAAAAAGATAACAAATCCTAATTTTTAAATTCAAGTGGCCATTTGATGACGTCAAAACATTTTGTACGTAAAGTGTGTACATGAATTCATATCTACAACTCAATGGCTTCCAGAATAAGTTAAAAAAATCGGGGGTCATCTTGCATTCTGAAGAATTATTTTCATTTTAAAAAAGACCTATTTTTCACCATTTTCAGAACTTTTGTAAAATTAATATGCGCATTTTGTCATTTTTAACGTGCTCGTATAGCGTTATTTTAAGTCGGAACTGACTCAAATTTGGTGAATGTACTAAGGATGGTGAGTAGAATGAGATTTGTAAAAAAAATTCATATTTTTTACGCTTTTTAAGTATCGCGCGCGCAAAAACGCATTTTTGCGCAGTAATTTTTTGAAACACGCAAATGGCATAATTCATGCTCTAAATTGATCAAAACTTAATTTTGAGCGTTTTAAATTTTTAACGCGCGATATCACGCGCATGAACCTACGTGCGCGTGCGTTTTTATTTGCTTATATTTTTACCCTTGACCTGAAGTTTACGTGTAGTGAATTTCATTAATATGTGATAATGAATTATGGAGATATGATTGATAATGTGATTTCGCAAAATGGCGTATAAATGTCGTCACGGATGAGTGATCATGCTGGAAAGCTTATTAGGATTAAGTTATATTATTTGAAAGATATTCTGAAATTTTGGTAATCATTGACATTAAACTTTTTGAGATAATTGTTACACAAAATAGTGTACAGAAACAATAAAAAGAAAAAAAATAAAGATTTCATACAATAACAATAGGTGATCATTTAGCATTCTAAATGATCACCTAAAAATGTGTTTTTTATTTATGTACCAAACCTCGGCATGTGTGTGCCAATCCTCGGCATACGCTGCCCAAGCAAGCCCTGGAATTACGCGCGAGCGATTGCGCAATCGATCGTCGATGAAATAGCAGGCCTAGCTAGGCTAGGCCTAGCCATGGCCAGATGTGAAATAAATGAGTCAAAAAACAGCAATATTAACTTTATTTTACCAACAATTATATTTTGAAAAAAAATTAATAAACAACATTGCAAACAATTTAATTTAATTAGTTATTTCCGTTAGGTGCCGAAGTCTGGCACATATCATTAATTATCAACCAAACATCTTAACACCCCTCATAAACCCTATATTTTTTCATTGGTTTGAAAATGGAATATTCTGGAATGTTGCTACACTACAGTAGGAGCCTATTTCAATCCCAGACGTGTCCCTCGTGTGTAATTTTTCATGCCCTGGAACTTTAAATGGAACAGTCACGTGTTAGCTCATTGGTCTATTTTGCTGAAATGTCACTTCCGGTTTTCAGGTTTCAGTTTTTATGGCTACTGGCAGACATGTTTCGCTGATGTCTAGTAAACGATCGGTGGTTTTTATTTACCACCTATAAATAAAGTATATTATACGTTAAGATAAACAAAAAATATCAATTATTTAATTAATTATGACTAATATAAATACAACCTGCCGAAGTTTGGCACATTGCCGAAGTCTGGTACATCTACCCTAGGCCTAGAATAGGCCTAGGCTTAGTAGATATTCGCCCAGGATTCGCGTATGGGTGTTAAACGGATGATCGGGCCCACTTTTGTATGCGCACCAAACAAAAGGAGGCCTCCAAATAGCCATAAATAAACACAGAACTAAATGGCCATTAAACTAGTTTAGTATCTAGTCAAGTATCAGCCGCGCAATGTTTTTATGAATAGGGCCTATAGTAAATATTAATTAATTATTAAACAGCCGATAAATACTAATCAATGTGTCTTAATACAAAACAAATTTTACTAATCTAACATCTAGTTTTAATGATTAATTATAATAATTAATCGTATATTTCTTTTTTTTACGTCTTTTCTTATTTCTGCATATCATTATTATACATGATACCCCAAACAACAAGGCTCATCTCATAAACACAATATTTCCCGTTTTTTTAATTGTACTTCTTCATTTCTTATGCACTTGGAGTTTATAACTTGATACAGAAACCATAATCCTGTTATCGATAAAATGAATATTAATTATTAATATTGGTAATGGTAACTAATAATAAATAAACTAATTTCCAACATTTAAAAAACACAATTTGCAGAATAAAACCAAAACGGAAACAAAACAACTTTATTTATAAAAATCACACATACTTATTGGCACATGTAAAATAAATATAAAAAAAAAATGTACTGGCATAACTGACGGCTGCAATAACTGGTGGCTAAAATTATCCCAAAAGAGTTATGTTGTCTGGTACTCGTTGTGTTAACATTAATAATGTCTTTTTCCTTTTCATATAGGCCTAGTGTCTGATGTGTTGATGGAGTAAATGTTCTTGGGCAGCTGGTTGCAGTTTTTCTCATTTTCTATGGCTATATTGTTCTTAGTTGATGTCATATTCTAAATTTGTATTGTCATGACGTTGAAAATATTTAAATAACAATTGTCCATGTGGTTTTTAACATCTTTAGATTCATCAGAGATTCATCTGATGTCCAAATCCAGTAAAAGTATTGGATTATTTTATTGATGATTTGTTCTACTGTACAATCATGTAAGAATTAGAAATCTGGCTACTCGCTCAAAGCTGCTACAGTAATGTGCTGTGTTAGGAATACTATTAATTGAATCTAACATACACTGGATAGTTCCTAATTTCAGTCTGTTACAGTATTAATTTTAAGAATTTTATTAAGGAACATACTACACTAATAGCCTGGGTGCAGTACAAATTTAGCGGGAAAAAAGTATAGGAAAAATTTTTTGGGGTTTTTCTGATAGAGTATACCATATAGAATGTCAGAAAAAAATCCCCATCCCAGGGTCTTGGGGAAATTTTTTTACGGCACTTTTAAATTTTGGCCTATATAACACACACAAATTTATATTAACACACACAAATACCTATATATATAGGGGATAGGGAAATCAATTCACGTTTTTTTTTACTTGGAGTTGTGTTATGATGATTAAAATTAGCTGAGGCTTACTTTAAAAACTACTTCTCATAGTAGTTGATAAATCGAGTCGATAACAATGACATCATCATGCCAGAATCCAATATGGCGTCCAATTTGGCGGGAAAAACAGGGTATTGCTAACCCCGCAAACCCCCGCAAACCTCCAAAAAAACATAGCAAACCCCACCGAACCAACATAAAAGTGATTGAATCATGTAGTGTACAACCCACTGGGTATATCCATTTAAAAAAAATAATAAATTTCTACTGTTAACTACTTATTTTTGGGGTAAAACATAATTTTTTGGTCAAAAATGATTGCTAAACCCTGCAAACCTCCACAAAAATATAGCAAACCCCACCGAACCAACATAATAAAAGTGATTGAATCATGTAGTGTACGACCCACTGGGTATATCCATGTAAAAAAAAAATTTAATTTCTACTGTTAACTACTTATTTTTGGGGTAAAACATCATTTTTTGGTAAAAAATGTTTTCTAATTTTTAACCAAAAAATGATGTTTTATCCCCAAAATAAGTAGTTAACTGAACCAACATAATAAAAGTGATTGAATCATGTAGTGTACGACCCACTGGGCATATCCATGTCAAAAAAAAATTTAATTTCTACTGTTAACTACTTATTTTTGGGGTAAAACATCATTTTTTGGTAAAAAATGATTTCTAATTTTTAACCAAAAAATGATGTTTTATCCCCAAAATAAGTAGTTAACTGAACCAACATAATAAAAGTGATTGAATCATGTAGTGTACGACCCACTGGGCATATCCATGTCAAAAAAAAAAATTAAATTTCTACTGTTAACTACTTATTTTTGGGGTAAAACAAAATTTTTTGGTCAAAAATGATTGCTAAACCCTGCAAACCTCCAAAAAATTATAGCAAACCCCACCGAACCAACATAATAAAAGTGATTGAATCATATAGTGTACGACCCACTGGTATATCCATGTAAAAAAAAAATTAAATTTCTACTGTAAACTACTTATTTTCGGGGTAAAACATCATTTTTTGGTAAAAAATGATTTCTAATTTTTAACCAAAAAATTATGTTTTATCCCCAAAATAAGTAGTTAACAGTAGAAATTTAATATTTTATATACCCACTGGGTCGTACACTTCATGATTCAATCACTTTTATGTTGGTTCGGTGGGGTTTGCTATGTTTTTTTGGAGGTTTGCGGGGGGTTTGCGGGGTTTAGCAATACCCTATTTTTCCCGCCAAATTGGACGCCATATTGGATTCTGGCATGATGATGTCATCGTATCGACTTGATTCATCAACTACTATGAGAAGTAGTTATTAAAGTAAGCCTCTACTAATTTTAATCATTAAAACACAACTCCAAGTAACAAAAACTGTTAATTGATTTTCCCTATCCCCTATATATAGGTATTTGTGTGTGTTAATAGGAATTTGTGTGTGTTATATAGGCCAAAATTTAAAAGTGCCGTAAAAAATTTTCCCCAAGACCCTGGGATGGGGATTTTTTTTCTGACATTCTATATGGTATACTCTATCAGAAAAACCAAAAAAAAATTTTCCTATACTTTTTTCCCGCAAATGTGTATATTAACTGTTCTGCACCCAGGCTATAATTGTGCTTCATATTTTCATATTCATACCGGTAATTTTTTAAAAAACATTTGACGTTTTTAACATGTATGAAATCTATCTCCAGCAGGATCAATTACAGGACAATTGTTCTTGTCTTATATGTGATGATTTTTATGTATATAAATAAATGACCATAATGTAAAGAAAAATAAATTAGAAACATTGACATTCTAGCTGAAATACTTTGAAATATTTAATCACTGAATAACTTAATAAATTACACTTTAATATTGTGAACATTTCCAAATTGATCAGCTTGTATTATACCATGTACCGTCAATTCTAATAGTAACCCACACTCTAATAGTAACCCCCCTTCTAGTAGTAACCCAACTTATAAGTCAATCTATAATAATAACCCACTACTACTACTAGTAACCCATGGGGGAGGTTATTATTAGAGTCACAAAAACTATTGAAAAAATGACATTAAGACTGGTCGTTTATTATGCAGCAATATTTTGAAAATAAGGAGATAATGCATGTTGATCTCGGGAGGACTGAGTGTTTTTGAGTTTATAAAATAAAGTTCAAACAAATTTATTTATTCGTACTGTTTTATTATTTTTCTATGATTTGCTGACCGGAAAAGTTGGGGTGGGTTACTATTTTCAGGTGCCTTACTATTTTCAGGTGCCTAATTTAAGATTAGTAATAATAACCCACTACTCCAATAGTAATCCCCCTTCCCCCCCCCCCCCCACTTCTAATAGTAACCCACCCTAAAAAACAATCAAAAAATAATAACCCAGGGTTACAATTAGAAGATTTACGGAATCAATTAGTTTAAACTAATTAATACATGCTATAGACTATTGTAGCCCAAATATCAAATTACACTTTTAATATTGCAAACATTTCCAAATTGATCAACTTGTAGTATATAACCATGTATCAATTAGTTTAAACTAATTAATCCATGCTATAATCTATAGACTATTGTAGCCCAAATATCAAATTACACTATTATTTATAATAACAGCAGCAACCGGGAATCCACAAAATGTTAGGATTCAGCCAAGTAGCCTTTTTTGCAATTAAAATCTCATTACACGGAATCTCTTCGCTGTTATAGAACACACTTCTCGTAGGCGTGTTGAATATGCGTGTAATAGCGTGTTGTATAAACGCGCCCTTAGGTGCAACAGCCTGACAAATTGATATGGTAACACTATTAAAAACAAGTATATCAATCAGAACGTTAACATACGTTATGTTATATCTATTTTCAAACCTTTTAAAATCAAAAACTCATCAGCATCATTTTTTCATTCTTAACTTTCATCCTTATAATTATCCAATTTTGAATTGAGAATCCAGGATTTGATGTCAACAATTTCGCTACCTCTTTCTTGCCTGCAAAATGAGAAAAACAAAAATGCAATTATTCTATCATCTCTTACAGATGTATTTGTCCTAAATTTGTCCTATTTTGATGTCACATAACAGCTATCCACTTGGAATCGAGAAATTGAATATTTGCGACCAACAACCGGCCCATATTTTATAACTACTGTAGTACTGTACTTGTTAAAAAATAACACTATATTGATCTCTTTCCCTTTAATGTTCAACAATATTCCAATTAAAATGCTTAAATACAGAAGTATAGGCCTACAGGTACATATGACAACCTCAGACATCCATCCTATATTAGACTGGGTTCCACCCCGTAAATTTTGGCACATATGGCGTTTTATACGTATAATATAATACTCAGATTTACGCACTGGGGAAATATGTGAAGAAATCGATTTGCATGCCCGCAAACATCCGATAAGAATGACGTAGGTTATCATACCATATGTGCCAAATTATTTATCTTTACTATTTACGGGCTGGAACCCAGTCTAATCATATATATGCACTGCTCTTTAACCAATTGAATGCTCTTTGGCATGTGAAGAACGAACCTTTTTAAATATAAACTTACCTGTGAGATCGTCATGGTTGTATAGGTCATCTCCTATAGTAGTAAACAAAAACAATTTATAACATTAATATTTTATACATTTTCGTTCTTGATACATTGTACATTTGTGTTTTTAAATGTTTTGCTGCTAATATTGTAGTAGATTTCTAGTTGTCCATAACTATCAGCATCATCTGCTGATAAACAACAATAAAATGTTAAGAATGTAATGTGAATGAATCTAATTTGTGTCTGATAAGTGCCATTTCCGGCATCTACAGTTGCACAACTCTTAAACATTTCTTATGACACAGGGACAGATTGGAATGGAAAATGGGACATGGATTAATTAATTTTAACACTAAAAAAGAACTTCATAGAAAGAGTCAATCTTAATTTCACCTCACCTTAGCACCAGCTGGTATAGATTTTTATTACTAATGTTTTATAAGCTTACCTGTGATGTTTTCTTCTTCTTTAAAAGTTTCATCTGCTGATCAATAATAAATGAAAAGTTAACAATTTAATATATTCCTAATATCTATCTGTACATTAAGTACTTTGATTGCACTGATTGCATTGAAGAACTTAAGATCTACCATACAATTTTTTTCCATGTTTAGAACCAACAAATATATGGTCTTGATTTTATGGCACTCTGGAATTGTCTCTTCTATTAGCAAAAGAAGTATTCTCATTTTACATACTTTGTTTATAAACTATATTAAAGCTTACTTATCTCCTATAGAAAAACACAATAAAATAATTAATTAAAAAAAATTAAGTTTTCTTATTCTTCTTACCTGTACAAGTGTTGCCACTTGTTAATTTGACAAAATTTGCTGATTTTTCAATTACCTACTGGCAGAACAGGTAAGTAAAAGATATGTACTGTGTGGGTAATAAGCTGTACGGACTATATAAAGGGCAGGAAATATTTTGAGATAATCTAGGTTTTGGCGAGATTCTGGTTTTTAAGGTGTATGCTTTGTGAGAGTGAAGTTTGCATTGTACCAGCAACAATGCCTATTTTTTTTTTTAAAAGATGTGCCGTGTTTAAAACGTTTTCACCCGCAACTACAGCAATTGCATTATAATTCTTCAAGGTTGATATGTCCTTGGCTATTGGCTGTTCTTGTGGCCTCGAAGTCTCTGCTGCCTGCTTTTTATTTTGGGCATATACCGCATCACATGCTTGTGCATATCTAGCACTTTCCTGATCTCCTGTGATTTGTGATCATTATCTGTTATTAAAAACAATCCACTTAATATGTTCCCTTATAGAAGTATTTTAACACAACTTGTTATTAAGTTGCAAAATACTGAAATTAAAGACTGCCTGAACCCAAAACAAGTAAGTGCCAGACAAAAAGCCTAAGGAAAAGCCTAGAATATTATATTTATCCTTGTTTGACCAATGTTTGACCAATATTTATCCAATTGTTCTGGAGGTTGTCTTTAATTTGAGGTGATTTATACAGCCGATGAAATCAAATTTGAAAGTAGTCTGTAATTGGATTTTTATGGGAGTGACTTGTAGGTACTTTTGGCTAGTCTTCAACATAAGTTGCTCTTAGAGTGGATACGATAGTCTACAATTGAAGATGCTTTTAAAATTGGGGTAGGGGGAAGTATTAATAGAAGGTAGTGGGTTAAATAGAGGGAGACCTGCATTAAAAATTTGAAATGGACTGTAGTCTTCAAAAAGAAGTTGCTCTTAGATTGGATACGTCACTAGTCTACAATTGATGGTGATTTTTGAATTATAATGCAGTATTAAATAGAAGATGGATGGTTAATTAGAGAGAGAACTGCATTGACAATTTGAAAATGACTTATAATTAATTAAAAAATCACCAACCTTGGAATCCAGATGTTCTGCAATATCCGTTGTAAAATCTTCAATAAGATTAAACTGAACATTAAATTTCTCCAAAACTTTTACTGTTGATCTGCGATTGATATGTGGAAAACACCCTCAATGACAGAAAACTCTGTTGAGTTGATACCTTCTAGCGTGGATGAGTTGGAATAAACAATGCTGAATTCAAAGAAGTAACCACTTCCCGACAGATTAATGGCAAGATCAGTGAAGTTGGCCCAGCCATGGATTATATCTACAGTGTTGTTGCTGACGAGCTCTGCATCAGATACTCCTGGGCATTTTCCATGGATGTGAAGAATGTCCCAGATTTTGCACAATTTCAGCCTGAAAAAATCAAAAAATCATTGAATAATTCCTTTTTTTCGTAGAATATTTGTATCAAACCTATGGTGTATTACCAAAGCTTGATAGCCTACAGTATATTGGAGTTTAGAAAGAATTGTGTTAAAACCTACACTGGTATCCAATATAGAGATGCAAGGCTGAACCTCAAATGGATGGTTCTCCATAGCATCAGCCGTAAACGTATACTCATTGTGCTTTGGAATTGATAGATGATTTCTACTCCTTGGTCACTAGATGCCTCTTCTTCAGCTTGCTTCTCAGAATACCTGTGAACCAATTAGTTATGTTGGTTTGTAATGATATAGGCATTATGGTTATGTTTGTTGCACGCCACACATGAGAATACAATTTAAGACTTTGGACAAGACGATACAAGCCATGCACTACAGTAACTCTACAGAAAACTCTACTTCAACTCATTACTTCTTAAAATGTGACTTACGTTTCATTGCCTGTACTTGGACCTCCTGTTGTATTTGTTGCTCTCACACCCCTTGTTGGGTCTTCAGCTGGGGGAGAAGGATCGGTCATTGCTAATAACCTCAACTTCAAGACTCTCGTACAAAGTACCGGTTTGTGCTGCATTAACAATTTCTGCTTGAAGGTTAACTAACTCATCATGTTCAAGGGTTGAATTGCCTGTAAGGAAAAAATATTAATTATTGTTTAGATATTAAAAGAATAGGTAATTAAATAAAATTCAACTCATTTCTAAACATATGAAACTGAAAAAAGAAGAAATCTGGATAGATTATGTGATACTTTAATATGGTTAAAGAAAGCTATTTACTTATTATATATACCAAACTGGCAAGATTGTTAACAAGATCTTCTTCATAGAAGTCATCAACATCAACAGGAGCCACACCAAAGTCAACCATTATAACCGGTGTAGTGATGATTTCAATTGGGTCACTACCACGTATAAGTATCCAAAGAGTCTGCCAATCGCGATCAAAATAGTTCTCGCCATAAATGCTGGAGTCAGGAGTTGGCATGAACTGATCGTTTGGATCTTCTGGAACCCATATTTCTCTTTCTATTAATGGCAATGATGTCGAAAGAGTTGACAATTTTAAATATCTTGGACTTACATTTGATTCACAAGTAGCTTCTAGAGTATCACAACGTATCGGTATTATTCGTAGATTAAGATATTATATTCCAAATTTTGCTTTAAGACTACTTGCTAATGCAATAGTATTACCTTGTTTTGATTACTGTAGTAATGTTTGGTCAAATTGTAACTTAGAACTTGTTAATCGTCTTCAAGTACTTCAAAATAGAGTAGCTAGAATCATTCTTTATGCTGATATGTACACCCCTATAACAGAATTGATGTCCTCACTAAAATGGAAGAGTGTCCATGACAGATGGGAAAATGATTTATCAATTATGCTATTTAAATGCCTACAGGGTTTAGCACCATCTTATTTAACAAATCTATTCAAATTTATGGACACTTTTCACACAAAAAATACAAGAAGTCAATCAACAAAAACTCTAAATGTTCCAGCATGGACCTCTTGGGAGACCAGTACTTGTGTATTGAAAGAGCTATTCCAGAATAAAGAAAGATTTGTATTGTATTGTATATGAACATATCTCCATCCAGCTGCCCGTTATTTGACATGACATAGTGACCTTGATGGTACACATCTAAGCGTTGAGGATTGGCATACCAGATGCCGACAACTATTTTCTGATCTGGAGCTGTGTTCAGGAAATGAAGTCATAACGTTTGAGGATTCGTTGAACTCTCATATACATCTCATAAGTCTCTCCAATTGCAACGATAGACATAAATGTGCTGATGCGCTCTTGACATGTGTACCCATGACACCAGCCGTGATCTTGTGGTCCATTGATCAAATCAACATAACCGTTAGACCCAATGACGATTGGTGAAGACGTCGTAATTCTGTGTCAGGATCAAGACTTTCAATAATCAACATAGCGTAATCATAGTCATAGCATTCAAAAGCCTGCCAAGATTCATGCCATATGCAGTCTTCTGTACCAATGATACCTTAATGAAAAGAGCAGATTATATAAAAGATCACAGCTACAACACAGTGATTCTCCTACTCCTCAAAAAAGGGATGCCACAATAAAATTGCGTGCCCAGTCTCGGTGAATGGACTGGTCTTGTTTCAAGAGTGCAACTTTAATAGGAGGAAAGATTTAGGGAAGAATCACAGTTTACAAAAGCTAAAATTCAACATAAAACAGACAACCAACCTTTATGTGGACATTTTTCATCATAAGGAATTTTAAGTCCACGTCTCGGATCTCTATCCCACTCATATGGAGAATCAGGAATAACATAACCAGGCCGTGATCCTCCTAGAATTCCACCATCTTCATTTCTGATCATTGCTTTCTTAAATGCATCACAATCCATCTCCACGCAATCAGAAGGATTAACTTTACTGTTAAGATTAAATGAAAAGTGTAATGTATTGAACTTGATTAATATTACTTGCTACCAATTATTTAAACTTCCTTCACCTGTTACCATATATAACCCTGGCTACTTTATGGTCACTAATGGCTAAAGTAGACCCTCTGCTTAGACCACTAAACATTCCACCTTGACAGATTAATTACCCATTACCGATATTGTTATTATAATATATAGTAAATGTAGAATAAAGAATAAACACTTCAGTGCTAGCTTTCAACTATAACAGAACTTGTCTCTCTCTCACTTATTTGTATTGTAAATCGGTACATTACACTACAGTGGCGACGAGAATGGCCCTTATTGGCAAAATTGAAGAATTTATTGAAGGAAGGGAAGATTGGTCACAGTTTGTTGAGCGTTTAGACTTTAGACTAGAGTCTGAGGAAGAAGAAGAACAACAGGAAACTGATTGGCGGTACGTTGTCAATAACCAGAGGCTCTACGCAATAACCAACACGATATTCTACCAACAACAGCAATCTAACTGGATTTCACACTGTATTCGGAGACAGAACTATGATCCCTGCGAAGTTCTTACATTTTATGACCAAAAAAGTAAATTGATAGGAAGACCGAGCCCAAGTATACTTCAGAGAACTATAAACGCTAGTCAACTAGACCGAGAAGACTATATAAGGAAGTGCTTCCAGCATCTTTTATAGAAGACAATAACTACTATGTCCAGTAGTCATTAAGTTGATTAAGTTATGTCTTGATGTTTAATTTTAATTTTAAATGTAAATAGGTTGGGTAATCATCAGGAATAGTCCTGAACAGGGAGATGAGCGCCCCTGCCCACCGATGAGTTTCGGGATCCCTTTGACCCGGAGGGAGAGTACCCGTCAGGGTTACAGGTCCCAGGTTTTTAGTTGTTTTTAAAATTAATTAGTGTTCCATGACCTTCTCATCAAAATTAACGTCTCTCATAAAATTAAGAAAAGTTGTGCTATGTCAACATAATGTCAATGATGGCGAAATGTCCCCAATATTGGGGATAGCTATGAAAACAAATAAGTAAGTAAGTAACTTGTATTTCAAAGCAAAAGAAATTACTACAGAGGAGAAGAAACAAGCAACACTGTTAACAGTTATTGGCCCATCATCTTATAAGCTTTTACGAAATTTGGTTACACCAGAAAAACCCAAGGATAAAACATTCGATGAGCTGGTAACAGCTATGAATGGGCATCACAGTCCAGTGCCTAGTGAAATTGTACAGCGATACAAATTCAACTCACGCTTTCGACGTGATAATGAAACAGTGCCTGAATTTATGGCGTCGCTTCTATCGATGGCAGAATTCTGTAACTTTGGAGCCTCGCTCAATACAATGTTACGAGATCGTCTAGTTTTTGGCGTCCGTAATCACGGAATTTGGTCTTTTGGCAGAAAAAGCACTGACACTGTAAAAAGCTGTTGAAATTGCAACTAGCATCGAAACTGCAACAAGAAATGTAAGAGATCTGGCGCAGCCAACCTCTGCAGATGCAGTTGAAAATGTAAACAAAATTGCTTACAAAAAGAAGTCAAAATTTACATCAAATACAAATAAGAAGTCGAAACCATGTTTTCGCTGTGGAAAGAATAACCATTTGCCAGACAAATGTTATTTTAAGCAAACAACTTGCCATTATTGTAACAAGGTAGGACACATTCAATCTGTTTCTCTTAGCAAAAAGAAGGGGAAGCCCCAAACAGTTAAAAATGTTGTGGCAGATGAGCCAAGCGATGAACCAAGCAACATAGCTACAGAAATGTATGAAGAATTATTTGGAATAAAGACCACGTCTAGTCCTCCACCTATGAAAGTTAAGATACTGTTAGATGGTTTGGATACTGAAATGGAAATTGACACAGGAGCCTCGGTATCAATAATGTCGCAGACGAAATTTAGGCAATTATGGCCTGAAAGAAAACTTGAACCATCGTCAGTTAAGCTACGTACGTACACTGGACAAATAATGGATGTTTTGGGTAAAATTAATGCTGAAGTTACATACCAGAGTACTACTACAATATTACCGTTAACGATTGTGCGAACAGATGGACCTACCCTAATTGGTCGAGACTGGCTTCAGTTTATAAAGTTGGACTGGCAACAAATCAAGGTAATAAACCAATTAGATTTAAGTTCACTGCTTGGTAAATACCAAGAAATATTTAAAGATGAACTAGGTACCCTTAAGGGTACTGAAGCAAAAATGTATGTTGATAAAGAGACAATGCCAAAATTTTGCAAAGCCAGAAATGTTCCGTATGCTTTGCGACAGAAAGTAGATGACGAACTTGATCGCTTACAACGAGAAGGCATTATTGAACCTATACAGTTTTCAGACTGGGCTGCACCAATAGTTCCGGTACTTAAGGCAGATAAATCTACCATTAGGATCTGTGGTGACTACAAAATTACTGTAAATAAAGCAGCCAAAGTTGATCAGTATCCTTTGCCCCGAAGAAAAATTTACTAAATTGGACATATGTCACAAGCGTACCAACAATTACTCTTGGATAAAGATTCTCGAAAATATGTTGTAATCAACACTCAAATGGGACTTTACAATATACACGGTTGCCGTTTGGAGTCTCTTCAGCACCAGCGATTTTCCAGCGTGTCATGGAAGGACTATTACAAGGAATTAAAGGTGTTACAGTATACCTGGACGATATATTAATTACAGGAAAGAATGACTTTGAGCATTTCGAAACTCTTGAAACCGTCCTAAAGCGACTGGCAGATGCTGGACTTCGTCTAAAAAAGAGTAAGTGTGTTTTTATGGTTAAATCTGTTGGTTATTTGGGACACCTGATCGACAAAGAGGGATTGCATCCCACAAACGCCAAAGTGAGAGCAATTAAAGATGCTCCAGCGTCTCAAAACTTGACAGAACTGAGAGCTTATTTGGGATTATTATCTTATTATGAAGTTTTTACCAAACTTATCCAACACACTCAATTGCTCTGTTATATGCCTTACTTCGTAAGGATAAAGCTTGGAACTGGACAAATTTAGAACAATCTACTTTTGATAAATCAAAGGAATTGCTACTTTCCTGCAGAGTACTTGCACATTATGATCCAAAAAAGGAAATAATATTATCGTGTGATGCATCTCAATATGGAATTGGGGCTGTGTTAGCACATCGACAAAGTGACGGTACAGAAAGACCAATCGCATTTGCATCTAGAACACTTGCAGAAGCGGAAAAAAAGTATTCGCAAATTGAGAAAGAAGGTTTGGCATGCGTTTTCGGAGTAACGCGATTTCAGTCTTACATTTATGGTAGACATTTCACATTGGTAACAGACCATAAGCCATTGCTGGGTCTTATTAATGAGGACAGACTTGTGCCTAGCCAAGCATCAGCTAGAATCCAACGTTGGGCACTGAAATTAGGTACATACAAATATACATTAAGATTCAAACTGACAAAGTCCCATGCCAATGCGGATGCCTTAAGCAGATTACCATTGCCAGGAAAACCAGAATCAATTCCACAACCTGCCGAAACTGTTCTATTGATGGAGCCAATGAACCAATCTCCAGTTTCCACAGCAGATATTAAAGGTTGGACGGTTAAAGATCCAACACTTTCTCGAGTTCTTTACTACATTGAAAAGGGTTGGCCCAATACTAATCCAAAAATTGAAAACTTGCAACCATATTGGATGGATCTGACAAACAGAACTCTCTACACAAGATGGATGTATTTTGTGGGGAAATAGAATTGTTGTTCCACAGCCTGGTAGAAAACAGTTGCTACAAGCACTACATGATGGTCATACTGGAATTGTCAGAATGAAAAGTTTTGCTCGGGATTCGTTATGGTGGCCTAATATGGACAAAGACATATCAAAGCAGTGCGATACATGCCAATCCAATCAAACTTTACCACCTTAAGCACCATTGCACCCATGGAATTGGCCAAATAGACCATGGTCACGATTACATATCGACTATGCTGGACCATTTATTGGAAAAATGTTTTTAATACGATGCATACTCAAAATGGCTTGAGGTAATTCCGGTAAATTCCTCAACGACAAATACCACAGTGGATAAGCTCAGGCTTATATTTGCATCGCATGAATTGCCAGATAAAATAGTATCCGACAATGGAACATGTTTCACCAGTGATGAATTTCATACATTCGTAAAGCGAAATGGAATAAGACATTCTTTAACAGCCCCATATCACCCATCATCGAATGGTCTTGCGGAACGTGCTGTACGCACATTTAAAGAAACAATGAAACGTATGAAAGATGGATATATCGAAACAAAAGTCGCAAGATTCTTATGTTGTAATTTGTATGTTCTTGTTATCAGTTTCTTGTTTTTAGGACCCAAGTGGAAATAAGTTTTTAACTTTTCTTGGCATTCCTTGTAATCAAGGCCTGTTTTTTCCGTGCAATTGTTTTTCTATTTTCTATGTATTATATTTTATTGTTTTTTAACCTTGATTACCAAATAAAGTTTTAAAAAAAAACAATTCAAGATTCCTATTTAAATATAGAAATACACCTCATAGCACAACTGGCAAAACACCAGCAGAATTACTGAATGGCCGAAAATTGAAAACGCATTTTGATCTTTTACACCCTTATCAAGCAGATCGTGTTATCACTCAACTTGAAAAACAGAAATTAGCCCATGATCGTCATGCAAAGAACGCACTTTTGTAGAAGGAGAGTAGGTGTATATAAAGAACTTTAGAGGACAAAATCTGAAATGGTTACCCGGAACAATAATATTAAAATCCGGTCGCATCTCATTCAAGATAAAACTAGAAGATGGACGAGTTTGTCGTCGTCATGCCGACCATATCAGGAAGCGTTATAGGCCTGTTCAAACTCAGGATAAACAGCTTACAAACAAAGATGATCCTCCACAATTACCTCCAATGCTCATTAATCCAAATCTGAACAGTGGAAACATCACAATCGACTGTCGAAGCACAGTCTATTACTGCTCAGCGAAGAGTATACCTTACTCGCGATAGAAAACCGCCCGAAAAGATATGGACATTTTTAATAACTGAAATATAGAAACTTTTATGGACATTATTACTGGACAATTTAAAATGTTGATCTTATATTTTACTTTATACAGTGCATTATACCATATACATTTAAAGTGTTATTAAACCATAACTTAGTACAGTGCTGCTTTGATTCAATTATAAATAAATAGCTTAGAATTGTTTATAATAGAAGGGAGGGAATGTAATGTATTGAACTTGATTAATATTACTTGCTACCAATTATTTATACTTCCTTCACCTGTTACCATATATATTATGTTAACCCACTTCTATATAACCCTGGCTACTTAATGGTCACTAATGGCTAAAGTAGACCCCTCTGCTGAGACCACTAAACCTTGACAGATTAATTACCCATTACCGATATTGTTATTATATATAGTAGATGTAGAATAAAGAATAAACAATAAACACTTCAGTGCTAGCTTTCAACTATAACAGAACTTGTCTCTCTCTCACTTATTTGTATTGTAAATCGGTACATTACAAAAAGTATTGTAGGTAAGTGTACTAGGTTGATGAAAATAATGCAACTAGCAAGTAAGGATACACAATGATTTACATTTACGTAACTTGGATAAATGCAAGTGGTCCGTAGATATATAGGATAAATACTATTAGTACTTACCCTAAATTAGGTATATGTATGTAAACCCTGTTCTTGTCTCTGACTGTTACCTTCTTTGTACAGTACCTACAGCGGACATTGGGTGGATACCATCATCATTTGATGGATTGGTCATAGTAGCGTAATGATCTTTCTTACACGCAGTATCAAAATGAGCGAATGTGACATCTATTGATAAGAAAGAGCAAAATACCTTTATTTGTAAATGAATAAGTATGTTGAAATATATTCATTTGGTAAGTTTCACCAAAAATGTATTCCGATATTAAAGACATATTTTATGATAAAACAGTACTAAGGGACAACCTCAACATTACAGTGGTGATAACTTGGATACAATGGCAATTTTATGTTATCCAAATAAGCATTCAGCTTCATGTGTAAACAGTATGAGTATGCGTTTCCTGCAATAGAACTCAACTGGTTTGTCATAAGTAAGGACTAGGTTTGTACAAGTAAGGACCAGATTATGTCATGCTTTTACATACCTTGCAATCTTGTGCTTCCAGCAATAGCTGGGTAATTATGTATACCATGAAATGGAAAAAATGGAGCACCATTATCACCAGACATGAAATTTGCCCTCACGTATCCAGCATTTCCATTGTCTGGACCACAAGGTGCACACTGTTTTGCACTTTGACCTGCATTCTCCGGTTGATTCTGAAATATTTACATGAAAATGTTAATGGGAAAATGTAATATTTTAATCAGAATTTATAAATTACGTGACTGATTACACAATGGAATGGCATTATCAGTACACGTTAAGTAGAAGAGTAAGAAAGTCCTTTGACAAATTTCCTTATGAAAGTCAAGTATGCATATATAATATCTATACATTGATTTTATTTGACAGAATGCAAAATATAGTTCCTCAAACTGACAAAATAATAACATTTGAAAAACAGAAATAAAATCTTTTAAAATGAATAATAAAAATGTTCATATTTATTGAAAATGTTTATATCTTTTTTTTGTGTCTTTTTTGGGTTTCCCACTTTTATTTCATCGTCATTAACATTGTTCCATTCATTATGATTTTTACATTTATACATTATCTAATCTAATTCATCATAATTGCTTAATTACAGTATTCGGTTTGTAACATGCTACAAATGTTTATATTCTTACTGAACCTACCTGTAACTCATCGCAATCAAAGAACAGGCTTGTACCAATTATAAACGATGACTACATTCTCACACATACTTATCAACAGCTTCATGACTAAGAGAAGATGGCCCAATGACAAATGGCATCACCCCGATGTTGTTGTCTAAAATCTAAAATGTAAGTTACTATATAAGGAAAAGAGAAGTATTTTGGTATTGCTTACCTGCTCCAACTGTGTGGTGAATTACATTATCCTGAATTGCATCCCGATAGCAGGACTGAAGCCATTATGAAATGTATATTCACGTACAAACGATGGACTTTCTACAGTAACTTCTCCAATATCCAAGAAAGCAACTGAATAATGTGGCTCATAAAAATCTGAAACAAATAAATAAGTGTCACTATCGAATGAATAAGTGCCAGACAAAAACCTCAGGGAAAAAAAAGTTACAATTACAGAACTAACACTTTCCAATGTAAGAATGTTCCTTTATAGAAGTATTTTAACACAACCTGTGTTATTATAATGTATTATTCTGGTCCTCAAGCTTTACTGGAAACTGAGGAAATTCGGATTAGGCCCTCCACGGACCCTCGACAGCCAGCAGTGCAGCGCCTACCAGATCAGCACACCGGGAGACAATCCACGTTCTTTAATGTGCACTGTTAAGTACACAGGACCAACGGCTTTACATCTCATCCGAAGAATAAGGCAATGAGAGTAAAGCATCCTGCCTAAGGAACCATGGTGGTCTATTTATAATTATTTTCTCTCAATCTAATAACAATCATCGCCATGATTCAATAAATTGTTTATTAATTAAAAATATAAAAATCATCACCATTAATGACCAGAAATAATGAGTGATAGAGCTGATAATGTTAGTTTTCCCAACGATTATATAATCTTAAGTTTCCAAAGAAGGAAAGAAGGCAAATAAAGAGAATGCTAGAAGTTTGGACTGCAAACAGTTTAGTGTACACATAAACAGTAGTTACTGGCACTGTATACTTCAACACAAAGAATAAATATTCTAAATATTTATTTCTTAGGCTTAATACTTACAATAGTTGATTAGATCCACTGCTAGCACTCTTCTTCCTTAGATTCATTCGCATAGTCTGACATTTTAACTTAAGGTACCTTCTCAGGCAGTGCCATTTTCTCTATTTTAGAAAATTGTGCTCTACAAAGAAACACAAATATTTAATATAACTCACAATATTAAAAAAAAACTTACATACACTACATAAACGTATACACGGTAGGTGTATGGTCAAATTATTTGACATATTGTTGCATGATGAAATCAATATGAAAAGAACGGTTGCGTTTTTCTCCACATTTCAATCAACATGCTGTGATCGTTCTGTACCGCAAACATATCACTATCACGAACGCTGAACATCTTGCGACATAGCGCACTTAACAAGACTTCCCCAATCAGAGCGATTATTGTCCAAAGTGTGCATAGACTTGTTTATTTTTGTTTTTTCATTTTCTATAATTTTGATGTGATTTTGGGTCGTCCCCTTAGTCTCTTAACTTTTCTCATTGTTTGTTTCCTCGCATAGAGCTCTTTGAGCTTGGATATCGGAGTCTAGATGAAGAAGGTGTCCACACTATGTCAACATATACTGTATATTTAACAATTACAAACTTCATTTTGTATATGAAGACAGATTATGGCACTCCTCATCTTAGAGACTCAAAATACCTGCTTTTAAAACGGATAGATTTTAAGTAGCTACCAGAAAAGCTTTAGTGAGAAGTTTAAGGCGCTGTGGGTGCTCAAATGAAAACTGTCAATGGATGTCAAAGGTTGAAAAAGCAATGCGTTGCTCAATTTCTAAACAATGACCCTGTTGTACACACATTTGACTGGATATTTGTTTAATTAATGTACAGTATGTATGCATGTATGAACATGCTCGCCTGCATCTTAAATTGAGAGGATCTGTGTGTGTAGCATCCAATAAGAATTTAGTGAAGTTCGAGAAGCTGGGAAGAGCAACCCTGTATTGATCTGGGCCTCCGTGGATAAATTGAACTTATTATACCTATTCATGGTAACAGTAACGTTTGTTGCTCTTAGAGTGGATACGATAGTCTACAATTGAAGATGCTTTTAAAATTGGGGTAGGGGGAAGTATTAATAGAAGGTAGTGGGTTAAATAGAGGGAGACCTGCATTGAAAATTTGAAATGGACTGTAGTCTTCAAAAAGAAGTTGCTCTTAGATTGGATACACTAGTCTACAATTGATGGTGATTTTAGAATTATAATGCAGTATTAAATAGAAGATGGATGGTTAATTAGAGAGAAAAACTGCATTGACAATTTGAAAATGACTTATAATTAATTAAAAAATCACCAACCTATGGAATCCAGATGTTCTGCAATATCCATTGTAAAATCTTCAATTAGATTAAACTGAACATCAAATTTCTCAACAACTTTTAGTGTTGATCTGCGATTGATATGTGGAAAACACCCTCAATGACAGAAAACTCTGTTGAGTTGATACCTTCTAGCGTGGATGAGTTGGAATAAACAATGCTGAATTTAAATGGGCAGTCTTTAGGTCTAGCCTAGCTAGGCTGAGTTTTGTAGGCCTAGCCGGTAAACATCGGTAACGTACGAATATCGTATGCTAGTTATATACCTAGCCTGACGTTGTATAGTTGCTGCATTAATTGTCTTTCTATATTTGCCAGACTCCGTTGATACAAAATGGGGAAAACCTGGTATTTTCGGTGAAAATTTATGAGTCTTCCATTTGTTTTGGCCTCACGATCAATCAAAAAGTGGGTGAATTACAGAAGAAAAACAAAAATATCAATCCGCACGCAATGCATTTTGGGATTTATAGCGGGCCGCTAAAATTACTAGAATCAACTTATTTTTCACATTTTAAACCATTTAAAGACAAAAAAGTTACCATATAATATTTATTTTTACATTAATTGTAGTTTGTGACCTTAAATTAGATCTAAAAAACGTAGGGAAGGGGGTCTTTTTAACTTTACTGTAGTGTTAAGATTAAATGAAAAGTATTGTAGGTACAGTAAGTGTACTAGGTTGATGAAAATAATGCAATTAGCAAGTAAAGATACACAATGATTTACAATAACGTAACTTGGATAAATGCAAGTGGTCCGTAGATATATAGGATAAATACTATTAGTACTTACCCTAAATTAGGTATATGTATGTAAACCCTGTTCTTGTCTCTGACTGTTACCTTCTTTGTACCTATAAGCATTCAGCTTCATGTGTAAACAGTATGAGTATGCGTTTCCTGCAATAGAACTCAAACAATGGCAGTTGTTGGTTTGTCGAAGTAAGGACTAGGTTTGTCCAAGTAAGGACCAGATTATGTCATGCTTTTACATACCTTGCAATCTTGTGCTTCCAGCAATAGCTGGGTAATTATGTATACCATGAAATTGAAAAAATTGAGCACCATTACATGAAATTTGCCCACACGAATCCAGCATTTCCGTTCTCTGGACGAGGTGCACGCTGTTTTGCACTTTGACCTGCATTCTCCGGTTGATTCTGAAATATTTACATGAAAATGTTAATGGAAAAATGTAATATTTTAATCAGAATTTATAAATTACGTAACTGATTACACAATGGAATGGCATTATCAGTACACGTTAAGAAAAAGGAGGAGGTAGAAGAGTAAGAAAGTCCTTTGACAAATTTCCTTTCGAGTGAATGCAAAATAGAGTTCCCCAAAATGAAAATATAATAAAAATTGAAATACAGAAAAAAAAAAAAAACATCTTTTAAAATGAATAATAAAAATGTTCATATTTATTGAAACTGTTTAAAATATCTTTTTTTTTTTTTTTTTGGTTTCCCACTTTTATTTCATCGTCATTAACATTGTTTCATTCATTATGATTTTTACATTTATACATTATCTAATCTAATTCATCATAATTACATAATATATACAGTATTCGGTTTGTAACATGCTATTTAATGTTAAATCTTACTGAACCTACCTGTAACTCATCGCAATCAAAGAACAGGCTTGTACCAATTATAAACGTCCATTCTCACACATACTTATCAACACCTTCATGACTAAGAGAAGATGGCTCAATGACAAATGGCATCACCCCGATGTTGTTGTCAGCAAGAACAAGATCAGTCATTTACAACGGAACTCGAAATTTGGAAAAAGACTCCATAATCCCAATTCTTCCAGATGAAGAAATTGGCAATCTGTGTGCAGTCTCTCTGACCATCCCTCGTCATGAACACCGTGCAAAGAAGTATGGCCTTCGTTGTTGCTCCATTGACTTTCAACGTCACAATCTCCCCACTGACATGGTACAGCACCATCTCAGAGCCTACCACAGTGTTGTCTTGTAGGATGACATCTCTGGAGCTCTCAATTTCAATACCTGCTGGCCACGATATATCCTCAGCATTGTAGCGGTCTTGATATGTACCAGGAAAGACAGAACAGCAGATTAATCTAAAATGTAAGTTACTATATAAGGGAAAGAGAAGTATTTTGGCATTGCTTACCTGCTCCAACTGTGTGGTGAATTACATTATCCTGAATTGTTAGTCCTGAAGTACCAAACATCCCGATAGCAGGACTGAAGCCATTATGAAATGTATACAACCGCTGGACCTTCTACAGTAACTTCTCCAATATCCAAGAAAGCAACCTAAGGGAACATTATACTTACCCGTTGATTAAGTTAATTAACAATTGGGATGAAATATTTTACAGTACTTTGTACTTAATTTATTATTAACATTAAAACATATTTTAGTGTAAATTAAAAATAATTTTATTTTATAGTTGTTTATTTATAATTTAATTTAGCATTTACTTAAACTATAGGCTTAATATAATTAAGTTAAGTTATCTTGCCCAGTGGGCTAGTCACAACAAAAACAAAAATCAAGCCCTGCTGAAATGGAAGCCTTATAATTCTTTTTTGCACTTTTTTTTATAAAAAGAAGAATTATCTGCAATTGCGCCATTGGCTGCAACAGTATTTTTAATTAATGATTTATGGTTTTTTTCAAATAACTACTGCATATATCACAATATATCACTTTTTAACAATTAGCCAGTAAATCATGGTCTGGTGTTAACATTCTGAATTTTCCACTGATGCAGTGATGCCTGAATTTCACTACACTGCATAAAATATTAGTAAGCCTATTATAAGATTACCTTTTCCTTCAAATAGAATACAGTAAATGTCCATCTGGGTCTTGTCTTCTAATAATTTATGAGATGCTTCAAAACACATATCCAGTCGTCTTCTGTTGGTCATTTTGAGATTTTTTTCTTCTGAAGAAACAATAACAATTCTACTAATTTATTAATTAATTATTAATTATTAGGTCGTACAGACAGTGACCAACAACTTTATGTCTTGTCTGAAGAATCACCCAAGAACACAGACAAGTCAGCACAGATCTCGAATTATAAAATATTGCTTATTGAATCGATCAAAAGATGTGTACGGCGTAACAGTTAGCGTTATTTAAATATTCCTTGTTTTTAACTATATAAATATTGACTTTTTGGAACTGAAGTTGATTTATAAAAAGCATATAGGCCTATTTACATCGTATTTGTTACATATAACCCTGAATAGTCTTTGGTTTGGTGTTTAATATAGGACATGCGGATAGATTGTACTGTATTTATTAGGTATTGGTATATAGGCTAGGCCAATACTAGGATGATAGGTCCCAGCATGTAGGCTAGCCTGCTGGGCCTAAAAAAAATAAACCTTAAACCAAAATTACATTTCCTAGTTTTTAGAATGAAAGCTGTCAACAGAAAAACCAATTGATATCTAAGCTAGGCCTAATTGAATATAGGGTCTTCGGCCTAGGCTAGCTTGATACTAGACTAACGATATAGCCTTTATAGTAATAATACTAGCCTATAGCTAGGCCTTACTTAGGCCTAACCCATTCCCATAAAAGAAAGAAGAAGAAAACAGATCTGTCATATAGGCCTAGCTAGCCTAACTAGGCCTAGAGCTATAATAGACTATAGGCCTAGTAGGCCTAGAGCTAATACTAGGCCTAGGCCTATTATTATGATTAGGCCTAGGCCTAGCTAGGCCTATTCTATTGTTGCAACCACTTTACCTTAAAAAAACAATTTGTATCCAAAGCTAATTTGATACGAAGACATCCTTCCACATTCCAATAAAAAAACTACTAGCTAGGGGCCTAGGCCTAGCTAAGTATAAAAAGTGTATTGCTATACAATACAATACAACGGATAGGCCGAAATCAAACTTCCCCGCAGGAGGTTCGTGCAAAAAAACACTTAAATAGGCCTAGGCCTAGGCCCACACTTTTTGAGACTCGTCAACTTATTGTTTAAGAATGCAGATATTTTTTGCCCCGTCGATATAAAATATTTTCCCGTAGAAGTAATTATTAGTTTATTACTAATTTTTCTGTTAAGGTAGTATAAGTATAGGATTTGGTAAATCATTTAATACAAATAAATATAAGTAGAACCACCAGAACTATTTCCGCTATACAAACCCTATTTAAAAATGGCCTGGTCTAAATTAACATTCTACCTACTAGGGAACGTAGGTTGGCCGAGGCACTCTGCTTGACTTTCTAGGCCCCCCACACTACAAGTCCTAGGCCTACCCGTTAGGCCAATTTCTCTCGCGTTGTGGTAATAAGGATACGCAGCTAAAGTGAATTTCCTTCGCTACACTGAACCACGAGCTAAGCCTACATATTTACCGATACTCGTCAATTTATTTTTTATGGCATCAATGCTACACATTTTGCCCATTGATAATACATTTTCTCGTATTAATTTAATTCATTATGTCTATACTTTATTTATTTAGATATTTAGTTTCCGTTTCTTGTTGAATAAACTGCAAATAAATAAAGCTATTGTATTTCTAAAGGTTCCTTTAGCAAAATGAAATCATCTTTCCTATATAGTATATAAGAATACAAAAATATTTAGGATCTCGCTATTTATCTGGGCGATGTAGTCTGTGGGGTTAAAGAATACTCGAGCGGAAGAATACAACACATATTTAATAACCATATCTATTACCAGTAAAACAGCGTCCTCTCTTATTATTTCGCGTAGGTTTCAAATAACGGGGAAAAAAAGTTAAGTAATATCTAATTAATGACTAATAGTTACATTACATTTTAATATTTTATAGCGTAAGTGTGTTCCACTCATAAAAGAGTATTTAATTCCAAAATTGTAATACAGTATATCGAAAAGTTAGATTTTTATTAGTGATAGAAATTTAGTATTATTTGGATAAAATAAAACTGTAAAAACATCATTCAAAAACCATCGTGGAAAAATACTTAACCAACTTCAATTTTGTTCAAATTTGGTACAATAATTCTATATGTATTTATTTATCTTTAGTATAAAAATTGGGTAATTTACTAGAATTTTAGATGATTTGGACATTTTTTATTTTTCAAAATATGATGCCTATGGTTCTACTATACATTTACAACATTTTTTTTACTAAAAGTGCGCCTAAGTTATTATTTTTTTAAAACTTGATACTAGTATTTTTCTTTTACCTTATAACATTTGTGTAGTAAATTTTTCTTCTCATAAGCTATTATAGTGTAGGCCTACATTTATATTATAGTAGAACCCCTCGTTTAATTGGGGACAGCTCTTTTTACTATTTCGCCTTAACGTCTGTTTTTTTAACATTCGCCATTTACATTGCAAATTATAAATGGTATTATTATTTTTTAGTGGATTTAGAATAGCTAGAACATGTGTGATAGTAGTTTTGACTACACTATATCAGGGAAGAGTGAGATTAAAGCAGTCGTGAATTAAAATTTCAATAAAATTTGTCAACAAATATAATTTTACTATTTCGCCTTAACGTCTGTTTTTTTAACATTCGCCATTTAGGCCTAGGCCTACATCGCATTATAAATGGTATTATAATTCATACTGGATTTGGAATAGCTAGAACAGTGTGTAGTTTAAACTATACTATATCAGGGGAATGAACGTGAATTAAAATGTCCATAACATTTGTCAACAAATATAATTTTGCGATTTCGCCTTAACGTCTGTTTTTTTTTACATTCGCCATTTGCATTATAAATGGTATTATTTTTATAATGGATTTGGAATAGCTAGAACATGTGTGTAGATCTTTTCCAGATGGATTTCTTTTCGAGATTTCTTTCAAACTAAATGAGGGGATCTGCTAGGTTCCCGCCCGGAGAAATAGTTTTTCTTACAAGATTTGAATAATCAACAATATCAACATTCAACAGTGTGGCGTGTTGACCGCAATGAATAACAATACCATCTTCCCCACTACACCTGCACCAACTCATTTGCATAATAACGCACGGCATACCAACTGATCAATATTTGTATAGGAGTAGCAATCAATGGGTTGGTTGGATGGCTGCTGTTGTTCATCATTTAATTCATTGTATCAGTTGTTTTGATTTCTCATGATCAATTATTCACTTAATTCATTTCATTTATTCATGATCAAACATAGTAAAATGTAGTACATGGTTTGGAATAATGTTCGTTTGTTCAAAGGTAATAATTCACACAGAAATTGTGAAATTATTTATTACAATAATGCATATGTATTTAAATAAATAGAGAGAAAACACTAGCCAGGCTAGGCATCGGCATCTTTACACATTTCTATTTATTTGTTCCTAATTTTCTGACATAACTTAGGTGTTCTTAAAATTGAGGGCGCCAAACATAAAATTTACGAGATCGGAAAGAGGCGGGAAGCCAAAAAAAATGATGGTGTGCTCCCTTGCCTCTAGCACGGTAAGGCTCTCTCACAGCCTTGGGGGTACCACACATCAGATGCTTTGATGTTATTGCCTCATAATGTGTGGTGGAAAGGGGGACGTTTAAATCTGTGAACCCCAAACACAGAAGCTCGCATAGCTTTAACTCTTTTCCACCGACCGGCATGGGGTTTGAACCCACGATAATCGTGTTCCACGACGCTCTACCAACTGAGCTACCCGGCCCTCTGGTTAATAGCAAGGTTAAAACTAGATTCGTTTCCTCAAAATTACGTCATGAATATGCAAATTTATGACGTAACGATTAGAATGACGTAATATGAAGCCCGTATAAGACTATACTATTGTCACCTTTTATTACTCGTGTACATTGTGGCATAACGGGTAGTGCTCTAGTAACTATCGTTTGGATTGAATTCTCTCAGCTCTACTGGCTGGGGTTCGAATCTCTACGGATTTCTTTTTTTTAAAATAAATATAAAATGCTTTTCTTTTATTTTGAAAGAGAGATATTTAGAGAGTCAGGTTAATTTAGGATAATATAATGTAAAAGATTAACAACATCAAAATTCAACAGTGTGGCGCGTTGACCGCCGCGAATGACTAACAATTGAATGTCAGAAAAAAAGGAATTATAGTTCTCTTCGTTACGTGTTTAGAAAAGAATTTATATCTCATCGTTGGTGGTATGTCGGCGTTGTTATGCAAATGGGTTTGTACAGGTGTAGTGGGAAAGATGGTATTCCAACCGTTTTAAACCAAAATATCGGCTAAATATATTCTTTTTTGCGTTTCAACATAGGCCTATATGTTAATGATTCCAATTACGATACAAACTTTTTTTTTATTTTGTAGGTAAAATGGCAGATATAACCCTTTTTGTCTTTCCCCTTAACGTTTTCATACCACAATCGCTGTGTCGCTAAGGGGAATTTATTATATTACCCTTAATTAAGGCCATTTTACACTAAAAAGAGGGAAGTAAAATCAACCGATTGACCCCTATCTAAGTTTATTTTCTGTCAATCCTTAAGGCTACAATTTATATAAAACAAAATAATTAAATGGTTAAATTCTGTTTCACCAAATTTATAAATAATTCTAGGTCCTAGAGGTATGTCTTTTAATTTGTTGTCGGTGTCTTCTATTCTAGGCCTAGAAGGCCTACCCAGCTAGCAATCACACGTTGTACCGACGTTGGCGTAAGGTCAACAGTTACGTTGGGCCAACAACTTTAGGCGACGTAGGCCCGACGTAGGCCCGACGTAATTTTTTCCATCGGCCCTTAGTGGGCCCAACGCGTTGTACAGACATCGGAACAACGTGTTGGGGCGACGTCGTCGTTTATGGTTGGCTTGACATCTTTTACCGACGTAGGCCCGACGTTACTGTTACCAACGTAGGCCCGACGTAATTTTTTCCATCGGCCCTTAGTGGGCCCAACGCGTTGAACAGACATTGGAACAACGTGTTGGGGCGACGTCGGCCAAACGTCGTCGTTTATGGTTGGCTCGACATCTTATACCGCGACATAGGCCCGACGTAATATTTTCCGTCGGCCCTTAGTGGGCCCAACGCGTTGGACAGACATCGGAACAACGTGTTGGGGCGACGTCGGACAAACGTCGTTATTTATGGTTGGCTTAACATCTTTTAACGATGTTGGCCCGACATGTGTTTGTTGACGTCGGCTTAACGTCATATACATTACGTTGGCTTAACAACTTTTGATGACGTTGGCCCGACGTTACTTTTACCGACGTAGGCCCAACGTTATTTTTTACATCGGCCCTTAGTGGGCCCAACGCGTTGGACAGACATTGCAACAACGTGTTCGGGCAACGTCGGACAAACGTCGTCATTTATGGTTGGCTTAACATCTTTTAACGATGTTGGCCCGACATGTGTTTGTTGACGTCGGCTTAACGTCATATACATTACGTTGGTCTAATAACTTTTGATGACGTTGGTTCAACGTATTTTTTTATTTGTCGTGTCTAGGTTGGCTCAACGTGTTGGGTTGATGTCGGCTTAACGTCATTTATATTACATTGGTCTAACAACTTTTGATGACGTTGGTTCAACGTAATTGTTCTTCGTTGGGCATTAGTTCGCCCAATGTGTTGGGTCAACGTCGGCTTAAAGTCATAGATTACGTCGGTTCATCGTATTTTGTATTCGTCGGTTATGCGTGAGCACAACGTGTTGGAGTAGCTGTGTTAATTTACATCGATTCACCGTAGTAAATAGATTGTACCATCGAATGAATATGAATGAAACTTAACAATTAAATAATGCCGGTACTCTGCAAATATTGGATTGGAAATTGTTTTTATTAAAGGTATAATTATTTAATGATAAACAATTTAAGTAAAACATTTAAAAACTAGACAATTAAAAATCAAATAAACTACTGTATATAGATTTGAACTCGTCTCTTAAGAATGTAAAAATGTATAATTAATTGCAACGTTTGATTACATTTTAATCAAGTTTTTAACATTTCATCAATTCGGAAGTTAATTTGAGCATACATTTAAGATTGAGGGCCACTTTTCATCCTGAGGGGCAATAGATTACAATTTACTATATAGATTAAATTAATTAACCCATGTTGTTCAAATGTTGAGACATAATGAGGTCATCAAAATTAAAAAGTTTACTACTCATGCGAGGAATGATTTATTGAATAAGAAAATATTTAAAGCTGGGAGAAATGGGGTATCGATAATCGAGATGCGCTCTTTTAAATATGAATAATAGTACCAAAGAAAAAACAAATCCTATTTTACAAAATCTACTGGCAATATGATGCCGTCACAGCATCTAGTATACGGATAACCAACAATTCAAATCAAAAGTTCATCATCATCATCTATGGTATCTTCGGCTTCGTCGGTGTTTGCTGCTGCTGCAGCTGCTACAAAGAGAAAAGAAAAGCAAGTTATTGTCAATTAACTGTAAATTATATACGTTTACTAAATACACACATAGTGATTACAAACCATAAGCTAAAGTAGAAAGCTTATCGCATTGCAATTTATTTAACACAATGTTAGTTTTTAGTAAAAGTTGTACAAATTTCAAAAAGCGCGCACCGCCGCCCTTTTACGTGCCCAATTAATTTTATTCCAAATCTTTTATCTCTTTGCTCAATTCATCATCTTCATGTTTACTTTGATAACGCCATCATACCAAAAAAAATAGAACATAATGTGGGTCCCGTAATTTCACCTATGCTACATTGTATAAAGATGTACATATGCTGTAGATAATTATAACTCAGCACTATAAGCGTAAATGCATCAGGTCATAAGATGCCATAATTATACAGTATCAACATTTTGCGATGGTATTTTAACGTAAGTGCATGATTTGTTTTAAAATAAATGTCAGTAAAATTATAAAAATGACATCACTTATAATTCGTTAAAGGGACGAAATAAATTCTAGTTTGAAAATTAGTAGTCGTAATAAATAACCACCAGCATGGATTATTGTTGTTGCCGTCATGATGGTGGTTTAAAATGACTTGATACCTGATTTACAAGTAAAGTACAAACATCTTTAAATACTAAATTTAACTATTGAACTGACCTTTCTTCTTTTGTTCCCTAAGTTTTCTTCCCCCAGCTCTGTCCTTGCTGTATTTCAGCCAAGATTTTATTTTATTTTCACATGTGGCCTCCGTCATTCCGGTCCATGATCTTCTAGCTGAAACTGCAAAGTGTACAAACATTGTGTATCAACAGAATACTTTATCTCATGTTAAAAATATATAATCAAAAGCCTCTTGCTTCCCTATTAGCAAGATAAAACAAGCAATTATGCATTTGAAATAATTATTTTAATAATACTAAATAA
Source organism: Antedon bifida (assembly GCF_963402885.1). Classification (NCBI taxonomy): domain Eukaryota; kingdom Metazoa; phylum Echinodermata; class Crinoidea; order Comatulida; family Antedonidae; genus Antedon; species Antedon bifida. The sequence continues at coordinate 7,185,357 of NC_136233.1, read as the reverse complement.
GATTTTTAAAATATTATTTTGAAAACGAGGAAGAGACATCCAATTTTATGTGTGCATCTCCGTCCAAAATCAGTCAGACGGTAATTCATATACACACTTTGAAACACCAGTTCTCGTCAAATCACCGAAGCAATGTTGGGACCAGTGTATATCTTGGAATGGCGGGTGCTGTTTATTAGAGTATTTACCTTTTACAATTTTTGAAAGCTTTAGTCCTCTAAACCCCTTCTTATCCCCTCTTCCCATCCAATTAAATTCTGAGGCAAGTGTGTTTGAAAGCAGATGACCCATTATCCTATTGAGGACATCTGTTTCATTGTGGCCACCAAGACTGTATAATCGCAAAATCTAAAATATAAAAATAAAGAAATTGTTAAAACAAGACATTTTCAACATAACGTAGATGAAAAACATTAGTCAATATTGTTGATTAAAGTTTGCGGCACACCACGTAAATTAGTTCTGAAAAGAACTGTTGAGTTTCTCGACGTTTCGATCAATGTGCTTTAATCTTCCTCAGGAGGCCCATTCTCACTCATGAGGATGATCAAAGCACAAAACGCAAATTTGATTTCGCCATGCAAACCTTCAAACAATACATTAATCAATTTGGTTTAACATTAATTGAAATATTTGAATACATCCTATGTAAAGCAGAATGATTAATTAATTGAGAACGTTGTTATTATTATTTTAAGTAAAATATTAAACCTACTAGGGCCTTTTGATTTGCCTTTTCTTTAAGGCTTTCTTCAATATTCTGGATGTCATCCATTGAAGCCGCCGGCAAATCAAAAACATCATTAGTGTCACTGGCTTTCTCCGACATGGTACCTCTTTTTAAAATTGCTTGTAACAACAAGGAATTTTGCCGCACCTGGCCCTTGATTTCTTCAAGTAGCGTAAACATCTCATGATCTATTGATATGAAATAACGTTCTTAATACTTAAATTATTTATGTTTAAACAAATGTTGTAATAATTAGTAATGTTACATTGAAGCAGACAAAAACAAAACACCAACAGTTACATCTATGAACACTATAATGACTTGCTTGCTGTAGTTATACAGTATTCTAAAAGTCTCCCTCCGTTATATTTAATTTTTTTTAAATTTATTCTGATTTTAGGCAAATTGCACAAACATATACACAAGATGCTCTACATAAACAAGAACTTATTATTAAGTCTTTGGGAGTGGAGTTGTAAATTGTCATGAGAAAAAAACCCTGACATATGACAGGACCTGAACCCAGGACCCTTAGATTGGTAGACAAGCATCATAACCACCAAGCCACAGCTAAGTGTGACATATTGAGATAAAATGGAAATATTATAGATGAAAAATTGAATATTTCTTACCATTACTTTTTGTTTCAAGTGAAGACGTACTTGCTATAAAAAGAAATGAAACGTAACATTATAACGTGCAATATAACCTTGATCCTATTATTGTATCTATCAGTATCTATATGCCTATTTGTCTATTCCCTCCTCCCCTGTACTAGAAACATAACATACCGTACGAATCCATGCTTTCATCGAGTGGTGGGGTGGTAGAAATGCTGTCATTGTCAGGCTCAAACTTTAGGAAGAGCAGGTAAGCCGGGAGGTAGGCCCAAGTTTTGTTTGGCTGGCGTGCTTGTTCTTGTAGCTTTATCGCTCTCAAAAAATCTGGCAGGTAAACTAAACAAATATATAAATGAATTAAATAATTAGAAATACTGTATCATAAAAATTAAGTATGGGATCTCAAATTGTTATGGACCTTGCATGCTGACGTGCTTATTCATTCATTACTGTAAATCATTTAACTTTATTTCGGCCTTAATATCCATAGAAAGCATTACATACAGTATTAACAGAAGTTCATCCACAAACTAAACATGAATTGATTTAACTAAAGGAAAAGCTCGTACTGATGTTACGACGTGCTGATTATAAGATCTAACATAACATGAACAATCAAAACCTTCAAATAATGAAAAATGCTGCTGAAAGGGTACAATAGTTCGTAATATGAAGTACTTAGTCTTATACCTTCTCTTTCTGGGCATTTCAACCTCACTGTCTGTGGTTTCTAAGTCTGACGTTTCTGTAGCTTTCTTCAGTTTTTGCCTTGCCCTCTCATATGTAGCTACACAAAAGAAGACATATACTACTAATTACTATACTAATTACTAATATGATGATTATTTTCGTCTAATTATGGTGACCAGTACGATCCGATTTAAACACTTTACCAATATTTTAAGTATGGGCCTAATAAGAACATTAAAATATACCTGTCTCTTCTAGGACCCGTATTTCAAACTCCTGCCACAGTTCTGTTGGTTTCTCCTGTATTTCTATTGCACGTTTTACTTTTTGGATGGACCGGTAATTAGGCCACCAGCATTTATCTTTTCTTGCACTAACCCAAGAAAGTGGGACGGCTTCCACTTCTTCTGAATTGTTAAAAACAACTACTGCATACATCTGCATTCATCAAATCCACAAAGAGCAATTCATAAGTTCTGTCATACATACAGTATCAGCAATAATGTTTGACTAATTTAGTTTTTTTTTTAGACACAATAACTATGAAGATAAATAATAGCCTACACCATGAAAAGAACTCTCCATAATGTTTAAATAACCTCTCTGTATTATGTATACAAATTTAACACCATGTTCTGTGAAAATTAGTAATATAATGCTAATTGAATACGTAGAACATATTCATACAATAGAATTATCTCACAAGAGGTGAACAACAATTATATCGAGTAATAAAATGAAATATAAAATGAAAACTAAGTAAAAAATGAACACTTACAATGAATTTACAAATTTGGAGTAGAAAGCCTTTATTATGCATTTTTAGTTTAGTTCAAAGAAATATTAACATCCTGTTTGTATTAAAAAATACATCAAGATGCGAACATATTTATTTAGAGGTCCACCTTAAAATAATGTAGACCTACCAACCGAGACTCAAATTCATAAAGAAAATCATGATCATAATCCTAAATTGCTATGTTCTGTGTGGATTAATGGAACAGTTACAAAGCCAGCCTTGTACGGTAGTAATATGATCTTGGCTCTTATATCTGAAATTGAAAACTGGTAAAAGTGGCGCTTTAAACGTTTAACATATGCTATGTTTAATTTCCGTGAATCTAAAGGATATTGAAAAAAAGATGACGGCTCTCTAAATTTTACACATAGTAATGTTGGAACTGAATCAACAACAAGGATATTTTTGACCTGAAAATAGTCGTCACCAACAAGAATGGTATTATCACCTTGTTTGATTGATAGCGTGTACTCATCTTGAGTGTGTATTTCTGTGAATTGTAAACATCTGGGGAAATTAAGTGGAAGAGGACCTGAAAAATGTTGCTTTTTAAATGGGTTTACCTGTTTTTGCGTTGGAAATGGCCTATTAATTTCTGCTTCCTCTGATAATCTGCGAATTACTTGCTGAATAGGAAACTGTGGTTTCTTTATCATTCTCTTAATTTTTTTAAGATAGTTTTCATATGGGAATGATGAAAAATTATCCAATGGCCCAAATTTTCTTACATCATTTGCTAAGTGGATTAAAGCGTGAACATTATATATCAGCATATCTGACCCATACAACACTTTGCAATGTTGTACGAAAGAGCGAATAATTTGTTCTGCATAGCTACAGTACTTCATGCACATTGAAGGACTACATAATATTCTTATTCCTACATGGAACAATAAAAAATGATAGTACATATCCTGAGACAAATTATCCTTTAATGATATCAATGAAGAATACAGAAGAAAAGTTCGAAACTCTGTAGCTTTCCATCTATCCACCTCTGACAGCGAACGGCCCTTTCGAGCTAATTCGCGTGGCATATATGGAATAAATGAGACAATTGAATCAGATATATTATCAACTATGCGCCTTCCTAATCTAGTTTGCAAGGGACCTTTCATCCAAGTATGTAAAAGTCGTTTCATTATACCTAAACAAACCAAGTGCATATAATCTAACGGGAACTGTGAAACCATACCTATTTTGATTTTTTGAAGGCAGCTTTCTTTATGGTGATGATCCTCAGTTACCTTTTTATCGAACATGTCATCAGTTCTAATTTCCGCATTCATTTCAGGAAATGTCATTCTGTGATTTTTATACTCCCCACTTTGGCCACATTTATCACAGCCATAGTAACCATTGTGAGCTTTTGTACACTTTACAAATGACCTGGCAGGGGTGTCACAAATTACGTTTAAAATCGTAACATTAAATGTTGTGTCATGTACAGTAATCCCTTCAGTTTCAATTTTCAACATTTCCCTAACGAATTCATCTAGGTATGCATTTGCATCTGTTGGCTTAGAAGTTCCAACATACAACCCAATTATGAAGGGGCCAGTACTTTCATACAATTCCAGTCGGCCAAGTATTGGCCAAAATTGGACATTACTACTTTTAAAAAATGGTAAACCATCAACGAAGATTTGTAGACGTAAACTAGTGATACCACAAAACTTGTCATCGACAGAAAGAATAGAAATTACATTTTTGGCAATTCCGAAATGATGGTATGTCCCTCCTGCAATGTCCTCTAGTTGGTATGAAGTAAGGGATATGTTTTAATGTTCGTGCAACTTTTGGAAGATTTGGTACACAAGTTTTAAGAATACTAAGAAGTGAAGTAACATGACATGATGGTGTTTGGCTCTCAATAGCCCATCTACAGAGTTCATTTCTTATCGTAGTTGAAGGATTAATGTTGTCTTCCTCATCATCGGACAGAGAACTAGAGGAAGTATTTCCCGGACTACTTGAAAAGTAAGGAGGATTAGATAGGCTAAAACTACTACTACCCCCACCACTGGTAGTAGTGGTAGTATTAATAATAGTAGAACTAGTACTACTACTACTGCGATCAATATCATTTATACTACTGCTGCTACTACTGCTGCTACTAATGTCAATTCTGCTGATATTACTACAACGTTTGGGACTATTTTTAGTTAGGCTACAACTGGAAGTAACACTACTACTACTTGCTTTATTAAGACTACTAACACTCTGGTCATCATGACTAGTAGTACTAGTAGTGACATTGTCAGTTTGGCTATTATCAGAAGGAGGTAGAGACGGAGTAATATTGACACTTCCGTCGTCAACGTGTTCATCATTATAATAACGTGGATTAATAGGCCTAATTACATTATCCGTATCAAAATTCACATTAGGCCTACCAATTTGCCCTACAATCTCATTAGCCCTTCTTTTGGCTCTATTGCGGAGAGTTCTTTTACAGTAAATTTTACTATTTACATTCATAGTTACAGTAATACCCCAGTGGGCAAAAATTGGTTGAATTAACGTTAATTCAACGTTATCTGCAAACGTTGAAATAACGTTGAAAAAGTGGTTGAAAATAAAAGTTTGCCTCAACGTAAATGTCAACGTTGAATCAACATAGAAATTATCAACGTTGAAACAACGTTAAAATAGGTAACATTGAAATAACGTTGAAAAACTGGTTGAAAATGAAAGTTTGCCTCAACGTAAATGTCAACGTTGAATCAACATAGAAATTATCAACGTTGAAACAACGTTAAAATAAGTAACGTTGAAATAACGTTGAAAAAATGGTTGAAAATGAAAGTTTGCCTCAACTTAAATGTCAACGTTGAATCAACATAGAAATTATCAACGTTGAAACAACGTTATCTGCAAACGTTGAAATAACGTTGAAAAAATGGTTGAAAATGAAAGTTTGCCTCAACGTAAATGTCAACGTTGAATCAACATAGAAATTATCAACGTTGAAACAACGTTAAAATAGGTAACGTTGAAATAACATTGAAAAAATGGTTGAAAATGAAAGTTTGCCTCAACGTAAATGTCAACGTTGAATCAACATAGAAATTATCAACGTTGAAACAACGTTAAAATAAGTAACGTTGAAATAACGTTGAAAAAATGGTTGAAAATGAAGTTTGCCTCAACAAAAATGTCAACGTTGATTCAACATAGATTATCAACGTTGAAACAACGTCAAAATGTCTACGTTGAAATTATCAATGTTGATTCAATGTTGAAATTATTAACGTTGAAACAACGTAATAATTAAGTTGAAATGAAAATTTGCATCAACGTAAATTTCAACATAGATTTAACGTTGAAATTATCAACGTTGATTCAATGTTGAAATATTAAAGTTAATTCAACATTATCCGCAAACGTTGAAATAACGCTGACAAACTGTTGAATTAAAGTTTAAATTAAAAAAAATATCAACGTTGATCCATTGTAGAGTAATCAACCAAATTCAAGGTAGAAAAAATAACGTTTAATCAACGTATACAGATCAACGTTGATTCAGTGTAAACACATTTTTACCATTGATTCAACATAGAAATTATCAACAATAATTTAACATAGCAATGGTTTAGTTAATAGAAGAACAGCTTATAGTAACAGCTGAAATCTGGCATATTTTCAATGGTAATTGATTTGTTGAATTACTATATCCAATTTGAATCAACGGTTTTAAAGTAGTTGGTAGTAAAGTATACTGTTATGTCCCAAAATCCATCAATAGAGACATTTTATAAATACTGTATATCTTACTAATCTTTAATTTCTATAAAAACATAAAATAACATTTAATCAGGTGTTATCAAATCATCAGGCAAAATCCAAGCAACAATCAAATAATGTACATCCTCACTGACAGTTCTCAGGTACTAATAACCAGTTTGTAATATGTTTGCCAACTAACATGATTGATTAACTATAAATATTGGCTGATTACAGTAAAACACAATAAATACAACACACGTCACAGGTGCCTTGTGCTAATGTTGCAGAAGTCCAAATGAAATGGCAATAACACAATACTGTAATTGCATTGTTCCGATTAGTCAATAAACAGTTGCCTCGATTCCTGTGTTGACATTGTCCTATGCTTTCCAAAAGTGTATAATATCATTTTTCCAAACCTGAAACAAATTCAATCAAGTTACTGTAGTTTTAAACAAAAATAATACAGTAAAAAATTAATTGAAAGATTTATTGTCCCCAAAAAACATGAACAATGAAGATTAATACAATCATACTTTGAATACCTTGCCATTTTTCAATTTTAACAAAGATATTCACTTGCCGTAGAAAATAAACAAAAACAATAAAGATTTCACTTAACAAAAATACAAAATAAACAGTATATTTAACCAAAAACCAATTGTTTGTTTAAATTTTTCAGGTACAAATGCATTTTTTAAAATCTAATTTTTGGTCAAAGTGAACAACTCTATAGTGACGGCATATTCAACAAAACATTAAAACAAAAATTGTTCAGTTCAATTATATCTTTAACACATTGTTCAAAAATCATACTGTACATAAACAAAAATTCAATTCAGAACATCATTTCACACTTACACGTAAAATATGCAATCAATTCAATTTATGTAAATAATATTGGAACACTGTATTAATATTTATTCAATATTAAAGTTAAGAACTATAAATACCAACCTTTTGTATATAAAAATATTGATCATCCATTAGATTTTTCTCGTTTGATTCACATAGAAAAGATTATACATGTACTTCATTATTTTGTACTCTAGCTAGGCATAGGCCTAAGCTAAGGGCCTTAGCTAGGCCTACAATCTGAAATAAAGAAAGCGAGTGAGTTTAAACAAATAGCCGTCCTAGGCTAGCATGTGTTTGTATACTATTAATACTAATAATAGCATTAGCAGCTACTGTAGACAGCCTAGCAAAAAGCTAGCTAGGCCAACTAATTATATATTATAATGTTATATATTTATGTATACTTTTGGATAAATAAAGAAAGAATTGAACTAAGGCCTAATACATACCATTTTATAACCACAATAAGTACAGTACTGTAGTTATCCTTGGCAAGGCAAATGTTTGCCCTTGACAGGCATGATACTAAATGCTTTTACTAGGCCTAGGCCTAGTGAGTGAATTCAGTTCATCAGCAGTTTGGCAGCCTGCCTAGCCTACTACCTAGTCCTATAGCCTAGCTATGCATGTGTGGCCTACTAGACTAGAGGCTAGCTATTGATAAGGGTAACATAGTCAAGCTCTAAGCTTATAAATTAGTAGATTACAAATAAAAAAGATTGTTTTCCTACCTGAAAACATACTTATTTGACAATTTCAATGATGAGCCTTTTTTTTCTACACCACTACTAGGCCTAGCCTACGTCGAAGTACAGTAACTGATATGTTATATTGGTACGTTATCAAGACGTCAAAATATTACGTTAATGAATAACATATAAACTACGTTATTATAATACGTTTTTATAACATTATTATTACATCTTAAATTAACGTTAGTTTATAGTTTGTATTTTACGTTTGTATAAAGTATTTCTGAACGTTTGTCTTGAACGTTGTATAAATGTTATATTGGTACGTTATCAAGACGTCAAAATGTTACGTTAATGAATAACATATAAACTACGTTATTATAATACGTTTTTATAATTACATCTTAAATTAACGTTAGTTTATAGTTTGTATTTTACGTTTGTATAACGTATTTCTGAACGTTTGTCTTGAACGTTGTATAAATGTTATATTGGTACGTTGTCAAGACGTCAGAATGTTATGTAAATGAATAACATAAAAACTACGTTATTATAATACGTTTTTATAACATTATTATTACATCTTAAATTAACGTTATTTTATAGTTTGTATTTTACGTTTTTATAACGTATTTTTCAAACGTTAGGTCTGAACGTAATATAATTGTCACATGTAAACGTTATCAAAACGTTAATATGTTACGTTACTATACAACAATAATCAAACGTTTCTCAATTACGTAAATAAAACGTTGTGAAAACGTTTTTGTATTAACGTAATTTTATTCACATTATGTAACGTTTTAATGACGTTGTGACAATGTGCTTTTGTAACGTTATTATCGGAAACCAAACTATAACGTTCGCGAATGTTGTCATAACGTTATGTGTTTGCTGGGTATGTATTTAAATAAATAGAGAGAAAACACTAGCCAGGCTAGGCATCGGCATCTTTACACATTTCTATTTATTTGTTCCTAATTTTCTGACATAACTTAGGTGTTCTTAAAATTGAGGGCGCCAAACATAAAATTTACGAGATCGGAAAGAGGCGGGAAGCCAAAAAAAATGATGGTGTGCTCCCTTGCCTCTAGCACGGTAAGGCTCTCTCACAGCCTTGGGGGTACCACACATCAGATGCTTTGATGTTATTGCCTCATAATGTGTGGTGGAAAGGGGGACGTTTAAATCTGTGAACCCCAAACACAGAAGCTCGCATAGCTTTAACTCTTTTCCACCGACCGGCATGGGGTTTGAACCCACGATAATCGTGTTCCACGACGCTCTACCAACTGAGCTACCCGGCCCTCTGGTTAATAGCAAGGTTAAAACTAGATTCGTTTCCTCAAAATTACGTCATGAATATGCAAATTTATGACGTAACGATTAGAATGACGTAATATGAAGCCCGTATAAGACTATACTATTGTCACCTTTTATTACTCGTGTACATTGTGGCATAACGGGTAGTGCTCTAGTAACTATCGTTTGGATTGAATTCTCTCAGCTCTACTGGCTGGGGGTTCGAATCTCTACGGATTTCTTTTTTTTAAAATAAATATAAAATGCTTTTCTTTTATTTTGAAAGAGAGATATTTAGAGAGTCAGGTTAATTTAGGATAATATAATGTAAAAGATTAACAACATCAAAATTCAACAGTGTGGCGCGTTGACCGCCGCGAATGACTAACAATTGAATGTCAGAAAAAAAGGAATTATAGTTCTCTTCGTTACGTGTTTAGAAAAGAATTTATATCTCATCGTTGGTGGTATGTCGGCGTTGTTATGCAAATGGGTTTGTACAGGTGTAGTGGGAAAGATGGTATTCCAACCGTTTTAAACCAAAATATCGGCTAAATATATTCTTTTTTGCGTTTCAACATAGGTCTATATGTTAATGATTCCAATTACGATACAAACTTTTTTTTTATTTTGTAGGTAAAATGGCAGATATAACCCTTTTTGTCTTTCCCCTTAACGTTTTCATACCACAATCGCTGTGCTAAGGGGAATTTATTATATTACCCTTAATTAAGGCCATTTTACACTAAAAAGAGGGAAGTAAAATCAACCGATTGACCCCTATCTAAGTTTATTTTCTGTCAATCCTTAAGGCTACAATTTATATAAAACAAAATAATTAAATGGTTAAATTCTGTTTCACCAAATTTATAAATAATTCTAGGTCCTAGAGGCATGTCTTTTAATTTGTTGTCGGTGTCTTCTATTCTAGGCCTAGAAGGCCTAGCCTAGGTCTAAGTGATGCGGCCTTTGCCGCCTGGCTGGGCGTGAGGTGAGTTGGTACCAATTTTAAAAACTAGTTGCATAGGCCTAGTCAGCTAAGCTAAAAGGTTAGGCCTAGCCTATTATAGTCGCCGCATAGTACTGTATATATCGCTATTAATTAGGGCCAAAATTAAATAACTAGCCTAGGGGCCTAGCTAGGCCTATTTAGCTTATCTTTCTTAGGCTAGGCCCTAGCCTAAGCCTAGCTAGGTAGGCCTAGAATAGGCCTAGTAGATATTCGCCCAGGATTCGCGTATGGGTGTTAAACGGATGATCGGGCCCACTTTTGTATGCGCACCAAACAAAAGGAGGCCTCCAAATAGCCATAAATAAACACAGAACTAAATGGCCATTAAACTAGTTTAGTATCTAGTCAAGTATCAGCCGCGCAATGTTTTTATGAATATAGTAAATATTAATTAATTATTAAACAGCCGATAAATACTAATCAATGTGTCTTAATACAAAACAAATTTTACTAATCTAACATCTAGTTTTAATGATTAATTATAATAATTAATCGTATATTTCTTTTTTTTACGTCTTTTCTTATTTCTGCATATCATTATTATACATGATACCCCAAACAACAAGGCTCATCTCATAAACACAATATTTCCCGTTTTTTTAATTGTACTTCTTTCTTATGCACTTGGAGTTTATAACTTGATACAGAAACCATAATCCTGTTATCGATAAAATGAATATTAACTAGATTTAATTCGTCACTATGACGAATTATAGGTTATATGCATTGATTAAAATAAAGATAATTGATTTGTAAAAGATATATTGATTGATTGATTTTCTCAGAATCTTTAATTATTTATAATATATGCTAGGATCTTACTAACGCAAATACAATAGCCGGTATCGCAATCCGATCAAAGATCCCTCTGCGTATAATGTCATAAACCACATTTGTTACATAATAATAAAGACATAAGTTTTTTAATCTGTTATAATACTGCACGTTTTAAATTGTTTGCAATATTGTTGTTTTAATCTACCAAGCAAAGTGAATTTCCATTTTTATGGACAAATAAAATTTCTTGAATCTTGAATCTTGACATAAGTTTCTTTTTATCTAGATTTCATTATAAATCATGTGTATAATCTATACACTAAGAAATAAAAATACAAACAATACAAATAATAAAAAAAAATCTTATTTCGTTTCGTTACCCAAAGTGAGGCTCGATCTCGGTACCTTGAATGCTATAGACACGAGCACAGACCACCGAGCCATACGCAACTTACTAAAACATGTAGAATGATTCCTCCGTGTATTTACTATTCAGTAGCCACTTTGGTGCAGATAGATTATTACATACCGCAATGAATTATAATTTATTACTATGATGACATCTTTAAAAATTAAAAAAAATGATGCACTGTCAAACTATATACTTTTAACTTTAATATATGAAATTCTTAAGAAAGAAAGTTAATGTTAAGTTTGTTATTTCGGCCTAAGAAAATGTCAAAATTTGTTTGATTGTCGAAATTAATTTTTTTTAATTCAATATGCAATTAATGATGACTTAATCAACTTTTGTTCTCTTAATTTGATAATAAATCATACATATGATACATACACTTCAAGAAAATGAAATAAAAAATAGGTGTTCCCCAGCATTCTGACGATATATATTAATTTTAAAATTTAGCATATTTTCACTATTTTGTTAACTTATACGTGCGTAGCCTGTCACTTTTGACGTGCTTGTATAACGCAATTTCGAGTTGAAAAGTGAATCAAATATGATGATATTATTAAAGAAAGATTGTAAAACAGAAATCGGGCAAAAAGAGTGCGCATTAACGTTTAACGCGCAGTGCGCGTGCAAAATTCTGCGCACTCATGGCAATTTTTTAAACGCTTAAAATTGCCTGAAACGTACTCTAATTTCATCGAAAATAAATTTTGACAATTTTAAAACTTTTAAGCGCGCGTACGCATGCGTTATATGCGCTACGCACGTAATTATATTGCCATATGATGAAATATGACCTGAAATTTATGAGTACCAAATTTTGTTTAAAAGTGATTCATGCTTGTGAAGATATGATTACAAACGTGATTTCATTAAATCGCGCGTAGACCGCGTAATTTATGATTGCGCACCGTGAAAACATGACCACATCGATTCCTGGCCATAAGGAATATACTCTGAAAAATTGACTTAGCTAGATGAAACTGATGCCAAGATAATTCACGGACAAAATAGTGCTAAGGAAAGAATAAATAAATAAATAAATAAATAAAGATCCTGACAGAATCAAGAGGTTATATGCATATCATGCATATAACCTAATTATTAATATTGGTAATGGTAACTAATAATTGAAAATTAAACGAGGCTTACCTGTAAGGTGAAGTTTGATGTAAATTCTACCATATCAGCAGTGGCACTTCTGGGTTAACATGAGAGGCACGACCAGTGTCCGCTAAGATCAAACTTCAAATCCTTGTGTGCACGATCCGACGTGGTAAGAAAAACAAAACCGATAAGGGCGGGTAGCTAATAGGGAAGGGCATGTTAACCCAGAAGTGCCACTGCTGATATGGTAGAATTTACATCAAACTTCACCTTACAGGTAAGCCTCGTTTAATTTTCAATTCTACCATATCAACAGTGACGCAACTTCCGGGTTCCCATGAGACTTTAAAGCAGAGTGAACACAAGGACAAATTATCCAACACAGAATACTTGTTGCCATGCCAACGTTATTTTTATTGCTCTATTGTAATACTGCAACATCATATGCATTTTTGTTACTATTATCAATTGGCTTATTATAATACCTGTTAAACGTAGTAGCAGAGGCCCAACCTATGTGTTTTAAAATTTCATCCACCGGGATGGACCTACTGGCTTTAGAAGCACTAGCTGCCCTTGTACTATGCGCAGTAAACATAACTGTATCAATTCCTGCTAGGCCCAGTAGTGTTTTAAGCCATCTGCCAATGGTGCTAACCCCAACGGATTTAAATGGTCTAACATACGAGATCAACAGTTTTGACTCGCTTCTCAGTGGCTGTGTACGGTCCAAATATGATTCGAGGGTATTAAACACACACAATTCCTGTTTTGAATATTTCTTAAATCTTAAGGATGAAAAAAGTTTATTGGGCCGGTCCTGTTTAGCAAGTACAGTAATTGAAAAATCAAAGCTGTTTTCCGACTTTATCATACTCTTAGTGTCTAGTCCCGCCAGCATATTGCATCTCTGCCCTGACGTTAGAGCCATCAACATGACTAGTTTATACGATAAATCCCTAAGTGACAACTTATCTAATGGCTGCATTAGAGCTAAGTAATCTAGAACAATGTTAGCGTCCCAGGTAACTGCGTACCTTGGAGCCGGAGGCCGGCAATTAAAAACCCCTTTCATATACTTGGTCACTAGTACATGATGTGTAAGGGGTCGGTCCTCCCTGCCCTGATAGTCAGTGAAGCAACATGCTAACGCTGACCTAGCCGTGTTAAGCGAGGAGTAAGAAAGACCTTCTTCTTTAAAAAGGTTATGTAAAAACTTTAGGACATCTCCTACAACGGGGTGCAAGAAATCAATTTCCCTTTGAAAACAAAATTGACGCCACTTTCTGATGTGTACGTCATACTGCTTCCTTGTGCTCTGTCGCCAAGAACATAAGATGACGTCCTCAATTTCTGCCGGTAGGCTGACGTCAGCGATGATTTCCCTGACAACTTGCAAATTAGTAGACATAACTGTGAGCTTAGTGGATGGTGATGAATAAGTGGGTGTTCTAACACTGACTTGTTGACCCTCACCCAGCGTGGACATTACTAGTTACTATGGCTATATAAGATGATGTCAACACAATATATTTGCATAAATGCCAATATTATAGCATAATTTTTTTAATTAAAAAAGTTGAAATTTTGGCCATTTTTGAAAAAATTCCTTTGGTTCCCCGCAGCGAAATTTTCGAAAAATGGCCAAATTTCGACCCTTTTATTTTTTGACATAACTAGTTACTATGGCTCTATAAGATGATGTTATCACAATATATGTGCATAAATGGCAATATTATAGCATAATTTTTGAATTTTAAAAAGTGGAAATTTTAGTCATTTTTCGAAAAAATTCCTTTGGTCCCCCGCAGGGAAATTTTTGCAAAAATGGCCAAATTTCAACCATTTTATTTTTTGACATTACTAGTTACTATGGCTCTATAAGATGATGTTAACACAATATATTTGCATAAATGCCAATATTATAGCATAATTATTGAATTTGAAAAAGTGGAAATTTTTGCCATTTTTCGAAAAAATTTCTTTGGTCCCCCGCAGGTAAATTTTCGAAAAATGGCAAAATTTCAACCCTTTTATTTTTTTACATTACTAGTTACTATGGCTCTATAAGATGATGTTAACACAATATATTTGCATAAATGCCAATATTATAGCATAATTATTGAATTTTAAAAAGTGGAAATTTTGGCAATTTTTCGAAAAAATTTCTATGGTCCCCCGCAAGGAAATTTTCGCAAAAATGGCGTAATTTCAAACCTTTTATATTTTGACATAAGTAGTTACTATGACTCTATAAGATGATGTTAACACAATATATGTGCATAAATGTCAATATTATAGCATAATTATAGAATTTTAAAAATTGGAAATTTGGCCATTTTTCGAAAAAATTCCTATGGTCCCCCAGAGGGAAATTTTCGAAAATTGGCAAAATTTCGACCCTTTTATTTGTTTACATAACTAGTTACGATGGTTCTATAAGATGATGTTAACACAATAATATTATTGAATTTTAAAAAGTGGAAATTTTGGCAATTTTTCGAAAAAATTCCTTTGGTTCCCAGCAGGGAAATTTTCGAAGATTGGCCAAATTTCGACCCTTTTATTTTTTGACATAACTAGTTACTATGGCTCTATAAGATGATGTTAGCACAATATATGTGCATAAATGGAAATATTATAGCCTAATTAAAGAATTTAAAAAATTGGAACTTTTTGCTATTTTTCGAAAAAATTCTTATGGTCCACCGCAGGGAAATTTTCGCAAAAATGGCGAAATTTCAAACCTTTTATATTTTGACATAAGTAGTTGCTATGGCTCTATAAGATGATGTTAGCACAATATATGTGCATAAATGGCAATATTATAGAATAATTTTTGAATTTTAAAAAGTGGAAATTTTAGTCATTTTTCGAAAAAATTCCTATGATCCCCCACCCCAGGGAATTTTTCGCAAAAATAGCCAAATTTCAACCCTTTTATTTTTTGACATAACTCGTTACTATGGCTCTATAAGATGATGTTAACACAATATATGTGCATAAATGGCAATATTATAGCCTAATTATTGAATTTTAAACGGTGGAAATTTTGGTTATTTTTCGAAAATATTCCTGTGGTTCCCGGAGGAAAATTTTCGAAAAATTGCCAAATTTCGACCCTTTTATTTTTTGACATAACTAGTAACTATGGCTCTATAAGATGATGTTAACACAATATATGTTGATAAATTGCAATATTATAGCATAATTATTGAATTTTAAAAAGTGGAAAATTTTATCATTTTTCGAAAAATTCCTATAGTCCCCCGCAGGGAAATTTCCGAAAAATGGCCAAATTTCGACCTTTTATTTTTTGACATAACTCGTTATTATGGCTCAATAAGATGATGTTAACACAATATATGTGCATAAATGGCAATATTATAGCATAATTTTCGAATTTTAGAAATTGGAAATTTTGTCCATTTAAAAAAAAAATTCCTATGGTCCCCCGCAAAAAAATTTTCAAAAAATGGCCAAATTTCAATCCTTTTATTTTTTGACATAATTCGTTACTATGACTCTATAAGATGATGTTAGCAAAATATATCTGTGTAAATGGCAATATTATAGTATAATTATTTAATTTTAAAAAGTGGATTATGTTGCCATTTTTCGACCCTTTTATTTTTTTTACATAACTAATTGCTATGTCTCTATAAGATGATGTTAGCACAATATATTTGCATAAATGTCAATATTATAGCATAACTTTCGAAATTTAAAAAGTGGAAATTTTTGCCATTTTTCAAAAAAATTCCTATGGTTCCCCGCAGGAAAATCTTCAAAAATGGCCAAATTTCGACACTTTTATTTTTTAACATAACTAGTAACTATGGCTCTATAAGATGAGGTTAGCACAATATATTTGCATAAATGGCAATAATATAGCATAATTTTCGAAATTTAGAAATTGGGAATTTTGTCCATTTTTCGAAAAAAATCCTGTGGTCCCCTTCAGGAAAATTTTCGAAAAATGGCCAAATTTCAACCATTTTATTTTTTGACAAAATTCGTTACTATGGTTCTATAAGATGATGTTAGCACAATATATGTGCATAAATGGCAATATTATAGCATAATTATTGAATTTTAATAAGTGGAATTTTTTGCCATTTTTCGAAAAAACTCCTATGGTTACACGCAGGAAAATTTTCGCAAAAATGGCGCAATTTCAAACCTTTTATATTTTGACGTAACTCGTTACTATGGCTCTATAAGATGATGTTAACACAATATATGTGCATAAATGGCAATATTATAGCCTAATTATTGAATTTTTAAAGTTGGAAATTTTGGTTATTTTTTGAAAAAATTCCTGTGGTCCCCCGTAGGAAAATTTTCGAAAAATGTCCAAATTTCGACCCTTTATTTTTTTTACATAACTAGTTACTATGGCTCAATAGGATGATGTTAACACAATATATTTGCATAAATGCCAATATTATAGCATAAATATTGAATTTTAAAAAGTGGACATTTTGGCCATTTTTCGAAAAAATTCGTTTGGTCCCCCGCAAATTTTCGAAAAATGGCCAAATTTCGACCCTTTTATTTTTTTGATATAACTAGTTACTATGGCTCTATAAGATGATGTTAGCACAATATATGTGCATAAATGGCAATATTATAGCCTAATTAAAGAATTTTAAAAATTGGAAATTTTTGTCATTTTTCGAAAAAATTCCTATGGTCCCCCACAGGGTAATTTTCGCAAAAATGGCGAAATTTCAAACCTTTTATATTTTGACATAAGTAGTTGCTATGGCTGTATAAGATGATGTCAGCACAATATATGTGCATAAATGGCAATATTATAGCATAATTTTTGAATTTTAAAAAGTGGAAATTTTAGTCATTTTTCGAAAAAATTCCTATGGTTCCCCACCCCAGGGAAATTTTCGCAAAAATGGCCAAATTTCAACCCTTTTATTTTTTAACGTAACTCGTTACGATGGCTCTATAAAATGTTGTTAACACAATATATGTGCATAAATGGCAATATTATAGCATAATTATTTAATTTTAGAAGGTAACAAATTTTTCCATTTTTCGACCCTTTTATTTTTTGACATAACTAGTTACGATGGCTCTATAAGATGATGTTAACACAATATATTTGCATAAATGGCAATATTATAGCATAATTTTCGAATTTTAAAAAGTGGAAGCTTTGTCTATTTTTTGAAAAAACTTCCTATGGTCCCCCGCAGGGAAATTTTCGGAAAATGGCCAAATTTCGACCCTTTTATTTTTTAGTATCGTGTACGCGACTCAATAGTTCACTGTGTCGGTCCGTCGGTCGGTCTGTCGGTCTGTCGTCGGTCCGGTATCACTATGCATTTTAACGCTTTTCTGTGCTTTTTGAACTGTTTTGATGTACAGACAAGTTTTAAAGTACATTACTTTTTGAAAGTTCATTCTTTTCTGAGAGCACGCGACTTATAGATGTTGGCCTTGTTTACATAACTAGTTACTATACTATAAGATGATGTTAGCACAATCTATTTGCATAAATGGCAATATTATAGCATAATTTTCGAATTTTTTAAAAAGTAGAAATGTTTGCCATTTTTCGAAAAAATTCCTATGGTCCCCCACAGGAAAATGTTCGAAAAATGACCAAATTTCAACCCTTTTTATTTTTTGAGATAACTAGTTACTATGGCTCTATAAGATGATGTTGGCACAATATATATGCATAAATGGCAATATTATAGCATAATTTTCGAATTTAAAAAAAGTGTAAATTTTGTATATTTTTCGAAAAAAGTTCCTGAATTCCCCGGAAGAAAATTTTCGGAAAATGGCCAAATTTCGACCCTTTTATTTTTTGACATAACTAGTTACTATGACTCTATAAGATGATGTTAGCACAATATATTTGCATAAATGGCAATATTATAGCATAATTTTCGAATTTTTTAAAAAGTAAACATTTTTGCCATTTTTCGAAAAAATTCCTATGGTCCCCTACAGGGATATTTTCGAAAAATGGCCAAATTTCAACCCTTTTTATTTTTTGAGATAACTAGTTACTAGCGCAATATTATAGCATAATTATTTAATTTTAAAAAGTGGAATATTTTGGGCATTTTCGACCCTTTTATTTTTTGACATAACTCGTTACTATGGCTCTATAAGATGATGTTAACACAATATATGTTCATAAATGGCAATATTATAGTATAATTACTGAATTTTAAAAAGTGGAAAATTTTGCCATTTTTCGAAAACATTCCTATGGTCCTCCGCAGGAAAATTTTCGAAAAATGGCCAAATTTCAACCCTTTTATTTTTTGACATAATTCGTTACTATGGCTCTATAAGATGATGTTAGCAAAATATATTTGTATAAATGGCAATATTTTAGCATAATTATTTATTTTTTAAAAGTGGAAAATGTTGCCATTTTTCGACCATTTTATTTTTTTGACATAACTAGTTACGATGGCTCTATAAGATGATGTTAACACAATATATGTGCATAAATGGCAATATTATAACATAATTATTGAATTTCAAACGGTGGAAATTTTGGTTATTTTTTCGAACAAATTTCTGTGGTCCCCCGGAGGAAAATTTTCGATAAGTGGCCAAATTTCGACCCTTTTATTTTTTGACATAACTAGTTACGATGGCTCTATAAGATGATGTTAACACAACATATGTGCATAAATGGCAATATTATAGTATAATTATTGAATTTTAAAAAGTGGAAAATTTGCCATTTTTCGAAAAAATTCCTATGGTTCCCCGCAGGGAAAATTTCGAAAAATGTACAAATTTCGACACTTTTATTTGTTGACATAACTAGTAACTATGGCTTTATAAGTTGATGTTAGAACAATATATTTGCATAAATTTCAAAATTATTGCATAATTATTGAATTTTAAAAGGTGGACATTTAGGTTATTTTTCGAAAAAATTCCTGTGGTCCCCCGGAGGAAAATTTTCAAAAAATAGCCAAATTTCTACCCTTTTATTTTTTGACATAACTAGTAACTATGGCTCTATAAGATTATGTTAGCACAATATCTTTGCATAAATGGCAATATTATAGCATCATTTTCGAATTTTAGAAATTGGAAATTTTTGCCTTTTTTCAAAATAATTCCTATGGTCCCCTGCAGGAAAATATTCGAAAAATGGCCAAATTTCAACACTTTTATTTTTTGACATAATTCGTTACTATGGCTCTAAAAGATGATGTTAGCAAAATATATCTGTATAAATGGCAATATTATAGCATAATTATTTAATTTTAAAAAAAGTGGAAAATGTTGCCATTTTTCGACCCTTTTATTTTGTTCACATAACTAGTTTCTATGTTTCTATAAGATGGTGTTAGCACAATATATTTGCATAAATGGCAATATTTTAGCATAGTTATTGAATTTTAAAAATTGGAAATTTTTGCCATTTTCGTGAACGTTCCTATGGTCACCCGCAGGAAAATTTTCGAAAAATGGCCAAATTTCGACACTTTTATTTGTTGACATAACTAGTAACTATGGCTTTATAAGTTGATGTTAGAACAATATATTTGCATAAATTTCAAAATTATAGCATAATCATTGAATTTTAAAAGGTGGACATTTTGGTTATTTTTCGAAAAAATTCCTGTGGTCCCCCGGAGGAAAATTTTCAAAAAATAGCCAAATTTCTACCCTTTTATTTTTTGACATAACTAGTAACTATGGCTCTATAAGATGATGTTAGCACAATATATTTGCATAAATGGCAATATTATAGCATAATTTTCGAATTTTAGAAATTGGAAATTTTGTCCATTTTTCGAAAAAAAATTCCTATGGTCTCCCGCAGGAAAATTTTCGAAAAATGGCAAATTTTAACCCTTTTACTTTTTGATTTAATTCGTTACTATGGCTCTATAAGTTGATGTTAGCAAAATATATCTGTATAAATGGCAATATTATAGCATAATTATTTAATTTTAAAAAGTGGAAAATGTTGCCATTTTTCGACTTTTTTTTTTTTGAAATAACTAATTGCTATGTCTCTATAAGATGATTTTAGCACAATATATTTGCATACATTGCATTATTATAGCATAATTTTCGAATTTTAAAAAGTGGAAATTTTTGCCATTTTTCAAAATAATTCCTATGGTCCCCCGCAGGAAAATTTTCGAAAAATTGCCAAATTTCGACCCTTTTATTTTTTGACATAACTAGTAACTATGGCTCTATAAGATGATGTTAGCACAATATCTTTGCATAAATGGCAATATTATAGCATCATTTTCGAATTTTAGAAATTGGAAATTTTTGCCTTTTTTGAAAATAATTCCTATGGTCCCCTGCAGGAAAATATTCGAAAAATGGCCAAATTTCAACCCTTTTGTTTTTTGACATAATTCGTTACTATGGCTCTAAAAGATGATGTTAGCAAAATATATCTGTATAAATGGCAATATTATAGCATAATTATTTAATTTAAAAAAAAGTGGAAAATGTTGCCATTTTTCGACCCTTTTATTTTGTTCACATAACTAGTTTCTATGTTTCTATAAGATGATGTTAGCACAATATATTTGCATAAATGGCAATATTATAGCATAATTTTCGAATTTTGAAAAGTGTAAATTTTTGCCATTTTTCAAAAAAATTCCTATAGTCCACTGTAGGAAAATTTTCGAAAAATGGCCAAATTTCGACCCCTTTATTTTTTAACATAACTAGTAACTATGGCTCTATAAGATGATGTTAGCACAATATATTTGCATAAATGGCAATATTATAGCATTTCAGAATTTCAACCCTTTTATTTTTTGACATAATTCGTTACTATGACTCTATAAGATGATGTTAGCAAAATATATCTGTATAAATGGCAATAATTTAGCATAATTATTTAATTTTAAAAAGCGGAAAATATTGCCATTTTTCGACCTTTTCATTTTGTTGACATAACTAGTTGCTATGTCTCTATAAGATGGTGTTAGCAGAATATATGTGCATAAATGGCAATATTTTAGCATAGTTATTGAATTTTAAAAATTGGAAATTTTTGCCATTTTCGTAAACGTTCCTATGGTCACCCGCAGGGAAATTTTCGAAAAATTGCCAAATTTTGACCCTTTTATTTTTAGACATAACTCGTTACTATGGCTCTATAAGATGATGTGAACACAATATATGTGCATAAATGGCAATATTATAATCTAATTATTGAATTTTAAATGGTGGACATTTTGGTTTTTTTTTTTTAAATTCCTGTGGTCCCCCGTAGGAAAATTTTCGAAAAATGGCCAAATTTCGACCATTTTATTTTTGACATAACTAGTTACGATGGCTCTATAAGATGATGTCAACACAATATATGTGCGTAAATGGCACTATTATAGCATAATTATTGAATTTTAAAAAGTGGAAAATTTTGCCATTTTTCAACCCTTTTGTTTTTTGACATAACTAGTTGCTATTGCTCTATAAGATTATGTTAGCACAATATATGTGCATAAATGGCAATATTATAGCATAATTATTATTATACATAATATTGGAACTTTAGAAAGTGGAAATTTTTGCCATTTTTCGGAAAAAAATTCCTATGGTCCCACGCAGGGAAATTTTCGAAAAAAGGCCAAATTTCTAAACTTTTATTTTTTGAAATAACTAGTTACGATGGCTCTATAAGATGATGTTAACACAATATATGTGCATAAATGGCAATATTATAACATAATTATTGAATTTCAAACGGTGGAAATTTAGGTTATTTTTTCGAAAAAATTTCTGTGGTCCCCCGGAGGAAAATTTTCATAAATGGCAAAATTATAGCATAATTTTCGAATCATAGAAAGTGGACATTTTGGCAATTTTCCAAAAAAAATTCCTATGGTCCCCCACAGGAAAATTTTCGAAAAATGACCAAATTTCAACCCTTTTTATTTTTTGAGATGACTAGTTACTATGGCTCTATAAGATGATGTTGGCACAATATATATGCATAAATGGCAATATTATAGCATAATTTTCGAATTTAAAAAAAGTGTAAATTTTGGATATTTTTCGAAAAAAGTTCCTGAATTCCACGGAAGAAAATTTTCGGAAAATGGCCAAATTTCGACCCTTTTATTTTTTGACATAACTAGTTACTATGACTCTATAAGATGATGTTAGCACAATATATTTGCATAAATGGCAATATTATAGCATAATTTTCGAATTTTTTAAAAAGTAAACATTTTTGCCATTTTTCGAAAAAATTCCTATGGTCCCCCACAGGGATATTTTCGAAAAATGGCCAAATTTCAACCCTTTTTATTTTTTGAGATAACTAGTTACTAGCGCAATATTATAGCATAATTATTTAATTTTAAAAAGTGGAATATTTTGGGCATTTTCGACCCTTTTATTTTTTGACATAACTCGTTACTATGGCTCTATAAGATGATGTTAACACAATATATGTTCATAAATGGCAATATTATAGTATAATTACTGAATTTTAAAAAGTGAAAAATTTTGCCATTTTTCGAAAAAATTCGTATGGTCCTCCGCAGGAAAAATTTCGAAAAATGTACAAATTTCGACACTTTTATTTGTTGACATAACTAGTAACTATGGCTTTATAAGTTGATGTTAGAACAATATGTGACCCGATCTGGCAAAACCCTACTTTTGTCGGAAATATTCATTTTGTATTTTTTTATATATTTGAATTATTTGATCATAAGCTTTGTAGTGGTGTTTATTTCATAAAAATTGAGTAAATATTTAAAAAGTTATTACATTTTAAAAACTTACAAATCATTCAATTAGTTTACGAGAAAATCGCGTTTGAAGTTTGCAATGAAATTCTTTTTGATACGCGCTGAAAACTCACTACGTAGCAATGCGGTATTTTGGTCTAAGGCACAATGACGTCATACCAGGAAGTGTGTGCGATATAATAGCAGCGTGCACATCATAGTCAATTTGACTGATTTCAGACGCCGTTTTAACCTATTTAGTCACTCGAATTAACTATTTTGCACTATTGAAAAACAGCATTATAACGTCAAGCTTATTTTAACTGGTTTCGGAGGTGTTTACGATATCAACAGCGAAAAACCAAGCAGGCCTAGCTAGGCCTTTTCAGATTTTCGCCGTCATCGCCTGTACCCTACTGATGGGTGTTCATCAGGCCGTGTATGGCAGCGGTGCATCGACATTGGGGCTGGCGTTAGTAGTAAACTATCCCAGACAAGTTTGGCGCCTTGCAGAGTCACAGCTTGCTAGCTACTTACATTGTATTGACGATTTAATACATTTGTTTGTTTTATAACTTGGAAGATTCGCTGTAATGTTTGGACTTGAATCCAATGAGTTTAAAAAACATTTAATTAAGATGAAAGGACTGGACAATAAATTAAATAAATAATTAAGAGCCGATTGGATATATAAAATGTATAAAGAAAATTATTTATTGACAATAAAGCTAGGCCCAGCCAGTAGTAGTAGGCCTACAACCATAATAAAATTAAGGCCTATAGCCCAAAAAAATATAGAAAATACAATTGAATTTATGACGTGAATTGTTTTTGACTTGTCTATTTTACTATGGAATAAACAAATACAGGCTACAGCTATAGCAGAACACTTTGAATATTAAAATCGTTTTTATTCCAATTTACGACATGCTGTGTGTAAAATGAAAATAACCTCACAAAAATGTAAACAACTTTTTATTTCCGCGCGTAGAGCGTATAACATCTAGCGCGTTGACCAATAACGTTTGTTATTGCGATGATGCGCCATAGCAACACACGCAGTTCGCTGTTCCAGAAACTTCGAAGAACCGAATTTTCTGAAATTATGTCATAGTAAATCAAAGTTTTCATTGGTTCCTTCTTCAAACTCCGCCCTAAAACTTCCATATTTGGAATGTCAAATGGATGAGCTTTATTTTGATGTGTGACCTTTCAACATTGTGCAGCGAACTGGCGATCAAAATGTCGTCAAACTCTGCAACTTTCAACTGAATTTACGCAAAATTTTAGCGTAGATCGTGAATAAATTGTTAGGCTTGAGGAAAATACATGTTTTTAAAACTCTCTTTTTTCATAATTTTAATTAAATTTCGGGAGTTTAAATCAGGTAGACGTATTCTTAAATAGTGAAATATTTCGAAAATGCAAAAACATGTAATCTGCCAGGGTAGTCGATTTGGACGTATTTTGACTGATTACGTGAATTTTGAATTGCCGACAAAGAGAGGGTTTTGCGAGATCGGGTCACATATATGTCCATAAATGGCAATATTATAGCATAATTATTTAATTTTAAAAAGTGGAAAACTTTTACCAATTTCGACCCTTTTTTATTTTGACATAAGTAGTTGCTATAGCTCTATATGATGATGTTAGCACAACATATGTGCATAAATGGCAATACTATAGCCTAATTATAGAATTAAAAAAATTGGAAAATTTTGCAATTTTTCGAAAAAATTCGTATGGTCCACCGCAGGGAAATTTTCGCAAAAATGGCTAAATTTTAACCCTTTTATTTTTTGACATAACTAGTTACTATGGCTCTATAAGATGATGTTAACACAATATATTTGCATAAATGCCAATATTATAGCCTACTTATTGAATTATAAAAGGTAGAAATTTTGTCCATTTTTTTCCAAAAAATTCCTATGGTCCCCCGCAGTAAAATTTTGGAAAAATGGCCAAATTTCAACCGTTTCATTTTTTTGACATAATTCGTTACTATGGCTCTATAAGATGATGTTAGCAAAATATATCTGTATAAATGGCAATATTATAGCGTAATTATTGAATTTTAAAAAGTGGAAAATTTTAACATTTTTCGAAAAATTCCTATAGTCCCCCGCAGAAAAATTTTCGAAAAATGGCCATTTTTTGACCCTTTTATTTTTTTGTCATAACTAGTTACGATGGCTCTATAAGATGATGTTAACACAATATATGTTGATAAATGGCAATATTATAGCATAATTATTGAATTTTAAAAAGTGGAAAATGTTTAAATTTTTCGAAGAATTCCTATAGTCCCCCGCAGGGAAATTTTCAAAAAAAATGGCCAAATTTCGACCCTTTTATTTTTTGACATAACTCGTTACTATGGCTCAATAAAATGATGTTAACACAATATATGTACATAAATGGCAATATTATAGCATAATTTTAGAATTTTAGAAATTGGAAATTTTGTCCATTTTAAAAAAAAATTCCTATGGTCCCCCGCAAAAAAATTTTCAAAAAATGGCCAAATTTCAATCCTTTTATTTTTTTGACATAACTAATTGCTATGTCTCTATAAGATGATGTTAGCACAATATATTTGCATAAATGTCAATATTATAGCATAACTTTCGAAATTTAAAAAGTGGAAATTTTTGCCATTTTTCAAAAAAATTCCTATGGTTCCCCGCAGGAAAATCTTCAAAAATGGCCAAATTTCGACCCTTTTATTTTTTGACATAACTAGTAACTATGGCTCTATAAGATGATGTTAGCACAATATATTTGCATAAATGGCAATATTATAGCATAATTTTCGAATTTTAGAAATTGGGAATTTTGTCCATTTTTCGAAAAAAATCATGTGGTCCCCTTCAGGTAAATTTTCGAAAAATGGCCAAATTTCAACCCTTTTATTTTTTGACAAAATTCGTTACTATGGTTCTATAAGATGATGTTAGCAAAATATATCTGTATAAATGGCAATATTATACCATAATTATTTAATTTTAAAAAGTGGAAAATGTTTCCATTTTTTGACCCTTTTATTTTTGTTTACATAACTATTTGCTATGTCTCTATAAGATGATGTTAGCACAATATATGTGCATAAATGGCAATATTATAGCATAATTATTGAATTTTAAAAAGTGGAAATTTTTGCCATTTTTCGAAAAAATTCCTATGGTTCCACGCAGGAAAATTTTCGCAAAAACGGCCAAATTTCGACCCTTTTTTTTTGACATAACTAGTTACTATGGCTCAATAGGATGATGTTAACACAATATATTTGCATAAATGCCAATATTATAGCATAATTATTGAATTTTAAAAAGTGGAAATTTTGGCCATTTTTCGAAAAAATTCCTTTGGTCCCCCGCAGGGAAATTTTTGGAAAATGGCCAAATTTTGACCCTTTTATTTTTTGACATAACTAGTTACTATGGCTCTATAAGATGATGTTAGCACAATATATGTGCATAAATGGCAATATTATAGCCTAATTATAGAATTTAAAAAATTGGAACTTTTTGCTATTTTTCGAAAAAATTCTTATGGACCACCGCAGGGAAATTTTCGCAAAAATGGCGAAATTTCAAACCTTTTATATTTTGACATAAGTAGTTGCTATGGCTCAATAAGATGATGTTAGCACAATATATGTTCATAAATGGCAATATTATAGCCTAATTATAGAATTTAAAAAATGCAAAAATAGCAAAATTTCAAACCTTTTATATTTTGACATAAGTAGTTGCTATGGCTCAATAAGATGATGTTAGCACAATATATGTGCATAAATGGCAATATTATAGCCTAATTATAGAATTTAAAAAATTGGAACTTTTTGCTATTTTTCGAAAAAATTACTATGGTCCACCGCAGGGAAATTTTCGCAAAAATGGCGAAATTTCAAACCTTTTATATTTTGACATAAGTAGTTGCTATGGCTCTATAAGATGATGTTAGCACAATATATTTGCATAAATGGCAATATTATAACATAATTTTTGAATTTTAAAAAGTGGAAATTTTAGACATTTTTCTAAAAAACTCCTATGGGAATGTGAAATTTTCGCAAAATTTGTCAAATTTCAACCCTTTTATTTTTTTGACATTACTAGTTACTATGGCTCTATAAGATGATGTTAACACAATATATTGCATAAATGCCAATATATAGCATAATTGTGACCCGATCTGGCAAAACCCTACTTTTGTCGGAAAAATTCATTTTGTAGTGGTGTTTATTTCATAAAATTTGAGTCAATATTTAAAAAGTTATTACATTTTAAAAACTTACAAATCATTCAATTAGTTTACGAGAAAATCGCGTTTGAAGTTTGCAATGAAATTCTTTTTGATACGCGCTGAAAACTCACTCCGTAGCAACGCGGTATTTTGGTCTAAGACACAATGACGTCATACCAGGAAGTGTGTGCGATATAATAGCAGCGTGCACATCATAGTCAATTTGACTGATTTCAGACACCGTTTTAACCTATTTAGTCACTCGAATTAACTATTTTGCACTATTGAAAAGCAGCATTATAACGTCAAGCTTATTTTAACTGGTTTCGGAGGTGTTTACGATATCAAAAGCGAAAAACCAAGCAGGCCTAGGCCTAGCTAGGCCTATTCAGATTTTCGCCGTCATCGCCCACCTACTGTCACTGATGCCATGGGTGTTCATCAGGCCGTGTATGGCAGCGGTGCATCGACATTGGGGCTGGCGTTAGTAGTAAACTAGCCTAGACAAGTTTGGCGCCTTGCAGAGTCACAGCTTGCTAGCTACTAACATTGTATTGACGATTTAATACATTTGTTTTTTTTATAACGTGGAAGATTCGCTGTAATGTTTGGACTCGAATCCAATGAGTTTAAAAAACATTTAAGATGAAAGGACTGGACAATAAATTAAATAAATAATTAAGAGCCGATTGGATATATAAAATGTATAAAGAAAACTATTTATTGACAATAAAGCTAGGCCCAGTAGTAGTAGGCCTACAACCATAATAAAATTAAGGCCTAGGCCTAGCCTAAAAAAATATAGAAAATACAATTGAATTTATGACGTGAATTGTTTTTGACTTGTCTATTTTACTATGGAATAAACAAATACAGGCTACAGCTATTGCAGAACACGCCGAACACTTTGAATATTAAAATCGTTTTTATTCCAATTAATACGACATGCTGTGTGTGTGTAAAATGAAAATAACCTCACAAAAATGTAAACAACTTTTTATTTCCGCGTGTAGAGCATATAACATCTAGCGCGTTGACCAATAACGTTTGTTATTGCGATGATGCGCCATAGCAACACACGCAGTTCGCTGTTCCAGAAACTTCGAAGAACCGAATTTTCTGAAATTATGTCATAGTAAATCAACGTTTTCATTGGTTCCTTCTTTAAACTCCGCCCTAAAACTTCCATATTTGGAATGTCAAATGGATGAGCTTTATTTTGATGTGTGACCTTTCAACATTGTGCAGCGAACTGGCGATAAAAATGTCGTCAAACTCGGCAACATTCAACTGAATTTACGCAAAATTTTAGCGTAGATCGTGAATAAATTGTTAGGCTTGAGGAAAATACATGTTTTTAAAACTCTCTTTTTTCATAATTTTAATTAAATTTCGGGAGTTTAAATCAGGTAGACGTATTCTTAAATAGTGAAATATTTCGAAAATGCAAAAACATGTAATCTGCCAGGGTAGTCGATTTGGACGTATTTTGACTGATTACGTGAATTTTGAATTGCCGACAAATAGAGGGTTTTGCGAGATCGGGTCACATATATTTGCATAAATTTCAAAATTATAGCATAATTATTGAATTTTAAAAGGTGGACATTTTGGTTATTTTTCGAAAAAATTCCTGTGGTCCCCCGGAGGAAAATTTTCAAAAAAATAGCCAAATTTCTACCTTGTTATTTTTTGACATAACTAGTAACTATGGCTCTATAAGATGATGTTAGCACAATATATTTGCATAAATGGCAATATTATAGCATAATTTTCGAATTTTATGAATTGGAAATTTTGTCCATTTTTCGAAAAAATTCCTATGGTCCCCCGCAGGAAAATTTTCGAAAAATGGCAAATTTCAACCCTTTTACTTTTTGATTTAATTCGTTACTATGGCTCTATAAGTTGATGTTAGCAAAATATATCTGTATAAATGGCAATATTATAGCATAATTATTTAATTTTAAAAAGTGGAAAATGTTGCCATTTTTCGACCTTTTTTTTTTTTGACATAACTAATTGCTATGTCTCTATAAGATGATTTTAGCACAATATATTTGCATAAATTGCAATATTATAGCATAATTTTCGAATTTTAAAAAGTGGAAATTTTTGCCATTTTTCAAAATAATTCCTATGGTCCCCCGCAGGAAAATTTTCGAAAAATGGCCAAATTTCGACCCTTTTATTTTTTGACATAACTAGTAACTATGGCTCTATAAGATGATGTTAGCACAATATATTTGCATAAATGGCAATATTATAGCATTTCAGAATTTCAACCCTTTTATTTTTTGACATAATTCGTTACTATGACTCTATAAGATGATGTTAGCAAAATATATCTGTATAAATGGAAGTAATTTAGCATAATTATTTAATTTTAAAAAGCGGAAAATATTGCCATTTTTCGACCTTTTCATTTTTTTGACATAACTAGTTGCTATGTCTCTATAAGATGCTGTTAGCAGAATATATGTGCATAAATGGCAATATTTTAGCATAGTTATTGAATTTTAAAAATTGGAAATTTTTGCCATTTTCGTAAACGTTCCTATGGTCACCCGCAGGGAAATTTTCGAAAAATTGCCAAATTTCGACCCTTTTATTTTTAGACATAACTCGTTACTATGGCTCTATAAGATGATGTTAACACAATATATGTGCATAAATGGCAATATTATAGTCTAATTATTGAATTTTAAATGGTGGACATTTTGGTTATTTTTTTTAAAAATTCCTGTGGTCCCCCGTGGGAAAATTTTCGAAAAATGGCCAAATTTCGACCATTTTATTTTTGACATAACTAGTTACGATGGCTCTATAAGATGATGTCAACACAATATAAGTGCATAAATGGCACTATTATAGCATAATTATTGAATTTTAAAAAGTGGAAAATTTTGCCATTTTTCGACCCTTTTATTTTTTGACATAACTAGTTACGATGGCTCTATAAGATGATGTTAACACAATATATGTGCATAAATGGCAATATTATAGCATAATTATTGAATTTTAAAAAGTGGAAAATTTTGCCATTCTTCAAAAAAATTCCTATGGTTCCCCGCAGGGAAAATTTCGAAAAATGTACAAATTTCGACACTTTTATTTGTTGACATAACAAGTAACTATGGCTTTATAAGTTGATGTTAGAACAATATATTTGCATAAATTTCAAAATTATAGCATAATTATTAAATTTTAAAAGGTGGACATTTTGGTTATTTTTCGAAAAAATTCCTGTGGTCCCCCGGAGGAAAATTTTCAAAAAATAGCCAAATTTCTACCCTTTTATTTTTTGACATAACTAGTAACTATGGCTCTATAAGATGATGTTAGCACAATATATTTGCATAAATGGCAATATTATAGCATAATTTTCGAATTTTAGAAATTGGAAATTTTGTCAATTTTTCGAAAAAATTCCTATGGTCCCCCACAGGAAAATTTTCGAAAAATGGCAAATTTCAACCCTTTTACTTTTCGATTTAATTCGTTACTATGGCTCTATAAGTTGATGTTAGCAAAATATATCTGTATAAATGGCAATATTATAGCATAATTATTTAATTTTAAAAAGTGGAAAATGTTGCCATTTTTCGACCTTTTTTTTTTTGACATAACTAATTTCTATTTCTCTATAAGATGATTTTAGCACAATATATTTGCATACATTGCAATATTATAGCATAATTTTCGAATTTTAAAAAGTGGAAATTTTTGCCATTTTAAAAAAAAATTATTCCTATGGTCCCCCGCAGGAAAATTTTCGAAAAATTGCCAAATTTCGACCCTTTTATTTTTTGACATAACTAGTAACTATGGCTCTATAAGATGATGTTAGCACAATATCTTTGCATAAATGGCAATATTATAGCATCATTTTCGAATTTTAGAAATTGGAAATTTTTGCCTTTTTTCAAAATAATTCCTATGGTCCCCTGCAGGAAAATATTCGAAAAATGGCCAAATTTCAACCCTTTTATTTTTTGACATAATTCGTTACTATGGCTCTAAAAGATGATGTTAGCAAAATATATCTGTATAAATGGCAATATTATAGCATAATTATTTAATTTAAAAAAAAGTGGAAAATGTTGCAATTTTTCGACCCTTTTATTTTGTTCACATAACTAGTTTCTATGTTTCTATAAGATGATGTTAGCACAATATATTTGCATAAATGGCAATATTATAGCATAATTTTCGAATTTTAAAAAGTGTAAATTTTTGCCATTTTTCAAAAAAATTCCTATGGTCCCCTGTAGGAAAATTTTCGAAAAATGGCCAAATTTCGACCCCTTTATTTTTTAACATAACTAGTAACTATGGCTCTATAAGATGATGTTAGCACAATATATTTGCATAAATGGCAATATTATAGCATTTCAGAATTTCAACCCTTTTATTTTTTGACATAATTCGTTACTATGACTCTATAAGATGATGTTAGCAAAATATATCTGTATAAATGGCAATAATTTAGCATAATTATTTAATTTTAAAAAGCGGAAAATATTGCCATTTTTCGACCTTTTCATTTTTTTGACATAACTAGTTGCTATGTCTCTATAAGATGGTGTTAGCAGAATATATGTGCATAAATGGCAATATATTAGCATAGTTATTGAATTTTAAAAATTGGAAATTTTTGCCATTTTCGTAAACGTTCCTATGGTCACCCGCAGGGAAATTTTCGAAAAATTGCCTAATTTCGACCCTTTTATTTTTAGACATAACTCGTTACTATGGCTCTATAAGATGATGTTAACACAATATATGTGCATAAATGGCAATATTATAGTCTAATTATTGAATTTTAAATGGTGGACATTTTGGTTATTTTTTTTTAAAATTCCTGTGGTCCCCCGTAGGAAAATTTTCGAAAAATGGCTAAATTTCGACCATTTTATTTTTGACATAACTAGTTACGATGGCTCTACAAGATGATGTCAACACAATATATGTGCATAAATGGCACTATTATAGCATAATTATTGAATTTTAAAAAGTGGAAAATTTTGCCATTTTTCAACCCTTTTGTTTTTTGACATAACTAGTTGCTATTGCTCTATAAGATGATGTTAGCACAATATATGTGCATAAATGGCAATATTATAGCATAATTATTATTATACATAATATTGGAACTTTAGAAAGTGGAAATTTTTGCCATTTTTCGGAGAAAAATTCCTATGGTCCCCCGCAGATAAATTTGCGATAAGTGGCCAAATTTCGACCCTTTTATTTTTTGACATAACTAGTTACGATGGCTCTATAAGATGATGTTAACACAATATATGTGCATAAATGGCAATATTATAGCATAATTATTGAATTTTAAAAAGTGGAAAATTTTGCCATTCTTCAAAAAAATTCCTATGGTCCCACGCAGGGAAATTTTCGAAAAAAGGCCAAATTTCGAAACTTTTATTTTTTGAAATAACTAGTTACTATGGCTTTATAAGATGATGTTAACACAATATATGTGCATAAATGGCAATATTATAGCCTAATTATTGAATTTTAAAAGGTGGACATTTTGGGTATTTTTCGAAAAAATTCCTATGGTCCCCCGCAGGGAAATTTTCGATAAGTGGCCAAATTTCGAACCTTTTATTTTTTGACATAACTAGTTACGATGGCTCTATAAGATGATGTTAACACAATATATGTGCATAAATGGCAATAATATAGCATAATTATTGAATTTTAAAAGGTGGAAAATTTTGCCATTCTTCGAAAAAATTCCTATGGTCCCACGCATGGAAATTTTCGAAAAAAGGCCAAATTTCGAAACTTTTATTTTTTGACATAACTTATTTCTATGGCTCTATAAGATGATGTTAACACAATATATGTGCATAAATGGCAATATTATAGCCTAATTATTGAATTTTAAAAGGTGAACATTTTGGGTATTTTTGGAAAAAATTCCTGTGGCCCCCCCGGAGGAAAATTTTCGAAAAAAGGCCAAATTTATACTCTTTTTTTTTTAATTTTAAAAATTGGAAATTTTTGTCCATTTTTCGAAAAAATTCCTATGGTCCCCCGCAGGAAAATTTTCCTTCGGGGGACCATAGGAATTTTTTCGATAAATGGCAAAAATTTCCACTTTTCAAAATTCGAAAATTATGCTATAATATTGCCATTTATGCAAATATTTTGTGCTAACATCATCTTATAGAGCCATAGTTACTAGTTATGTCAAAAAATAAAAGTATCGAAATTTGGTCTTTTTTCTAAAAATTTCGCTGCGTGGAACCATAGGAATTTTTTCGAGGAATGGCAAAAATAACCTAAATTATAATTAATTAGGCTATAATATTGCCATCATCATCTTATAGAGCCATAGTAACGAGTTATTTCAAAAAATAAAAGGGTCGAAATTTGGCCATTTTTCGAAAATTTCCTTGCTGAGGATCATAGATACTTTTTCGAAAAATGTCAAAAATTTCCACTTTTTACAATTCAATAATTATGCTATAATATTGCCATTTATGCACATATATTGTCTTATAGAGACATAGTAACTAGTTATGTCAAAATAAATGGCAATATTATAACATAATATTGGAATTTTAGAAAGTGTAAATTTTGGCCATTTTTCGAAAAAAAATTCCTATGGTCCCCCGCAGGAAAATTTTCGATAAATGGCCAAATTTCGACCCTTTTATTTTTTGACATAACTAGTTACGATGGCTCTATAAGATGATGTTAACAAATTATATGTGCATAAATGGCAATATTATAGCATAATTATTGAATTTTAAAAAGTGGAAATTTTTGACATTTTTCGAAAAAGTATCTATGGTCCTCAGCAAGGAAATTTTCGAAAAATGGCCAAATTTCGACCCTTTTATTTTTTGAAATAACTCGTTAGTATGGCTCTATAAGATGATGATGGCAATATTATAGCCTAATTAATAATAATTTAGGTTATTTTTCGAAAATATTCCTGTGGTTCCCCGGAGGAAAATTTTCGA
This sequence comes from Antedon bifida, assembly GCF_963402885.1. Classification (NCBI taxonomy): domain Eukaryota; kingdom Metazoa; phylum Echinodermata; class Crinoidea; order Comatulida; family Antedonidae; genus Antedon; species Antedon bifida. The sequence continues at coordinate 7,150,659 of NC_136233.1, read as the reverse complement.
TAAATGGCCAAATTTCTACCCTTTTATCTTTTGACTAACTACTAACTATGGCTCTATAAGATGATGTTAGCACAATATATTTGCATAAATGGCAATAGCCTAATTTTCGAATTTTAGAAATTGGAAATTTTGCCATTTTTCGAAAAAAATCATATAGTCCCCCGTAGGGAAATTTTCGAAAAATTGCCAAATTTCGACCCTTTTATTTTTTGACATAACTAGTAACTATGGCTCTATAAGATGATGTTAGCACAATATCTTTGCATAAATGGCAATATTATAGCATCATTTTCGAATTTTAGAAATTGGAAATTTTTGCCTTTTTTCAAAATAATTCCTATGGTCCCCTGCAGGAAAATATTCGAAAAATGGCCAAATTTCAACCCTTTTATTTTTTGACATAATTCGTTACTATGGCTCTAAAAGATGATGTTAGCAAAAATATCTGTATAAATGGCAATATTATAGCATAATTATTTAATTTAAAAAAAAGTGGAAAATGTTGCCATTTTTCGACCCTTTTATTTTGTTCACATAACTAGTTTCTATGTTTCTATAAGATGATGTTAGCACAATATATTTGCATAAATGGCAATATTATAGCATAATTTTCGAATTTTAAAAAGTGTAAATTTTTGCCATTTTTCAAAAAAATTCCTATGGTCCCCTGTAGGAAAATTTTCGAAAAATGGCAAAATTTCGACCCCTTTATTTTTTAACATAACTAGTAACTATGGCTCTATAAGATGATGTTAGCACAATATATTTGCATAAATGGCAATATTATAGCATAATTATTGAATTTTAAAAAGTGGAAAATTTTGCCATTCTTCAAAAAAATTCCTATGGTCCCACGCAGGGAAATTTTCGAAAAAAGGCCAAATTTCGAAACTTTTATTTTTTGAAATAACTAGTTACTATGGCTTTATAAGATGATGTTAACACAATATATGTGCATAAATGGCAATATTATAGCCTAATTATTGAATTTTAAAAGGTGGACATTTTGGGTATTTTTCGAAAAAATTCCTATGGTCCCCCGCAGGGAAATTTTCGATAAGTGGCCAAATTTCGAACCTTTTATTTTTTGACATAACTAGTTACGATGGCTCTATAAGATGATGTTAACACAATATATGTGCATAAATGGCAATAATATAGCATAATTATTGAATTTTAAAAGGTGGAAAATTTTGCCATTCTTCGAAAAAATTCCTATGGTCCCACGCATGGAAATTTTCGAAAAAAGGCCAAATTTCGAAACTTTTATTTTTTGACATAACTTATTTCTATGGCTCTATAAGATGATGTTAACACAATATATGTGCATAAATGGCAATATTATAGCCTAATTATTGAATTTTAAAAGGTGAACATTTTGGGTATTTTTGGAAAAAATTCCTGTGGCCCCCCCGGAGGAAAATTTTCGAAAAAAGGCCAAATTTATACTCTTTTTTTTTTAATTTTAAAAATTGGAAATTTTTTGACTAACTACTAACTATGGCTCTATAAGATGATGTTAGCACAATATATTTGCATAAATGGCAATAGCCTATTTTTCGAATTTTAGAAATTGGAAATTTTGCCATTTTTCGAAAAAATTCATATAGTCCCCCGTAGGGAAATTTTAGAAAAATGGCCAAATTTCGACCCTTTCATTTTTTGACATAACTCGTTACTATGGCTTTATAGGATGATGTTAACACAAAATATGTGCATAAATGGCAATATTATAGCATAATTATTGAATTTTAAAAATTGGGAATTTTTGCCATTCTTCGAAAAAATTCCTATATATAATAATAACAATATATGTGCATAAATGGCAATATTATAACATAATTATTGAATTTTAAAAAGTGGAAAATTTTGACATTTTTCGAAAAAAATCATATAGTCCCCCGCAGGGAAATTTTCGAAAAAAGGCCAAATTTCGATCCTTTTATATATAGGATGATCTATAAGATGATGTTAACACAATATATGTGCATAAATGGCAATTTTATAGCCTAATTATTGAATTTTAAAAGGTGGACATTTTGGTTAATTTTCGAAAAAATTTCTGTGGCCCCCCCGGAGGAAAATTTTCGAAAAATTGCCAAATTTCAACCCATTTATTTTTTGACATAACTCGTTACCATGGCTCTATAAGATGATGTTAGCACAATATATTTGCATAAATGGTAATATTATAGCATAATTATTGAATTTTAAAAAGTGGAAAATTTTGCCATTCTTCAAAAAAATTCCTATGGTCCCACGCAGGGAAATTTTCGAAAAAAGGCCAAATTTCGAAACTTTTATTTTTTGAAATAACTAGTTACTATGGCTTTATAAGATGATGTTAACACAATATATGTGCATAAATGGCAATATTATAGCCTAATTATTGAATTTTAAAAGGTGGACATTTTGGGTATTTTTCGAAAAAATTCCTATGGTCCCCCGCAGGGAAATTTTCGATAAGTGGCCAAATTTCGAACCTTTTATTTTTTGACATAACTAGTTACGATGGCTCTATAAGATGATGTTAACACAATATATGTGCATAAATGGCAATAATATAGCATAATTATTGAATTTTAAAAGGTGGAAAATTTTGCCATTCTTCGAAAAAATTCCTATGGTCCCACGCATGGAAATTTTCGAAAAAAGGCCAAATTTCGAAACTTTTATTTTTTGACATAACTTATTTCTATGGCTCTATAAGATGATGTTAACACAATATATGTGCATAAATGGCAATATTATAGCCTAATTATTGAATTTTAAAAGGTGAACATTTTGGGTATTTTTGGAAAAAATTCCTGTGGCCCCCCCGGAGGAAAATTTTCGAAAAAAGGCCAAATTTATACTCTTTTTTTTTTAATTTTAAAAATTGGAAATTTTTTGACTAACTACTAACTATGGCTCTATAAGATGATGTTAGCACAATATATTTGCATAAATGGCAATAGCCTATTTTTCGAATTTTAGAAATTGGAAATTTTGCCATTTTTCGAAAAAATTCATATAGTCCCCCGTAGGGAAATTTTAGAAAAATGGCCAAATTTCGACCCTTTCATTTTTTGACATAACTCGTTACTATGGCTTTATAGGATGATGTTAACACAAAATATGTGCATAAATGGCAATATTATAGCATAATTATTGAATTTTAAAAATTGGGAATTTTTGCCATTCTTCGAAAAAATTCCTATATATAATAATAACAATATATGTGCATAAATGGCAATATTATAACATAATTATTGAATTTTAAAAAGTGGAAAATTTTGACATTTTTCGAAAAAAATCATATAGTCCCCCGCAGGGAAATTTTCGAAAAAAGGCCAAATTTCGATCCTTTTATATATAGGATGATCTATAAGATGATGTTAACACAATATATGTGCATAAATGGCAATTTTATAGCCTAATTATTGAATTTTAAAAGGTGGACATTTTGGTTAATTTTCGAAAAAATTTCTGTGGCCCCCCCGGAGGAAAATTTTCGAAAAATTGCCAAATTTCAACCCATTTATTTTTTGACATAACTCGTTACCATGGCTCTATAAGATGATGTTAGCACAATATATTTGCATAAATGGTAATATTATAGCATAATTATTGAATTTTAAAAAGTGGAAATTGTTTACATTTTCAATAAAATTCCTATGGTCCCCCGCGTGAAAGTTTTCGAAAAATGACCAAATTTCGACCCTTTTATTTTTTGTCATAACTAGTTACTATGGCTCTATAAGATGATGTTAACACAATATATTTGCATAAATGCCAATATTAAAGCATAATTATTGAATTTAAAAAAGTGGAAATTTTGGCCAATTTTTGAAAAAATTCCTATTGTCCTCCGCAGGGAAATTTTTGAAAAATGGCCAAATTTCGACCCTTTTATTTTTTGACTTAACTAGTTACTATGGGTCTATAAGATGATGTTAGCAAAATATATGTGTATAAATGGCAATATTATAGCAGAATTTTTTAATTTTAAAAAGTGGAAATTGTTTCCATTTTTCAATAAAATTCCTATGGTCCCCCGCGTGAAAGTTTTCGAAAAATGACCAAATTTCGACCCTTTTATTTTTTGACATAACTAGTTACTATGGCTCTATAAGATGATGTTTGCACAATATATTTGCATAAATGGCAAAATTATAGCATAATTTTCGAATCATAGAAAGTGGACATTTTGGCAATTTTTCGAAAAAAATTTTCTATGGTCCCCCGCAGGAAAATTTTCGAAAAATGGCCAAATTTCAACCCTTTTATTTTTTGACATAACTCGTTACTATGCTTCTATAATATGATGTTAGCAGAATATATCTGTATAAATGGCAATATTATAGCATAATTTTCGAATTTTGAAAAGTGGAAATTTTAGCCAATTTTTGAAAAAATTCCTATGGTCCCCCGCATCGAAATTTTCGGAAATTGTCCAAATTTCAACACTTTTATTTTATGACATAACTAGTTATATGGCTCTATAAGATGATGTTAGCACAATATATTTGCATAAATGGTAATATTTGAATTAATTAAACATAATTATTGAATTTTAAAAAATGGGAATTTATTTGCCATTTTTCGAAAAATTTCCTATGGTCCCCTCCAGGGGGAAAAAATGGCCAAATTTAAACCCTTTTATTTGTTGACATAACTAGTTACTATGGCTCTATAAGATGATGTTAGCACAATATATTTGCATAAATGGCAATATTATAGCCTAATTATAGAATTTTTAAACTTTGAAATTTTGGCCATTTTTCGAAAAAATTCCTATGGTCCCTACAGGGAAATTGTCGAAAAATGGCAAGATTGTGGAAAATGTTTGCCATTTTCGACACTTTTATATTTTGACATAAGTAGTTGCTATGGCTCTATATGATGTTGTTAGGACAATATATGTGCATAAATGGCAATATTATAGCCTAATTATTGAATTTTAAAAGGTGGAAATTTTGGTTATTTTTTGAAAAAATTCCTGTGGTCTCCCATAGGAAAATTTTCAAAAAAAATGTCCAAATTTCGACCCTTTTTTTTATGACATAACTAGTTACTATGGCTCAATAGGATGATGTTAACACAATATATTTGCATAAATGCCAATATTATAGCATAATTATTGAATTTTAAAAAGTGGAAATTTTGGCCATTTTTCCAAAAAATTCCTTTGGTCACCCGCAGGGAAATTTTCGAAAAATGGCAAAATTTCGACCCTGTTATTTTTTGACATAACTAGTTACTATGGCTCTATAAGATGATGTTAGCACAATATATGTGCATAAATGGCAATATTATAGCCTAATTATAGACTTTAAAAAATTGGAACTTTTTGCTATTTTTCGAAAAAATTCCTATGGTCCCCCACAGGGAAATTTTCGCAAAAATGGCGAAATTTCAAACCTTTTATATTTTGACATAAGTAGTGTCTATGGCTCTATGAGATGATGTTAGCACAATATATGTGCATAAATGGCAATATTATAGCATAATTATTGAATGTTAAAAAGAGGAAATTTTTTCCATTTTTCGACCCTTTTGTTTTTTGACATAACTAGTTGCTATGACTCTATAAGATGATGTTAGCACAATATATGTGCATAAATGGCAATATTATAACATAATATTGGAATTTTAGAAAGTGGAAATTTTGGTCATTTTTCGAAAATAAATTTCTATGGTCTCCCACAGGGAAATTTTCGAAAAATGGCCAAATTTCGACCCTTTTATTTTTTGACAAAACTAGTTACGATGGCTCTATAAGATGATGTTAACACAATATATGTGCATAAATGGCAATATTATAGCCTAATTATTGAATTTTAAAAGGTGGAAATTTTGGTTATTTGTTGAAAAAATTCCTGTGGTCGACCGTAGGAAAATTTTCGAAAAATTTCCAAATTTCTACCCTTTTTTTGACATAACTAGTTACTATGGCTCTATAGGATGATGTTAGCACAATATATTTGCATAAATGGCAATATTATAGCATAATTTTCGAATTTTAAAAGGTGGTAATTTTGTCTATTTTTCGAAAAAACTTCCTATGGTCCCCCGCAGGGAAATTTTCGGAAAATGGCCAAATTTCGACCCTTTTATTTTTTGACATAACTAGTTACTATGGCTCTATAAGATGATGTTAGCACAATATATTTGCATAAATGGCAATGTTATAGCATAATTTTCGAATTTTTTAAAAAGTAGAAATTTTTGCCATTTTTCGAAAAAATTCCTATGGTCCCCCACAGGGAAATTTTCGAAAAATGGCCAAATTTCAACCCTTTTTATTTTTTGAGATAACTAGTTACTAGCGCAATATTATAGCATCTATATATAAATTATGGTTAATTCTGACATAGGCGAGCACAATGCAAAAACTTCGGTACAAATCTCCGCCTTGGATACCTACCTTATCTATCTCAGATGTACCGCGAAACGTAGATTTGATAACATTATGTGCAGTTCGACGCTATTTTTCCATATTTCTATCTTAGCAAGATATTATAAAGAGTTTTTTAACAACATTTATGATTTCAACAGTAGATTTTCTACTCAATTTCAATTCTTGGCGGTCAAGTTATTTCCGGGTTTATGATAAGTTCATCTTGCAGCAACTTGGTTTCAACTATTTTCTCCCTTTCTACACAAGGGAGCAGTTAAAATAATAGATTTGACCCTAAAGGTGACTGCAAACAGGCACTTTCCATCAATCAATACAGTGTCCCTTTGGAAGACGGAAGAAAAATACTACTATAGTAGGACTGGAGCTTAAGTTGGACATTAGTCATAGCCATTTTAGTTTTTTGTTTATTTTAGGAACGGACCGCGCGTGTGAAAGGTACAGTAGTTAAAAAATAAAAATTATACTGCAAATTAATAAAGATCAAATTAAATATACGCCATAAAGAATCGGAATATATTGTGGGGTGGAATATTATTATAAAATTACATAGGGAGATTTGATGATAAGACATTAATCGAGTGAAATCCCGATAGCTGAGTTTTATTAAGTAAGCTGGCAGGAATAACTGTAGGCTGTCTGTGTCCCGTTAGGACCGAGATGTCTGCCCATGTTGCAAGCCGTAATGTCTTCTTTCTTGGGCCGAAACGGCCCACTCTGTCGCGGCAGTTAGTTTCAAAAGATGTTTAAATTAAATAATGTATTAATACTTATTAGGATGATATTTATTTGAATAAACGCCTCTCCAATAAAACATCACTTTGAATAATAATTCCCCCCCCCCCCCCAACCCAACTATCTAATAAACGTCCATCCCATCCACATTTATACTATTTGTAGTAGAATTCATCGCACTGTTATCTATAATTTACCAAGCATTTGTTATTCTTTTTTACCACTTTTCATATCTATTAGAGGATTTCATTTGATTATAAATGTTACTATATTATTAAAACTAACAAATTTAACTTATATCCCTCGAACAAGCACCTCCCTCAAATGAACTCCGCCTCCCCACCTCCGCCCTATAAGGGCCCTACCAAATAATAAAGACTATACTTTAAAATGTTATTAATCATCTAAGACACTTTGAAACAGAATAGTTTAGTTTTACGAATGTCAAGCATTTTCAATAATGGTAACCGACAGAAAACGTACAAAAAGAACATTATCATTCCGAGAACCATCGTCTACACTTCCTAGAGGGGGAGCGAGCGAAGCGAGCTCACCCTCTAGTAATTATTTAATTTTAAAAAGTGGAATATTTTGGGCATTTTTTGACATAACTAGTTACTATGTCTCTATAAGGTGATGTTAGCACAATATATGTGCATAAATGACAATATTATAGCATAATTTATGAATTTTAGAAAGTGGAAATTTTGGCCATTTTTCGACCCTTTTATTTTTTGACATAACTAGTTACTATGGCTCTATAAGATGATGTTAACACAATATATTTGGATAAATGGCAATATTATAGCATAATTATTTGAATTTTTTTAAAAGTGGAAATTTTTGCTATTTTTCGAAAAAAATTCCTATGGTCCCCACAAGAAAATTTCCGAAAAAGTGCCAATTTTCAACCCTTTTATTTTTTGACATCACTAGTTTACTATGGCTCTATAAGATTATGTGAACACAATATATGTGCATAAATGGCAATATTATAGCCTAATTATTGAATTTTAAAAAGTGGAAATTTTTGCCATTTTTCAAAAAACTTCCTATGATCCCCCGCATGGGAATTTTCAAAAAAATTTTTAAAATTTCGACCCTTTTATTTTTTTAACTATGGCTCTATAACATGATGTTAGCACAATATATTTGCATAAATGGCAATATTATAGCATAATTTTCGAATTTTAGAAATTGGAAATTTTGTCCATTTTCGAAAAAATTCCTATGGTCCCACGCAGGAAAATTTTTGAACAATTGTCAAATTTCAACCCTTTTAATTTTTGATATAATTCGTTACTATGGCTCTATAAGATGATGTTAGCAAAATATATCTGTATAAATGGCAATATTAAAGCATAATTATTTAATTTTAAAAAGTGGAAAATGTTGCCATTTTTCGACCCTTTTATTTTTTGACATAACTAGTTGCTATGTCTCTATAAGATGATGTTAGCACAATATATTTGCATAAATGGCAATATTATAGAATAAATTTCGAATTTTAAAAAGTGGAAATTTTTGCCATTTTTCAAAAAAAATCCCATGGTCCCCCGCATGAAAATTTTCGAAAAATGGCCAAATTTCGACCCTTTTATTTTTTGACATAACTAGTAACTATGGCTCTATAACATGATGTTAGCACAATATATTTGTAAAAATGGCAATATTATAGCATAATTTTCGAATTTTAGAAATTGGAAATGTTGTCCATTTTTCGAAAAAAATCCTATGGTCCTCCGTAGGAAAATTTTTGAAAAATGGCCAAATTTCAACCCTTTTATTTTTTGACATAATTCGTTACTATGGCTCTAAAATATGATGTTAGCAAAATATATCTGTATAAATGGCAATATTTTAGCATAATTATTTAATTTTTAAAAGTGGAAAATGTTGCCATTTTTCGACCATTTTATTTTTTTGACATAACTAGTTTAGATGGCTCTATAAGATTATGTTAACACAATATATGTGCATAAATGGCAATATTATAACATAATTATTGAATTTCAAACGGTGGAAATTTTGGTTATTTTTTCGAAAATATTTCTGTGGTCCCCCGGAGGAAAATTTTCGAAAAATGGCCATATTTCGACCCTTTTATTTTTTGACATAACTAGTAACTATGGCTCTATAAGATGATGTTAGCACAATATATTTGCATAAATGGCAATATTATAGCCTAATTATAGAATTTAAAAAATTGGAAATTTTTGTCATTTTTCGGGAAAATTCCTATGGTCCCCCGCAGGGAAATTTTCGCAAAAATGGCGAAATTTCAAACCTTTTATATTTTGACATAAGTAGTTGCTATGGCTCTATAAGATGATGTCAGCACAATATATGTGCATAAATGGCAATATTATAGCATAATTTTTGAATTTTAAAAAGTGGAAATTTTAGTCATTTTTCGAAAAAATTCCTATGGTCCCCCACCCCAGGGAAATTTTCGCAAAAAATGGCCAAATTTCAACCCTTTTATTTTTTGACATTACTAGTTACTATGGCTCTATAAGATGATGTTAAAACAATATATTTGCATAAATGCCAATATTATAGCATAATTATTGAAAAAGTAGAAATTTTGGTCAGTTTTCGAAAAAATTCCTTTGGTCCCCCACAGGGAAATTTTCGAAAAATGGCCAAATTTCAACCCTTTTATTTTTTGACATTACTAGTTACTATGGCTCTATAAGATGATATTAACACAATATATTTGCATAAATGCCAATATTATAGCATAATTATTGAATTTTAAAAAGTGGAAATTTTGGCCATTTTTCGAAAAAATTCCTATAGTTCCCCGCAGGAAAATTTTCGCAAAAATGGCGAAATTTCAAACCTTTTATATTTTGACATAAGTAGTTACTATGGCTCTATAAGATGATGTTAACACAATATATGTGCATAAATGTCAATATTATAGCATAATTATAGAATTTTAAAAATTGGAAATTTTGGCCATTTTTCGAAAAAATTCCTATGGTCCCCCGCAGGGAAATTTTCACAATATATGTGTATAAATGGCAATATTATAGCATAATTTTTGAATTTTATAGAGTGGAAATTTTGACCATTTTTCGAAAAAAAATCCTATGGTCCCCACAGCGAAATTTTCGAAAAATCGCCAAATTTTGACCCTTTTATTTTTTGACATAACTAGTTACGATGTCTCTATAAGATGATGCTAACACAATATATTTTCATAAATTCCAATATTATAGCATAATTATTGAATTTTAAAAAGTGGAAATTTGGCCATTTTTCGAAAAAAAATCCTATGGTCCCTCGAAGGGAAATTTTCGCAAAAATGGCCAAATTTCAAACCTTTTATTTTTTGACATAACTAGTTACTATGGCTCTATAAAATGATGTTAGCACAATATATTTTCCTAAATGGCAATATTATAGTATAATTTTCGAATTTTAAAAATTGGAAATTTTTGCCATTTTTCGAAAAACAAAATCCTGTGGTCTCCCGCAAATTTCGACCTTTTTATTTTTTGACATAACTAGTTAATATGGCTCTATAAGATGATGTTAGCACAATATATTTCCATAAATGGCAATATTATAGCATAATTTTTTAATTATAAACAATGGAAATTTTAACCATTTTTCGAAAAAAAATCCTATGGTCCCCAGCAGGAAAATCTTTCGAAAAATGGCCAAATTTCGACCCTTTTATTTTTTGACATAACTTGTTACTATGGCTCTATAAGATGATGTTAACACAATATATGTGCATAAATGGCAATATTATAGCATAATTATTTAATTTTAAAAAGTGGAAAATGTTGCCATTTTTCAACCCTTTTGTTTTTTGACATAACTAGTTGCTATGGCTCTATAAGATGATGTTAGCACAATATATGTTCATAAATGGCAATATTATAACATAATTATTATTATACATAATATTGGAAAATTAGAATGTGGAAATTTTTGCCATTTTTCGAAAAAAAATTCCTATGGTCCCCCGCAGGGAAATTTTCGATAAGTGGCCAAATTTCGACCCTTTTATTTTTTGACATAACTAGTTACGATGGCTCTATAAGATGATGTTAACACAATATATGTGCATAAATGGCAATATTATAGCATAAATATTTAATTTTAAAAAGTGGAAAATTTTGCCATTCTTCGAAAAAATAGGAATTTTTTCAAAAAATGGCAAAAATTTCCACTTTTTAAAATTCGAAAATTATGCTATAATATTGCCATTTATGCAAATATATTGTGCTAACATCATCCTATAGAGCCATAGTAACTAGTTATGTCAAAAAAAAAAGGGTCGAAATTTTGACATTTTTCGAAAATTTTCCTACGGGGGACCACAGGAATTTTTTCAAAAAATAACCAAAATTTCCTCCTTTTAAAATTCAATAATTAGGCTATAATATTGCCATTTATGCACATATATTGTGTTAACATCATCTTATAGAGCCATAGTAACTAGTTATGTCAAAAAATAAAAGGGTGAAAATTTGGCCCTTTTTCGAAAATTTCCCTGCGGGGGACCATAGGATTTTTTTTCGAAAAATGGCCAACATTTCCACTTTCTAAAATTCCAGAATTATGTTATAATATTGTCATTTATGCACATATATTGTGCTAACATCATCTTATAGAGCCATAGCAACTAGTTATGTCTAGAAACAAAAGGGTCGAAAAATGGCAAAATTTTCCACTTTTTAAATTCAATAATTATGCTATAATATTGCCATTTATGCACATATATTGTGCTAACATCATCTTACAGAGCCATAGTAACTAGTTATAGCAAAAAATAAAAGGGTCGAAATTTGGCCATTTTTCGAAAATTTTTCTGCGGGGGACCATAGGAATTTTATTGTAAAATGGAATCAATTTCCACTTTTTAAAATTCAAAAATTATGCCATAATATTGCCATTTATACACATATATTTTGCTAACATCATCTTATAGAGCCATAGTAACTAGTTATGTCAAAAAATAAAAGGGTCGAAATTTGGCCATTTTTAGAAAATTTTCCTACGGGGGACCATAGGAATTTTTTCGAAAATGGCAAAAATTACCACTTTTTAAAATTCAATAATTATGCTATAATATGGCCATTTATGCAAATATATTGTTCTAACATCATCTTATAGAGCCATAGTAACTAGTTATGTCAAAAAATAAAAGGGTCGAAATTTGGATATTTTCCGAAAATTTCCCTGCGGGGGACCATAGGAATTTTTTCGAAATATGGCAAAAATTTCCACTTTTTAAAATTCGAAAATTATTCTATAATATTGCCATTTATGCAAATATATTGTGCTAACATCATCCTATAGAACCATAGTAACGAGTTATGTAAAAAAAAAAAGGGTCGAAATTTGGACATTTTTCGAAAATTTTCCTACGGAGGACCACAGGAATTTTTTTCAAAAAATAACCAAAATTGCCACCTGTTAAAATTCAATAATTAGGCTATAATAATGCCATTTATGAACATATATTGTGTTAACATCATCTTATAGAGCCATAGTAACGAGTTATGTAAAAAAAATAAAAGGGTGAAAATTTGGCCATTTTTCGAAAATTTCCCTGCGGGGGACCATAGGATTTTTTTTTTTAAATGGCCAACATTTCCACTTTCTAAAATTCCAAAATTTTGTTATAATATTGCCATTTATGCACATATATTGTGCTAACATCATCTTATAGAGCCATAGCAACTAGTTATGTCTAGAAACAAAAGGGTCGAAAAATAGCAAAAATTTACCACTTTTTAAAATTCAATAATTATGCTATAATATTGCCATTTATGCACATATATTGTGCTAACATCATCTTATAGAGCCATTTTTCCAAAATTTCACTGCGGGGACCATAGGAATTTTTTTCGAAAAAATGGCCAACATTTCCACTTTCTAAAATTCCAAAATTATGTCATCATAGTAACTAGTTACATCAAAAAATAGAAGGATCGAAATTTGGCCATTTTTCGAAAATTTTCCTGCGGGGGACCATAGGAATTTTATTGAAAAATGGAAACAATTTCCACTTTTTAAAATTCAAAAATTATGCCATAATATTGCCATTTATACACATATATTTTGCTAACATCATCTTATAGAGCCATAGTAACTAGTTATGTCAAAAAATAAAAGGGTCGAAATTTGGCAATTTTTAGAAAATTTTCCTGCGGGGGACCATAGGAATTTTTCCGAAAATGGCAAAAATTCCCACTTTTTAAAATTCAATAATTATGCTATAATATGGCCATTTATGCAAATATATTGTTCTAACATCATCTTATAGAGCTATAGTAACTAGTTATGTCAAAAAATAAAAGGGTCGAAATTTGGATATTTTCCGAAAATTTCCCTGCGGGGGACCATAGAAATTTTTTCGAAAAATGGCAAAAATTTCCGCTTTTTAAAATTCGAAAATTATGCTATAATATTGCCATTTATGCAAATATATTGTGCTAACATCATCCTATAGAGCCATAGTAACTAGTTATGTTTAAAAAAAAATGGTTGAAATTTGGACATTTTTCGAAAACTTTCCTACGTAGGACCACAGGAATTTTTTTCAAAAAATAACCAAAATTTCCACCTGTTAAAATTCAATAATTAGGCTATAATAATGCCATTTATGAACATATATTGTGTTAACATCATCTTATAGAGCCATAGTAACGAGTTATGTAAAAAAAATAAAAGGGTGAAAATTTGGCCAGTTTTCGGAAATTTCCCTGCGGGGGACCATAGGATTTTTTTTCTAAAAATGGCCAACATTTCCACTTTCTAAAATTCCAAAATTATGTTATAATATTGCCATTTATGCACATATATTGTGCTAACATCATCTTATAGAGCCATAGCAACTAGTTATGTCTAGAAACAAAAGGGTCGAAAAATGGCAAAAATTTTCCATTTTTTAAAATTCAATAATTATGCTATAATATTGCCATTTATGCAAATATATTGTTCTAACATCATCTTATAGAGCCATAGTAACTAGTTATGTCAAAAAATAAAAGGGTCGAAATTTGGATATTTTCCGAAAATTTCCCTGCGGGGGACCATAGGAATTTTTTCGAAATATGGCAAAAATTTCCACTTTTTAAAATTCGAAAATTATTCTATAATATTGCCATTTATGCAAATATATTGTGCTAACATCATCCTATAGAACCATAGTAACGAGTTATGTAAAAAAAAAAAGGGTCGAAATTTGGACATTTTTCGAAAATTTTCCTACGGAGGACCACAGGAATTTTTTTCAAAAAATAACCAAAATTGCCACCTGTTAAAATTCAATAATTAGGCTATAATAATGCCATTTATGAACATATATTGTGTTAACATCATCTTATAGAGCCATAGTAACGAGTTATGTAAAAAAAATAAAAGGGTGAAAATTTGGCCATTTTTCGAAAATTTCCCTGCGGGGGACCATAGGATTTTTTTTTTTAAATGGCCAACATTTCCACTTTCTAAAATTCCAAAATTTTGTTATAATATTGCCATTTATGCACATATATTGTGCTAACATCATCTTATAGAGCCATAGCAACTAGTTATGTCTAGAAACAAAAGGGTCGAAAAATAGCAAAAATTTTCCACTTTTTAAAATTCAATAATTATGCTATAATATTGCCATTTATGCACATATATTGTGCTAACATCATCTTATAGAGCCATTTTTCCAAAATTTCACTGCGGGGACCATAGGAATTTTTTTCGAAAAAATGGCCAACATTTCCACTTTCTAAAATTCCAAAATTATGTTATAATATTGCCATTTATGCACATATATTGTGCTAACATCATCTTATAGAGCCATAGCAACTAGTTATGTCTAGAAACAAAAGGGTCGAAAAATGGCAAACTTTTCCACTTTTTAAAATTCAATAATTATGCTATAATATTGCCATTTATGTACATATATTGTGCTAACATCATCTTATAGAGCCATAGTAACTAGTTACATCAAAAAATAGAAGGATCGAAATTTGGCCATTTTTCGAAAATTTTCCTACGGGGGACCATAGGAATTTTATTGAAAAATGGAAACAATTTCCACCTTTTAAAATTCAAAAATTATGCCATAATATTGCCATTTATACACATATATTTTGTTAACATCATCTTATAGAGCCATAGTAACTAGTTATGTCAAAAAATAAAAGGGTCGAAATTTGGCCATTTTTAGAAAATTTTCCTGTGGGGGACCATAGGATTTTTTTCGAAAATGGCAAAAATTCCCACTTTTTAAAATTCAATAATTATGCTATAATATGGCCATTTATGCAAATATATTGTTCTAACATCATCTTATAGAGCCATAGTAACTAGTTATGTCAAAAAATAAAAGGGTCGAAATTTGGATATTTTCCGAAAATTTCCCTGCGGGGGATCATAGGAATTTTTTCGAAAAATGGCAAAAATTTCCACTTTTTAAAATTCGAAAATTATGCTATAATATTGCCATTTATGCAAATATATTGTGCTAACATCATCCTATAGAGCCATAGTAACTAGTTATGTAAAAAAAAAAAAGGGTCGAAATTTGGACATTTTTCGAAAATTTTCCTACGGGGGACCACAGGAATTTGTTCACCTTTTAAAATTCAATAATTAGGCTATAATATTGCCATTTATGCACATATATTGTGTTAACATCATCTTATAGAGCCATAGTAACCAGTTATGTCAAAAAATAAAAGGGTGAAAATTTGGCCATTTTTCGAAAATTTCCCTGCGGGGGACCATAGGAATTTTTTTCGAAAAATGGCCAACATTTCCACTTTCTAAAATTCAAAAATTATGTTATAATATTGCCATTTATGCACATATATTGTGCTAACATCATCTTATAGAGCCATAGCAACTAGTTATGTCTAGAAACAAAAGGGTCGAAAAATGGCAAAATTTTCCACTTTTTAAAATTTAATAATTATGCTATAATATGGCCATTTATGCACATATATTGTGCTAACATCTTCTTATAGAGCCATAGTAACTAGTTACATCAAAAAATAAATGGGTCGAAATTTGGGCATTTTTCGAAAATTTTCCTGCGGGGGACCATAGGAATTTTATTGTAAAATGGAATCAATTTCCACTTTTTAAAATTCAAAAATTATGCCATAATATTGCCATTTATACACATATATTTTGCTAACATCATCTTATAGAGCCATAGTAACTAGTTATGTCAAAAAATAAAAGGGTCGAAATTTGGCCATTTTAAAAAAATTTTCCTGCGGGGGAGCATAGGAATTTTTTCGAAAATGGCAAAAATTCCCACTTTTTAAAATTCAATAATTATGCTATAATATGGCCATTTATGCAAATATATTGTTCTAATATCATCTTATAGAGCCATAGTAACTAGTTATGTCAAAAAATAAAAGGGTCGAAATTTGGATATTTTCCGAAAATTTCCCTGCGGTTGACCATAGAAATTTTTTCGAAAAATGGCAAAAATTTCCACTTTTTAAAATTCGAAAATTATGCTATAATATTGCCATTTATGCAAATATATTGTGCTAACATCATCCTATAGAGCCATAGTAACTAGTAATGTCAAAAAAAAGGGTCGAAATTTGGACATTTTTCGAAAATTTTCCTACGGGGGACCACAGGAATTTTTTCAAAAAATAACCAAAATTTCCACCTTTTAAAATTCAATAATTAGGCTATAATATTGCCATTTATGAACATATATTGTGTTAACATCATCTTATAGAGCCATAGTAACGAGTTATGTCAAAAAATAAAAGTGTGAAAATTTGGCCATTTTTCGAAAATTTACCTGCGGGGGACCATAGGAATTTTTTTCGAAAAATGGCCAACATTTCCACTTTCTAAAATTCCAAAATTATGTTATAATATTGCCATTTATGCACATATATTGTGCTAACATCATCTTATAGAGCCATAGCAACTAGTTATGTCTAGAAACAAAAGGGTCGAAAAATGGCAAAATTTTCCACTTTTTAAATTCAATAATTATGCTACAATATTGCCATTTATGCACATATATTGTGCTAACATCATCTTATAGAGCTATAGTAACTAGTTACATCAAAAAATAAAAGGGTCGAAATTTGGCCATTTTTCGAAAATTTTCCTGCGGGAGACCATAGGAATTTTATTGAAAAATGGAAACAATTTCCACTTTTTAAAATTCAAAAATTATGCCATAATATTGCCATTTATACACATATATTTTGCTAACATCATCTTATAGAGCCACGATATTAAGCTATTTTGTGCTCTTTGATGTTTTTGTGTGAAAAGTTTTATCGAAATGCTCAAAATGGTCTAAAACGTCTCCAAATGTGATTTTAAGCACTTTGATGTTTTTGTGTAACAAAGTTTCATCGAAATGCACAAAATGGTCTAAAACGTCTCCAAATGCGATTTGAAGATATTCTTAGCTCTTTGGTGTTTTTATGTTAACAAGTTTTTTCGAAAATCACAAAATGGTCTAAAACAAATGCGATTTGAAGCTATACTGTACACTTTGATGTTTTGTGTGAAAAGTTTTGTCGAAATGCTCAAAATGTTCTAAAACGTTTTTAAATACGATATTAAGCTATTTTGTGCTCTTTGATGTTTTTGTGTGAAAAGTTTTATCGAAATGCTCAAAATTGTCTAAAACGTCTCCAAATGCGATTTGAAGCTATTCTGTACACTTTGATGTTTTGTGTGAAAAGTTTTATCGAAATGCTCAAAATGGTCTAAAACGTTTTCTAATGTGATTTTAAGCACTTAGATGTTTTTCTGTAACCAAGTTTCATCGAAATGCACAAAATGTTCTAAAACGTCTCCAAATGCGATTTGAAGATATTCTTAGCTCTTTGGTGTTTTTATGTTAACAAGTTTTTTCGAAAATCACAAAATGGTCTAAAACGTCTCCAAATGCGATTTGAAGCTATACTGTACACTTTGATGTTTTGTGTGAAAAAGTTTTGTCGAAATGCTCAAAATGGTCTAAAACGTTTTTAAATACGATATTAAGCTATTTTGTGCTCTTTGATGTTTTTGTTTGAAAATTTTTATCGAAATGCTCAAAATTGTCTAAAACGTCTCCAAATGCAATTTGAAGCTATTCTGTACACTTTGATGTTTTGTGTGAAAAGTTTTATCGAAATGCTCAAAATGGTCTAAAACGTTTTCTAATGTGATTTTAAGCACTTAGATGTTTTTCTGTAACCAAGTTTCATCGAAATGCACAAAATGGTCTAAAACGTCTCCAAATGCGATTTGAAGCTATTCTAAGCACTTTGGTGTTTTTATGTTAACAAGTTTTTTCGAAAATCACAAAATGGTCTAAAACGTCTCCAAATGCGATTTGAAGCTATTCTGTACACTTTGATGTTTTGTGTGAAAAAGTTTTGTCGAAATGTTCAAAATGGTCTAAAACGTTTTTAAATACGATATTAAGCTATTTTGTGCTCTTTGATGTTTTTGTGTGAAAAGTTTTATCGAAATGCTCAAAATGGTCTAAAACGGTTTCTAATGTGATTTTAAGCACTTTGATGTTTTTGTGTAACCAAGTTTCATCGAAATGCACAAAATGATCTAAAACGTCTCCAAATGCGATTTGAAGCTATTCTAAGCACTTTGGTGTTTTTGTGTAACCAAGTTTCATCGAAATGCACAAAATGGTCTAAAACGTCTCCTACTGCGATTTGAAGCTATTCTTAGAACTTTGGTATTTTTATGTTAACAAGTTTTTTCGAAAATCATAAAATGGTCTAAAACGTCTCCAAATGCGATTTGAAGCTATTCTAAGCACTTTGGAGTTTTTATGTTAACAAGTTTTTTCGAAAATCACAAAATGGTCTAAAACGTCTCCAAATGCGATTTGAAGCTATTCTGTACACTTTGATGTCTAGTATGAAAAAGTTTTGTCGAAATGCTCAAAATGGTCTAAAACGTTTTCAAATACCATATTAAGCTATTTTGTGCACTTTGCTGTTTTTGTGTGAAAAGTTTTATCGAAATGCTCAAAATGGTCTAAAACGGTTTCAAATATGATTTTAAGCACTTTGATGTTTTTGTGTAACAGAGTTTCATCGAAATGCACAAAATGGTCTAAAACGTCTCCAAATGCGATTTGAAGATATTCTTAGCTCTTTGGTGTTTTTATGTTAACAAGTTTTTTCGAAAATCACAAAATGGTCTAAAACGTCTCCAAATGCGATTTGAAGCTATTCTGTACACTTTGATGTTTTGTGTGAAAAGTTTTGTCGAAATGCTCAAAATGGTCTAAAACGTTTTTAAATACGATATTAAGCTATTTTGTGCTCTTTTATGTTTTTGTGTGAAAAGTTTTATCGAAATGCTCAAAATGGTCTAAAACGGTTTCTATTTTGATTTTAAGCACTTTGATGTTTTTGTGTAACCAAGTTTCATCGAAATGCACAAAATGGTCTAAAACGTCTCCTAATACGATTTGAAGCTATTCTTAGAACTTTGGTATTTTTATGTTAACAAGTTTGTTCGAAAATCAAAAAATTGTCTAAAACGTCTCCAAATGCGATTTGAAGCTATTCTGTACACTTTGATGTTTAGTATGAAAAAGTTTTGTCGAAATGCTCAAAATGGTCTAAAACGTTTTCAAATACCATATTAAGCTATTTTGTGCACTTTGCTGTTTTTGTGTGAAAAGTTTTATCGAAATGCTCAAAATGGTCTAAAACGTCTCCAAATGTGATTTTAAGCACTTTGATGTTTTTGTGTAACAAAGTTTCATCGAAATGCACAAAATAGTCTAAAACGTCTCCAAATGCGATTTGAAGATATTCTTAGCTCTTTGGTGTTTTTATGTTAACAAGTTTTTTCGAAAATCACAAAATGGTCTAAAACGTCTCCAAATGCGATTTGAAGCTATTCTGTACACTTTGATGTTTTGTGTGAAAAGTTTTGTCGAAATGCTCAAAATGGTCTAAAACGTTTTCAAATACGATATTAAGCTATTTTGTGCTCTTTTATGTTTTTGTATGAAAAGTTTTATCGAAATGCTCAAAATGGTCTAAAACGGTTTCTATTTTGATTTTAAGCACTTTGATGTTTTTGTGTAACCAAGTTTCATCGAAATGCACAAAATGGTCTAAAACGTCTCCTAATGCGATTTGAAGCTATTCTTAGAACTTTGGTATTTTTATGTTAACAAGTTTTTTCGAAAATCATAAATTGGTCTAAAACGTCTCCAAATGCAATTTGAAGCTATTCTAAGTACTTTGGAGTTTTTATGTTAACACGTTTTTTCGAAAATCACAAAATGGTCTAAAACGTCTCCAAATGCGATTTGAAGCTATTCTGTACACTTTGATGTTTAGTATGAAAAAGTTTTGTCGAAATGCTCAAAATGGTCTAAAACGTTTTCAAATACCATATTAAGCTATTTTGTGCACTTTGCTGTTTTTGTGTGAAAAGTTTTATCGAAATGCTCAAAATGGTCTAAAACAGTTTCAAATGTGATTTTAAGCACTTTGATGTTTTTGTGTAACAGAGTTTCATCGAAATGCACAAAATGGTCTAAAACGTCTCCAAATGCGATTTGAAGATATTCTTAGCTCTTTGGTGTTTTTATGTTAACAAGTTTTTTCGAAAATCACAAAATGGTCTAAAACGTCTCCAAATGTGATTTGAAGCTATTCTGTACACTTTGATGTTTTGTGTGAAAAGTTTTGTCGAAATGCTCAAAATGGTCTAAAACGTTTTTAAATACGATATTAAGCTATGTTGTGCTCTTTTATGTTTTTGTGTGAAAAGTTTTATCGAAATGCTCAAAATTGTCTAAAACGTCTCCAAATACGATATTAAGCTATTTTGTGCACTTTGATGTTTTGTGTGAAAAGTTTTATCGAAATGCTCAAAATGGTCTAAAACGGTTTCCAATGTGATTTTAAGCACTTTGATGTTTTTGTGTAACCAAGTTTCATCGAAATGCACAAAATGGTCTAATACGTCTCCAGGTGAGATTTGAAGCTATTCTTAGCACTTTGGTGTTTTTATGTTAACAAGTTTTTTAGAAAATTACAAAATGGTCTAAAACGTCTCCAAATGCTATTTGAAGCTATTCTTAGCACTTTGGTGTTTTTATGTCAACAAGTTTTTTCGAAAATCACAAAATGGTCTAAAACGTCTCCAAATGCGATTTGAAGCTATTCTTAGCACTTTGGTGTTTTTATGTTAACAAGTTTTTTCAAAAATCACAAAATGGTTTAAATGTCTCCAAATGAGATTTGAAGCTATTCTGTACACTTTGATGTTTAGTATGAAAAAGTTTTGTCGAAATGCTCAAAATGGTGTAAAACGTTTTCAAATACCATATTAAGCTATTTTGTGCACTTTGCTGTTTTTGTGTGAAAAGTTTTATCGAAATGCTCAAAATAGTCTAAAACGTCTCCAAATGTGATTTTAAGCACTTTGATGTTTTTGTGTAACAAAGTTTCATCGAAATGCACAAAATGGTCTAAAACGTCTCCAAATGCGATTTGAAGGTATTCTTAGCTCTTTGGTGTTTTTAGGTTAACAAGTTTTTTCGAAAATCACAAAATGGTCTAAAACGTCTCCAAATGCGATTTGAAGCTATTCTGTACACTTTGATGTTTTGTGTGAAAAGTTTTGTCGAAATGCTCAAAATGGTCTAAAACGTTTTTAAATACGATATTAAGCTATTTTGTGCTCTTTGATGTTTTTGTGTGAAAAGTTTTATCGAAATGCCAAAAATTGTCTAAAACGTCTCCAAATGCGCTTTGAAGCTATTCTGTACACTTTGATGTTTTGTGTGAAAAGTTTTATCGAAATGCTCAAAATGGTCTAAAACGGTTTCTAATGTGATTTTAAGCACTTAGATGTTTTTCTGTAACCAAGTTTCATCGAAATGCACAAAATGGTCTAAAACGTCTCCAAATGCGATTTGAAGCTATTCTAAGCACTTTGGTGTTTTTATGTTAACAAGTTTTTTCGAAAATCACAAAATGGTCTAAAACGTCTCCAAATGCGATTTGAAGCTATTCTGTACACTTTGAAGTTTTGTGTGAAAAGTTTTATCGAAATGCTCAAAATGGTCTAAAACGGTTTCTAATGTGATTTTAAGCACTTAGATGTTTTTCTGTAACCAAGTTTCATTGAAATGCACAAAATGGTCTAAAACGTCTCCAAATGCGATTTGAAGCTATTCTAAGCACTTTGGTGTTTTTATGTTAACAAGTTTTTTCGAAAATCACAAAAATAATGGTCTAAAACGTCTCCAAATGCGATTTGAAGCTATTCTGTACACTTTGATGTTTTGTGTGAAAAAGTTTTGTCGAAATGTTCAAAATTGTCTAAAACGTCTCCAAATGCGATTTGAAGCTATTCTGTACACTTTGATGTTTTGTGTGAAAAGTTTTATCGAAATGCTCAAAATGGTCTAAAACGGTTTCTAATGTGATTTTAAGCACTTTGATGTTTTTGTGTAACCAAGTTTCATCGAAATGCACAAAATGGTCTAAAACATCTCCAAATGCGATTTGAAGCTATTCTTAAAACTTTGGTATTTTTATGTTGACAAGTTTTTTCGAAAATCATAAAATGGTCTAAAACGTCTCCAAATGCGATTTGAAGCTATTCTAAGCACTTTGGAGTTTTTATGTTTACAAGTTTGTTCGAAAATCAAAAAATGGTTTAAAACGTCTCCAAATGCGATTTGAAGCTATTCTGTACACTTTGATGTTTTGTGTGAAAAGTTTTGTCGAAATGCTCAAAATGGTCTAAAACGTTTTCAAATACCATATTAAGCTATTTTGTGCACTTTGCTGTTTTTGTGTGAAAAGTTTTATCGAAATGCTCAAAATGGTCTAAAACGTCTCCAAATGTGATTTTAAGCACTTTGATGTTTTTGTGTAACAAAGTTTCATCGAAATGCACAAAATGGTCTAAAACGTCTCCAAATGCGATTTGAAGATATTCTTAGCTCTTTGGTGTTTCTATGTTAACAAGTTTTTTCGAAAATCACAAAATGGTCTAAAACGTCTCAAAATGCGATTTGAAGCTATTCTGTACACTTTGATGTTTTGTGTGAAAAGTTTTGTCGAAATGCTCAAAATGGTCTAAAACGTTTTTAAATACGATATTAAGCTATTTTGTGCTCTTTTATGTTTTTGTGTGAAAAGTTTTATCGAAATGCTCAAAATTGTCTAAAACGGTTTTTAATGTGATTTTAAGCACTTTGATGTTTTTGTGTAACCAAGTTTCATCGAAATGCACAAAATGATCTAAAACGTCTCCAAATGCGATTTGAAGCTATTCTAAGCACTTTGGTGTTTTTGTGTAACCAAGTTTCATCGAAATGCACAAAATGGTCTAAAACGTCTCCTACTGCGATTTGAAGCTATTCTTAGAACTTTGGTATTTTTATGTTAACAAGTTTTTTCGAAAATCATAAAATGGTCTAAAACGTCTCCAAATGCGATTTGAAGCTATTCTAAGCACTTTGGAGTTTTTATGTTAACAAGTTTTTTCGAAAATCACAAAATGATCTAAAACGTCTCCAAATGCGATTTGAAGCTATTCTGTACACTTTGATGTCTAGTATGAAAAAGTTTTGTCGAAATGCTCAAAATGGTCTAAAACGTTTTCAAATACCATATTAAGCTATTTTGTGCACTTTGCTGTTTTTGTGTGAAAAGTTTTATCGAAATGCTCAAAATGGTCTAAAACGGTTTCAAATATGATTTTAAGCACTTTGATGTTTTTGTGTAACAGAGTTTCATCGAAATGCACAAAATGGTCTAAAACGTCTCCAAATGCGATTTGAAGATATTCTTAGCTCTTTGGTGTTTTTATGTTAACAAGTTTTTTCGAAAATCACAAAATGGTCTAAAACGTCTCCAAATGCGATTTGAAGCTATTCTGTACACTTTGATGTTTTGTGTGAAAAGTTTTGTCGAAATGCTCAAAATGGTCTAAAACGTTTTTAAATACGATATTAAGCTATTTTGTGCTCTTTTATGTTTTTGTGTGAAAAGTTTTATCGAAATGCTCAAAATTGTCTAAAACGTCTCCAAATGCGATTTGAAGCTATTCTGTACACTTTGATGTTTTGTGTGAAAAGTTTTATCGAAATGCTCAAAATGGTCTAAAACGGTTTCTAATGTGATTTTAAGCACTTTGATGTTTTTGTGTAAGAGAGTTTCATCGAAATGCACAAAATTGTCTAAAACGTCTCCAAATGCGATTTGAAGCTATTCTGTACACTTTGATGTTTTTTGTGAAAAGTTTTATCGAAATGCTCAAAATGGTCTAAAACGGTTTCAAATGTGATTTTAAGCACTTTGATGTTTTTGTGTAACAGAGTTTCATCGAAATGCACAAAATGGTCTAAAACGTCTCCAAATGCGATTTGAAGATATTCTTAGCTCTTTGGTGTTTTTATGTTAACAAGTTTTTTCGAAAATCACATAATGGTCTAAAACGTCTCCAAATTCGATTTGAAGCTATTCTGTACACTTTGATGTTTTGTGTGAAAAGTTTTGTCGAAATGCTCAAAATGGTCTAAAACGTTTTTAAATACGATATTAAGCTATTTTGTGCTCTTTTATGTTTTTGTGTGAAAAGTTTTATCGAAATGCTCAAAATTGTCTAAAAAGTCTCCAAATGCGATTTGAAGCTATTCTGTACACTTTGATGTTTTGTGTGAAAAGTTTTATCGAAATGCTCAAAATGGTCTAAAACGGTTTCTAATGTGATTTTAAGCACTTTGATGTTTTTGTGTAACAGAGTTTCATCGAAATGCACAAAATTGTCTAAAACGTCTCCAAATGCGATTTGAAGCTATTCTGTACACTTTGATGTTTTGTGTGAAAAGTTTTATCGAAATGCTCAAAATGGTCTAAAACGGTTTCAAATGTGATTTTAAGCACTTTGATGTTTTTGTGTAACAGAGTTTCATCGAAATGCATAAAATGGTCTAAAACGTCTCCAAATGCGATTTGAAGATATTCTTAGCTCTTTGGTGTTTTTATGTTAACAAGTTTTTTCGAAAATCACAAAATGGTCTAAAACGTCTCCAAATGCGATTTGAAGCTATTCTGTACACTTTGATGTTTTGTGTGAAAAAGTTTTGTCGAAATGTTCAAAATGGTCTAAACCGTTTTTAAATACGATATTAAGCTATTTTGTGCTCTTTGATGTTTTTGTGTGAAAAGTTTTATCGAAATGCTCAAAATTGTCTAAAACGTCTCCAAATGCGATTTGAAGCTATTCTGTACACTTTGATGTTTTGTGTAACAAAGTTTTATCGAAATGCTCAAAATGGTCTAAAACGGTTTCTAATGTGATTTTAAGCACTTTGATGTTTTTGTGTAACAGAGTTTCATAGAAATGCACAAAATTGTCTAAAACGTCTCCAAATGCGATTTGAAGCTATTCTGTACACTTTGATGTTTTGTGTGAAAAGTTTTATCGAAATGCTCAAAATGGTCTAAAACGGTTTCAAATGTGATTTTAAGCACTTTGATGTTTTTGTGTAACAGAGTTTCATCGAAATGCACAAAATGGTCTAAAACGTCTCCAAATGCGATTTGAAGATATTCTTAGCTCTTTGGTGTTTTTATGTTAACAAGTTTTTTCGAAAATCACAAAATGGTCTAAAACGTCTCCAAATGCGATTTGAAGCTATTCTGTACACTTTGATGTTTTGTGTGAAAAAGTTTTGTCGAAATGTTCAAAATGGTCTAAAACGTTTTTAAATACGATATTAAGCTATTTTGTGCTCTTTGATGTTTTTGTGGGAAAAGTTTTATCGAAATGCTCAAAATGGTCTAAAACGGTTTCTATTTTGATTTTAAGCACTTTGATGTTTTTGTGTAACCAAGTTTCATCGAAATGCACAAAATGGTCTAAAACGTCTCCTAATGCGATTTGAAGCTATTCTTAGAACTTTGGTATTTTTATGTTAACAAGTTTTTTCGAAAATCATAAAATGGTCTAAAACGTCTCCAAATGCAATTTGAAGCTATTCTAAGCACTTTGGAGTTTTTATGTTAACAAGTTTTTTCGAAAATCACAAAATGGTCTAAAACGTCTCCAAATGCGATTTGAAGCTATTCTGTACACTTTGATGTTTAGTATAAAAAAGTTTTGTCGAAATGCTCAAAATGGTCTAAAACGGTTTCAAATGTGATTTTAAGCACTTTGATGTTTTTGTGTAACAGAGTTTCATCGAAATGCACAAAATGGTCTAAAACGTCTCCAAATGCGATTTGAAGATATTCTTAGCTCTTTGGTGTTTTTATGTTAACAAGTTTTTTCGAAAATCACAAAATGGTCTAAAACGTCTCCAAATGCGATTTGAAGCTATTCTGTACACTTTGATGTTTTGTGTGAAAAAGTTTTGTCGAAATGTTCAAAATGGTCTAAAACGTTTTTAAATACGATATTAAGCTATTTTGTGCTCTTTGATGTTTTTGTGTGAAAAGTTTTATCGAAATGCTCAAAATGGTCTAAAACGGTTTCTAATGTGATTTTAAGCACTTTGATGTTTTTGTGTAACCAAGTTTCATCGAAATGCACAAAATGGTCTAAAACGTCTCCTAATGCGATTTGAAGCTATTCTTAAAACTTTGGTATTTTTATGTTAACAAGTTTTTTCAAAAATCAGAAAATGGTCTAAAACGTCTCCAAATGCGATTTGAAGCTATTCTAAGCACTTTGGAGTTTTTATGTTAACAAGTTTGTTCGAAAATCAAAAAATGGTTTAAAACGTCTCCAAATGCGATTTGAAGCTATTCTGTACACTTTGATGTTTTGTGTGAAAAGTTTTGTCGAAATGCTCAAAATGGTCTAAAACGTTTTCAAATACCATATTAAGCTATTTTGTGCACTTTGCTGTTTTTGTGTGAAAAGTTTTATCGAAATGCTCAAAATGGTCTAAAACGTCTCCAAATGTGATTTTAAGCACTTTGATGTTTTTGTGTAACAAAGTTTCATCGAAATGCACAAAATGGTCTAAAACGTCTCCAAATGCGATTTGAAGCTATTCTGTACACTTTGATGTTTTGTGTGAAAAGTTTTATCGAAATGCTCAAAATGGTCTAAAACGGTTTCTAATGTGATTTTAAGCACTTTGATGTTTTTGTGTAACAGAGTTTCATCGAAATGCACAAAATTGTCTAAAACGTCTCCAAATGCGATTTGAAGCTATTCTGTACACTTTGATGTTTTGTGTGAAAAGTTTTATCGAAATGCTCAAAATGGTCTAAAACGGTTTCAAATGTGATTTTAAGCACTTTGATGTTTTTGTGTAACAGAGTTTCATCGAAATGCGCAAAATGGTCTAAAACGTCTCCAAATGCGATTTGAAGATATTCTTAGCTCTTTGTTGTTTTTAAGTTAACAAGTTTTTTCGAAAATCACATAATGGTCTAAAACGTCTCCAAATTCGATTTGAAGCTATTCTGTACACTTTGATGTTTTGTGTGAAAAGTTTTGTCGAAATGCTCAAAATGGTCTAAAACGTTTTTAAATACGATATTAAGCTATTTTGTGCTCTTTTATGTTTTTGTGTGAAAAGTTTTATCGAAATGCTCAAAATTGTCTAAAACGTCTCCAAATGCGATTTGAAGCTATTCTGTACACTTTGATGTTTTGTGTGAAAAGTTTTATCGAAATGCTCAAAATGGTCTAAAACGGTTTCTAATGTGATTTTAAGCACTTTGATGTTTTTGTGTAACAGAGTTTCATCGAAATGCACAAAATTGTCTAAAACGTCTCCAAATGCGATTTGAAGCTATTCTGTACACTTTGATGTTTTTTGTGAAAAGTTTTATCGAAATGCTCAAAATGGTCAAAAACGGTTTCAAATGTGATTTTAAGCACTTTGATGTTTTTGTGTAACAGAGTTTCATCGAAATGCACAAAATGGTCTAAAACGTCTCCAAATGCGATTTGAAGATATTCTTAGCTCTTTGGTGTTTTTATGTTAACAAGTTTTTTCGAAAATCACAAAATGGTCTAAAACGTCTCCAAATGCGATTTGAAGCTATTCTGTACACTTTGATGTTTTGTGTGAAAAAGTTTTGTCGAAATGTTCAAAATGGTCTAAAACGTTTTTAAATACGATATTAAGCTATTTTGTGCTCTTTGATGTTTTTGTGTGAAAAGTTTTATCGAAATGCTCAAAATTGTCTAAAACGGTTTCTATTTTGATTTTAAGCACTTTGATGTTTTTGTGTAACCAAGTTTCATCGAAATGCACAAAATGGTCTAAAACGTCTCCTAATGCGATTTGAAGCTATTCTTAGAACTTTGGTATTTTTATGTTAACAAGTTTTTTCGAAAATCATAAAATGGTCTAAAACGTCTCCAAATGCGATTTGAAGCTATTCTAAGCACTTTGGAGTTTTTATGTTAACAAGTTTTTTCGAAAATCACAAAATGGTCTAAAACGTCTCCAAATGCGATTTGTAGCTATTCTGTACACTTTGATGTTTAGTATGAAAAAGTTTTGTCGAAATGCTCAAAATGGTCTAAAACGTTTTCAAATACCATATTAAGCTATTTTGTGCACTTTGCTGTTTTTGTGTGAAAAGTTTTATCGAAATGCTCAAAATGGTCTAAAACGTCTCCAAATGTGATTTTAAGCACTTTGATGTTTTTGTGTAACAAAGTTTCATCGAAATGCACAAAATAGTCTAAAACGTCTCCAAATGCGATTTGAAGATATTCTTAGCTCTTTGGTGTTTTTATGTTAACAAGTTTTTTCGAAAATCACAAAATGGTCTAAAACGTCTCCAAATGCGATTTGAAGCTATTCTGTACACTTTGATGTTTTGTGTGAAAAGTTTTGTCGAAATGCTCAAAATGGTCTAAAACGTTTTCAAATACGATATTAAGCTATTTTGTGCTCTTTTATGTTTTTGTATGAAAAGTTTTATCGAAATGCTCAAAATGGTCTAAAACGTCTCCAAATGTGATTTTAAGCACTTTGATGTTTTTGTGTAACAAAGTTTCATCGAAATGCACAAAATAGTCTAAAACGTCTCCAAATGCGATTTGAAGATATTCTTAGCTCTTTGGTGTTTTTATGTTAACAAGTTTTTTCGAAAATCACAAAATGGTCTAAAACGTCTCCAAATGCGATTTGAAGCTATTCTGTACACTTTGATGTTTTGTGTGAAAAGTTTTGTCGAAATGCTCAAAATGGTCTAAAACGTTTTCAAATACGATATTAAGCTATTTTGTGCTCTTTTATGTTTTTGTATGAAAAGTTTTATCGAAATGCTCAAAATGGTCTAAAACGGTTTCTATTTTGATTTTAAGCACTTTGATGTTTTTGTGTAACCAAGTTTCATCGAAATGCACAAAATGGTCTAAAACGTCTCCTAATGCGATTTGAAGCTATTCTTAGAACTTTGGTATTTTTATGTTAACAAGTTTTTTCGAAAATCATAAAATGGTCTAAAACGTCTCCAAATGCGATTTGAAGCTATTCTAAGCACTTTGGAGTTTTTATGTTAACAAGTTTGTTCGAAAATCAAAAAATGGTTTAAAACGTCTCCAAATGCGATTTGAAGCTATTCTGTACACTTTGATGTTTTGTGTGAAAAGTTTTGTCGAAATGCTCAAAATGGTCTAAAACGTTTTCAAATACCATATTAAGCTATTTTGTGCACTTTGCTGTTTTTGTGTGAAAAGTTTTATCGAAATGCTCAAAATGGTCTAAAACGTCTCCAAATGTGATTTTAAGCACTTTGATGTTTTTGTGTAACAAAGTTTCATCGAAATGCACAAAATGGTCTAAAACGTCTCCAAATGCGATTTGAAGCTATTCTGTACACTTTGATGTTTTGTGTGAAAAGTTTTATCGAAATGCTTAAAATGGTCTAAAACGGTTTCTAATGTGATTTTAAGCACTTTGATGTTTTTGTGTAACAGAGTTTCATCGAAATGCACAAAATTGTCTAAAACGTCTCCAAATGCGATTTGAAGCTATTCTGTACACTTTGATGTTTTGTGTGAAAAGTTTTATCGAAATGCTCAAAATGGTCTAAAACGGTTTCAAATGTGATTTTAAGCACTTTGATGTTTTTGTGTAACAGAGTTTCATCGAAATGCACAAAATGGTCTAAAACGTCTCCAAATGCGATTTGAAGATATTCTTAGCTCTTTGTTGTTTTTAAGTTAACAAGTTTTTTCGAAAATCACATAATGGTCTAAAACGTCTCCAAATTCGATTTGAAGCTATTCTGTACACTTTGATGTTTTGTGTGAAAAGTTTTGTCGAAATGCTCAAAATGGTCTAAAACGTTTTTAAATACGATATTAAGCTATTTTGTGCTCTTTTATGTTTTTGTGTGAAAAGTTTTATCGAAATGCTCAAAATTGTCTAAAACGTCTCCAAATGCGATTTGAAGCTATTCTGTACACTTTGATGTTTTGTGTGAAAAGTTTTATCGAAATGCTCAAAATGGTCTAAAACGGTTTCTAATGTGATTTTAAGCACTTTGATGTTTTTGTGTAACAGAGTTTCATCGAAATGCACAAAATTGTCTAAAACGTCTCCAAATGCGATTTGAAGCTATTCTGTACACTTTGATGTTTTTTGTGAAAAGTTTTATCGAAATGCTCAAAATGGTCTAAAACGGTTTCAAATGTGATTTTAAGCACTTTGATGTTTTTGTGTCACAGAGTTTCATCGAAATGCACAAAATGGTCTAAAACGTCTCCAAATGCGATTTGAAGATATTCTTAGCTCTTTGGTGTTTTTATGTTAACAAGTTTTTTCGAAAATCACAAAATGGTCTAAAACGTCTCCAAATGCGATTTGAAGCTATTCTGTACACTTTGATGTTTTGTGTGAAAAAGTTTTGTCGAAATGGTCAAAATGGTCTAAAACGTTTTTAAATACGATATTAAGCTATTTTGTGCTCTTTGATGTTTTTGTGTGAAAAGTTTTATCGAAATGCTCAAAATTGTCTAAAACGGTTTCTATTTTGATTTTAAGCACTTTGATGTTTTTGTGTAACCAAGTTTCATCGAAATGCACAAAATGGTCTAAAACGTCTCCTAATGCGATTTGAAGCTATTCTTAGAACTTTGGTATTTTTATGTTAACAAGTTTTTTCGAAAATCATAAAATGGTCTAAAACGTCTCCAAATGCGATTTGAAGCTATTCTAAGCACTTTGGAGTTTTTATGTTAACAAGTTTTTTCGAAAATCACAAAATGGTCTAAAACGTCTCCAAATGCGATTTGTAGCTATTCTGTACACTTTGATGTTTAGTATGAAAAAGTTTTGTCGAAATGCTCAAAATGGTCTAAAACGTTTTCAAATACCATATTAAGCTATTTTGTGCACTTTGCTGTTTTTGTGTGAAAAGTTTTATCGAAATGCTCAAAATGGTCTAAAACGTCTCCAAATGTGATTTTAAGCACTTTGATGTTTTTGTGTAACAAAGTTTCATCGAAATGCACAAAATAGTCTAAAACGTCTCCAAATGCGATTTGAAGATATTCTTAGCTCTTTGGTGTTTTTATGTTAACAAGTTTTTTCGAAAATCACAAAATGGTCTAAAACGTCTCCAAATGCGATTTGAAGCTATTCTGTACACTTTGATGTTTTGTGTGAAAAGTTTTGTCGAAATGCTCAAAATGGTCTAAAACGTTTTCAAATACGATATTAAGCTATTTTGTGCTCTTTTATGTTTTTGTATGAAAAGTTTTATCGAAATGCTCAAAATGGTCTAAAACGTCTCCAAATGTGATTTTAAGCACTTTGATGTTTTTGTGTAACAAAGTTTCATCGAAATGCACAAAATAGTCTAAAACGTCTCCTAATGCGATTTGAAGCTATTCTTAGAACTTTGGTATTTTTATGTTAACAAGTTTTTTCGAAAATCATAAAATGGTCTAAAACGTCTCCAAATGCAATTTGAAGCTATTCTAAGTACTTTGGAGTTTTTATGTTAACACGTTTTTTCGAAAATCACAAAATGGTCTAAAACGTCTCCAAATGCGATTTGAAGCTATTCTGTACACTTTGATGTTTTGTGTGAAAAGTTTTGTCGAAATGCTCAAAATGGTCTAAAACGTTTTTAAATACGATATTAAGCTATTTTGTGCTCTTTTATGTTTTTGTGTGAAAAGTTTTATCGAAATGCTCAAAATTGTCTAAAACGTCTCCAAATACGATATTAAGCTATTTTGTGCACTTTGATGTTTTGTGTGAAAAGTTTTATCGAAATGCTCAAAATGGTCTAAAACGGTTTCCAATGTGATTTTAAGCACTTTGATGTTTTTGTGTAACCAAGTTTCATCGAAATGCACAAAATGGTCTAATACGTCTCCAAGTGCGATTTGAAGCTATTCTTAGCACTTTGGTGTTTTTATGTTAACAAGTTTTTTAGAAAATTACAAAATGGTCTAAAACGTCTCCAAATGCTATTTGAAGCTATTCTTAGCACTTTGGTGTTTTTATGTCAACAAGTTTTTTCGAAAATCACAAAATGGTCTAAAACGTCTCCAAATGCGATTTGAAGCTATTCTTAGCACTTTGGTGTTTTTATGTTAACAAGTTTTTTCAAAAATCACAAAATGGTTTAAATGTCTCCAAATGAGATTTGAAGCTATTCTGTACACTTTGATGTTTAGTATGAAAAAGTTTTGTCGAAATGCTCAAAATGGTGTAAAACGTTTTCAAATACCATATTAAGCTATTTTGTGCACTTTGCTGTTTTTGTGTGAAAAGTTTTATCGAAATGCTCAAAATAGTCTAAAACGTCTCCAAATGTGATTTTAAGCACTTTGATGTTTTTGTGTAACAAAGTTTCATCGAAATGCACAAAATGGTCTAAAACGTCTCCAAATGCGATTTGAAGATATTCTTAGCTCTTTGGTGTTTTTAGGTTAACAAGTTTTTTCGAAAATCACAAAATGGTCTAAAACGTCTCCAAATGCGATTTGAAGCTATTCTGTACACTTTGATGTTTTGTGTGAAAAGTTTTGTCGAAATGCTCAAAATGGTCTAAAACGTTTTTAAATACGATATTAAGCTATTTTGTGCTCTTTGATGTTTTTGTGTGAAAAGTTTTATCGAAATGCCAAAAATTGTCTAAAACGTCTCCAAATGCGCTTTGAAGCTATTCTGTACACTTTGATGTTTTGTGTGAAAAGTTTTATCGAAATGCTCAAAATGGTCTAAAACGGTTTCTAATGTGATTTTAAGCACTTAGATGTTTTTCTGTAACCAAGTTTCATTGAAATGCACAAAATGGTCTAAAACGTCTCCAAATGCGATTTGAAGCTATTCTAAGCACTTTGGTGTTTTTATGTTAACAAGTTTTTTCGAAAATCACAAAAATAATGGTCTAAAACGTCTCCAAATGCGATTTGAAGCTATTCTGTACACTTTGATGTTTTGTGTGAAAAAGTTTTGTCGAAATGTTCAAAATTGTCTAAAACGTCTCCAAATGCGATTTGAAGCTATTCTGTACACTTTGATGTTTTGTGTGAAAAGTTTTATCGAAATGCTCAAAATGGTCTAAAACGGTTTCTAATGTGATTTTAAGCACTTTGATGTTTTTGTGTAACCAAGTTTCATCGAAATGCACAAAATGGTCTAAAACATCTCCAAATGCGATTTGAAGCTATTCTTAAAACTTTGGTATTTTTATGTTGACAAGTTTTTTCGAAAATCATAAAATGGTCTAAAACGTCTCCAAATGCGATTTGAAGCTATTCTAAGCACTTTGGAGTTTTTATGTTTACAAGTTTGTTCGAAAATCAAAAAATGGTTTAAAACGTCTCCAAATGCGATTTGAAGCTATTCTGTACACTTTGATGTTTTGTGTGAAAAGTTTTGTCGAAATGCTCAAAATGGTCTAAAACGTTTTCAAATACCATATTAAGCTATTTTGTGCACTTTGCTGTTTTTGTGTGAAAAGTTTTATCGAAATGCTCAAAATGGTCTAAAACGTCTCCAAATGTGATTTTAAGCACTTTGATGTTTTTGTGTAACAAAGTTTCATCGAAATGCACAAAATGGTCTAAAACGTCTCCAAATGCGATTTGAAGATATTCTTAGCTCTTTGGTGTTTCTATGTTAACAAGTTTTTTCGAAAATCACAAAATGGTCTAAAACGTCTCCAAATGCGATTTGAAGCTATTCTGTACACTTTGATGTTTTGTGTGAAAAGTTTTGTCGAAATGCTCAAAATGGTCTAAAACGTTTTTAAATACGATATTAAGCTATTTTGTGCTCTTTTATGTTTTTGTGTGAAAAGTTTTATCGAAATGCTCAAAATTGTCTAAAACGTCTCCAAATACGATTTGAAGCTATTCTGTACACTTTGATGTTTTGTGTGAAAAGTTTTATCGAAATGCTCAAAATGGTCTAAAACGTTTTTAAATACGATATTAAGCTATTTTGTGCTCTTTGATGTT
This sequence comes from Antedon bifida, assembly GCF_963402885.1. Classification (NCBI taxonomy): domain Eukaryota; kingdom Metazoa; phylum Echinodermata; class Crinoidea; order Comatulida; family Antedonidae; genus Antedon; species Antedon bifida. Next base: position 7,116,095 of record NC_136233.1, on the reverse strand, counting down.
TTTGTGTGAAAAGTTTTATCGAAATGCCAAAAATTGTCTAAAACGTCTCCAAATGCGATTTGAAGCTATTCTGTACACTTTGATGTTTTATGTGAAAAGTTTTATCGAAATGCTCAAAATGGTCTAAAACGGTTTCTAATGTGATTTTAAGCACTTAGATGTTTTTCTGTAACCAAGTTTCATCGAAATGCACAAAATGGTCTAAAACGTCTCCAAATGCGATTTGAAGCTATTCTAAGCACTTTGGTGTTTTTATGTTAACAAGTTTTTTCGAAAATCACAAAATGGTCTAAAACGTCTCCAAATGCGATTTGAAGCTATTCTGTACACTTTGATGTTTTGTGTGAAAAAGTTTTGTCGAAATGTTCAAAATGGTCTAAAACGTTTTTAAATACGATATTAAGCTATTTTGTGCTCTTTGATGTTTTTGTGTGAAAAGTTTTATCGAAATGCTCAAAATGGTCTAAAACGGTTTCTATTTTGATTTTAAGCACTTTGATGTTTTTGTGTAACCAAGTTTCATCGAAATGCACAAAATGGTCTAAAACGTCTCCTGATGCGATTTGAAGCTATTCTTAGAACTTTGGTATTTTTATGTTAACAAGTTTTTTCGAAATTCATAAAATGGTCTAAAACGTCTCCAAATGCGATTTGAAGCTATTCTGTACACTTTGATGTTTAGTATGAAAAAGTTTTGTCGAAATGCTCAAAATGGTCTAAAACGTTTTCAAATACCATATTAAGCTATTTTGTGCACTTTGCTGTTTTTGTGTAAAAAGTTTTATCGAAATGCTCAAAATTGTCTAAAATGTCTCCAAATGTGATTTTAAGCACTTTGATGTTTTTGTGTAACAGAGTTTCATCGAAATGCACAAAATGGTCTAAAACGTCTCCAAATGCGATTTGAAGCTATTCTGTACACTGATGTTTTTGTGTGAAAAGTTTTGTCGAAATGGTCAAAATGGTCTAAAACGTTTCCAAATGCGATTTGAAGCTATTCTGTACACTTTGATGTTTTGTGTGAAAAGTTTTATCGAAATGCTCAAAATGGTCTAAAACGTCTCCAAATGTGATTTTAAGCACTTTGATGTTTTTGTGTAACAAAGTTTCATCGAAATGCACAAAATGGTCTAAAACGACTCCAAATGCGATTTGAAGATATTCTTAGCACTTTGGTGTTTTTATGTTAACAAGTTTTTTCGAAAATCACAAAATGGTCTAAAACGTCTCCAAATGCGATTTGAAGCTATTCTGTACACTTTGATGTTTTGTGTGAAAAGTTTTATCGAAATGCTCAAAATGGTCTAAAACGGTTTCTAATGTGATTTTAAGCACTTTGATGTTTTTGTGTAACAGAGTTTCATCGAAATGCACAAAATTGTCTAAAACGTCTCCAAATGCGATTTGAAGCTATTCTGTACACTTTGATGTTTTGTGTGAAAAGTTTTATCGAAATGCTCAAAATGGTCTAAAACGGTTTCAAATGTGATTTTAAGCACTTTGATGTTTTTGTGTAACAGAGTTTCATCGAAATGCACAAAATGGTCTAAAACGTCTCCAAATGCGATTTGAAGATATTCTTAGCTCTTTGGTGTTTTTATGTTAACAAGTTTTTTCGAAAATCACAAAATGGTCTAAAACGTCTCCAAATGCGATTTGAAGCTATTCTGTACACTTTGATGTTTTGTGTGAAAAAGTTTTGTCGAAATGTTCAAAATTGTCTAAAACGTTTTTAAATACGATATTAAGCCATTTTGTGCTCTTTGATGTTTTTGTGTGAAAAGTTTTATCGAAATGCTCAAAATTGTCTAAAACGGTTTCTATTTTGATTTTAAGCACTTTGATGTTTTTGTGTAACCAAGTTTCATCGAAATGCACAAAATGGTCTAAAACGTCTCCTAATGCGATTTGAAGCTATTCTTAGAACTTTGGTATTTTTATGTTAACAAGTTTTTTCGAAAATCACAAAATGGTCTAAAACGTCTCCAAATGCGATTTGAAGCTATTCTGTACACTTTGATGTTTTGTGTGAAAAGTTTTGTCGAAATGCTCAAAATGGTCTAAAACGTTTTTAAATACGATATTAAGCTATTTTGTGCTCTTTTATGTTTTTGTGTGAAAAGTTTTATCGAAATGCTCAAAATTGTCTAAAACGTCTCCAAATGCGATTTGAAGCTATTCTGTACACTTTGATGTTTTGTGTGAAAAGTTTTATCGAAATGCTCAAAATTGTCTAAAACGGTTTCTAATGTGATTTTAAGCACTTTGATGTTTTTGTGTAACAGAGTTTCATCGAAATGCACAAAATTGTCTAAAACGTCTCCAAATGCGATTTGAAGCTATTCTGTACACTTTGATGTTTTGTGTGAAAAGTTTTATCGAAATGCTCAAAATGGTCTAAAACGGTTTCAAATGTGATTTTAAGCACTTTGATGTTTTTGTGTAACAGAGTTTCATCGAAATGCACAAAATGGTCTAAAACGTCTCCAAATGCGATTTGAAGATATTCTTAGCTCTTTGTTGTTTTTATGTTAACAAGTTTTTTCGAAAATCACATAATGGTCTAAAACGTCTCCAAATTCGATTTGAAGCTATTCTGTACACTTTGATGTTTTGTGTGAAAAGTTTTGTCGAAATGCTCAAAATGGTCTAAAACGTTTTTAAATACGATATTAAGCTATTTTGTGCTCTTTTATGTTTTTGTGTGAAAAGTTTTATCGAAATGCTCAAAATTGTCTAAAACGTCTCCAAATGCGATTTGAAGCTATTCTGTACACTTTGATGTTTTGTGTGAAAAGTTTTATCGAAATGCTCAAAATGGTCTAAAACGGTTTCTAATGTGATTTTAAGCACTTTGATGTTTTTGTGTAACAGAGTTTCATCGAAATGCACAAAATTGTCTAAAACGTCTCCAAATGCGATTTGAAGCTATTCTGTACACTTTGATGTTTTGTGTGAAAAGTTTTATCGAAATGCTCAAAATGGTCTAAAACGGTTTCAAATGTGATTTTAAGCACTTTGATGTTTTTGTGTAACAGAGTTTCATCGAAATGCACAAAATGGTCTAAAACGTCTCCAAATGCGATTTGAAGATATTCTTAGCTCTTTGGTGTTTTTATGTTAACAAGTTTTTTCGAAAATCACAAAATGGTCTAAAACGTCTCCAAATGCGATTTGAAGCTATTCTGTACACTTTGATGTTTTGTGTGAAAAAGTTTTGTCGAAATGTTCAAAATGGTCTAAAACGTTTTTAAATACGATATTAAGCTATTTTGTGCTCTTTGATGTTTTTGTGTGAAAAGTTTTATCGAAATGCTCAAAATTGTCTAAAACGGTTTCTATTTTGATTTTAAGCACTTTGATGTTTTTGTGTAACCAAGTTTCATTGAAATGCACAAAATGGTCTAAAACGTCTCCTAATGCGATTTGAAGCTATTCTTAGAACTTTGGTATTTTTATGTTAACAAGTTTTTTCGAAAATCATAAAATGGTCTAAAACGTCTCCAAATGCGATTTGAAGCTATTCTAAGCACTTTGGAGTTTTTATGTTAACAAGTTTTTTCGAAAATCACAAAATGGTCTAAAACGTCTCCAAATGCGATTTGTAGCTATTCTGTACACTTTGATGTTTAGTATGAAAAAGTTTTGTCGAAATGCTCAAAATGGTCTAAAACGTTTTCAAATACCATATTAAGCTATTTTGTGCACTTTGCTGTTTTTGTGTGAAAAGTTTTATCGAAATGCTCAAAATGGTCTAAAACGGTTTCAAATGTGATTTTAAGCACTTTGATGTTTTTGTGTAACAGAGTTTCATCGAAATGCACAAAATGGTCTAAAACGTCTCCAAATGCGATTTGAAGATATTCTTAGCTCTTTGGTGTTTTTATGTTAACAAGTTTTTTCGAAAATCACAAAATGGTCTAAAACGTCTCCAAATGCGATTTGAAGCTATTCTGTACACTTTGATGTTTTGTGTGAAAAGTTTTGTCGAAATGCTCAAAATGGTCTAAAACGTTTTTAAATACGATATTAAGCTATTTTGTGCTCTTTTATGTTTTTGTGTGAAAAGTTTTATCGAAATGCTCAAAATTGTCTAAAACGTCTCCAAATGCGATTTGAAGCTATTCTGTACACTTTGATGTTTTGTGTGAAAAGTTTTATCGAAATGCTCAAAATGGTCTAAAACGGTTTCAAATGTGATTTTAAGCACTTTGATGTTTTTGTGTAACAGAGTTTCATCGAAATGCACAAAATGGTCTAAAACGTCTCCAAATGCGATTTGAAGATATTCTTAGCTCTTTGGTGTTTTTATGTTAACAAGTTTTTTCGAAAATCACATAATGGTCTAAAACGTCTCCAAATTCGATTTGAAGCTATTCTGTACACTTTGATGTTTTGTGTGAAAAGTTTTGTCGAAATGCTCAAAATGGTCTAAAACGTTTTTAAATACGATATTAAGCTATTTTGTGCTCTTTGATGTTTTTGTGTGAAAAGTTTTATCGAAATGCTCAAAATTGTCTAAAACGTCTCCAAATGCGATTTGAAGCTATTCTGTACACTTTGATGTTTTGTGTGAAAAGTTTTATCGAAATGCTCAAAATTGTCTAAAACGGTTTCTATTTTGATTTTAAGCACTTTGATGTTTTTGTGTAACCAAGTTTCATCGAAATGCACAAAATGGTCTAAAACGTCTCCTAATGCGATTTGAAGCTATTCTTAGAACTTTGGTATTTTTATGTTAACAAGTTTTTTCGAAAATCACAAAATGGTCTAAAACGTCTCCAAATGCGATTTGAAGCTATTCTGTACACTTTGATGTTTTGTGTGAAAAGTTTTGTCGAATACTGAAAATGGTCTAAAACGTTTTTAAATACGATATTAAGCTATTTTGTGCTCTTTTATGTTTTTGTGTGAAAAGTTTTATCGAAATGCTCAAAATTGTCTAAAACGTCTCCAAATGCGATTTGAAGCTATTCTGTACACTTTGATGTTTTGTGTGAAAAGTTTTATCGAAATGCTCAAAATTGTCTAAAACGGTTTCTAATGTGATTTTAAGCACTTTGATGTTTTTGTGTAACAGAGTTTCATCGAAATGCACAAAATTGTCTAAAACGTCTCCAAATGCGATTTGAAGCTATTCTGTACACTTTGATGTTTTGTGTGAAAAGTTTTATCGAAATGCTCAAAATGGTCTAAAACGGTTTCAAATGTGATTTTAAGCACTTTGATGTTTTTGTGTAACAGAGTTTCATCGAAATGCACAAAATGGTCTAAAACGTCTCCAAATGCGATTTGAAGATATTCTTAGCTCTTTGTTGTTTTTATGTTAACAAGTTTTTTCGAAAATCACATAATGGTCTAAAACGTCTCCAAATTCGATTTGAAGCTATTCTGTACACTTTGATGTTTTGTGTGAAAAGTTTTGTCGAAATGCTCAAAATGGTCTAAAACGTTTTTAAATACGATATTAAGCTATTTTGTGCTCTTTTATGTTTTTGTGTGAAAAGTTTTATCGAAATGCTCAAAATTGTCTAAAACGTCTCCAAATGCGATTTGAAGCTATTCTGTACACTTTGATGTTTTGTGTGAAAAGTTTTATCGAAATGCTCAAAATGGTCTAAAACGGTTTCTAATGTGATTTTAAGCACTTTGATGTTTTTGTGTAACAGAGTTTCATCGAAATGCACAAAATTGTCTAAAACGTCTCCAAATGCGATTTGAAGCTATTCTGTACACTTTGATGTTTTGTGTGAAAAGTTTTATCGAAATGCTCAAAATGGTCTAAAACGGTTTCAAATGTGATTTTAAGCACTTTGATGTTTTTGTGTAACAGAGTTTCATCGAAATGCACAAAATGGTCTAAAACGTCTCCAAATGCGATTTGAAGATATTCTTAGCTCTTTGGTGTTTTTATGTTAACAAGTTTTTTCGAAAATCACAAAATGGTCTAAAACGTCTCCAAATGCGATTTGAAGCTATTCTGTACACTTTGATGTTTTGTGTGAAAAAGTTTTGTCGAAATGTTCAAAATGGTCTAAAACGTTTTTAAATACGATATTAAGCTATTTTGTGCTCTTTGATGTTTTTGTGTGAAAAGTTTTATCGAAATGCTCAAAATTGTCTAAAACGGTTTCTATTTTGATTTTAAGCACTTTGATGTTTTTGTGTAACCAAGTTTCATCGAAATGCACAAAATGGTCTAAAACGTCTCCTAATGCGATTTGAAGCTATTCTTAGAACTTTGGTATTTTTATGTTAACAAGTTTTTTCGAAAATCATAAAATGGTCTAAAACGTCTCCAAATGCGATTTGAAGCTATTCTAAGCACTTTGGAGTTTTTATGTTAACAAGTTTTTTCGAAAATCACAAAATGGTCTAAAACGTCTCCAAATGCGATTTGTAGCTATTCTGTACACTTTGATGTTTAGTATGAAAAAGTTTTGTCGAAATGCTCAAAATGGTCTAAAACGTTTTCAAATACCATATTAAGCTATTTTGTGCACTTTGCTGTTTTTGTGTGAAAAGTTTTATCGAAATGCTCAAAATGGTCTAAAACGGTTTCAAATGTGATTTTAAGCACTTTGATGTTTTTGTGTAACAGAGTTTCATCGAAATGCACAAAATGGTCTAAAACGTCTCCAAATGCGATTTGAAGATATTCTTAGCTCTTTGGTGTTTTTATGTTAACAAGTTTTTTCGAAAATCACAAAATGGTCTAAAACGTCTCCAAATGCGATTTGAAGCTATTCTGTACACTTTGATGTTTTGTGTGAAAATTTTGTCGAAATGCTCAAAATGGTCTAAAACGTTTTTAAATACGATATTAAGCTATTTTGTGCTCTTTTATGTTTTTGTGTGAAAAGTTTTATCGAAATGCTCAAAATTGTCTAAAACGTCTCCAAATGCGATTTGAAGCTATTCTGTACACTTTGATGTTTTGTGTGAAAAGTTTTATCGAAATGCTCAAAATGGTCTAAAACGGTTTCAAATGTGATTTTAAGCACTTTGATGTTTTTGTGTAACAGAGTTTCATCGAAATGCACAAAATGGTCTAAAACGTCTCCAAATGCGATTTGAAGATATTCTTAGCTCTTTGGTGTTTTTATGTTAACAAGTTTTTTCGAAAATCACATAATGGTCTAAAACGTCTCCAAATTCGATTTGAAGCTATTCTGTACACTTTGATGTTTTGTGTGAAAAGTTTTGTCGAAATGCTCAAAATGGTCTAAAACGTTTTTAAATACGATATTAAGCTATTTTGTGCTCTTTTATGTTTTTGTTTGAAAAGTTTTATCGAAATGCTCAAAATTGTCTAAAACGTCTCCAAATGCGATTTGAAGCTATTCTGTACACTTTGATGTTTTGTGTGAAAAGTTTTATCGAAATGCTCAAAATGGTCTAAAACGGTTTCTAATGTGATTTTAAGCACTTTGATGTTTTTGTGTAACAGAGTTTCATCGAAATGCACAAAATTGTCTAAAACGTCTCCAAATGCGATTTGAAGCTATTCTGTACACTTTGATGTTTTGTGTGAAAAGTTTTATCGAAATGCTCAAAATGGTCTAAAACGGTTTCAAATGTGATTTTAAGCACTTTGATGTTTTTGTGTAACAGAGTTTCATCGAAATGCACAAAATGGTCTAAAACGTCTCCAAATGCGATTTGAAGATATTCTTAGCTCTTTGGTGTTTTTATGTTAACAAGTTTTTTCTAAAACGTCTCCAAATGCGATTTGAAGCTATTCTGTACACTTTGATGTTTTGTGTGAAAAGTTTTGTCGAAATGCTCAAAATGGTCTAAAACGTTTTTAAATACGATATTAAGCTATTTTGTGCTCTTTTATGTTTTTGTGTGAAAAGTTTTATCGAAATGTTCAAAATTGTCTAAAACGTCTCCAAATGCGATTTGAAGCTATTCTGTACACTTTGATGTTTTGTGTGAAAAGTTTTATCGAAATGCTCAAAATGGTCTAAAACGGTTTCTAATGTGATTTTAAGCACTTTGATGTTTTTGTGTAACCAAGTTTCATCGAAATGCACAAAATGGTCTAAAACGTCTCCAAATGCGATTTGAAGCTATTCTTAAAACTTTGGTATTTTTATGTTAACAAGTTTTTTCGAAAATCAGAAAATGGTCTAAAATGTCTCCAAATGCGATTTGAAGCTATTCTAAGCACTTTGGAGTTTTTATGTTAACAAGTTTGTTCGAAAATCAAAAAATGGTCTAAAACGTCTCCAAATGCGATTTGAAGCTATTCTGTACACTTTGATGTTTAGTATGAAAAAGTTTTGTCGAAATGCTCAAAATGGTCTAAAACGTTTTCAAATACCATATTAAGCTATTTTGTGCACTTTGCTGTTTTTGTGTGAAAAGTTTTATCGAAATGCTCAAAATGGTCTAAAACGTCTCCAAATGTGATTTTAAGCACTTTGATGTTTTTGTGTAACAAAGTTTCATCGAAATGCACAAAATGGTCTAAAACGTCTCCAAATGCGATTTGAAGCTATTCTAAGCACTTTGGTGTTTTTATGTTAACAAGTTTTTTCGAAATCACAAAATGGTCTAAAACGTCTCCAAATGCGATTTGAAGCTATTCTGTACACTTTGATGTTTTGTGTGAAAAAGTTTTGTCGAAATGCTCAAAATGGTCTAAAACGTTTTCAAATACCATATTAAGCTATTTTGTGCACTTTGCTGTTTTTGTGTGAAAAGTTTTATCGAAATGCTCAAAATGGTCTAAAACGGTTTCAAATGTGATTTTAAGCACTTTGATGTTTTTGTGTAACAGAGTTTCATCGAAATGCACAAAATGGTCTAAAACGTCTCCAAATGCGATTTGATGATATTCTTAGCTCTTTGGTGTTTTTATGTTAACAAGTTTTATCGAAAATCACAAAATGGTCTAAAACGTCTCCAAATGCGATTTGAAGCTATTCTGTACACTTTGATGTTTTGTGTGAAAAGTTTTGTCGAAATGTTCAAAATGGTCTAAAACGTTTTTAAATACGATATTAAGCTATTTTGTGCTCTTTTATGTTTTTGTGTGAAAAGTTTTATCGAAATGCTCAAAATTGTCTAAAACGTCTCCAAATGCGATTTGAAGCTATTCTGTACACTTTGATGTTTTGTGTGAAAAGTTTTATCGAAATGCTCAAAATGGTCTAAAACGGTTTCTAATGTGATTTTAAGCACTTTGATGTTTTTGTGTAACCAAGTTTCATCGAAATGCACAAAATGGTCTAAAACGTCTCCAAATGCGATTTGAAGCTATTCTTAAAACTTTGGTATTTTTATGTTAACAAGTTTTTTCGAAAATCAGAAAATGGTCTAAAATGTCTCCAAATGCGATTTGAAGCTATTCTAAGCACTTTGGAGTTTTTATGTTAACAAGTTTGTTCGAAAATCAAAAAATGGTCTAAAACGTCTCCAAATGCGATTTGAAGCTATTCTGTACACTTTGATGTTTAGTATGAAAAAGTTTTGTCGAAATGCTCAAAATGGTCTAAAACGTTTTCAAATACCATATTAAGCTATTTTGTGCACTTTGCTGTTTTTGTGTGAAAAGTTTTATCGAAATGCTCAAAATGGTCTAAAACGGTTTCTAATGTGATTTTAAGCACTTTGATGTTTTTGTGTAACCAAGTTTCATCGAAATGCACAAAATGGTCTAAAACGTCTCCAAATGCGATTTGAAGCTATTCTAAGCACTTTGGTGTTTTTATGTTAACAAGTTTTTTCGAAAATCACAAAATGGTCTAAAACGTCTCCAAATGCGATTTGAAGCTATTCTGTACACTTTGATGTTTTGTGTGAAAAGTTTTGTCGAAATGTTCAAAATGGTCTAAAACGTTTTTAAATACGATATTAAGCTATTTTGTGCTCTTTTATGTTTTTGTGTGAAAAGTTTTATCGAAATGCTCAAAATTGTCTAAAACGTCTCCAAATGCGATTTGAAGCTATTCTGTACACTTTGATGTTTTGTGTGAAAAGTTTTATCGAAATGCTCAAAATGGTCTAAAACGGTTTCTAATGTGATTTTAAGCACTTTGATGTTTTTGTGTAACCAAGTTTCATCGAAATGCACAAAATGGTCTAAAACGTCTCCAAATGCGATTTGAAGCTATTCTTAAAACTTTGGTATTTTTATGTTAACAAGTTTTTTCGAAAATCAGAAAATGGTCTAAAATGTCTCCAAATGCGATTTGAAGCTATTCTAAGCACTTTGGAGTTTTTATGTTAACAAGTTTGTTCGAAAATCAAAAAATGGTCTAAAACGTCTCTAAATGCGATTTGAAGCTATTCTGTACACTTTGATGTTTAGTATGAAAAAGTTTTGTCGAAATGCTCAAAATGGTCTAAAACGTTTTCAAATACCATATTAAGCTATTTTGTGCACTTTGCTGTTTTTGTGTGAAAAGTTTTATCGAAATGCTCAAAATGGTCTAAAACGTCTCCAAATGTGATTTTAAGCACTTTGATGTTTTTGTGTAACAAAGTTTCATCGAAATGCACAAAATGGTCTAAAACGTCTCCAAATGCGATTTGAAGCTATTCTAAGCACTTTGGTGTTTTTATGTTAACAAGTTTTTTCGAAATCACAAAATGGTCTAAAACGTCTCCAAATGCGATTTGAAGCTATTCTGTACACTTTGATGTTTTGTGTGAAAAAGTTTTGTCGAAATGCTCAAAATGGTCTAAAACGTTTTCAAATACCATATTAAGCTATTTTGTGCACTTTGCTGTTTTTGTGTGAAAAGTTTTATCGAAATGCTCAAAATGGTCTAAAACGGTTTCAAATGTGATTTTAAGCACTTTGATGTTTTTGTGTAACAGAGTTTCATCGAAATGCACAAAATGGTCTAAAACGTCTCCAAATGCGATTTGATGATATTCTTAGCTCTTTGGTGTTTTTATGTTAACAAGTTTTATCGAAAATCACAAAATGGTCTAAAACGTCTCCTAATGCGATTTGAAGCTATTCTGTACACTTTGATGTTTTGTGTGAAAAGTTTTGTCGAAATGTTCAAAATGGTCTAAAACGTTTTTAAATACGATATTAAGCTATTTTGTACTCTTTTATGTTTTTGTGTGAAAAGTTTTATCGAAATGCTCAAAATTGTCTAAAACGTCTCCAAATGCGATTTGAAGCTACTCTGTACACTTTGATGTTTTGTGTGAAAAGTTTTCTCAAAATGCTCAAAATAGTCTAAAACGGTTTCTAATGTGATTTTAAGCACTTTGATGTTTTTGTGTAACCAAGTTTCATCGAAATGCACAAAATGGTCTAAAACGTCTCCAAATGCGATTTGAAGCTATTCTTAAAACTTTGGTATTTTTATGTTAACAAGTTTTTTCGAAAATCAGAAAATGGTCTAAAACGTCTCCAAATGCGATTTGAAGCTATTCTAAGCACTTTGGAGTTTTTATGTTAACAAGTTTGTTCGAAAATCAAAAAATGGTCTAAAACGTCTCCAAATGCGATTTGAAGCTATTCTGTACACTTTCATGTTTAGTATGAAAAAGTTTTGTCGAAATGCTCAAAATGGTCTAAAACGTTTTCAAATACCATATTAAGCTATTTTGTGCACTTTGCTGTTTTTGTGTGAAAAGTTTTACCGAAATGCTAAAAATGGTCTAAAACGTCTCCAAATGTGATTTTAAGCACTTTGATGTTTTTGTGTAACAAAGTTTCATCGAAATGCACAAAATGGTCTAAAACGTCTCCAAATGCGATTTGAAGATATTCTTAGCTCTTTGGTGTTTCTATGTTAACAAGTTTTTTCGAAAATCACAAAATGGTCTAAAACGTCCCCAAATGCGATTTGAAGCTATTCTGTACACTTTGATGTTTTGTGTGAAAAGTTTTGTCGAAATGCTCAAAATGGTCTAAAACGTTTTTAAATACGATATTAAGCTATTTTGTGCTCTTTGATGTTTTTGTGTGAAAAGTTTTATCGAAATGCCAAAAATTGTCTAAAACGTCTCCAAATGCGATTTGAAGCTATTCTGTACACTTTGATGTTTTGTGTGAAAAGTTTTATCGAAATGCTTAAAATGGTCTAAAACGGTTTCTAATGTGATTTTAAGCACTTAGATGTTTTTCTGTAACCAAGTTTCATCGAAATGCACAAAATGGTCTAAAACGTCTCCAAATGCGATTTGAAGCTATTCTAAGCACTTTGGTGTTTTTATGTTAACAAGTTTTTTCGAAAATCACAAACTGGTCTAAAACGTCTCCAAATGCGATTTGAAGCTATTCTGTACACTTTTATGTTTTTGTGTGAAAAGTTTTATCGAAATGCTCAAAATTGTCTAAAACGTCTCCAAATGCGATTTGAAGCTATTCTGTACACTTTGATGTTTTGTGTGAAAAGTTTTCTCAAAATGCTCAAAATGGTCTAAAACGGTTTCTAATGTGATTTTAAGCACTTTGATGTTTTTGTGTAACCAAGTTTCATCGAAATGCACAAAATGGTCTAAAACGTCTCCAAATGCGATTTGAAGCTATTCTTAAAACTTTGGTATTTTTATGTTAACAAGTTTTTTGGAAAATCAGAAAATGGTCTAAAACGTCTCCAAATGCGATTTGAAGCTATTCTAAGCACTTTGGAGTTTTTATGTTAACAAGTTTGTTCGAAAATCAAAAAATGGTCTAAAACGTCTCCAAATGCGATTTGAAGCTATTCTGTACACTTTCATGTTTAGTATGAAAAAGTTTTGTCGAAATGCTCAAAATGGTCTAAAACGTTTTCAAATACCATATTAAGCTATTTTGTGCACTTTGCTGTTTTTGTGTGAAAAGTTTTATCGAAATGCTAAAAATGGTCTAAAACGTCTCCAAATGTGATTTTAAGCACTTTGATGTTTTTGTGTAACAAAGTTTCATCGAAATGCACAAAATGGTCTAAAACGTCTCCAAATGCGATTTGAAGATATTCTTAGCTCTTTGGTGTTTCTATGTTAACAAGTTTTTTCGAAAATCACAAAATGGTCTAAAACGTCTCCAAATGCGATTTGAAGCTATTCTGTACACTTTGATGTTTTGTGTGAAAAGTTTTGTCGAAATGCTCAAAATGGTCTAAAACGTTTTTAAATACGATATTAAGCTATTTTGTGCTCTTTGATGTTTTTGTGTGAAAAGTTTTATCGAAATGCCAAAAATTGTCTAAAACGTCTCCAAATGCGATTTGAAGCTATTCTGTACACTTTGATGTTTTATGTGAAAAGTTTTATCGAAATGCTCAAAATGGTCTAAACGGTTTCTAATGTGATTTTAAGCACTTAGATGTTTTTCTGTAACCAAGTTTCATCGAAATGCACAAAATGGTCTAAAACGTCTCCAAATGCGATTTGAAGCTATTCTAAGCACTTTGGTGTTTTTATGTTAACAAGTTTTTTCGAAAATCACAAAATGGTCTAAAACGTCTCCAAATGCGATTTGAAGCTATTCTGTACACTTTGATGTTTTGTGTGAAAAAGTTTTGTCGAAATGTTCAAAATTGTCTAAAACGTCTCCAAATGCGATTTGAAGCTATTCTGTACACTTTGATGTTTTTGTGTAACCAAGTTTCATCGAAATGCACAAAATGGTCTAAAACGTCTCCAAATGCGATTTGAAGCTATTCTTAAAACTTTGGTATTTTTATGTTAACAAGTTTTTTCGAAAATCATAAAATGGTCTAAAACGTCTCCAAATGCGATTTGAAGATATTCTTAGCTCTTTGGTGTTTCTATGTTAACAAGTTTTTTCGAAAATCACAAAATGGTCTAAAACGTCTCCAAATGCGATTTGAAGCTATTCTGTACACTTTGATGTTTTGTGTGAAAAGTTTTGTCGAAATGCTCAAAATGGTCTAAAACGTTTTTAAATACGATATTAAGCTATTTTGTGCTCTTTGATGTTTTTGTGTGAAAAGTTTTATCGAAATGCCAAAAATTGTCTAAAACGTCTCCAAATGCGATTTGAAGCTATTCTGTACACTTTGATGTTTTGTGTGAAAAGTTTTATCGAAATGCTTAAAATGGTCTAAAACGGTTTCTAATGTGATTTTAAGCACTTAGATGTTTTTCTGTAACCAAGTTTCATCGAAATGCACAAAATGGTCTAAAACGTCTCCAAATGCGATTTGAAGCTATTCTAAGCACTTTGGTGTTTTTATGTTAACAAGTTTTTTCGAAAATCACAAACTGGTCTAAAACGTCTCCAAATGCGATTTGAAGCTATTCTGTACACTTTGATGTTTTGTGTGAAAAAGTTTTGTCGAAATGTTCAAAATTGTCTAAAACGTCTCCAAATGCGATTTGAAGCTATTCTGTACACTTTGATGTTTTGTGTGAAAAGTTTTATCGAAATGCTCAAAATGGTCTAAAACGGTTTCTAATGTGATTTTAAGCACTTTGATGTTTTTGTGTAACCAAGTTTCATCGAAATGCACAAAATGGTCTAAAACGTATCCAAATGCGATTTGATGATATTCTTAGCTCTTTGGTGTTTTTATGTTAACAAGTTTTATCGAAAATCACAAAATGGTCTAAAACGTCTCCTAATGCGATTTGAAGCTATTCTGTACACTTTGATGTTTTGTGTGAAAAGTTTTGTCGAAATGTTCAAAATGGTCTAAAACGTTTTTAAATACGATATTAAGCTATTTTGTACTCTTTTATGTTTTTGTGTGAAAAGTTTTATCGAAATGCTCAAAATTGTCTAAAACGTCTCCAAATGCGATTTGAAGCTATTCTGTACACTTTGATGTTTTGTGTGAAAAGTTTTCTCAAAATGCTCAAAATGGTCTAAAACGGTTTCTAATGTGATTTTAAGCACTTTGATGTTTTTGTGTAACCAAGTTTCATCGAAATGCACAAAATGGTCTAAAACGTCTCCAAATGCGATTTGAAGCTATTCTAAGCACTTTGGAGTTTTTATGTTAACAAGTTTGTTCGAAAATCAAAAAATGGTCTAAAACGTCTCCAAATGCGATTTGAAGCTATTCTGTACACTTTGATGTTTTGTGTGAAAAGTTTTGTCGAAATGCTCAAAATGGTCTAAAACGTTTTTAAATACGATATTAAGCTATTTTGAGCTCTTTGATGTTTTTTTTTCCTGTGAAAAGTTTTATCGAAATGCTCAAAATTGTCTAAAACGTCTCCAAATGCGATTTGAAGCTATTCTGTACACTTTGATGTTTTGTGTGAAAAGTTTTATCGAAATGCTCAAAATGGTCTAAAACGGTTTCTAATGTGATTTTAAGCACTTAGATGTTTTTCTGTAACCAAGTTTCATTGAAATGCACAAAATGGTCTAAAACGTCTCCAAATGCGATTTGAAGCTATTCTAAGCACTTTGGTGTTTTTATGTTAACAAGTTTTTTCGAAAATCACAAAAATAATGGTCTAAAACGTCTCCAAATGCGATTTGAAGCTATTCTGTACACTTTGATGTTTTGTGTGAAAAAGTTTTGTCGAAATGTTCAAAATTGTCTAAAACGTCTCCAAATGCGATTTGAAGCTATTCTGTACACTTTGATGTTTTGTGTGAAAAGTTTTATCGAAATGCTCAAAATGGTCTAAAACGGTTTCTAATGTGATTTTAAGCACTTTGATGTTTTAGTGTAACCAAGTTTCATCGAAATGCACAAAATGGTCTAAAACGTCTCCAAATGCGATTTGAAGCTATTCTTAGCACTTTGGTGTTTTTATGTTAACAAGTTTTTTCGAAAATTACAAAATGGTCTAAAACGTCTCCAAATGCGATTTGAAGCTATTCTTAGGACTTTGGTGTTTTTATGTCAACAAGTTTTTTCGAAAATCACAAAATGGTCTAAAACGTCTCCAAATGCGATTTGAAGCTATTCTTAGCACATTGTTGTTTTTATGTTAACAAGTTTTTTCAAAAATCACAAAATGGTTTAAACGTCTCCAAATGCGATTTGAAGCTATTCTGTACACTTTGAAATTTTGTGTGAAAAAGTTTTCTCAAAATGCTCAAAATGGTCTAAAACGTTTTCAAATACCATAATAAGCTATTTTGTGCACTTTGCTGTTTTTGTGTGAAAAGTTTTATCGAAATGCTCAAAATAGTTTAAAACGTCTCCAAATGTGATTTTAAGCACTTTGATGTTTTTGTGTAACAAAGTTTCATCGAAATGCACAAAATGGTCTAAAACGTCTCCAAATGCGATTTGAAGATATTCTTAGCTCTTTGGTGTTTCTATGTTAACAAGTTTTTTCGAAAATCACAAAATGGTCTAAAACGTCTCCAAATGCGATTTGAAGCTATTCTGTACACTTTGATGTTTTGTGTGAAAAGTTTTGTCGAAATGCTCAAAATGGTCTAAAACGTTTTTAAATACGATATTAAGCTATTTTGTGCTCTTTGATGTTTTTGTGTGAAAAGTTTTACCGAAATGCTCAAAATGGTCTAAAACGTCTCCAAATGTGATTTTAAGCACTTTGATGTTTTTGTGTAACAGAGTTTCATCGAAAATCACAAAATGGTCTAAAACGTCTCCAAATGCGATTTGAAGCTATTCTGTACACTTTGATGTTTTGTGTGAAAAAGTTTTGTCGAAATGTTCAAAATTGTCTAAAACGTCTCCAAATGCGATTTGAAGCTATTCTGTACACTTTGATGTTTTTGTGTAACCAAGTTTCATCGAAATGCACAAAATGGTCTAAAACGTCTCCAAATGCGATTTGAAGCTATTCTTAAAACTTTGGTATTTTTATGTTAACAAGTTTTTTCGAAAATCATAAAATGGTCTAAAACGTCTCCAAATGCGATTTGAAGATATTCTTAGCTCTTTGGAGTTTTTATGTTAACAAGTTTGTTCGAAAATCTAAAAATGGTCTAAAACGTCTCCAAATGCGATTTGAAGCTATTCTGTACACTTTGATGTTTTGTGTGAAAAGTTTTGTCGAAATGCTCAAAATGGTCTAAAACGTTTTTAAATACGATATTAAGCTATTTTGTGCTCTTTGATGTTTTTTTTTCCTGTGAAAAGTTTTATCGAAATGCTCAAAATTGTCTAAAACGTCTCCAAATGCGATTTGAAGCTATTCTGTACACTTTGATGTTTTGTGTGAAAAGTTTTATCGAAATGCTCAAAATGGTCTAAAACGGTTTCTAATGTGATTTTAAGCACTTAGATGTTTTTCTGTAACCAAGTTTCATTGAAATGCACAAAATGGTCTAAAACGTCTCCAAATGCGATTTGAAGCTATTCTAAGCACTTTGGTGTTTTTATGTTAACAAGTTTTTTCGAAAATCACAAAAATAATGGTCTAAAACGTCTCCAAATGCGATTTGAAGCTATTCTGTACACTTTGATGTTTTGTGTGAAAAAGTTTTGTCGAAATGTTCAAAATTGTCTAAAACGTCTCCAAATGCGATTTGAAGCTATTCTGTACACTTTGATGTTTTGTGTGAAAAGTTTTATCGAAATGCTCAAAATGGTCTAAAACGGTTTCTAATGTGATTTTAAGCACTTTGATGTTTTAGTGTAACCAAGTTTCATCGAAATGCACAAAATGGTCTAAAACGTCTCCAAATGCGATTTGAAGCTATTCTTAGCACTTTGGTGTTTTTATGTTAACAAGTTTTTTCGAAAATTACAAAATGGTCTAAAACGTCTCCAAATGCGATTTGAAGCTATTCTTAGGACTTTGGTGTTTTTATGTCAACAAGTTTTTTCGAAAATCACAAAATGGTCTAAAACGTCTCCAAATGCGATTTGAAGCTATTCTTAGCACATTGGTGTTTTTATGTTAACAAGTTTTTTCAAAAATCACAAAATGGTTTAAACGTCTCCAAATGCGATTTGAAGCTATTCTGTACACTTTGATGTTTTTGTGTGAAAAGTTTTAACGAAATGCTCAAAATGGTTTAAAACGTTTTTAAATACCATATTAAGCTCGTTTGTGCACATTGATGTTTTCGTGTGAAAAGTTTTATTGAAATGCTCAAACTGGTCTAAAACGTTTTCTAATGCGATTTGAAGCTATTCTGTACACTTTGAAATTTTGTGTGAAAAAGTTTTCTCAAAATGCTCAAAATGGTCTAAAACGTTTTCAAATACCATAATAAGCTATTTTGTGCACTTTGCTGTTTTTGTGTGAAAAGTTTTATCGAAATGCTCAAAATAGTTTAAAACGTCTCCAAATGTGATTTTAAGCACTTTGATGTTTTTGTGTAACAAAGTTTCATCGAAATGCACAAAATGGTCTAAAACGTCTCCAAATGCGATTTGAAGATATTCTTAGCTCTTTGGTGTTTCTATGTTAACAAGTTTTTTCGAAAATCACAAAATGGTCTAAAACGTCTCCAAATGCGATTTGAAGCTATTCTGTACACTTTGATGTTTTGTGTGAAAAGTTTTGTCGAAATGCTCAAAATGGTCTAAAACGTTTTTAAATACGATATTAAGCTATTTTGTGCTCTTTGATGTTTTTGTGTGAAAAGTTTTATCGAAATGCTCAAAATGGTCTAAAACGTCTCCAAATGTGATTTTAAGCACTTTGATGTTTTTGTGTAACAGAGTTTCATCGAAAATCACAAAATGGTCTAAAACGTCTCCAAATGCGATTTGAAGCTATTCTTAGCACTTTGATGTTTTGTGTGAAAAAGTTTTGTCGAAATGTTCAAAATGGTCTAAAACGTTTTTAAATACGATATTAAGCTATTTTGTGCTCTTTGATGTTTTTGTGTGAAAAGTTTTATCGAAATGCTAAAAATGGTCTAAAACGGTTTCTAATGTGATTTTAAGCACTTTGATGTTTTTGTGTAACCAAGTTTCATCGAAATGCACAAAATGGTCTAAAACGTCTCCAAATGCGATTTGAAGCTATTCTAAGCACTTTGGTGTTTTTATGTTAACAAGTTTTTTCGAAAATCACAAAATGGTCTAAAACGTCTCCAAATGCGATTTGAAGCTATTCTGTACACTTTGATGTTTTGTGTGAAAAGTTTTGTCGAAATGTTCAAAATGGTCTAAAACGTTTTTAAATACGATATTAAGCTATTTTGTGCTCTTTTATGTTTTTGTGTGAAAAGTTTTATCGAAATGCTCAAAATTGTCTAAAACGTCTCCAAATGCGATTTGAAGCTATTCTGTACACTTTGATGTTTTGTGTGAAAAGTTTTATCGAAATGCTCAAAATGGTCTAAAACGGTTTCTAATGTGATTTTAAGCACTTTGATGTTTTTGTGTAACCAAGTTTCATCGAAATGCACAAAATGGTCTAAAACGTCTCCAAATGCGATTTGAAGCTATTCTTAAAACTTTGGTATTTTTATGTTAACAAGTTTTTTCGAAAATCAGAAAATGGTCTAAAATGTCTCCAAATGCGATTTGAAGCTATTCTAAGCACTTTGGAGTTTTTATGTTAACAAGTTTGTTCGAAAATCAAAAAATGGTCTAAAACGTCTCCAAATGCGATTTGAAGCTATTCTGTACACTTTGATGTTTAGTATGAAAAAGTTTTGTCGAAATGCTCAAAATGGTCTAAAACGTTTTCAAATACCATATTAAGCTATTTTGTGCACTTTGCTGTTTTTGTGTGAAAGGTTTTATCGAAATGCTCAAAATGGTCTAAAACGTCTCCAAATGTGATTTTAAGCACTTTGATGTTTTTGTGTAACAAAGTTTCATCGAAATGCACAAAATGGTCTAAAACGTCTCCAAATGCGATTTGAAGCTATTCTAAGCACTTTGGTGTTTTTATGTTAACAAGTTTTTTCGAAAATCACAAAATGGTCTAAAACGTCTCCAAATGCAATTTGAAGCTATTCTGTACACTTTGATGTTTTGTGTGAAAAGTTTTGTCGAAATGCTCAAAATGGTCTAAAACGTTTTTAAATACGATATTAAGCTATTTTGTGCTCTTTGATGTTTTTGTGTGAAAAGTTTTATCGAAATGCCAAAAATTGTCTAAAACGTCTCCAAATGCGATTTGAAGCTATTCTGTACACTTTGATGTTTTATGTGAAAAGTTTTATCGAAATGCTCAAAATGGTCTAAACGGTTTCTAATGTGATTTTAAGCACTTAGATGTTTTTCTGTAACCAAGTTTCATCGAAATGCACAAAATGGTCTAAAACGTCTCCAAATGCGATTTGAAGCTATTCTAAGCACTTTGGTGTTTTTATGTTAACAAGTTTTTTCGAAAATCACAAAATGGTCTAAAACGTCTCCAAATGCAATTTGAAGCTATTCTGTACACTTTGATGTTTTGTGTGAAAAAGTTTTGTCGAAATGTTCAAAATTGTCTAAAACGTCTCCAAATGCGATTTGAAGCTATTCTGTACACTTTGATGTTTTTGTGTAACCAAGTTTCATCGAAATGCACAAAATGGTCTAAAACGTCTCCAAATGCGATTTGAAGCTATTCTTAAAACTTTGGTATTTTTATGTTAACAAGTTTTTTCGAAAATCATAAAATGGTCTAAAACGTCTCCAAATGCGATTTGAAGCTATTCTTAGCACTTTGGTGTTTTTATGTTAACAAGTTTTTTCGAAAATTACAAAATGGTCTAAAACGTCTCCAAATGCGATTTGAAGCTATTCTTAAGACTTTGGTGTTTTTATGTCAACAAGTTTTTTCGAAAATCACAAAATGGTCTAAAACGTCTCCAAATGCGATTTGAAGCTATTCTTAGCACATTGGTGTTTTTATGTTAACAAGTTTTTTCAAAAATCACAAAATGGTTTAAACGTCTCCAAATGCGATTTGAAGCTATTCTGTACACTTTGATGTTTTTGTGTGAAAAGTTTTAACGAAATGCTCAAAATGGTTTAAAACGTTTTTAAATACCATATTAAGCTCTTTTGTGCACATTGATGTTTTCGTGTGAAAAGTTTTATTGAATGCTCAAAATGGTCTAAAACGTTTTCTAATGCGATTTGAAGCTATTCTGTACACTTTGAAATTTTGTGTGAAAAAGTTTTCTCAAAATGGTCTAAAACGTTTTCAAATACCATAATAAGCTATTTTGTGCACTTTGCTGTTTTTGTGTGAAAAGTTTTATCGAAATGCTCAAAATAGTTTAAAACGTCTCCAAATGTGATTTTAAGCACTTTGATGTTTTTGTGTAACAAAATTTCATCGAAATGCACAAAATGGTCTAAAACGTCTCCAAATGCGATTTGAAGATATTCTTAGCTCTTTGGTGTTTCTATGTTAACAAGTTTTTTCGAAAATCACAAAATGGTCTAAAACGTCTCCAAATGCGATTTGAAGCTATTCTGTACACTTTGATGTTTTGTGTGAAAAGTTTTGTCGAAATGCTCAAAATGGTCTAAAACGTTTTTAAATACGATATTAAGCTATTTTGTGCTCTTTGATGTTTTTGTGTGAAAAGTTTTATCGAAATGCTCAAAATGGTCTAAAACGTCTCCAAATGTGATTTTAAGCACTTTGATGTTTTTGTGTAACAAAGTTTCATCGAAATGCACAAAATGGTCTAAAACGTCTCCAAATGCGATTTGAAGATATTCTTAGCTCTTTGGTGTTTTTATGTTAACAAGTTTTTTCGAAAATCACAAAATGGTCTAAAACAAATGCGATTTGAAGCTATACTGCACACTTTGATGTTTTGTGTGAAAAGTTTTGTCGAAATGCTCAAAATGGTCTAAAACGTTTTTAAATACGATATTAAGCTATTTTGTGCTCTTTGATGTTTTTGTGTGAAAAGTTTTATCGAAATGCTCAAAATTGTCTAAAACGTCTCCAAATGCGATTTGAAGCTATTCTGTACACTTTGATGTTTTTGTGTGAAAAGTTTTATCGAAATGCTCAAAATGGTCTAAAACGGTTTCTATTTTGATTTTAAGCACTTTGATGTTTTTGTGTAACCAAGTTTCATCGAAATGCACAAAATGGTCTAAAACGTCTCCTAATGCGATTTGACGCTATTCTTAGAACTTTGGTATTTTTATGTTAACAAGTTTTTTCGAAAATCATAAAATGGTCTAAAACGTCTCCAAATGCGATTTGAAGATATTCTTAGCTCTTTGGTGTTTTTATGTTAACAAGTTTTTTCGAAAATCACAAAATGGTCTAAAACGTCTCCAAATGCGATTTGAAGCTATTCTGTACACTTTGATGTTTTGTGTGAAAAGTTTTGTCGAAATGCTCAAAATGGTCTAAAACGTTTTTAAATACGATATTAAGCTATTTTGTGCTCTTTTATGTTTTTGTATGAAAAGTTTTATCGAAATGCTCAAAATGGTCTAAAACGGTTTCTATTTTGATTTTAAGCACGTTGATGTTTTTGTGTAACCAAGTTTCATCGAAATGCACAAAATGGTCTAAAACGTCTCCTAATGCGATTTGAAGCTATTCTTAGAACTTTGGTATTTTTATGTTAACAAGTTTTTTCGAAAATCATAAAATGGTCTAAAACGTCTCCAAATGCAATTTGAAGCTATTCTAAGTACTTTGGAGTTTTTATGTTAACAAGTTTTTTCGAAAATCACAAAATGGTCTAAAACGTCTCCAAATGCGATTTGAAGCTATTCTGTACACTTTGATGTTTAGTATGAAAAAGTTTTGTCGAAATGTTCAAAATGGTCTAAAACGTTTTTAAATACGATATTAAGCTATTTTGTGCTCTTTTATGTTTTTGTGTGAAATATTTTATCGAAATGCTCAAAATTGTCTAAAACGTCTCCAAATGCGATTTGAAGCTATTCTGTACACTTTGATGTTTTGTGTGAAAAGTTTTATCGAAATGCTCAAAATGGTCTAAAACGGTTTCTAATGTGATTTTAAGCACTTTGATGTTTTTGTGTAACCAATTTTCATCGAAATGCACAAAATGTTCTAAAACGTCTCCAAATGCGATTTGAAGCTATTCTTAGCACTTTGGTGTTTTTATGTTAACAAGTTTTTTCGAAAATTACAAAATGGTCTAAAACGTCTCCAAATGCGATTTGAAGCTATTCTTAGCACTTTGGTGTTTTTATGTCAACAAGTTTTTTCGAAAATCACAAAATGGTCTAAAACGTCTCCAAATGCGATTTGAAGCTATTCTGTACACTTTGATGTTTAGTATGAAAAAGTTTTGTCGAAATGCTCAAAATGGTCTAAAACGTTTTCAAATACCATATTAAGCTATTTTGTGCACTTTGCTGTTTTTGTGTGAAAAGTTTTATCGAAATGCTCAAAATGGTCTAAAACGTCTCCAAATGTGATTTTAAGCACTTTGATGTTTTTGTGTAACAAAGTTTCATCGAAATGCACAAAATGGTCTAAAACGTCTCCAAATGCGATTTGAAGCTATTCTAAGCACTTTGGTGTTTTTATGTTAACAAGTTTTTTTCGAAAATCACAAAACGGTCTAAAACGTCTCCAAATGCGATTTGAAGCTATTCTGTACACTTTGATGTTTTGTGTGAAAAAGTTTGGTCGAAATGCTCAAAATGGTCTAAAACGTTTTCAAATACCATATTAAGCTATTTTGTGCACTTTGCTGTTTTTGTGTGAAAAGTTTTATCGAAATGCTCAAAATGGTCTAAAACGTTTTTAAATACGATATTAAGCTATTTTGTGCTCTTTGATGTTTTTGTGTGAAAAGTTTTATCGAAATGCTCAAAATTGTCTAAAACGTCTCCAAATGCGATTTGAAGCTATTCTGTACACTTTGATGTTTTTGTGTGAAAAGTTTTATCGAAATGCTCAAAATGGTCTAAAACGGTTTCTATTTTGATTTTAAGCACTTTGATGTTTTTGTGTAACCAAGTTTCATCGAAATGCACAAAATGGTCTAAAACGTCTCCTAATGCGATTTGAAGCTATTCTTAGAACTTTGGTATTTTTATGTTAACAAGTTTTTTCGAAAATCATAAAATGGTCTAAAACGTCTCCAAATGCGATTTGAAGATATTCTTAGCTCTTTGGTGTTTTTATGTTAACAAGTTTTTTCGAAAATCACAAAATGGTCTAAAACGTCTCCAAATGCGATTTGAAGCTATTCTGTACACTTTGATGTTTTGTGTGAAAAGTTTTGTCGAAATGCTCAAAATGGTCTAAAACGTTTTTAAATACGATATTAAGCTATTTTGTGCTCTTTTATGTTTTTGTATGAAAAGTTTTATCGAAATGCTCAAAATGGTCTAAAACGGTTTCTATTTTGATTTTAAGCACGTTGATGTTTTTGTGTAACCAAGTTTCATCGAAATGCACAAAATGGTCTAAAACGTCTCCTAATGCGATTTGAAGCTATTCTTAGAACTTTGGTATTTTTATGTTAACAAGTTTTTTCGAAAATCATAAAATGGTCTAAAACGTCTCCAAATGCAATTTGAAGCTATTCTAAGTACTTTGGAGTTTTTATGTTAACAAGTTTTTTCGAAAATCACAAAATGGTCTAAAACGTCTCCAAATGCGATTTGAAGCTATTCTGTACACTTTGATGTTTAGTATGAAAAAGTTTTGTCGAAATGTTCAAAATGGTCTAAAACGTTTTTAAATACGATATTAAGCTATTTTGTGCTCTTTTATGTTTTTGTGTGAAATATTTTATCGAAATGCTCAAAATTGTCTAAAACGTCTCCAAATGCGATTTGAAGCTATTCTTTACACTTTGATGTTTTGTGTGAAAAGTTTTATCGAAATGCTCAAAATGGTCTAAAACGGTTTCTAATGTGATTTTAAGCACTTTGATGTTTTTGTGTAACCAAGTTTCATCGAAATGCACAAAATGTTCTAAAACGTCTCCAAATGCGATTTGAAGCTATTCTTAGCACTTTGGTGTTTTTATGTTAACAAGTTTTTTCGAAAATTACAAAATGGTCTAAAACGTCTCCAAATGCGATTTGAAGCTATTTTTAGCACTTTGGTGTTTTTATGTCAACAAGTTTTTTCGAAAATCTCAAAATGGTCTAAAACGTTTTCAAATACCATATTAAGCTATTTTGTGCACTTTGCTGTTTTTGTGTGAAAAGTTTTATCGAAATGCTCAAAATGGTCTAAAACGTCTCCAAATGTGATTTTAAGCACTTTGATGTTTTTGTGTAACAAAGTTTCATCGAAATGCACAAAATGGTCTAAAACGTCTCCAAATGCGATTTGAAGCTATTCTAAGCACTTTGGTGTTTTTATGTTAACAATTTTTTTTCGAAAATCACAAAACGGTCTAAAACGTCTCCAAATGCGATTTGAAGCTATTCTGTACACTTTGATGTTTTGTGTGAAAAAGTTTGGTCGAAATGCTCAAAATGGTCTAAAACGTTTTCAAATACCATATTAAGCTATTTTGTGCACTTTGCTGTTTTTGTGTGAAAAGTTTTATCGAAATGCTCAAAATGGTCTAAAACGGTTTCAAATGTGATTTTAAGCACTTTGATGTTTTTGTGCAACAGAGTTTCATCGAAAATCACAAAATGGTCTAAAACGTCTCCAAATGCGATTTGAAGCTATTCTTAGCACTTTGATGTTTTGTGTGAAAAAGTTTTGTCGAAATGTTCAAAATGGTCTAAAACTTTTTTAAATACGATATTAAGCTATTTTGTGCTCTTTGATGTTTTTGTGTGAAAAGTTTTATCGAAATGCTAAAAATGGTCTAAAACGGTTTCTAATGTGATTTTAAGCACTTTGATGTTTTTGTGTAACCAAGTTTCATCGAAATGCACAAAATGGTCTAAAACGTCTCCAAATGCGATTTGAAGCTATTCTAAGCACTTTGGTGTTTTTATGTTAACAAGTTTTTTCGAAAATCACAAAATGGTCTAAAACGTCTCCAAATGCGATTTGAAGCTATTCTGTACACTTTGATGTTTTGTGTGAAAAGTTTTGTCGAAATGTTCAAAATGGTCTAAAACGTTTTTAAATACGATATTAAGCTATTTTGTGCTCTTTTATGTTTTTGTGTGAAAAGTTTTATCGAAATGCTCAAAATTGTCTAAAACGTCTCCAAATGCGATTTGAAGCTATTCTGTACACTTTGATGTTTTGTGTGAAAAGTTTTATCGAAATGCTCAAAATGGTCTAAAACGGTTTCTAATGTGATTTTAAGCACTTTGATGTTTTTGTGTAACCAAGTTTCATCGAAATGCACAAAATGGTCTAAAACGTCTCCAAATGCGATTTGAAGCTATTCTTAAAACTTTGGTATTTTTATGTTAACAAGTTTTTTCGAAAATCAGAAAATGGTCTAAAATGTCTCCAAATGCGATTTGAAGCTATTCTAAGCACTTTGGAGTTTTTATGTTAACAAGTTTGTTCGAAAATCAAAAAATGGTCTAAAACGTCTCCAAATGCGATTTGAAGCTATTCTGTACACTTTGATGTTTAGTATGAAAAAGTTTTGTCGAAATGCTCAAAATGGTCTAAAACGTTTTCAAATACCATATTAAGCTATTTTGTGCACTTTGCTGTTTTTGTGTGAAAAGTTTTATCGAAATGCTCAAAATGGTCTAAAACGTCTCCAAATGTGATTTTAAGCACTTTGATGTTTTTGTGTAACAAAGTTTCATCGAAATGCACAAAATGGTCTAAAACGTCTCCAAATGCGATTTGAAGCTATTCTAAGCACTTTGGTGTTTTTATGTTAACAAGTTTTTTCGAAATCACAAAATGGTCTAAAACGTCTCCAAATGCGATTTGAAGCTATTCTGTACACTTTGATGTTTTGTGTGAAAAAGTTTTGTCGAAATGCTCAAAATGGTCTAAAACGTTTTCAAATACCATATTAAGCTATTTTGTGCACTTTGCTGTTTTTGTGTGAAAAGTTTTATCGAAATGCTCAAAATGGTCTAAAACGGTTTCAAATGTGATTTTAAGCACTTTGATGTTTTTGTGTAACAGAGTTTCATCGAAATGCACAAAATGGTCTAAAACGTCTCCAAATGCGATTTGATGATATTCTTAGCTCTTTGGTGTTTTTATGTTAACAAGTTTTATCGAAAATCACAAAATGGTCTAAAACGTCTCCTAATGCGATTTGAAGCTATTCTGTACACTTTGATGTTTTGTGTGAAAAGTTTTGTCGAAATGTTCAAAATGGTCTAAAACGTTTTTAAATACGATATTAAGCTATTTTGTACTCTTTTATGTTTTTGTGTGAAAAGTTTTATCGAAATGCTCAAAATTGTCTAAAACGTCTCCAAATGCGATTTGAAGCTATTCTGTACACTTTGATGTTTTGTGTGAAAAGTTTTCTCAAAATGCTCAAAATGGTCTAAAACGGTTTCTAATGTGATTTTAAGCACTTTGATGTTTTTGTGTAACCAAGTTTCATCGAAATGCACAAAATGGTCTAAAACGTCTCCAAATGCGATTTGAAGCTATTCTTAAAACTTTGGTATTTTTATGTTAACAAGTTTTTTCGAAAATCAGAAAATGGTCTAAAACGTCTCCAAATGCGATTTGAAGCTATTCTAAGCACTTTGGAGTTTTTATGTTAACAAGTTTGTTCGAAAATAAAAAAATGGTCTAAAACGTCTCCAAATGCGATTTGAAGCTATTCTGTACACTTTCATGTTTAGTATGAAAAAGTTTTGTCGAAATGCTCAAAATGGTCTAAAACGTTTTCAAATACCATATTAAGCTATTTTGTGCACTTTGCTGTTTTTGTGTGAAAAGTTTTATCGAAATGCTAAAAATGGTCTAAAACGTCTCCAAATGTGATTTTAAGCACTTTGATGTTTTTGTGTAACAAAGTTTCATCGAAATGCACAAAATGGTCTAAAATGTCTCCAAATTCGATTTGAAGATATTCTTAGCTCTTTGGAGTTTTTATGTTAACAAGTTTGTTCGAAAATCTAAAAATGGTCTAAAACGTCTCCAAATGCGATTTGAAGCTATTCTGTACACTTTGATGTTTTGTGTGAAAAGTTTTGTCGAAATGCTCAAAATGGTCTAAAACGTTTTTAAATACGATATTAAGCTATTTTGTGCTCTTTGATGTTTTTTTTTCCTGTGAAAAGTTTTATCGAAATGCTCAAAATTGTCTAAAACGTCTCCAAATGCGATTTGAAGCTATTCTGTACACTTTGATGTTTTGTGTGAAAAGTTTTATCGAAATGCTCAAAATGGTCTAAAACGGTTTCTAATGTGATTTTAAGCACTTAGATGTTTTTCTGTAACCAAGTTTCATTGAAATGCACAAAATGGTCTAAAACGTCTCCAAATGCGATTTGAAGCTATTCTAAGCACTTTGGTGTTTTTATGTTAACAAGTTTTTTCGAAAATCACAAAAATAATGGTCTAAAACGTCTCCAAATGCGATTTGAAGCTATTCTGTACACTTTGATGTTTTGTGTGAAAAAGTTTTGTCGAAATGTTCAAAATTGTCTAAAACGTCTCCAAATGCGATTTGAAGCTATTCTGTACACTTTGATGTTTTGTGTGAAAAGTTTTATCGAAATGCTCAAAATGGTCTAAAACGGTTTCTAATGTGATTTTAAGCACTTTGATGTTTTTGTGTAACCAAGTTTCATCGAAATGCACAAAATGGTCTAAAACGTCTCCAAATGCGATTTGAAGCTATTCTTAGCACTTTGGAGTTTTTATGTTAACAAGTTTTTTCGAAAATTACAAAATGGTCTAAAACGTCTCCAAATGCGATTTGAAGCTATTCTTAGGACTTTGGTGTTTTTATGTCAACAAGTTTTTTCGAAAATCACAAAATGGTCTAAAACGTCTCCAAATGCGATTTGAAGCTATTCTTAGCACATTGGTGTTTTTATGTTAACAAGTTTTTTCAAAAATCACAAAATGGTTTAAACGTCTCCAAATGCGATTTGAAGCTATTCTGTACACTTTGATGTTTTTGTGTGAAAAGTTTTAACGAAATGCTCAAAATGGTTTAAAACGTTTTTAAATACCATATTAATCTCTTTTGTGCACATTGATGTTTTCGTGTGAAAAGTTTTATTGAAATGCTCAAAATGGTCTAAAACGTTTTCTAATGCGATTTGAAGCTATTCTGTACACTTTGAAATTTTGTGTGAAAAAGTTTTCTCAAAATGCTCAAAATGGTCTAAAACGTTTTCAAATACCATAATAAGCTATTTTGTGCACTTTGCTGTTTTTGTGTGAAAAGTTTTATCGAAATGCTCAAAATAGTTTAAAACGTCTCCAAATGTGATTTTAAGCACTTTGATGTTTTTGTGTAACAAAGTTTCATCGAAATGCACAAAATGGTCTAAAACGTCTCCAAATGCGATTTGAAGATATTCTTAGCTCTTTGGTGTTTTTATGTTAACAAGTTTTTTCGAAAATCACAAAATGGTCTAAAACGTCTCCAAATGCGATTTGAAGCTATTCTGTACACTTTGATGTTTTGTGTGAAAAGTTTTGTCGAAATGCTCAAAATGGTCTAAAACGTTTTTAAATACGATATTAAGCTATTTTGTGCTCTTTGATGTTTTTGTGTGAAAAGTTTTATCGAAATGCTCAAAATGGTCTAAAACGTCTCCAAATGTGATTTTAAGCACTTTGATGTTTTTGTGTAACAAAGTTTCATCGAAATGCACAAAATGGTCTAAAACGTCTCCAAATGCGATTTGAAGATATTCTTAGCTCTTTGGTGTTTTTATGTTAACAAGTTTTTTCGAAAATCACAAAATGGTCTAAAACAAATGCGATTTGAAGCTATACTGCACACTTTGATGTTTTGTGTGAAAAGTTTTGTCGAAATGCTCAAAATGGTCTAAAACGTTTTTAAATACGATATTAAGCTATTTTGTGCTCTTTGATGTTTTTGTGTGAAAAGTTTTATCGAAATGCTCAAAATTGTCTAAAACGTCTCCAAATGCGATTTGAAGCTATTCTGTACACTTTGATGTTTTTGTGTGAAAAGTTTTATCGAAATGCTCAAAATGGTCTAAAACGGTTTCTATTTTGATTTTAAGCACTTTGATGTTTTTGTGTAACCAAGTTTCATCGAAATGCACAAAATGGTCTAATACGTCTCCTAATGCGATTTGAAGCTATTCTTAGAACTTTGGTATTTTTATGTTAACAAGTTTTTTCGAAAATCATAAAATGGTCTAAAACGTCTCCAAATGCGATTTGAAGATATTCTTAGCTCTTTGGTGTTTTTATGTTAACAAGTTTTTTCGAAAATCACAAAATGGTCTAAAACGTCTCCAAATGCGATTTGAAGCTATTCTGTACACTTTGATGTTTTGTGTGAAAAGTTTTGTCGAAATGCTCAAAATGGTCTAAAACGTTTTTAAATACGATATTAAGCTATTTTGTGCTCTTTTATGTTTTTGTATGAAAAGTTTTATCGAAATGCTCAAAATGGTCTAAAACGGTTTCTATTTTGATTTTAAGCACGTTGATGTTTTTGTGTAACCAAGTTTCATCGAAATGCACAAAATGGTCTAAAACGTCTCCAAATGCGATTTGAAGATATTCTTAGCTCTTTGGTGTTTTTATGTTAACAAGTTTGTTCGAAAATCTAAAAATGGTCTAAAACGTCTCCAAATGCGATTTTAAGCTATTCTGTACACTTTGATGTTTTGTGTGAAAAGTTTTGTCGAAATGCTCAAAATGGTCTAAAACGTTTTTAAATACGATATTAAGCTATTTTGTGCTCTTTGATGTTTTTGTGTGAAAAGTTTTATCGAAATGCTCAAAATTGTCTAAAACGTCTCCAAATGCGATTGGAAGCTATTCTGTACACTTTGATGTTTTGTGTGAAAAGTTTTATCGAAATGCTCAAAATGGTCTAAAACGGTTTCTAATGTGATTTTAAGCACTTAGATGTTTTTCTGTAACCAAGTTTCATTGAAATGCACAAAATGGTCTAAAACGTCTCCAAATGCGATTTGAAGCTATTCTAAGCACTTTGGTGTTTTTATGTTAACAAGTTTTTTCGAAAATCACAAAAATAATGGTCTAAAACGTCTCCAAATGCGATTTGAAGCTATTCTGTACACTTTGATGTTTTGTGTGAAAAAGTTTTGTCGAAATGTTCAAAATTGTCTAAAACGTCTCCAAATGCGATTTGAAGCTATTCTGTACACTTTGATGTTTTGTGTGAAAAGTTTTATCGAAATGCTCAAAATGGTCTAAAACGGTTTCTAATGTGATTTTAAGCACTTTGATGTTTTTGTGTAACCAAGTTTCATCGAAATGCACAAAATGGTCTAAAACGTCTCCAAATGCGATTTGAAGCTATTCTTAGCACTTTGGTGTTTTTATGTTAACAAGTTTTTTCGAAAATTACAAAATGGTCTAAAACGTCTCCAAATGCGATTTGAAGCTATTCTTAGGACTTTGGTGTTTTTATGTCAACAAGTTTTTTCGAAAATCACAAAATGGTCTAAAACGTCTCCCAATGCGATTTGAAGCTATTCTTAGCACATTGGTGTTTTTATGTTAACAAGTTTTTTCAAAAATCACAAAATGGTTTAAACGTCTCCAAATGCGATTTGAAGCTATTCTGTACACTTTGATGTTTTTGTGTGAAAAGTTTTAACGAAATGCTCAAAATGGTTTAAAACGTTTTTAAATACCATATTAATCTCTTTTGTGCACATTGATGTTTTCGTGTGAAAAGTTTTATTGAAATGCTCAAAATGGTCTAAAACGTTTTCTAATGCGATTTGAAGCTATTCTGTACACTTTGAAATTTTGTGTGAAAAAGTTTTCTCAAAATGGTCTAAAACGTTTTCAAATACCATAATAAGCTATTTTGTGCACTTTGCTGTTTTTGTGTGAAAAGTTTTATCGAAATGCTCAAAATAGTTTAAAACGTCTCCAAATGTGATTTTAAGCACTTTGATGTTTTTGTGTAACAAAGTTTCATCGAAATGCACAAAATGGTCTAAAACGTCTCCAAATGCGATTTGAAGATATTCTTAGCTCTTTGGTGTTTTTATGTTAACAAGTTTTATCGAAAATCACAAAATGGTCTAAAACGTCTCCAAATGCGATTTGAAGCTATTCTGTACACTTTGATGTTTTGTGTGAAAAGTTTTGTCGAAATGTTCAAAATGGTCTAAAACGTTTTTAAATACGATATTAAGCTATTTTGTGCTCTTTGATGTTTTGTGTGAAAAGTTTTATCGAAATGCTCAAAATGGTCTAAAACGGTTTCTAATGTGATTTTAAGCACTTTGATGTTTTTGTGTAACCAAGTTTCATCGAAATGCACAAAATGGTCTAAAACGTCTCCAAATGCGATTTGAAGCTATTCTTAGCACTTTGGTGTTTTTATGTTAACAAGTTTTTTCGAAAATTACAAAATGGTCTAAAACGTCTCCAAATGCGATTTGAAGCTATTCTTAGCACTTTGGTGTTTTTATGTCAACAAGTTTTTTCGAAAATCACAAAATGGTCTAAAACGTCTCCAAATGCGATTTGAAGCTATTCTTAGCACTTTGGTGTTTTTATGTTAACAAGTTTTTTCAAAAATCACAAAATGGTTTAAACGTCTCCAAATGCGATTTGAAGCTATTCTGTACACTTTGATGTTTTTGTGTGAAAAGTTTTAACGAAATGCTCAAAATGGTTTAAAACGTTTTTAAATACCATATTAAGCTCTTTTGTGCACATTGATGTTTTCGTGTGAAAAGTTTTATTGAAATGCTCAAAATGGTCTAAAACGTTTCTAATGCGATTTGAAGCTATTCTTAGCACTTTGGTGTTTTTATGTTAACAAGTTTTTTCGAAAATTACAAAAAGGTCTAAAACGTCTCCAAATGCGATTTGAAGCTATTCTTAGCACTTTGGTGTTTTTATGTTAACAAGTTTTTTCGAAAATCACAAAAATAATGGTCTAAAACGTCTCCAAATGCGATTTGAAGCTATTCTGTACACTTTGATGTTTTGTGTGAAAAGTTTTATCGAAATGCTCAAAATGGTCTAAAACGGTTTCTAATGTGATTTTAAGCACTTTGATGTTTTTGTGTAACCAAGTTTCATCGAAATGCACAAAATGGTCTAAAACATCTCCAAATGCGATTTGAAGCTATTCTTAAAACTTTGGTATTTTTATGTTAA
The DNA here is from genome assembly GCF_963402885.1 of Antedon bifida. Taxonomy (NCBI): domain Eukaryota; kingdom Metazoa; phylum Echinodermata; class Crinoidea; order Comatulida; family Antedonidae; genus Antedon; species Antedon bifida. Next base: position 7,083,140 of record NC_136233.1, on the reverse strand, counting down.
CAAGTTTTTTCGAAAATCATAAAATGGTCTAAAACGTCTCCAAATGCGATTTGAAGCTATTCTAAGCACTTTGGAGTTTTTATGTTTACAAGTTTGTTCGAAAATCAAAAAATGGTTTAAAACGTCTCCAAATGCGATTTGAAGCTATTCTGTACACTTTGATGTTTTGTGTGAAAAGTTTTGTCGAAATGCTCAAAATGGTCTAAAACGTTTTCAAATACCATATTAAGCTATTTTGTGCACTTTGCTGTTTTTGTGTGAAAAGTTTTATCGAAATGCTCAAAATGGTCTAAAACGTCTCCAAATGTGATTTTAAGCACTTTGATGTTTTTGTGTAACAAAGTTTCATCGAAATGCACAAAATGGTCTAAAACGTCTCCAAATGCGATTTGAAGATATTCTTAGCTCTTTGGTGTTTCTATGTTAACAAGTTTTTTCGAAAATCACAAAATGGTCTAAAACGTCTCCAAATGCGATTTGAAGCTATTCTGTACACTTTGATGTTTTGTGTGAAAAGTTTTGTCGAAATGCTCAAAATGGTCTAAAACGTTTTTAAATACGATATTAAGCTATTTTGTGCTCTTTGATGTTTTTGTGTGAAAAGTTTTATCGAAATGCCAAAAATTGTCTAAAACGTCTCCAAATGCGATTTGAAGCTATTCTGTACACTTTGATGTTTTGTGTGAAAAGTTTTGTCGAAATGCTCAAAATGGTCTAAAACGTTTTCAAATACCATATTAAGCTATTTTGTGCACTTTGCTGTTTTTGTGTGAAAAGTTTTATCGAAATGCTCAAAATGGTCTAAAACGTCTCCAAATGTGATTTTAAGCACTTTGATGTTTTTGTGTAACAAAGTTTCATCGAAATGCACAAAATGGTCTAAAACGTCTCCAAATGCGATTTGAAGATATTCTTAGCTCTTTGGTGTTTCTATGTTAACAAGTTTTTTCGAAAATCACAAAATGGTCTAAAACGTCTCCAAATGCGATTTGAAGCTATTCTGTACACTTTGATGTTTTGTGTGAAAAGTTTTGTCGAAATGCTCAAAATGGTCTAAAACGTTTTTAAATACGATATTAAGCTATTTTGTGCTCTTTGATGTTTTTGTGTGAAAAGTTTTATCGAAATGCCAAAAATTGTCTAAAACGTCTCCAAATGCGATTTGAAGCTATTCTGTACACTTTGATGTTTTGTGTGAAAAGTTTTATCGAAATGCTTAAAATGGTCTAAAACGGTTTCTAATGTGATTTTAAGCACTTAGATGTTTTTCTGTAACCAAGTTTCATCGAAATGCACAAAATGGTCTAAAACGTCTCCAAATGCGATTTGAAGCTATTCTAAGCACTTTGGTGTTTTTATGTTAACAAGTTTTTTCGAAAATCACAAACTGGTCTAAAACGTCTCCAAATGCGATTTGAAGCTATTCTGTACACTTTGATGTTTTGTGTGAAAAAGTTTTGTCGAAATGTTCAAAATTGTCTAAAACGTCTCCAAATGCGATTTGAAGCTATTCTGTACACTTTGATGTTTTGTGTGAAAAGTTTTATCGAAATGCTCAAAATGGTCTAAAACGGTTTCTAATGTGATTTTAAGCACTTTGATGTTTTTGTGTAACCAAGTTTCATCGAAATGCACAAAATGGTCTAAAACGTCTCCAAATGCGATTTGAAGCTATTCTTAAAACTTTGGTATTTTTATGTTAACAAGTTTTTTCGAAAATCATAAAATGGTCTAAAACGTCTCCAAATGCGATTTGGAGATATTCTTAGCTCTTTGGAGTTTTTATGTTAACAAGTTTGTTCGAAAATCTAAAAATGGTCTAAAACGTCTCCAAATGCGATTTGAAGCTATTCTGTACACTTTGATGTTTTGTGTGAAAAGTTTTGTCGAAATGCTCAAAATGGTCTAAAACGTTTTTAAATACGATATTAAGCTATTTTGTGCTCTTTGATGTTTTTGTGTGAAAAGTTTTATCGAAATGCTCAAAATTGTCTAAAACGTCTCCAAATGCGATTGGAAGCTATTCTGTACACTTTGATGTTTTGTGTGAAAAGTTTTATCGAAATGCTCAAAATGGTCTAAAACGTCTCCAAATGTGATTTTAAGCACTTTGATGTTTTTGTGTAACAAAGTTTCATCGAAATGCACAAAATGGTCTAAAACGTCTCCAAATGCGATTTGAAGATATTCTTAGCTCTTTGGTGTTTCTATGTTAACAAGTTTTTTCGAAAATCACAAAAATAATGGTCTAAAACGTCTCCAAATGCGATTTGAAGCTATTCTGTACACTTTGATGTTTTGTGTGAAAAGTTTTGTCGAAATGCTCAAAATGGTCTAAAACGTTTTTAAATACGATATTAAGCTATTTTGTGCTCTTTGATGTTTTTGTGTGAAAAGTTTTATCGAAATGCCAAAAATTGTCTAAAACGTCTCCAAATGCGATTTGAAGCTATTCTGTACACTTTGATGTTTTGTGTGAAAAGTTTTGTCGAAATGCTCAAAATGGTCTAAAACGTTTTCAAATACCATATTAAGCTATTTTGTGCACTTTGCTGTTTTTGTGTGAAAAGTTTTATCGAAATGCTCAAAATGGTCTAAAACGTCTCCAAATGTGATTTTAAGCACTTTGATGTTTTTGTGTAACAAAGTTTCATCGAAATGCACAAAATGGTCTAAAACGTCTCCAAATGCGATTTGAAGCTATTCTGTACACTTTGATGTTTTGTGTGAAAAGTTTTATCGAAATGCTCAAAATGGTCTAAAACGGTTTCTAATGTGATTTTAAGCACTTTGATGTTTTTGTGTAACAGAGTTTCATCGAAATGCACAAAATTGTCTAAAACGTCTCCAAATGCGATTTGAAGCTATTCTATACACTTTGATGTTTTGTGTGAAAAGTTTTATCGAAATGCTCAAAATGGTCTAAAACGGTTTCAAATGTTATTTTAAGCACTTTGATGTTTTTGTGTAACAGAGTTTCATCGAAATGCACAAAATGGTCTAAAACGTCTCCAAATGCGATTTGAAGATATTCTTAGCTCTTTGTTGTTTTTATGTTAACAAGTTTTTTCGAAAATCACATAATGGTCTAAAACGTCTCCAAATTCGATTTGAAGCTATTCTGTACACTTTGATGTTTTGTGTGAAAAGTTTTGTCGAAATGCTCAAAATGGTCTAAAACGTTTTTAAATACGATATTAAGCTATTTTGTGCTCTTTTATGTTTTTGTGTGAAAAGTTTTATCGAAATGCTCAAAATTGTCTAAAACGTCTCCAAATGCGATTTGAAGCTATTCTGTACACTTTGATGTTTTGTGTGAAAAGTTTTATCGAAATGCTCAAAATGGTCTAAAACGGTTTCTAATGTGATTTTAAGCACTTTGATGTTTTTGTGTAACAGAGTTTCATCGAAATGCACAAAATTGTCTAAAACGTCTCCAAATGCGATTTGAAGCTATTCTGTACACTTTGATGTTTTGTGTGAAAAGTTTTATCGAAATGCTCAAAATGGTCTAAAACGGTTTCAAATGTGATTTTAAGCTCTTTGATGTTTTTGTGTAACAGAGTTTCATCGAAATGCACAAAATGGTCTAAAACGTCTCCAAATGCGATTTGAAGATATTCTTAGCTCTTTGGTGTTTTTATGTTAACAAGTTTTTTCGAAAATCACAAAATGGTCTAAAACGTCTCCAAATGCGATTTGAAGCTATTCTGTACACTTTGATGTTTTGTGTGAAAAAGTTTTGTCGAAATGTTCAAAATGGTCTAAAACGTTTTTAAATACGATATTAAGCTATTTTGTGCTCTTTGATGTTTTTGTGTGAAAAGTTTTATCGAAATGCTCAAAATTGTCTAAAACGGTTTCTATTTTGATTTTAAGCACTTTGATGTTTTTGTGTAACCAAGTTTCATCGAAATGCACAAAATGGTCTAAAACGTCTCCTAATGCGATTTGAAGCTATTCTTAGAACTTTGGTATTTTTATGTTAACAAGTTTTTTCGAAAATCATAAAGTGGTCTAAAACGTCTCCAAATGCGATTTGAAGCTATTCTAAGCACTTTGGAGTTTTTATGTTAACAAGTTTTTTCGAAAATCACAAAATGGTCTAAAACGTCTCCAAATGCGATTTGTAGCTATTCTGTACACTTTGATGTTTAGTATGAAAAAGTTTTGTCGAAATGCTCAAAATGGTCTAAAACGTTTTCAAATACCATATTAAGCTATTTTGTGCACTTTGCTGTTTTTGTGTGAAAAGTTTTATCGAAATGCTCAAAATGGTCTAAAACGGTTTCAAATGTGATTTTAAGCACTTTGATGTTTTTGTGTAACAGAGTTTCATCGAAATGCACAAAATGGTCTAAAACGTCTCCAAATGCGATTTGAAGATATTCTTAGCTCTTTGGTGTTTTTATGTTAACAAGTTTTTTCGAAAATCACAAAATGGTCTAAAACGTCTCCAAATGCGATTTGAAGCTATTCTGTACACTTTGATGTTTTGTGTGAAAAGTTTTGTCGAAATGCTCAAAATGGTCTAAAACGTTTTTAAATACGATATTAAGCTATTTTGTGCTCTTTTATGTTTTTGTGTGAAAAGTTTTATCGAAATGCTCAAAATTGTCTAAAACGTCTCCAAATGCGATTTGAAGCTATTCTGTACACTTTGATGTTTTGTGTGAAAAGTTTTATCGAAATGCTCAAAATGGTCTAAAACGGTTTCAAATGTGATTTTAAGCACTTTGATGTTTTTGTGTAACAGAGTTTCATCGAAATGCACAAAATGGTCTAAAACGTCTCCAAATGCGATTTGAAGATATTCTTAGCTCTTTGGTGTTTTTATGTTAACAAGTTTTTTCGAAAATCACATAATGGTCTAAAACGTCTCCAAATTCGATTTGAAGCTATTCTGTACACTTTGATGTTTTGTGTGAAAAGTTTTGTCGAAATGCTCAAAATGGTCTAAAACGTTTTTAAATACGATATTAAGCTATTTTGTGCTCTTTTATGTTTTTGTGTGAAAAGTTTTATCGAAATGCTCAAAATTGTCTAAAACGTCTCCAAATGCGATTTGAAGCTATTCTGTACACTTTGATGTTTTGTGTGAAAAGTTTTATCGAAATGCTCAAACTGGTCTAAAACGGTTTCTAATGTGATTTTAAGCACTTTGATGTTTTTGTGTAACAGAGTTTCATCGAAATGCACAAAATTGTCTAAAACGTCTCCAAATGCGATTTGAAGCTATTCTGTACACTTTGATGTTTTGTGTGAAAAGTTTTATCGAAATGCTCAAAATGGTCTAAAACGGTTTCAAATGTGATTTTAAGCACTTTGATGTTTTTGTGTAACAGAGTTTCATCGAAATGCACAAAATGGTCTAAAACGTCTCCAAATGCGATTTGAAGATATTCTTAGCTCTTTGGTGTTTTTATGTTAACAAGTTTTTTCGAAAATCACAAAATGGTCTAAAACGTCTCCAAATGCGATTTGAAGCTATTCTGTACACTTTGATGTTTTGTGTGAAAAGTTTTGTCGAAATGCTCAAAATGGTCTAAAACGTTTTTAAATACGATATTAAGCTATTTTGTGCTCTTTTATGTTTTTGTGTGAAAAGTTTTATCGAAATGCTCAAAATTGTCTAAAACGTCTCCAAATGCGATTTGAAGCTATTCTGTACACTTTGATGTTTTGTGTGAAAAGTTTTATCGAAATGCTCAAAATGGTCTAAAACGGTTTCTAATGTGATTTTAAGCACTTTGATGTTTTTGTGTAACAGAGTTTCATCGAAATGCACAAAATTGTCTAAAACGTCTCCAAATGCGATTTGAAGCTATTCTGTACACTTTGATGTTTTGTGTGAAAAGTTTTATCGAAATGCTCAAAATGGTCTAAAACGGTTTCAAATGTGATTTTAAGCACTTTGATGTTTTTGTGTAACAGAGTTTCATCGAAATGCACAAAATGGTCTAAAACGTCTCCAAATGCGATTTGAAGATATTCTTAGCTCTTTGGTGTTTTTATGTTAACAAGTTTTTTCGAAAATCACATAATGGTCTAAAACGTCTCCAAATTCGATTTGAAGCTATTCTGTACACTTTGATGTTTTGTGTGAAAAGTTTTGTCGAAATGCTCAAAATGGTCTAAAACGTTTTTAAATACGATATTAAGCTATTTTGTGCTCTTTTATGTTTTTGTGTGAAAAGTTTTATCGAAATGCTCAAAATTGTCTAAAACGTCTCCAAATGCGATTTGAAGCTATTCTGTACACTTTGATGTTTTGTGTGAAAAGTTTTATCGAAATGCTCAAAATGGTCTAAAACGGTTTCAAATGTGATTTTAAGCACTTTGATGTTTTTGTGTAACAGAGTTTCATCGAAATGCACAAAATGGTCTAAAACGTCTCCAAATGCGATTTGAAGATATTCTTAGCTCTTTGGTGTTTTTATGTTAACAAGTTTTTTCGAAAATCACATAATGGTCTAAAACGTCTCCAAATTCGATTTGAAGCTATTCTGTACACTTTGATGTTTTGTGTGAAAAGTTTTGTCGAAATGCTCAAAATGGTCTAAAACGTTTTTAAATACGATATTAAGCTATTTTGTGCTCTTTTATGTTTTTGTGTGAAAAGTTTTATCGAAATGCTCAAAATTGTCTAAAACGTCTCCAAATGCGATTTGAAGCTATTCTGTACACTTTGATGTTTTGTGTGAAAAGTTTTATCGAAATGCTCAAAATGGTCTAAAACGGTTTCTAATGTGATTTTAAGCACTTTGATGTTTTTGTGTAACAGAGTTTCATCGAAATGCACAAAATTGTCTAAAACGTCTCCAAATGCGATTTGAAGCTATTCTGTACACTTTGATGTTTTGTGTGAAAAGTTTTATCGAAATGCTCAAAATGGTCTAAAACGGTTTCAAATGTGATTTTAAGCACTTTGATGTTTTTGTGTAACAGAGTTTCATCGAAATGCACAAAATGGTCTAAAACGTCTCCAAATGCGATTTGAAGATATTCTTAGCTCTTTGGTGTTTTTATGTTAACAAGTTTTTTCGAAAATCACAAAATGGTCTAAAACGTCTCCAAATGCGATTTGAAGCTATTCTGTACACTTTGATGTTTTGTGTGAAAAGTTTTGTCGAAATGCTCAAAATGGTCTAAAACGTTTTTAAATACGATATTAAGCTATTTTGTGCTCTTTTATGTTTTTGTGTGAAAAGTTTTATCGAAATGCTCAAAATTGTCTAAAACGTCTCCAAATGCGATTTGAAGCTATTCTGTACACTTTGATGTTTTGTGTGAAAAGTTTTATCGAAATACTCAAAATGGTCTAAAACGGTTTCTAATGTGATTTTAAGCACTTTGATGTTTTTGTGTAACAGAGTTTCATCGAAATGCACAAAATTGTCTAAAACGTCTCCAAATGCGATTTGAAGCTATTCTGTACACTTTGATGTTTTGTGTGAAAAGTTTTATCGAAATGCTCAAAATGGTCTAAAACGGTTTCAAATGTGATTTTAAGCACTTTGATGTTTTTGTGTAACAGAGTTTCATCGAAATGCACAAAATGGTCTAAAACGTCTCCAAATGCGATTTGAAGATATTCTTAGCTCTTTGGTGTTTTTATGTTAACAAGTTTTTTCGAAAATCACATAATGGTCTAAAACGTCTCCAAATTCGATTTGAAGCTATTCTGTACACTTTGATGTTTTGTGTGAAAAGTTTTGTCGAAATGCTCAAAATGGTCTAAAACGTTTTTAAATACGATATTAAGCTATTTTGTGCTCTTTTATGTTTTTGTGTGAAAAGTTTTATCGAAATGCTCAAAATTGTCTAAAACGTCTCCAAATGCGATTTGAAGCTATTCTGTACACTTTGATGTTTTGTGTGAAAAGTTTTATCGAAATGCTCAAAATGGTCTAAAACGGTTTCTAATGTGATTTTAAGCACTTTGATGTTTTTGTGTAACAGAGTTTCATCGAAATGCACAAAATTGTCTAAAACGATTTGAAGCTATTCTGTACACTTTGATGTTTTGTGTGAAAAGTTTTATCGAAATGCTCAAAATGGTCTAAAACGGTTTCAAATGTGATTTTAAGCACTTTGATGTTTTTGTGTAACAGAGTTTCATCGAAATGCATAAAATGGTCTAAAACGTCTCCAAATGCGATTTGAAGATATTCTTAGCTCTTTGGTGTTTTTATGTTAACAAGTTTTTTCGAAAATCACAAAATGGTCTAAAACGTCTCCAAATGCGATTTGAAGCTATTCTGTACACTTTGATGTTTTGTGTGAAAAAGTTTTGTCGAAATGTTCAAAATGGTCTAAACCGTTTTTAAATACGATATTAAGCTATTTTGTGCTCTTTGATGTTTTTGTGTGAAAAGTTTTATCGAAATGCTCAAAATTGTCTAAAACGTCTCCAAATGCGATTTGAAGCTATTCTGTACACTTTGATGTTTTGTGTAACAAAGTTTTATCGAAATGCTCAAAATGGTCTAAAACGGTTTCTAATGTGATTTTAAGCACTTTGATGTTTTTGTGTAACAGAGTTTCATCGAAATGCACAAAATTGTCTAAAACGTCTCCAAATGCGATTTGAAGCTATTCTGTACACTTTGATGTTTTGTGTGAAAAGTTTTATCGAAATGCTCAAAATGGTCTAAAACGGTTTCAAATGTGATTTTAAGCACTTTGATGTTTTTGTGTAACAGAGTTTCATCGAAATGCACAAAATGGTCTAAAACGTCTCCAAATGCGATTTGAAGATATTCTTAGCTCTTTGGTGTTTTTATGTTAACAAGTTTTTTCGAAAATCACAAAATGGTCTAAAACGTCTCCAAATGCGATTTGAAGCTATTCTGTACACTTTGATGTTTTGTGTGAAAAAGTTTTGTCGAAATGTTCAAAATGGTCTAAAACGTTTTTAAATACGATATTAAGCTATTTTGTGCTCTTTGATGTTTTTGTGGGAAAAGTTTTATCGAAATGCTCAAAATGGTCTAAAACGGTTTCTATTTTGATTTTAAGCACTTTGATGTTTTTGTGTAACCAAGTTTCATCGAAATGCACAAAATGGTCTAAAACGTCTCCTAATGCGATTTGAAGCTATTCTTAGAACTTTGGTATTTTTATGTTAACAAGTTTTTTCGAAAATCATAAAATGGTCTAAAACGTCTCCAAATGCAATTTGAAGCTATTCTAAGCACTTTGGAGTTTTTATGTTAACAAGTTTTTTCGAAAATCACAAAATGGTCTAAAACGTCTCCAAATGCGATTTGAAGCTATTCTGTACACTTTGATGTTTAATATAAAAAAGTTTTGTCGAAATGCTCAAAATGGTCTAAAACGGTTTCAAATGTGATTTTAAGCACTTTGATGTTTTTGTGTAACAGAGTTTCATCGAAATGCACAAAATGGTCTAAAACGTCTCCAAATGCGATTTGAAGATATTCTTAGCTCTTTGGTGTTTTTATGTTAACAAGTTTTTTCGGAAATCACAAAATGGTCTAAAACGTCTCCAAATGCGATTTGAAGCTATTCTTAGCACTTTGATGTTTTGTGTGAAAAAGTTTTGTCGAAATGTTCAAAATGGTCTAAAACGTTTTTAAATACGATATTAAGCTATTTTGTGCTCTTTGATGTTTTTGTGTGAAAAGTTTTATCGAAATGCTCAAAATGGTCTAAAACGGTTTCTAATGTGATTTTAAGCACTTTGATGTTTTTGTGTAACCAAGTTTCATCGAAATGCACAAAATGGTCTAAAACGTCTCCTAATGCGATTTGAAGCTATTCTTAAAACTTTGGTATTTTTATGTTAACAAGTTTTTTCAAAAATCAGAAAATGGTCTAAAACGTCTCCAAATGCGATTTGAAGCTATTCTAAGCACTTTGGAGTTTTTATGTTAACAAGTTTGTTCGAAAATCAAAAAATGGTCTAAAACGTCTCCAAATGCGATTTGAAGCTATTCTGTACACTTTGATGTTTAGTATGAAAAAGTTTTGTCGAAATGCTCAAAATGGTCTAAAACGTTTTCAAATACCATATTAAGCTATTTTGTGCACTTTGCTGTTTTTGTGTGAAAAGTTTTATCGAAATGCTCAAAATGGTCTAAAACGTCTCCAAATGTGATTTTAAGCACTTTGATGTTTTTGTGTAACAAAGTTTCATCGAAATGCACAAAATGGTCTAAAACGTCTCCAAATGCGATTTGAAGCTATTCTAAGCACTTTGGTGTTTTTATGTTAACAAGTTTTTTTCGAAAATCACAAAATGGTCTAAAACGTCTCCAAATGCGATTTGAAGCTATTCTGTACACTTTGATGTTTTGTGTGAAAAAGTTTTGTCGAAATGCTCAAAATGGTCTAAAACGGTTTCAAATGTGATTTTAAGCACTTTGATGTTTTTGTGTAACAGAGTTTCATCGAAAATCACAAAATGGTCTTAAACGTCTCCAAATGCGATTTGAAGCTATTCTTAGCACTTTGATGTTTTGTGTGAAAAAGTTTTGTCGAAATGTTCAAAATGGTCTAAAACGTTTTTAAATACGATATTAAGCTATTTTGTGCTATTTGATGTTTTTGTGTGAAAAGTTTTATCGAAATGCTAAAAATGGTCTAACGGTTTCTAATGTGATTTTAAGCACTTTGATGTTTTTGTGTAACCAAGTTTCATCGAAATGCACAAAATGGTCTAAAACGTCTCCAAATGCGATTTGAAGCTATTCTTAAAACTTTGGTATTTTTATGTTAACAAGTTTTTTCGAAAATCAGAAAATGGTCTAAAATGTCTCCAAATGCGATTTGAAGCTATTCTAAGCACTTTGGAGTTTTTATGTTAACAAGTTTGTTCGAAAATCAAAAAATGGTCTAAAACGTCTCCAAATGCGATTTGAAGCTATTCTGTACACTTTGATGTTTAGTATGAAAAAGTTTTGTCGAAATGCTCAAAATGGTCTAAAACGTTTTCAAATACCATATTAAGCTATTTTGTGCACTTTGCTGTTTTTGTGTGAAAAGTTTTATCGAAATGCTCAAAATGGTCTAAAACGTCTCCAAATGTGATTTTAAGCACTTTGATGTTTTTGTGTAACAAAGTTTCATCGAAATGCACAAAATGGTCTAAAACGTCTCCAAATGCGATTTGAAGCTATTCTAAGCACTTTGGTGTTTTTATGTTAACAAGTTTTTTCGAAATCACAAAATGGTCTAAAACGTCTCCAAATGCGATTTGAAGCTATTCTTAGCACTTTGATGTTTTGTGTGAAAAAGTTTTGTCGAAATGTTCAAAATGGTCTAAAACGTTTTTAAATACGATATTAAGCTATTTTGTGCTCTTTGATGTTTTTGTGTGAAAAGTTTTATCGAAATGCTAAAAATGGTCTAAAACGGTTTCTAATGTGATTTTAAGCACTTTGATGTTTTTGTGTAACCAAGTTTCATCGAAATGCACAAAATGGTCTAAAACGTCTCCAAATGCGATTTGAAGCTATTCTAAGCACTTTGGTGTTTTTATGTTAACAAGTTTTTTCGAAAATCAGAAAATGGTCTAAAACGTCTCCAAATGCGATTTGAAGCTATTCTAAGCACTTTGGAGTTTTTATGTTAACAGGTTTGTTCGAAAATCAAAAAATGGTCTAAAACGTCTCCAAATGCGATTTGAAGCTATTCTGTACACTTTCATGTTTAGTATGAAAAAGTTTTGTCGAAATGCTCAAAATGGTCTAAAACGTTTTCAAATACCATATTAAGCTATTTTGTGCACTTTGCTGTTTTTGTGTGAAAAGTTTTATCGAAATGCTAAAAATGGTCTAAAACGTCTCCAAATGTGATTTTAAGCACTTTGATGTTTTTGTGTAACAAAGTTTCATCGAAATGCACAAAATGGTCTAAAACGTCTCCAAATGCGATTTGAAGATATTCTTAGCTCTTTGGTGTTTCTATGTTAACAAGTTTTTTCGAAAATCACAAAATGGTCTAAAACGTCTCCAAATGCGATTTGAAGCTATTCTGTACACTTTGATGTTTTGTGTGAAAAGTTTTGTCGAAATGCTCAAAATGGTCTAAAACGTTTTTAAATACGATATTAAGCTATTTTGTGCTCTTTGATGTTTTTGTGTGAAAAGTTTTATCGAAATGCCAAAAATTGTCTAAAACGTCTCCAAATGCGATTTGAAGCTATTCTGTACACTTTGATGTTTTGTGTGAAAAGTTTTATCGAAATGCTTAAAATGGTCTAAAACGGTTTCTAATGTGATTTTAAGCACTTAGATGTTTTTCTGTAACCAAGTTTCATCGAAATGCACAAAATGGTCTAAAACGTCTCCAAATGCGATTTGAAGCTATTCTAAGCACTTTGGTGTTTTTATGTTAACAAGTTTTTTCGAAAATCACAAACTGGTCTAAAACGTCTCCAAATGCGATTTGAAGCTATTCTGTACACTTTGATGTTTTGTGTGAAAAAGTTTTGTCGAAATGTTCAAAATTGTCTAAAACGTCTCCAAATGCGATTTGAAGCTATTCTGTACACTTTGATGTTTTGTGTGAAAAGTTTTATCGAAATGCTCAAAATGGTCTAAAACGGTTTCTAATGTGATTTTAAGCACTTTGATGTTTTTGTGTAACCAAGTTTCATCGAAATGCACAAAATGGTCTAAAACGTCTCCAAATGCGATTTGAAGATATTCTTAGCTCTTTGGTGTTTCTATGTTAACAAGTTTTTTCGAAAATCACAAAATGGTCTAAAACGTCTCCAAATGCGATTTGAAGCTATTCTGTACACTTTGATGTTTTGTGTGAAAAGTTTTGTCGAAATGCTCAAAATGGTCTAAAACGTTTTTAAATACGATATTAAGCTATTTTGTGCTCTTTGATGTTTTTGTGTGAAAAGTTTTATCGAAATGCCAAAAATTGTCTAAAACGTCTCCAAATGCGATTTGAAGCTATTCTGTACACTTTGATGTTTTGTGTGAAAAGTTTTATCGAAATGCTTAAAATGGTCTAAAACGGTTTCTAATGTGATTTTAAGCACTTAGATGTTTTTCTGTAACCAAGTTTCATCGAAATGCACAAAATGGTCTAAAACGTCTCCAAATGCGATTTGAAGCTATTCTAAGCACTTTGGTGTTTTTATGTTAACAAGTTTTTTCGAAAATCACAAGCTGGTCTAAAACGTCTCCAAATGCGATTTGAAGCTATTCTGTACACTTTGATGTTTTGTGTGAAAAAGTTTTGTCGAAATGTTCAAAATTGTCTAAAACGTCTCCAAATGCGATTTGAAGCTATTCTGTACACTTTGATGTTTTGTGTGAAAAGTTTTATCGAAATGCTCAAAATGGTCTAAAACGGTTTCTAATGTGATTTTAAGCACTTTGATGTTTTTGTGTAACCAAGTTTCATCGAAATGCACAAAATGGTCTAAAACGTCTCCAAATGCGATTTGATGATATTCTTAGCTCTTTGGTGTTTTTATGTTAACAAGTTTTATCGAAAATCACAAAATGGTCTAAAACGTCTCCTAATGCGATTTGAAGCTATTCTGTACACTTTGATGTTTTGTGTGAAAAGTTTTGTCGAAATGTTCAAAATGGTCTAAAACGTTTTTAAATACGATATTAAGCTATTTTGTACTCTTTTATGTTTTTGTGTGAAAAGTTTTATCGAAATGCTCAAAATTGTCTAAAACGTCTCCAAATGCGATTTGAAGCTATTCTGTACACTTTGATGTTTTGTGTGAAAAGTTTTCTCAAAATGCTCAAAATGGTCTAAAACGGTTTCTAATGTGATTTTAAGCACTTTGATGTTTTTGTGTAACCAAGTTTCATCGAAATGCACAAAATGGTCTAAAACGTCTCCAAATGCGATTTGAAGCTATTCTTAAAACTTTGGTATTTTTATGTTAACAAGTTTTTTCGAAAATCAGAAAATGGTCTAAAACGTCTCCAAATGCGATTTGAAGCTATTCTAAGCACTTTGGAGTTTTTATGTTAACAAGTTTGTTCGAAAATCAAAAAATGGTCTAAAACGTCTCCAAATGCGATTTGAAGCTATTCTGTACACTTTCATGTTTAGTATGAAAAAGTTTTGTCGAAATGCTCAAAATGGTCTAAAACGTTTTCAAATACCATATTAAGCTATTTTGTGCACTTTGCTGTTTTTGTGTGAAAAGTTTTATCGAAATGCTCAAAATGGTCTAAAACGTCTCCAAATGTGATTTTAAGCACTTTGATGTTTTTGTGTAACAAAGTTTCATCGAAATGCACAAAATGGTCTAAAACGTCTCCAAATGCGATTTGAAGCTATTCTAAGCACTTTGGTGTTTTTATGTTAACAAGTTTTTTCGAAATCACAAAATGGTCTAAAACGTCTCCAAATGCGATTTGAAGCTATTCTGTACACTTTGATGTTTTGTGTGAAAAAGTTTTGTCGAAATGCTCAAAATGGTCTAAAACGTTTTCAAATACCATATTAAGCTATTTTGTGCACTTTGCTGTTTTTGTGTGAAAAGTTTTATCGAAATGCTCAAAATGGTCTAAAACGGTTTCAAATGTGATTTTAAGCACTTTGATGTTTTTGTGTAACAGAGTTTCATCGAAATGCACAAAATGGTCTAAAACGTCTCCAAATGCGATTTGATGATATTCTTAGCTCTTTGGTGTTTTTATGTTAACAAGTTTTATCGAAAATCACAAAATGGTCTAAAACGTCTCCTAATGCGATTTGAAGCTATTCTGTACACTTTGATGTTTTGTGTGAAAAGTTTTGTCGAAATGTTCAAAATGGTCTAAAACGTTTTTAAATACGATATTAAGCTATTTTGTACTCTTTTATGTTTTTGTGTGAAAAGTTTTATCGAAATGCTCAAAATTGTCTAAAACGTCTCCAAATGCGATTTGAAGCTATTCTGTACACTTTGATGTTTTGTGTGAAAAGTTTTCTCAAAATGCTCAAAATGGTCTAAAACGGTTTCTAATTTGATTTTAAGCACTTTGATGTTTTTGTGTAACCAAGTTTCATCGAAATGCACAAAATGGTCTAAAACGTCTCCAAATGCGATTTGAAGCTATTCTTAAAACTTTGGTATTTTTATGTTAACAAGTTTTTTCGAAAATCAGAAAATGGTCTAAAACGTCTCCAAATGCGATTTGAAGCTATTCTAAGCACTTTGGAGTTTTTATGTTAACAAGTTTGTTCGAAAATCAAAAAATGGTCTAAAACGTCTCCAAATGCGATTTGAAGCTATTCTGTACACTTTCATGTTTAGTATGAAAAAGTTTTGTCGAAATGCTCAAAATGGTCTAAAACGTTTTCAAATACCATATTAAGCTATTTTGTGCACTTTGCTGTTTTTGTGTGAAAAGTTTTATCGAAATGCTAAAAATGGTCTAAAACGTCTCCAAATGTGATTTTAAGCACTTTGATGTTTTTGTGTAACAAAGTTTCATCGAAATGCACAAAATGGTCTAAAACGTCTCCAAATGCGATTTGAAGCTATTCTAAGCACTTTGGTGTTTTTATGTTAACAAGTTTTTTCGAAATCACAAAATGGTCTAAAACGTCTCCAAATGCGATTTGAAGCTATTCTGTACACTTTGATGTTTTGTGTGAAAAAGTTTTGTCGAAATGCTCAAAATGGTCTAAAACGTTTTCAAATACCATATTAAGCTATTTTGTGCACTTTGCTGTTTTTGTGTGAAAAGTTTTATCGAAATGCTCAAAATGGTCTAAAACGGTTTCAAATGTGATTTTAAGCACTTTGATGTTTTTGTGTAACAGAGTTTCATCGAAATGCACAAAATGGTCTAAAACGTCTCCAAATGCGATTTGATGATATTCTTAGCTCTTTGGTGTTTTTATGTTAACGAGTTTTATCGAAAATCACAAAATGGTCTAAAACGTCTCCTAATGCGATTTGAAGCTATTCTGTACACTTTGATGTTTTGTGTGAAAAGTTTTGTCGAAATGTTCAAAATGGTCTAAAACGTTTTTAAATACGATATTAAGCTATTTTGTACTCTTTTATGTTTTTGTGTGAAAAGTTTTATCGAAATGCTCAAAATTGTCTAAAACGTCTCCAAATGCGATTTGAAGCTATTCTGTACACTTTGATGTTTTGTGTGAAAAGTTTTCTCAAAATGCTCAAAATGGTCTAAAACGGTTTCTAATGTGATTTTAAGCACTTTGATGTTTTTGTGTAACCAAGTTTCATCGAAATGCACAAAATGGTCTAAAACGTCTCCAAATGCGATTTGAAGCTATTCTTAAAACTTTGGTATTTTTATGTTAACAAGTTTTTTCGAAAATCAGAAAATGGTCTAAAACGTCTCCAAATGCGATTTGAAGCTATTCTAAGCACTTTGGAGTTTTTATGTTAACAAGTTTGTTCGAAAATCAAAAAATGGTCTAAAACGTCTCCAAATGCGATTTGAAGCTATTCTGTACACTTTCATGTTTAGTATGAAAAAGTTTTGTCGAAATGCTCAAAATGGTCTAAAACGTTTTCAAATACCATATTAAGCTATTTTGTGCACTTTGCTGTTTTTGTGTGAAAAGTTTTATCGAAATGCTAAAAATGGTCTAAAACGTCTCCAAATGTGATTTTAAGCACTTTGATGTTTTTGTGTAACAAAGTTTCATCGAAATGCACAAAATGGTCTAAAACGTCTCCAAATGCGATTTGAAGATATTCTTAGCTCTTTGGTGTTTCTATGTTAACAAGTTTTTTCGAAAATCACAAAATGGTCTAAAACGTCTCCAAATGCGATTTGAAGCTATTCTGTACACTTTGATGTTTTGTGTGAAAAGTTTTGTCGAAATGCTCAAAATGGTCTAAAACGTTTTTAAATACGATATTAAGCTATTTTGTGCTCTTTTATGTTTTTGTGTGAAAAGTTTTATCGAAATGCCAAAAATTGTCTAAAACGTCTCCAAATGCGATTTGAAGCTATTCTGTACACTTTGATGTTTTATGTGAAAAGTTTTATCGAAATGCTCAAAATGGTCTAAACGGTTTCTAATGTGATTTTAAGCACTTAGATGTTTTTCTGTAACCAAGTTTCATCGAAATGCACAAAATGGTCTAAAACGTCTCCAAATGCGATTTGAAGCTATTCTAAGCACTTTGGTGTTTTTATGTTAACAAGTTTTTTCGAAAATCACAAAATGGTCTAAAACGTCTCCAAATGCGATTTGAAGCTATTCTGTACACTTTGATGTTTTGTGTGAAAAAGTTTTGTCGAAATGTTCAAAATTGTCTAAAACGTCTCCAAATGCGATTTGAAGCTATTCTGTACACTTTGATGTTTTTGTGTAACCAAGTTTCATCGAAATGCACAAAATGGTCTAAAACGTCTCCAAATGCGATTTGAAGCTATTCTTAAAACTTTGGTATTTTTATGTTAACAAGTTTTTTCGAAAATCATAAAATGGTCTAAAACGTCTCCAAATGCGATTTGAAGATATTCTTAGCTCTTTGGAGTTTTTATGTTAACAAGTTTGTTCGAAAATCTAAAAATGGTCTAAAACGTCTCCAAATGCGATTTGAAGCTATTCTGTACACTTTGATGTTTTGTGTGAAAAGTTTTGTCGAAATGCTCAAAATGGTCTAAAACGTTTTTAAATACGATATTAAGCTATTTTGTGCTCTTTGATGTTTTTTTTTCCTGTGAAAAGTTTTATCGAAATGCTCAAAATTGTCTAAAACGTCTCCAAATGCGATTTGAAGCTATTCTGTACACTTTGATGTTTTGTGTGAAAAGTTTTATCGAAATGCTCAAAATGGTCTAAAACGGTTTCTAATGTGATTTTAAGCACTTAGATGTTTTTCTGTAACCAAGTTTCATTGAAATGCACAAAATGGTCTAAAACGTCTCCAAATGCGATTTGAAGCTATTCTAAGCACTTTGGTGTTTTTATGTTAACAAGTTTTTTCGAAAATCACAAAAATAATGGTCTAAAACGTCTCCAAATGCGATTTGAAGCTATTCTGTACACTTTGATGTTTTGTGTGAAAAAGTTTTGTCGAAATGTTCAAAATTGTCTAAAACGTCTCCAAATGCGATTTGAAGCTATTCTGTACACTTTGATGTTTTGTGTGAAAAGTTTTATCGAAATGCTCAAAATGGTCTAAAACGGTTTCTAATGTGATTTTAAGCACTTTGATGTTTTTGTGTAACCAAGTTTCATCGAAATGCACAAAATGGTCTAAAACGTCTCCAAATGCGATTTGAAGCTATTCTTAGAACTTTGGTATTTTTATGTTAACAAGTTTTTTCGAAAATTACAAAATGGTCTAAAACGTCTCCAAATGCGATTTGAAGCTATTCTTAGCACTTTGGTGTTTTTATGTCAACAAGTTTTTTCGAAAATCACAATATGGTCTAAAACGTCTCCAAATGCGATTTGAAGCTATTCTGTACACTTTGATGTTTTGTGTGAAAAAGTTTTGTCGAAATGTTCAAAATGGTCTAAAACGTTTTTAAATACGATATTAAGCTATTTTGTGCTCTTTGATGTTTTTGTGTGAAAAGTTTTATCGAAATGCTAAAAATGGTCTAAAACGGTTTCTAATGTGATTTTAAGCTGGTCTAAAACGGTTTCTAATGTGATTTTAAGCACTTTGATGTTTTTGTGTAACCAAGTTTCATCGAAATGCACAAAATGGTCTAAAACGTCTCCAAATGCGATTTGAAGCTATTCTTAGCACTTTGGTGTTTTTATGTTAACAAGTTTTTTCGAAAATTACAAAAAGGTCTAAAACGTCTCCAAATGCGATTTGAAGCTATTCTTAGAACTTTGGTGTTTTTATGTCAACAAGTTTTTTCGAAAATCACAAAATGGTCTAAAATGTCTCCAAATGCAATTTGAAGCTATTCTAAGCACTTTGGAGTTTTTATGTTAACAAGTTTTTTCGAAAATCACAAAATGGTCTAAAACGTCTCCAAATGCGATTTGAAGCTATTCTGTACACTTTGATGTTTAGTATGAAAAAGTTTTGTCGAAATGCTCAAAATGGTCTAAAACGTTTTCAAATACCATATTAAGCTATTTTGTGCACTTTGCTGTTTTTGTGTGAAAAGTTTTATCGAAATGCTCAAAATGGTCTAAAACGGTTTCTAATGTGATTTTAAGCACTTTGATGTTTTTGTGTAACCAAGTTTCATCGAAATGCACAAAATGGTCTAAAACGTCTCCAAATGCGATTTGAAGCTATTCTTAGAACTTTGGTATTTTTATGTTAACAAGTTTTTTCGAAAATTACAAAATGGTCTAAAACGTCTCCAAATGCGATTTGAAGCTATTCTTAGCACTTTGGTGTTTTTATGTCAACAAGTTTTTTCGAAAATCACAAAATGGTCTAAAACGTCTCCAAATGCGATTTGAAGCTATTCTGTACACTTTGATGTTTTGTGTGAAAAAGTTTTGTCGAAATGTTCAAAATGGTCTAAAACGTTTTTAAATACGATATTAAGCTATTTTGTGCTCTTTGATGTTTTTGTGTGAAAAGTTTTATCGAAATGCTAAAAATGGTCTAAAACGGTTTCTAATGTGATTTTAAGCTGGTCTAAAACGGTTTCTAATGTGATTTTAAGCACTTTGATGTTTTTGTGTAACCAAGTTTCATCGAAATGCACAAAATGGTCTAAAACGTCTCCAAATGCGATTTGAAGCTATTCTTAGCACTTTGGTGTTTTTATGTTAACAAGTTTTTTCGAAAATTACAAAAAGGTCTAAAACGTCTCCAAATGCGATTTGAAGCTATTCTTAGCACTTTGGTGTTTTTATGTCAACAAGTTTTTTCGAAAATCACAAAATGGTCTAAAACGTCTCCAAATGCAATTTGAAGCTATTCTAAGAACTTTGGAGTTTTTATGTTAACAAGTTTTTTCGAAAATCACAAAATGGTCTAAAACGTCTCCAAATGCGATTTGAAGCTATTCTGTACACTTTGATGTTTAGTATGAAAAAGTTTTGTCGAAATGCTCAAAATGGTCTAAAACGTTTTCAAATACCATATTAAGCTATTTTGTGCACTTTGCTGTTTTTGTGTGAAAAGTTTTATCGAAATGCTCAAAATGGTCTAAAACGGTTTCAAATGTGATTTTAAGCACTTTGATGTTTTTGTGTAACAGAGTTTTATCGAAATGCACAAAATGGTCTAAAACGTCTCCAAATGCGATTTGAAGATATTCTTAGCTCTTTGGTGTTTTTATGTTAACAAGTTTTATCGAAAATCACAAAATGGTCTAAAACGTCTCCAAATGCGATTTGAAGCTATTCTGTACACTTTGATGTTTTGTGTGAAAAGTTTTGTCGAAATGTTCAAAATGGTCTAAAACGTTTTTAAATACGATATTAAGCTATTTTGTGCTCTTTGATGTTTTGTGTGAAAAGTTTTATCGAAATGCTCAAAATGGTCTAAAACGGTTTCTAATGTGATTTTAAGCACTTTGATGTTTTTGTGTAACCAAGTTTCATCGAAATGCACAAAATGGTCTAAAACGTCTCCAAATGCGATTTGAAGCTATTCTTAGCACTTTGGTGTTTTTATGTTAACAAGTTTTTTCGAAAATTACAAAATGGTCTAAAACGTCTCCAAATGCGATTTGAAGCTATTCTTAGCACTTTGGTGTTTTTATGTCAACAAGTTTTTTCGAAAATCACAAAATGGTCTAAAACGTCTCCAAATGCGATTTGAAGCTATTCTTAGCACTTTGGTGTTTTTATGTTAACAAGTTTTTTCAAAAATCACAAAATGGTTTAAACGTCTCCAAATGCGATTTGAAGCTATTCTGTACACTTTGATGTTTTTGTGTTAGAAAAGTTTTAACGAAATGCTCAAAATGGTTTAAAACGTTTTTAAATACCATATTAAGCTCTTTTGTGCACATTGATGTTTTCGTGTGAAAAGTTTTATTGAAATGCTCAAAATGGTCTAAAACGTTTCTAATGCGATTTGAAGCTATTCTTAGCACTTTGGTGTTTTTATGTTAACAAGTTTTTTCGAAAATTACAAAAAGGTCTAAAACGTCTCCAAATGCGATTTGAAGCTATTCTTAGCACTTTGGTGTTTTTATGTCAACAAGTTTCATCGAAATGCACAAAATGGTCTAAAACGTCTCCAAATGCGATTTGAAGATATTCTTAGCTCTTTGGTGTTTTTATGTTAACAAGTTTTTTCGAAAATCACAAAATGGTCTAAAACGTCTCCAAATGCGATTTGAAGCTATTCTGTACACTTTGATGTTTTGTGTGAAAAGTTTTGTTGAAATGCTCAAAATGGTCTAAAACGTTTTTAAATACGATATTAAGCTATTTTGTGCTCTTTGATGTTTTTGTGTGAAAAGTATTATCGAAATGCTCAAAATTGTCTAAAACGTCTCCAAATGCGATTTGAAGCTATTCTGTACACTTTGATGTTTTGTGTGAAAAGTTTTATCGAAATGCTCAAAATGGTCTAAAACGGTTTCTAATGTGATTTTAAGCACTTTGATGTTTTTGTGTAACCAAGTTTCATCGAAATGCACAAAATGGTCTAAAACGTCTCCAAATGCGATTTGAAGCTATTCTTAGAACTTTGGTATTTTTATGTTAACAAGTTTTTTCGAAAATTACAAAATGGTCTAAAACGTCTCCAAATGCGATTTGAAGCTATTCTTAGCACTTTGGTGTTTTTATGTCAACAAGTTTTTTCGAAAATCACAAAATGGTCTAAAACGTCTCCAAATGCGATTTGAAGCTATTCTGTACACTTTGATGTTTTGTGTGAAAAAGTTTTGTCGAAATGTTCAAAATGGTCTAAAACGTTTTTAAATACGATATTAAGCTATTTTGTGCTCTTTGATGTTTTTGTGTGAAAAGTTTTATCGAAATGCTAAAAATGGTCTAAAACGGTTTCTAATGTGATTTTAAGCTGGTCTAAAACGGTTTCTAATGTGATTTTAAGCACTTTGATGTTTTTGTGTAACCAAGTTTCATCGAAATGCACAAAATGGTCTAAAACGTCTCCAAATGCGATTTGAAGCTATTCTTAGCACTTTGGTGTTTTTATGTTAACAAGTTTTTTCGAAAATTACAAAAAGGTCTAAAACGTCTCCAAATGCGATTTGAAGCTATTCTTAGCACTTTGGTGTTTTTATGTCAACAAGTTTTTTCGAAAATCACAAAATGGTCTAAAACGTCTCCAAATGCAATTTGAAGCTATTCTAAGAACTTTGGAGTTTTTATGTTAACAAGTTTTTTCGAAAATCACAAAATGGTCTAAAACGTCTCCAAATGCGATTTGAAGCTATTCTGTACACTTTGATGTTTAGTATGAAAAAGTTTTGTCGAAATGCTCAAAATGGTCTAAAACGTTTTCAAATACCATATTAAGCTATTTTGTGCACTTTGCTGTTTTTGTGTGAAAAGTTTTATCGAAATGCTCAAAATGGTCTAAAACGGTTTCAAATGTGATTTTAAGCACTTTGATGTTTTCGTGTAACAGAGTTTTATCGAAATGCACAAAATGGTCTAAAACGTCTCCAAATGCGATTTGAAGATATTCTTAGCTCTTTGGTGTTTTTATGTTAACAAGTTTTATCGAAAATCACAAAATGGTCTAAAACGTCTCCAAATGCGATTTGAAGCTATTCTGTACACTTTGATGTTTTGTGTGAAAAGTTTTGTCGAAATGTTCAAAATGGTCTAAAACGTTTTTAAATACGATATTAAGCTATTTTGTGCTCTTTGATGTTTTGTGTGAAAAGTTTTATCGAAATGCTCAAAATGGTCTAAAACGGTTTCTAATGTGATTTTAAGCACTTTGATGTTTTTGTGTAACCAAGTTTCATCGAAATGCACAAAATGGTCTAAAACGTCTCCAAATGCGATTTGAAGCTATTCTTAGCACTTTGGTGTTTTTATGTTAACAAGTTTTTTCGAAAATTACAAAATGGTCTAAAACGTCTCCAAATGCGATTTGAAGCTATTCTTAGCACTTTGGTGTTTTTATGTCAACAAGTTTTTTCGAAAATCACAAAATGGTCTAAAACGTCTCCAAATGCGATTTGAAGCTATTCTTAGCACTTTGGTGTTTTTATGTTAACAAGTTTTTTCAAAAATCACAAAATGGTTTAAACGTCTCCAAATGCGATTTGAAGCTATTCTGTACACTTTGATGTTTTTGTGTTAGAAAAGTTTTAACGAAATGCTCAAAATGGTTTAAAACGTTTTTAAATACCATATTAAGCTCTTTTGTGCACATTGATGTTTTCGTGTGAAAAGTTTTATTGAAATGCTCAAAATGGTCTAAAACGTTTCTAATGCGATTTGAAGCTATTCTTAGCACTTTGGTGTTTTTATGTTAACAAGTTTTTTCGAAAATTACAAAAAGGTCTAAAACGTCTCCAAATGCGATTTGAAGCTATTCTTAGCACTTTGGTGTTTTTATGTCAACAAGTTTCATCGAAATGCACAAAATGGTCTAAAACGTCTCCAAATGCGATTTGAAGATATTCTTAGCTCTTTGGTGTTTTTATGTTAACAAGTTTTTTCGAAAATCACAAAATGGTCTAAAACGTCTCCAAATGCGATTTGAAGCTATTCTGTACACTTTGATGTTTTGTGTGAAAAGTTTTGTTGAAATGCTCAAAATGGTCTAAAACGTTTTTAAATACGATATTAAGCTATTTTGTGCTCTTTGATGTTTTTGTGTGAAAAGTATTATCGAAATGCTCAAAATTGTCTAAAACGTCTCCAAATGCGATTTGAAGCTATTCTGTACACTTTGATGTTTTGTGTGAAAAGTTTTATCGAAATGCTCAAAATGGTCTAAAACGGTTTCTAATGTGATTTTAAGCACTTTGATGTTTTTGTGTAACCAAGTTTCATCGAAATGCACAAAATGGTCTAAAACGTCTCCAAATGCGATTTGAAGCTATTCTTAAAACTTTGGTATTTTTATGTTAACAAGTTTTTTCGAAAATCTGAAAATGGTCTAAAACGTCTCCAAATGCGATTTGAAGCTATTCTAAGCACTTTGGAGTTTTTATGTTAACAAGTTTGTTCGAAAATCAAAAAATGGTCTAAAACGTCTCCAAATGCGATTTGAAGCTATTCTGTACACTTTGATGTTTAGTATGAAAAAGTTTTGTCGAAATGCTCAAAATGGTCTAAAACGTTTTCAAATACCATATTAAGCTATTTTGTGCACTTTGCTGTTTTTGTGTGAAAAGTTTTATCGAAATGCTCAAAATGGTCTAAAACGTCTCCAAATGTGATTTTAAGCACTTTGATGTTTTTGTGTAACAAAGTTTCATCGAAATGCACAAAATGGTCTAAAACGTCTCCAAATGCGATTTGAAGCTATTCTAAGCACTTTGGTGTTTTTATGTTAACAAGTTTTTTTCGAAAATCACAAAATGGTCTAAAACGTCTCCAAATGCGATTTGAAGCTATTCTGTACACTTTGATGTTTTGTGTGAAAAAGTTTTGTCGAAATGCTCAAAATGGTCTAAAACGGTTTCTAATGTGATTTTAAGCACTTTGATGTTTTTGTGTAACCAAGTTTCATCGAAATGCACAAAATGGTCTAAAACGTCTCCAAATGCGATTTGAAGCTATTCTTAAAACTTTGCTATTTTTATGTTAACAAGTTTTTTCGAAAATCAGAAAATGGTCTAAAACGTCTCCAAATGCGATTTGAAGCTATTCTAAGCACTTTGGAGTTTTTATGTTAACAAGTTTGTTCGAAAATCAAAAAATGGTCTAAAACGTCTCCAAATGCGATTTGAAGCTATTCTGTACACTTTGATGTTTAGTATGAAAAAGTTTTGTCGAAATGCTCAAAATGGTCTAAAACGTTTTCAAATACCATATTAAGCTATTTTGTGCACTTTTCTGTTTTTGTGTGAAAAGTTTTATCGAAATGCTCAAAATGGTCTAAAACGTCTCCAAATGTGATTTTAAGCACTTTGATGTTTTTGTGTAACAAAGTTTCATCGAAATGCACAAAATGGTCTAAAACGTCTCCAAATGCGATTTGAAGCTATTCTAAGCACTTTGGTGTTTTTATGTTAACAAGTTTTTTTCGAAAATCACAAAATGGTCTAAAACGTCTCCAAATGCGATTTGAAGCTATTCTGTACACTTTGATGTTTTGTGTGAAAAAGTTTTGTCGAAATGCTCAAAATGGTCTAAAACATTTTCAAATACCATATTAAGCTATTTTGTGCACTTTGCTGTTTTTGTGTGAAAAGTTTAATCGAAAATTACAAAATGGTCTAAAACGTCTCCAAATGCGATTTGAAGCTATTCTTAGCACTTTGGTGTTTTTATGTCAACAAGTTTTTTCGAAAATCACAAAATGGTCTAAAACGTCTCCAAATGCGATTTGAAGCTATTCTGTACACTTTGATGTTTTGTGTGAAAAAGTTTTGTCGAAATGTTCAAAATGGTCTAAAACGTTTTTAAATACGATATTAAGCTATTTTGTGCTCTTTGATGTTTTTGTGTGAAAAGTTTTATCGAAATGCTAAAAATGGTCTAAAACGGTTTCTAATGTGATTTTAAGCTGGTCTAAAACGGTTTCTAATGTGATTTTAAGCACTTTGATGTTTTTGTGTAACCAAGTTTCATCGAAATGCACAAAATGGTCTAAAACGTCTCCAAATGCGATTTGAAGCTATTCTTAGCACTTTGGTGTTTTTATGTTAACAAGTTTTTTCGAAAATTACAAAAAGGTCTAAAACGTCTCCAAATGCGATTTGAAGCTATTCTTAGCACTTTGGTGTTTTTATGTCAACAAGTTTTTTCGAAAATCACAAAATGGTCTAAAACGTCTCCAAATGCAATTTGAAGCTATTCTAAGCACTTTGGAGTTTTTATGTTAACAAGTTTTTTCGAAAATCACAAAATGGTCTAAAACGTCTCCAAATGCGATTTGAAGCTATTCTGTACACTTTGATGTTTAGTATGAAAAAGTTTTGTCGAAATGCTCAAAATGGTCTAAAACGTTTTCAAATACCATATTAAGCTATTTTGTGCACTTTGCTGTTTTTGTGTGAAAAGTTTTATCGAAATGCTCAAAATGGTCTAAAACGGTTTCAAATGTGATTTTAAGCACTTTGATGTTTATGTGTAACAGAGTTTTATCGAAATGCACAAAATGGTCTAAAACGTCTCCAAATGCGATTTGAAGATATTCTTAGCTCTTTGGTGTTTTTATGTTAACAAGTTTTATCGAAAATCACAAAATGGTCTAAAACGTCTCCAAATGCGATTTGAAGCTATTCTGTACACTTTGATGTTTTGTGTGAAAAGTTTTATCGAAATGCTCAAAATGGTCTAAAACGGTTTCTAATGTGATTTTAAGCACTTTGATGTTTTTGTGTAACCAAGTTTCATCGAAATGCACAAAATGGTCTAAAACGTCTCCAAATGCGATTTGAAGCTATTCTTAGAACTTTGGTATTTTTATGTTAACAAGTTTTTTCGAAAATTACAAAATGGTCTAAAACGTCTCCAAATGCGATTTGAAGCTATTCTTAGCACTTTGGTGTTTTTATGTCAACAAGTTTTTTCGAAAATCACAAAATGGTCTAAAACGTCTCCAAATGCGATTTGAAGCTATTCTGTACACTTTGATGTTTTGTGTGAAAAAGTTTTATCGAAATGTTCAAAATGGTCTAAAACGTTTTTAAATACGATATTAAGCTATTTTGTGCTCTTTGATGTTTTTGTGTGAAAAGTTTTATCGAAATGCTAAAAATGGTCTAAAACGGTTTCTAATGTGATTTTAAGCTGGTCTAAAACGGTTTCTAATGTGATTTTAAGCACTTTGATGTTTTTGTGTAACCAAGTTTCATCGAAATGCACAAAATGGTCTAAAACGTCTCCAAATGCGATTTGAAGCTATTCTTAGCACTTTGGTGTTTTTATGTTAACAAGTTTTTTCGAAAATTACAAAAAGGTCTAAAACGTCTCCAAATGCGATTTGAAGCTATTCTTAGCACTTTGGTGTTTTTATGTCAACAAGTTTTTTCGAAAATCACAAAATGGTCTAAAACGTCTCCAAATGCAATTTGAAGCTATTCTAAGAACTTTGGAGTTTTTATGTTAACAAGTTTTTTCGAAAATCACAAAATGGTCTAAAACGTCTCCAAATGCGATTTGAAGCTATTCTGTACACTTTGATGTTTAGTATGAAAAAGTTTTGTCGAAATGCTCAAAATGGTCTAAAACGTTTTCAAATACCATATTAAGCTATTTTGTGCACTTTGCTGTTTTTGTGTGAAAAGTTTTATCGAAATGCTCAAAATGGTCTAAAACGGTTTCAAATGTGATTTTAAGCACTTTGATGTTTTTGTGTAACAGAGTTTTATCGAAATGCACAAAATGGTCTAAAACGTCTCGAAATGCGATTTGAAGATATTCTTAGCTCTTTGGTGTTTTTATGTTAACAAGTTTTATCGAAAATCACAAAATGGTCTAAAACGTCTCCAAATGCGATTTGAAGCTATTCTGTACACTTTGATGTTTTGTGTGAAAAGTTTTGTCGAAATGTTCAAAATGGTCTAAAACGTTTTTAAATACGATATTAAGCTATTTTGTGCTCTTTGATGTTTTGTGTGAAAAGTTTTATCGAAATGCTCAAAATGGTCTAAAACGGTTTCTAATGTGATTTTAAGCACTTTGATGTTTTTGTGTAACCAAGTTTCATCGAAATGCACAAAATGGTCTAAAACGTCTCCAAATGCGATTTGAAGCTATTCTTAGCACTTTGGTGTTTTTATGTTAACAAGTTTTTTCGAAAATTACAAAATGGTCTAAAACGTCTCCAAATGCGATTTGAAGCTATTCTTAGCACTTTGGTGTTTTTATGTCAACAAGTTTTTTCGAAAATCACAAAATGGTCTAAAACGTCTCCAAATGCGATTTGAAGCTATTCTTAGCACTTTGGTGTTTTTATGTTAACAAGTTTTTTCAAAAATCACAAAATGGTTTAAACGTCTCCAAATGCGATTTGAAGCTATTCTGTACACTTTGATGTTTTTGTGTGAAAAGTTTTAACGAAATGCTCAAAATGGTTTAAAACGTTTTTAAATACCATATTAAGCTCTTTTGTGCACATTGATGTTTTCGTGTGAAAAGTTTTATTGAAATGCTCAAAATGGTCTAAAACGTTTCTAATGCGATTTGAAGCTATTCTTAGCACTTTGGTGTTTTTATGTTAACAAGTTTTTTCGAAAATTACAAAAAGGTCTAAAACGTCTCCAAATGCGATTTGAAGCTATTCTTAGCACTTTGGTGTTTTTATGTCAACAAGTTTCATCGAAATGCACAAAATGGTCTAAAACGTCTCCAAATGCGATTTGAAGATATTCTTAGCTCTTTGGTGTTTTTATGTTAACAAGTTTTTTCGAAAATCACAAAATGGTCTAAAACGTCTCCAAATGCGATTTGAAGCTATTCTGTACACTTTGATGTTTTGTGTGAAAAGTTTTGTTGAAATGCTCAAAATGGTCTAAAACGTTTTTAAATACGATATTAAGCTATTTTGTGCTCTTTGATGTTTTTGTGTGAAAAGTTTTATCGAAATGCTCAAAATTGTCTAAAACGTCTCCAAATGCGATTTGAAGCTATTCTGTACACTTTGATGTTTTGTGTGAAAAGTTTTATCGAAATGCTCAAAATGGTCTAAAACGGTTTCTAATGTGATTTTAAGCACTTTGATGTTTTTGTGTAACCAAGTTTCATCGAAATGCACAAAATGGTCTAAAACGTCTCCAAATGCGATTTGAAGCTATTCTTAAAACTTTGGTATTTTTATGTTAACAAGTTTTTTCGAAAATCAGAAAATGGTCTAAAACGTCTCCAAATGCGATTTGAAGCTATTCTAAGCACTTTGGAGTTTTTATGTTAACAAGTTTGTTCGAAAATCAAAAAATGGTCTAAAACGTCTCCAAATGCGATTTGAAGCTATTCTGTACACTTTGATGTTTAGTATGAAAAAGTTTTGTCGAAATGCTCAAAATGGTCTAAAACGTTTTCAAATACCTTATTAAGCTATTTTGTGCACTTTGCTGTTTTTGTGTGAAAAGTTTTATCGAAATGCTCAAAATGGTCTAAAACGTCTCCAAATGTGATTTTAAGCACTTTGATGTTTTTGTGTAACAAAGTTTCATCGAAATGCACAAAATGGTCTAAAACGTCTCCAAATGCGATTTGAAGCTATTGTAAGCACTTTGGTGTTTTTATGTTAACAAGTTTTTTCGAAAATCACAAAATGGTCTAAAACGTCTCCAAATGCGATTTGAAGCTATTCTGTACACTTTGATGTTTTGTGTGAAAAAGTTTTGTCGAAATGCTCAAAATGGTCTAAAACGTTTTCAAATACCATATTAAGCTATTTTGTGCACTTTGCTGTTTTTGTGTGAAAAGTTTTATCGAAATGCTCAAAATGGTCTAAAACGGTTTCAAATGTGATTTTAAGCACTTTGATGTTTTTGTGTAACAGAGTTTCATCGAAATGCACAAAATGGTCTAAAACGTCTCCAAATGCGATTTGAAGATATTCTTAGCTCTTTGGTGTTTTTATGTTAACAAGTTTTATCGAAAATCACAAAATGGTCTAAAACGTCTCCAAATGCGATTTGAAGCTATTCTGTACACTTTGATGTTTTGTGTGAAAAGTTTTGTCGAAATGTTCAAAATGGTCTAAAACGTTTTTAAATACGATATTAAGCTATTTTGTGCTCTTTTATGTTTTTGTGTGAAAAGTTTTATCGAAATGCTCAAAATTGTCTAAAACGTCTCCAAATGCGATTTGAAGCTATTCTGTACACTTTGATGTTTTGTGTGAAAAGTTTTCTCAAAATGCTCAAAATGGTCTAAAACGGTTTCTAATGTGATTTTAAGCACTTTGATGTTTTTGTGTAACCAAGTTTCATCGAAATGCACAAAATGGTCTAAAACGTCTCCAAATGCGATTTGAAGCTATTCTTAAAACTTTGGTATTTTTATGTTAACAAGTTTTTTCGAAAATCTGAAAATGGTCTAAAACGTCTCCAAATGCGATTTGAAGCTATTCTAAGCACTTTGGAGTTTTTATGTTAACAAGTTTGTTCGAAAATCAAAAAATGGTCTAAAACGTCTCCAAATGCGATTTGAAGCTATTCTGTACACTTTGATGTTTAGTATGAAAAAGTTTTGTCGAAATGCTCAAAATGGTCTAAAACGTTTTCAAATACCATATTAAGCTATTCTGTACACTTTGATGTTTTGTGTGAAAAAGTTTTATCGAAATGCTCAAAATGGTCTAAAACGGTTTCAAATGTGATTTTAAGCACTTTGATGTTTTTGTGTAACAAAGTTTCATCGAAATGCACAAAATGGTCTAAAACGTCTCCAAATGCGATTTGAAGCTATTCTAAGCACTTTGGTGTTTTTATGTTAACAAGTTTTTTTCGAAAATCACAAAATGGTCTAAAACGTCTCCAAATGCGATTTGAAGCTATTCTGTACACTTTGATGTTTTGTGTGAAAAAGTTTTGTCGAAATGCTCAAAATGGTCTAAAACGGTTTCTAATGTGATTTTAAGCACTTTGATGTTTTTGTGTAACCAAGTTTCATCGAAATGCACAAAATGGTCCTAAAACGTCTCCAAATGCGATTTGAAGCTATTCTTAAAACTTTGCTATTTTTATGTTAACAAGTTTTTTCGAAAATCAGAAAATGGTCTAAAACGTCTCCAAATGCGATTTGAAGCTATTCTAAGCACTTTGGAGTTTTTATGTTAACAAGTTTGTTCGAAAATCAAAAAATGGTCTAAAACGTCTCCAAATGCGATTTGAAGCTATTCTGTACACTTTGATGTTTAGTATGAAAAAGTTTTGTCGAAATGCTCAAAATGGTCTAAAACGTTTTCAAATACCATATTAAGCTATTTTGTGCACTTTTCTGTTTTTGTGTGAAAAGTTTTATCGAAATGCTCAAAATGGTCTAAAACGTCTCCAAATGTGATTTTAAGCACTTTGATGTTTTTGTGTAACAAAGTTTCATCGAAATGCACAAAATGGTCTAAAACGTCTCCAAATGCGATTTGAAGCTATTCTAAGCACTTTGGTGTTTTTATGTTAACAAGTTTTTTTCGAAAATCACAAAATGGTCTAAAACGTCTCCAAATGCGATTTGAAGCTATTCTGTACACTTTGATGTTTTGTGTGAAAAAGTTTTGTCGAAATGCTCAAAATGGTCTAAAACATTTTCAAATACCATATTAAGCTATTTTGTGCACTTTGCTGTTTTTGTGTGAAAAGTTTAATCGAAATGCACAAAATGGTCTAAAACGTCTCCAAATGCGATTTGAAGATATTCTTAGCTCTTTGGTGTTTTTATGTTAACAAGTTTTATCGAAAATCACAAAATGGTCTAAAACGTCTCCAAATGCGATTTGAAGCTATTCTGTACACTTTGATGTTTTGTGTGAAAAGTTTTGTCGAAATGTTCAAAATGGTCTAAAACGTTTTTAAATACGATATTAAGCTATTTTGTGCTCTTTTATGTTTTTGTGTGAAATATTTTATCGAAATGCTCAAAATTGTCTAAAACGTCTCCAAATGCGATTTGAAGCTATTCTGTACACTTTGATGTTTTGTGTGAAAAGTTTTATCGAAATGCTCAAAATGGTCTAAAACGGTTTCTAATGTGATTTTAAGCACTTTGATGTTTTTGTGTAACCAAGTTTCATCGAAATGCACAAAATGTTCTAAAACGTCTCCAAATGCGATTTGAAGCTATTCTTAGCACTTTGGTGTTTTTATGTTAACAAGTTTTTTCGAAAATTACAAAATGGTCTAAAACGTCTCCAAATGCGATTTGAAGCTATTCTTAGCACTTTGGTGTTTTTATGTCAACAAGTTTTTTCGAAAATCACAAAATGGTCTAAAACGTCTCCAAATGCGATTTGAAGCTATTCTGTACACTTTGATGTTTAGTATGAAAAAGTTTTGTCGAAATGCTCAAAATGGTCTAAAACGTTTTCAAATACCATATTAAGCTATTTTGTGCACTTTGCTGTTTTTGTGTGAAAAGTTTTATCGAAATGCTCAAAATGGTCTAAAACGTCTCCAAATGTGATTTTAAGCACTTTGATGTTTTTGTGTAACAAA
Organism: Antedon bifida; assembly: GCF_963402885.1. Classification (NCBI taxonomy): domain Eukaryota; kingdom Metazoa; phylum Echinodermata; class Crinoidea; order Comatulida; family Antedonidae; genus Antedon; species Antedon bifida. The sequence goes on along the minus strand of NC_136233.1, from coordinate 7,051,002 downwards.
GTTTCATCGAAATGCACAAAATGGTCTAAAACGTCTCCAAATGCGATTTGAAGCTATTCTAAGCACTTTGGTGTTTTTATGTTAACAAGTTTTTTTCGAAAATCACAAAACGGTCTAAAACGTCTCCAAATGCGATTTGAAGCTATTCTGTACACTTTGATGTTTTGTGTGAAAAAGTTTTGTCGAAATGCTCAAAATGGTCTAAAACGTTTTCAAATACCATATTAAGCTATTTTGTGCACTTTGCTGTTTTTGTGTGAAAAGTTTTATCGAAATGCTCAAAATGGTCTAAAACGGTTTCAAATGTGATTTTAAGCACTTTGATGTTTTTGTGTAACAGAGTTTCATCGAAATGCACAAAATGGTCTAAAACGTCTCCAAATGCGATTTGAAGATATTCTTAGCACTTTGGTGTTTTTATGTCAACAAGTTTTTTCGAAAATCACAAAATGGTCTAAAACGTCTAGCGTCTCCAAATGCGATTTGAAGCTATTCTGTACACTTTGATGTTTTGTGTGAAAAAGTTTTGTCGAAATGTTCAAAATGGTCTAAAACGTTTTTAAATACGATATTAAGCTATTTTGTGCTCTTTGATGTTTTTGTGTGAAAAGTTTTATCGAAATGCTAAAAATGGTCTAAAACGGTTTCTAATGTGATTTTAAGCACTTTGATGTTTTTGTGTAACCAAGTTTCATCGAAATGCACAAAATGGTCTAAAACGTCTCCAAATGCGATTTGAAGCTATTCTAAGCACTTTGGTGTTTTTATGTTAACAAGTTTTTTCGAAAATCACAAAATGGTCTAAAACGTCTCCAAATGCGATTTGAAGCTATTCTGTACACTTTGATGTTTTGTGTGAAAAGTTTTGTCGAAATGTTCAAAATGGTCTAAAACCTTTTTAAATACGATATTAAGCTATTTTGTGCTCTTTTATGTTTTTGTGTGAAAAGTTTTATCGAAATGCTCAAAATTGTCTAAAACGTCTCCAAATGCGATTTGAAGCTATTCTGTACACTTTGATGTTTTGTGTGAAAAGTTTTATCGAAATGCTCAAAATGGTAATGTGATTTTAAGCACTTTGATGTTTTTGTGTAACCAAGTTTCATCGAAATGCACAAAATGGTCTAAAACGTCTCCAAATGCGATTTGAAGCTATTCTTAAAACTTTGGTATTTTTATGTTAACAAGTTTTTTCGAAAATCAGAAAATGGTCTAAAATGTCTCCAAATGCGATTTGAAGCTATTCTAAGCACTTTGGTGTTTTTATGTTAACAAGTTTTTTCGAAATCACAAAATGGTCTAAAACGTCTCCAAATGCGATTTGAAGCTATTCTGTACACTTTGATGTTTTGTGTGAAAAAGTTTTGGCGAAATGCTCAAAATGGTCTAAAACGTTTTCAAATACCATATTAAGCTATTTTGTGCACTTTGCTGTTTTTGTGTGAAAAGTTTTATCGAAATGCTCAAAATGGTCTAAAACGGTTTCAAATGTGATTTTAAGCACTTTGATGTTTTTGTGTAACAGAGTTTCATCGAAATGCACAAAATGGTCTAAAACGTCTCCAAATGCGATTTGAAGCTATTCTAAGCACTTTGGTGTTTTTATGTTAACAAGTTTTTTCGAAAATCACAAAATGGTCTAAAACGTCTCCAAATGCGATTTGAAGCTATTCTGTACACTTTGATGTTTTGTGTGAAAAGTTTTGTCGAAATGTTCAAAATGGTCTAAAACGTTTTTAAATACGATATTAAGCTATTTTGTGCTCTTTTATGTTTTTGTGTGAAAAGTTTTATCGAAATGCTCAAAATTGTCTAAAACGTCTCCAAATGCGATTTGAAGCTATTCTGTACACTTTGATGTTTTGTGTGAAAAGTTTTATCGAAATGCTCAAAATGGTAATGTGATTTTAAGCACTTTGATGTTTTTGTGTAACCAAGTTTCATCGAAATGCACAAAATGGTCTAAAACGTCTCCAAATGCGATTTGAAGCTATTCTTAAAACTTTGGTATTTTTATGTTAACAAGTTTTTTCGAAAATCAGAAAATGGTCTAAAATGTCTCCAAATGCGATTTGAAGCTATTCTAAGCACTTTGGAGTTTTTATGTTAACAAGTTTGTTCGAAAATCAAAAAATGGTCTAAAACGTCTCCAAATGCGATTTGAAGCTATTCTGTACACTTTGATGTTTAGTATGAAAAAGTTTTGTCGAAATGCTCAAAATGGTCTAAAACGTTTTCAAATACCATATTAAGCTATTTTGTGCACTTTGCTGTTTTTGTGTGAAAAGTTTTATCGAAATGCTCAAAATGGTCTAAAACGTCTCCAAATTTGATTTTAAGCACTTTGATGTTTTTGTGTAACAAAGTTTCATCGAAATGCACAAAATGGTCTAAAACGTCTCCAAATGCGATTTGAAGCTATTCTAAGCACTTTGGTGTTTTTATGTTAACAAGTTTTTTCGAAAATCACAAAATGGTCTAAAACGTCTCCAAATGCGATTTGAAGCTATTCTGTACACTTTGATGTTTTGTGTGAAAAAGTTTTGTCGAAATGCTCAAAATGGTCTAAAACGTTTTCAAATACCATATTAAGCTATTTTGTGCACTTTGCTGTTTTTGTGTGAAAAGTTTTATCGAAATGCTCAAAATGGTCTAAAACGGTTTCAAATGTGATTTTAAGCACTTTGATGTTTTTGTGTAACAGAGTTTCATCGAAATGCACAAAATGGTCTAAAACGTCTCCAAATGCGATTTGAAGCTATTCTGTACACTTTGATGTTTTGTGTGAAAAGTTTTATCGAAATGCTCAAAATGGTAATGTGATTTTAAGCACTTTGATGTTTTTGTGTAACCAAGTTTCATCGAAATGCACAAAATGGTCTAAAACGTCTCCAAATGCGATTTGAAGCTATTCTTAAAACTTTGGTATTTTTATGTTAACAAGTTTTTTCGAAAATCAGAAAATGGTCTAAAATGTCTCCAAATGCGATTTGAAGCTATTCTAAGCACTTTGGAGTTTTTATGTTAACAAGTTTGTTCGAAAATCAAAAAATGGTCTAAAACGTCTCCAAATGCGATTTGAAGCTATTCTGTACACTTTGATGTTTAGTATGAAAAAGTTTTGTCGAAATGCTCAAAATGGTCTAAAACGTTTTCAAATACCATATTAAGCTATTTTGTGCACTTTGCTGTTTTTGTGTAACAAAGCTTCATCGAAATGCACAAAATGGTCTAAAACGTCTCCAAATGCGATTTGAAGCTATTCTAAGCACTTTGGTGTTTTTATGTTAACAAGTTTTTTCGAAATCACAAAATGGTCTAAAACGTCTCCAAATGCGATTTGAAGCTATTCTGTACACTTTGATGTTTTGTGTGAAAAAGTTTTGGCGAAATGCTCAAAATGGTCTAAAACGTTTTCAAATACCATATTAAGCTATTTTGTGCACTTTGCTGTTTTTGTGTGAAAAGTTTTATCGAAATGCTCAAAATGGTCTAAAACGGTTTCAAATGTGATTTTAAGCACTTTGATGTTTTTGTGTAACAGAGTTTCATCGAAATGCACAAAATGGTCTAAAACGTCTCCAAATGCGATTTGAAGCTATTCTAAGCACTTTGGTGTTTTTATGTTAACAAGTTTTTTCGAAAATCACAAAATGGTCTAAAACGTCTCCAAATGCGATTTGAAGCTATTCTGTACACTTTGATGTTTTGTGTGAAAAGTTTTGTCGAAATGTTCAAAATGGTCTAAAACGTTTTTAAATACGATATTAAGCTATTTTGTGCTCTTTTATGTTTTTGTGTGAAAAGTTTTATCGAAATGCTCAAAATTGTCTAAAACGTCTCCAAATGCGATTTGAAGCTATTCTGTACACTTTGATGTTTTGTGTGAAAAGTTTTATCGAAATGCTCAAAATGGTAATGTGATTTTAAGCACTTTGATGTTTTTGTGTAACCAAGTTTCATCGAAATGCACAAAATGGTCTAAAACGTCTCCAAATGCGATTTGAAGCTATTCTTAAAACTTTGGTATTTTTATGTTAACAAGTTTTTTCGAAAATCAGAAAATGGTCTAAAATGTCTCCAAATGCGATTTGAAGCTATTCTAAGCACTTTGGAGTTTTTATGTTAACAAGTTTGTTCGAAAATCAAAAAATGGTCTAAAACGTCTCCAAATGCGATTTGAAGCTATTCTGTACACTTTGATGTTTAGTATGAAAAAGTTTTGTCGAAATGCTCAAAATGGTCTAAAACGTTTTCAAATACCATATTAAGCTATTTTGTGCACTTTGCTGTTTTTGTGTGAAAAGTTTTATCGAAATGCTCAAAATGGTCTAAAACGTCTCCAAATTTGATTTTAAGCACTTTGATGTTTTTGTGTAACAAAGTTTCATCGAAATGCACAAAATGGTCTAAAACGTCTCCAAATGCGATTTGAAGCTATTCTAAGCACTTTGGTGTTTTTATGTTAACAAGTTTTTTCGAAAATCACAAAATGGTCTAAAACGTCTCCAAATGCGATTTGAAGCTATTCTGTACACTTTGATGTTTTGTGTGAAAAAGTTTTGTCGAAATGCTCAAAATGGTCTAAAACGTTTTCAAATACCATATTAAGCTATTTTGTGCACTTTGCTGTTTTTGTGTGAAAAGTTTTATCGAAATGCTCAAAATGGTCTAAAACGGTTTCAAATGTGATTTTAAGCACTTTGATGTTTTTGTGTAACAGAGTTTCATCGAAATGCACAAAATGGTCTAAAACGTCTCCAAATGCGACTTGAAGATATTCTTAGCTCTTTGGTGTTTTTATGTTAACAAGTTTTATCGAAAATCACAAAATGGTCTAAAACGTCTCCTAATGCGATTTGAAGCTATTCTGTACACTTTGATGTTTTGTGTGAAAAGTTTTGTCGAAATGTTCAAAATGGTCTAAAACGTTTTTAAATACGATATTAAGCTATTTTGTACTCTTTTATGTTTTTGTGTGAAAAGTTTTATCGAAATGCTCAAAATTGTCTAAAACGTCTCCAAATGCGATTTGAAGCTATTCTGTACACTTTGATGTTTTGTGTGAAAAGTTTTATCGAAATGCTCAAAATGGTCTAAAACGGTTTCTAATGTGATTTTAAGCACTTTGATGTTTTTGTGTAACCAAGTTTCATCGAAATGCACAAAATGGTCTAAAACGTCTCCAAATGCGATTTGAAGCTATTCTTAAAACTTTGGTATTTTTATGTTAACAAGTTTTTTCGAAAATCAGAAAATGGTCTAAAACGTCTCCAAATGCGATTTGAAGCTATTCTAAGCACTTTGGAGTTTTTATGTTAACAAGTTTGTTCGAAAATCAAAAAATGGTCTAAAACGTCTCCAAATGCGATTTGAAGCTATTCTGTACACTTTGATGTTTAGTATGAAAAAGTTTTGTCGAAATGCTCAAAATGGTCTAAAACGTTTTCAAATACCATATTAAGCTATTTTGTGCACTTTGCTGTTTTTGTGTGAAAAGTTTTATCGAAATGCTCAAAATGGTCTAAAACGTCTCCAAATGTGATTTTAAGCACTTTGATGTTTTTGTGTAACAAAGTTTCATCGAAATGCACAAAATGGTCTAAAACGTCTCCAAATGCGATTTGAAGCTATTCTAAGCACTTTGGTGTTTTTATGTTAACAAGTTTTTTCGAAAATCACAAAATGGTCTAAAACGTCTCCAAATGCGATTTGAAGCTATTCTGTACACTTTGATGTTTTGTGTGAAAAAGTTTTGTCGAAATGCTCAAAATGGTCTAAAACGTTTTCAAATACCATATTAAGCTATTTTGTGCACTTTGCTGTTTTTGTGTGAAAAGTTTTATCGAAATGCTCAAAATAGTCTAAAACTGTTTCAAATGTGATTTTAAGCACTTTGATGTTTTTGTGTAACAGAGTTTCATCGAAATGCACAAAATGGTCTAAAACGTCTCCAAATGCGATTTGAAGATATTCTTAGCTCTTTGGTGTTTTTATGTTAACAAGTTTTATCGAAAATCACAAAATGGTCTAAAACGTCTCCTAATGCGATTTGAAACTATTCTGTACACTTTGATGTTTTGTGTGAAAAGTTTTGTCGAAATGTTCAAAATGGTCTAAAACGTTTTTAAATACGATATTAAGCTATTTTGTACTCTTTTATGTTTTTGTGTGAAAAGTTTTATCGAAATGCTCAAAATTGTCTAAAACGTCTCCAAATGCGATTTGAAGCTATTCTGTACACTTTGATGTTTTGTGTGAAAAGTTTTCTCAAAATGCTTAAAATGGTCTAAAACGGTTTCTAATGTGATTTTAAGCACTTTGATGTTTTTGTGTAACCAAGTTTCATCGAAATGCACAAAATGGTCTAAAACGTCTCCAAATGCGATTTGAAGCTATTCTTAAAACTTTGGTATTTTTATGTTAACAAGTTTTTTCGAAAATCAGAAAATGGTCTAAAACGTCTCCAAATGCGATTTGAAGCTATTCTAAGCACTTTGGAGTTTTTATGTTAACAAGTTTGTTCGAAAATCAAAAAATGGTCTAAAACGTCTCCAAATGCGATTTGAAGCTATTCTGTACACTTTGATGTTTAGTATGAAAAAGTTTTGTCGAAATGCTCAAAATGGTCTAAAACGTTTTCAAATACCATATTAAGCTATTTTGTGCACTTTGCTGTTTTTGTGTGAAAAGTTTTATCGAAATGCTCAAAATGGTCTAAAACGTCTCCAAATGTGATTTTAAGCACTTTGATGTTTTTGTGTAACAAAGTTTCATCGAAATGCACAAAATGGTCTAAAACGTCTCCAAATGCGATTTGAAGATATTCTTAGCTCTTTGGTGTTTCTATGTTAACAAGTTTTTTCGAAAATCACAAAATGGTCTAAAACGTCTCCAAATGCGATTTGAAGCTATTCTGTACACTTTGATGTTTTGTGTGAAAAGTTTTGTCGAAATGCTCAAAATGGTCTAAAACGTTTTTAAATACGATATTAAGCTATTTTGTGCTCTTTGATGTTTTTGTGTGAAAAGTTTTATCGAAATGCCAAAAATTGTCTAAAACGTCTCCAAATGCGATTTGAAGCTATTCTGTACACTTTGATGTTTTATGTGAAAAGTTTTATCGAAATGCTCAAAATGGTCTAAAACGGTTTCTAATGTGATTTTAAGCACTTAGATGTTTTTCTGTAACCAAGTTTCATCGAAATGCACAAAATGGTCTAAAACGTCTCCAAATGCGATTTGAAGCTATTCTAAGCACTTTGGTGTTTTTATGTTAACAAGTTTTTTCGAAAATCACAAAATGGTCTAAAACGTCTCCAAATGCGATTTGAAGCTATTCTGTACACTTTGATGTTTTGTGTGAAAAAGTTTTGTCGAAATGTTCAAAATTGTCTAAAACGTCTCCAAATGCGATTTGAAGCTATTCTGTACACTTTGATGTTTTTGTGTAACCAAGTTTCATCGAAATGCACAAAATGGTCTAAAACGTCTCCAAATGCGATTTGAAGCTATTCTTAAAACTTTGGTATTTTTATGTTAACAAGTTTTTTCGAAAATCACAAAATGGTCTAAAACGTCTCCAAATGCGATTTGAAGCTATTCTGTACACTTTGATGTTTTGTGTGAAAAGTTTTATCGAAATGCTCAAAATGGTCTAAAACGGTTTCAAATGTGATTTTAAGCACTTTGATGTTTTTGTGTAACAGAGTTTCATCGAAATGCACAAAATGGTCTAAAACGTCTCCAAATGCGATTTGAAGATATTCTTAGCTCTTTGGTGTTTTTATGTTAACAAGTTTTATCGAAAATCACAAAATGGTCTAAAACGTCTCCAAATGCGATTTGAAGCTATTCTGTACACTTTGATGTTTTGTGTGAAAAGTTTTGTCGAAATGTTCAAAATGGTCTAAAACGTTTTTAAATACGATATTAAGCTATTTTGTGCTCTTTTATGTTTTTGTGTGAAATATTTTATCGAAATGCTCAAAATTGTCTAAAACGTCTCCAAATGCGATTTGAAGCTATTCTGTACACTTTGATGTTTTGTGTGAAAAGTTTTATCGAAATGCTCAAAATGGTCTAAAACGGTTTCTAATGTGATTTTAAGCACTTTGATGTTTTTGTGTAACCAAGTTTCATCGAAATGCACAAAATGTTCTAATACGTCTCCAAATGCGATTTGAAGCTATTCTTAGCACTTTGGTGTTTTTATGTTAACAAGTTTTTTCGAAAATTACAAAATGGTCTAAAACGTCTCCAAATGCGATTTGAAGCTATTCTTAGCACTTTGGTGTTTTTATGTCAACAAGTTTTTTCGAAAATCACAAAATGGTCTAAAACGTCTCCAAATGCGATTTGAAGCTATTCTGTACACTTTGATGTTTAGTATGAAAAAGTTTTGTCGAAATGCTCAAAATGGTCTAAAACGTTTTCAAATACCATATTAAGCTATTTTGTGCACTTTGCTGTTTTTGTGTGAAAAGTTTTATCGAAATGCTCAAAATGGTCTAAAACGTCTCCAAATGTGATTTTAAGCACTTTGATGTTTTTGTGTAACAAAGTTTCATCGAAATGCACAAAATGGTCTAAAACGTCTCCAAATGCGATTTGAAGCTATTCTAAGCACTTTGGTGTTTTTATGTTAACAAGTTTTTTTCGAAAATCACAAAACGGTCTAAAACGTCTCCAAATGCGATTTGAAGCTATTCTGTACACTTTGATGTTTTGTGTGAAAAGTTTTGTCGAAATGCTCAAAATGGTCTAAAACGTTTTTAAATACGATATTAAGCTATTTTGTGCTCTTTGATGTTTTTGTGTGAAAAGTTTTATCGAAATGCCAAAAATTGTCTAAAACGTCTCCAAATGCGATTTGAAGCTATTCTGTACACTTTGATGTTTTATGTGAAAAGTTTTATCGAAATGCTCAAAATGGTCTAAAACGGTTTCTAATGTGATTTTAAGCACTTAGATGTTTTTCTGTAACCAAGTTTCATCGAAATGCACAAAATGGTCTAAAACGTCTCCAAATGCGATTTGAAGCTATTCTAAGCACTTTGGTGTTTTTATGTTAACAAGTTTTTTCGAAAATCACAAAATGGTCTAAAACGTCTCCAAATGCGATTTGAAGCTATTCTGTACACTTTGATGTTTTGTGTGAAAAAGTTTTGTCGAAATGTTCAAAATTGTCTAAAACGTCTCCAAATGCGATTTGAAGCTATTCTGTACACTTTGATGTTTTTGTGTAACCAAGTTTCATCGAAATGCACAAAATGGTCTAAAACGTCTCCAAATGCGATTTGAAGCTATTCTTAAAACTTTGGTATTTTTATGTTAACAAGTTTTTTCGAAAATCACAAAATGGTCTAAAACGTCTCCAAATGCGATTTGAAGCTATTCTGTACACTTTGATGTTTTGTGTGAAAAGTTTTATCGAAATGCTCAAAATGGTCTAAAACGGTTTCAAATGTGATTTTAAGCACTTTGATGTTTTTGTGTAACAGAGTTTCATCGAAATGCACAAAATGGTCTAAAACGTCTCCAAATGCGATTTGAAGATATTCTTAGCTCTTTGGTGTTTTTATGTTAACAAGTTTTATCGAAAATCACAAAATGGTCTAAAACGTCTCCAAATGCGATTTGAAGCTATTCTGTACACTTTGATGTTTTGTGTGAAAAGTTTTGTCGAAATGTTCAAAATGGTCTAAAACGTTTTTAAATACGATATTAAGCTATTTTGTGCTCTTTTATGTTTTTGTGTGAAATATTTTATCGAAATGCTCAAAATTGTCTAAAACGTCTCCAAATGCGATTTGAAGCTATTCTGTACACTTTGATGTTTTGTGTGAAAAGTTTTATCGAAATGCTCAAAATGGTCTAAAACGGTTTCTAATGTGATTTTAAGCACTTTGATGTTTTTGTGTAACCAAGTTTCATCGAAATGCACAAAATGTTCTAAAACGTCTCCAAATGCGATTTGAAGCTATTCTTAGCACTTTGGTGTTTTTATGTTAACAAGCTTTTTCGAAAATTACAAAATGGTCTAAAACGTCTCCAAATGCGATTTGAAGCTATTCTGTACACTTTGATGTTTAGTATGAAAAAGTTTTGTCGAAATGCTCAAAATGGTCTAAAACGTTTTCAAATACCATATTAAGCTATTTTGTGCACTTTGCTGTTTTTGTGTGAAAAGTTTTATCGAAATGCTCAAAATGGTCTAAAACGTCTCCAAATGTGATTTTAAGCACTTTGATGTTTTTGTGTAACAAAGTTTCATCGAAATGCACAAAATGGTCTAAAACGTCTCCAAATGCGATTTGAAGCTATTCTAAGCACTTTGGTGTTTTTATGTTAACAAGTTTTTTTCGAAAATCACAAAACGGTCTAAAACGTCTCCAAATGCGATTTGAAGCTATTCTGTACACTTTGATGTTTTGTGTGAAAAAGTTTTGTCGAAATGCTCAAAATGGTCTAAAACGTTTTCAAATACCATATTAAGCTATTTTGTGCACTTTGCTGTTTTTGTGTGAAAAGTTTTATCGAAATGCTCAAAATGGTCTAAAACGGTTTCAAATGTGATTTTAAGCACTTTGATGTTTTTGTGTAACAGAGTTTCATCGAAATGCACAAAATGGTCTAAAACGTCTCCAAATGCGATTTGAAGATATTCTTAGCACTTTGGTGTTTTTATGTCAACAAGTTTTTTCGAAAATCACAAAATGGTCTAAAACGTCTCCAAATGCGATTTGAAGCTATTCTGTACACTTTGATGTTTTGTGTGAAAAAGTTTTGTCGAAATGTTCAAAATGGTCTAAAACGTTTTTAAATACGATATTAAGCTATTTTGTGCTCTTTGATGTTTTTGTGTGAAAAGTTTTATCGAAATGCTAAAAATGGTCTAAAACGGTTTCTAATGTGATTTTAAGCACTTTGATGTTTTTGTGTAACCAAGTTTCATCGAAATGCACAAAATGGTCTAAAACGTCTCCAAATGCGATTTGAAGCTATTCTAAGCACTTTGGTGTTTTTATGTTAACAAGTTTTTTCGAAAATCACAAAATGGTCTAAAACGTCTCCAAATGCGATTTGAAGCTATTCTGTACACTTTGATGTTTTGTGTGAAAAGTTTTGTCGAAATGTTCAAAATGGTCTAAAACGTTTTTAAATACGATATTAAGCTATTTTGTGCTCTTTTATGTTTTTGTGTGAAAAGTTTTATCGAAATGCTCAAAATTGTCTAAAACGTCTCCAAATGCGATTTGAAGCTATTCTGTACACTTTGATGTTTTGTGTGAAAAGTTTTATCGAAATGCTCAAAATGGTCTAAAACGGTTTCTAATGTGATTTTAAGCACTTTGATGTTTTTGCGTAACCAAGTTTCATCGAAATGCACAAAATGGTCTAAAACGTCTCCAAATGCGATTTGAAGCTATTCTTAAAACTTTGGTATTTTTATGTTAACAAGTTTTTTCGAAAATCAGAAAATGGTCTAAAATGTCTCCAAATGCGATTTGAAGCTATTCTAAGCACTTTGGAGTTTTTATGTTAACAAGTTTGTTCGAAAATCAAAAAATGGTCTAAAACGTCTCCAAATGCGATTTGAAGCTATTCTGTACACTTTGATGTTTTGTGTGAAAAGTTTTGTCGAAATGTTCAAAATGGTCTAAAACGTTTTTAAATACGATATTAAGCTATTTTGTGCTCTTTTATGTTTTTGTGTGAAATATTTTATCGAAATGCTCAAAATTGTCTAAAACGTCTCCAAATGCGATTTGAAGCTATTCTGTACACTTTGATGTTTTGTGTGAAAAGTTTTATCGAAATGCTCAAAATGGTCTAAAACGGTTTCTAATGTGATTTTAAGCACTTTGATGTTTTTGTGTAACCAAGTTTCATCGAAATGCACAAAATGTTCTAAAACGTCTCCAAATGCGATTTGAAGCTATTCTTAGCACTTTGGTGTTTTTATGTTAACAAGTTTTTTCGAAAATTACAAAATGGTCTAAAACGTCTCCAAATGCGATTTGAAGCTATTCTTAGCACTTTGGTGTTTTTATGTCAACAAGTTTTTTCGAAAATCACAAAATGGTCTAAAACGTCTCCAAATGCGATTTGAAGCTCGGCCGTTCCAAGGCAAAACAACGTAACTACAAAATGTTGCTTTTCGAGAAAAATTGAATTGAAGTTTGAGTGTTTGCATTTCAGCAACAAATTATCGTAATGATGTGAAATTTTGCATGAGTATATATAAATAATAATTATTATTAAATACAAAATGTTAAATAATTTAAAGAATTTGATCAAAAGTTATTACCACTTTTATCAGATACGTTGTTTTGCCTTGGAAATGTCGTGCACAGAATGAAAGTCATTTCTGAGGCAAAACAACGTAACTGCGATATTCTGTGGCAAAACAACGTAACTGTGGTCATTCCATGGCAAAACAACGTAACTGTGATGATTTTAAAAACAATGGATTGAAACTCTTTTTGTACCGGGAGGGCTGCGATCACTAATTATGCTGCCTTCGAACTAGGTTGGCTTAACAAAGAGTGCATTTGAAGCTAGGCTTAGCCATTTGGATCTACTATTTAGCATATATACATATTTGCATTATTATGTTATAGCCTACCTACTAGCCTGCTACTACAAGGCATACGTACAAACAATGTAAAAACGGCCATCCTACTAGTAAGCTAGGCCTAGCCTAGTTTCAATGACAGTACTGCTGGGGTACTAGGCTAGATTAGGTAGGCCTAGGTCTGTCAAAAATAATAGCCTAGCCTAGTTTCAAGCTTGCCTGAACTTTTTCGTAAATATAGTAAATTCTTAGAATAAATTCTTTCTTAAATTTTAATACATTAAATTATTTGTCTAGCCTAAAAGGGCTAGTATTGTTTAATATCTTTTACTTTTAGTTAAGATCGTTGCTATGCATATCGTCATGCATCAGCGGTTTCTGTCTCAAAATTACGTAACTGTAGCTGGTTGTGAGAATTTGAAGCGAAAATCGTATTCATTTCCATGGCAAAACAACGTATCTGGTAGATACGTTGTTTTGCCTTGGAAAATACCAGAATTATTTGTTTTTTGCTTAAAGATACGTGGTACTATCTCTAAAAATAATGATCTCTGAAACCTGAAATTTTTACAGGTTGTTCATAAATTTGTAATAATTCCCCAAATGTAAAAATCTCAAAATTGACAAAAATGTGAGTTACGTGGTTTTGCCTTGGAACGGCCGAGCTATTCTGTACACTTTGATGTTTAGTATGAAAAAGTTTTGTCAAAATGCTCAAAATGGTCTAAAACGTTTTCAAATACCATATTAAGCTATTTTGTGCACTTTGCTGTTTTTGTGTGAAAAGTTTTATCGAAATGCTCAAAATGGTCTAAAACGTCTCCAAATGTGATTTTAAGCACTTTGATGTTTTTGTGTAACAAAGTTTCATCGAAATGCACAAAATGGTATAAAACGTCTCCAAATGCGATTTGAAGCTATTCTAAGCACTTTGGTGTTTTTATGTTAACAAGTTTTTTTCGAAAATCAAAAAATGGTCTAAAACGTCTCCAAATGCGATTTGAAGCTATTCTGTACACTTTGATGTTTTGTGTGAAAAGTTTTGTCGAAATGTTCAAAATGGTCTAAAACGTTTTTAAATACGATATTAAGCTATTTTGTGCTCTTTTATGTTTTTGTGTGAAATATTTTATCGAAATGCTCAAAATTGTCTAAAACGTCTCCAAATGCGATTTGAAGCTATTCTGTACACTTTGATGTTTTGTGTGAAAAGTTTTATCGAAATGCTCAAAATGGTCTAAAACGGTTTCTAATGTGATTTTAAGCACTTTGATGTTTTTGTGTAACCAAGTTTCATCGAAATGCACAAAATGTTCTAAAACGTCTCCAAATGCGATTTGAAGCTATTCTTAGCACTTTGGTGTTTTTATGTTAACAAGTTTTTTCGAAAATTACAAAATGGTCTAAAACGTCTCCAAATGCGATTTGAAGCTATTCTTAGCACTTTGGTGTTTTTATGTCAACAAGTTTTTTCGAAAATCACAAAATGGTCTAAAACGTCTCCAAATGCGATTTGAAGCTATTCTGTACACTTTGATGTTTAGTATGAAAAAGTTTTGTCGAAATGCTCAAAATGGTCTAAAACGTTTTCAAATACCATATTAAGCTATTTTGTGCACTTTGCTGTTTTTGTGTGAAAAGTTTTATCGAAATGCTCAAAATGGTCTAAAACGTCTCCAAATGTGATTTTAAGCACTTTGATGTTTTTGTGTAACAAAGTTTCATCGAAATGCACAAAATGGTCTAAAACGTCTCCAAATGCGATTTGAAGCTATTCTAAGCACTTTGGTGTTTTTATGTTAACAAGTTTTTTTCGAAAATCACAAAACGGTCTAAAACGTCTCCAAATGCGATTTGAAGCTATTCTGTACACTTTGATGTTTTGTGTGAAAAAGTTTTGTCGAAATGCTCAAAATGGTCTAAAACGTTTTCAAATACCATATTAAGCTATTTTGTGCACTTTGCTGTTTTTGTGTGAAAAGTTTTATCGAAATGCTCAAAATTGTCTAAAACGGTTTCAAATGTGATTTTAAGCACTTTGATGTTTTTGTGTAACAGAGTTTCATCGAAATGCACAAAATGGTCTAAAACGTCTCCAAATGCGATTTGAAGATATTCTTAGCACTTTGGTGTTTTTATGTCAACAAGTTTTTTCGAAAATCACAAAATGGTCTAAAACGTCTCCAAATGCGATTTGAAGCTATTCTGTACACTTTGATGTTTTGTGTGAAAAAGTTTTGTCGAAATGTTCAAAATGGTCTAAAACGTTTTTAAATACGATATTAAGCTATTTTGTGCTCTTTGATGTTTTTGTGTGAAAAGTTTTATCGAAATGCTAAAAATGGTCTAAAACGGTTTCTAATGTGATTTTAAGCACTTTGATGTTTTTGTGTAACCAAGTTTCATCGAAATGCACAAAATGGTCTAAAACGTCTCCAAATGCGATTTGAAGCTATTCTAAGCACTTTGGTGTTTTTATGTTAACAAGTTTTTTCGAAAATCACAAAATGGTCTAAAACGTCTCCAAATGCGATTTGAAGCTATTCTGTACACTTTGATGTTTTGTGTGAAAAGTTTTGTCGAAATGTTCAAAATGGTCTAAAACGTTTTTAAATACGATATTAAGCTATTTTGTGCTCTTTTATGTTTTTGTGTGAAAAGTTTTATCGAAATGCTCAAAATTGTCTAAAACGTCTCCAAATGCGATTTGAAGCTATTCTGTACACTTTGATGTTTTGTGTGAAAAGTTTTATCGAAATGCTCAAAATGGTCTAAAACGGTTTCTAATGTGATTTTAAGCACTTTGATGTTTTTGCGTAACCAAGTTTCATCGAAATGCACAAAATGGTCTAAAACGTCTCCAAATGCGATTTGAAGCTATTCTTAAAACTTTGGTATTTTTATGTTAACAAGTTTTTTCGAAAATCAGAAAATGGTCTAAAATATCTCCAAATGCGATTTGAAGCTATTCTAAGCACTTTGGAGTTTTTATGTTAACAAGTTTGTTCGAAAATCAAAAAATGGTCTAAAACGTCTCCAAATGCGATTTGAAGCTATTCTGTACACTTTGATGTTTAGTATGAAAACGTTTTATCGAAATGCTCAAAATGGTCTAAAACGGTTTCTAATGTGATTTTAAGCTATTCTGTACACTTTGCTGTTTTTGTGTGAAAAGTTTTATCGAAATGCTCAAAATGGTCTAAAACGTCTCCAAATGTGATTTTAAGCACTTTGATGTTTTTGTGTAACAAAGTTTCATCGAAATGCACAAAATGGTCTAAAACGTCTCCAAATGCGATTTGAAGATATTCTTAGCTCTTTGGTGTTTCTATGTTAACAAGTTTTTTCGAAAATCACAAAATGGTCTAAAACGTCTCCAAATGCGATTTGAAGCTATTCTGTACACTTTGATGTTTTGTGTGAAAAGTTTTGTCGAAATGCTCAAAATGGTCTAAAACGTTTTTAAATACGATATTAAGCTATTTTGTGCTCTTTGATGTTTTTGTGTGAAAAGTTTTATCGAAATGCCAAAAATTGTCTAAAACGTCTCCAAATGCGATTTGAAGCTATTCTGTACACTTTGATGTTTTGTGTGAAAAGTTTTATCGAAATGCTCAAAATGGTCTAAAACGGTTTCTAATGTGATTTTAAGCTATTCTGTACACTTTGATGTTTTGTGTGAAAAGTTTTATCGAAATGCTCAAAATGGTCTAAAACGGTTTCAAATGTGATTTTAAGCACTTTGATGTTTTTGTGTAACAGAGTTTCATCGAAATGCACAAAATGGTCTAAAACGTCTCCAAATGCGATTTGAAGATATTCTTAGCTCTTTGGTGTTTTTATGTTAACAAGTTTTTTCGAAAATCACATAATGGTCTGAAACGTCTCCAAATTCGATTTGAAGCTATTCTGTACACTTTGATGTTTTGTGTGAAAAGTTTTGTCGAAATGCTCAAAATGGTCTAAAACGTTTTTAAATACGATATTAAGCTATTTTGTGCTCTTTTATGTTTTTGTGTGAAAAGTTTTATCGAAATGCTCAAAATGGTCTAAAACGTTTTTAAATACGATATTAAGCTATTTTGTGCTCTTTGATGTTTTTGTGTGAAAAGTTTTATCGAAATGCTCAAAATGGTCTAAAACGGTTTCTAATGTGATTTTAAGCACTTAGATGTTTTTCTGTAACCAAGTTTCATCGAAATGCACAAAATGGTCTAAAACGTCTCCAAATGCGATTTGAAGCTATTCTAAGCACTTTGGTGTTTTTATGTTAACAAGTTTTTTCGAAAATCACAAAATGGTCTAAAACGTCTCCAAATGCGATTTGAAGCTATTCTGTACACTTTGATGTTTTGTGTGAAAAGTTTTATCGAAATGCTCAAAATGGTCTAAAACGGTTTCTAATGTGATTTTAAGCACTTAGATGTTCTTCTGTAACCAAGTTTCATTGAAATGCACAAAATGGTCTAAAACGTCTCCAAATGCGATTTGAAGCTATTCTAAGCACTTTGGTGTTTTTATGTTAACAAGTTTTTTCGAAAATCACAAAAATAATGGTCTAAAACGTCTCCAAATGCGATTTGAAGCTATTCTGTACACTTTGATGTTTTGTGTGAAAAAGTTTTGTCGAAATGTTCAAAATTGTCTAAAACGTCTCCAAATGCGATTTGAAGCTATTCTGTACACTTTGATGTTTTGTGTGAAAAGTTTTATCGAAATGCTCAAAATGGTCTAAAACGGTTTCTAATGTGATTTTAAGCACTTTGATGTTTTTGTGTAACCAAGTTTCATCGAAATGCACAAAATGGTCTAAAACATCTCCAAATGCGATTTGAAGCTATTCTTAAAACTTTGGTATTTTTATGTTAACAAGTTTTTTCGAAAATCATAAAATGGTCTAAAACGTCTCCAAATGCGATTTGTAGCTATTCTAAGCACTTTGGAGTTTTTATGTTTACAAGTTTGTTCGAAAATAAAAAAATGGTTTAAAACGTCTCCAAATGCGATTTGAAGCTATTCTGTACACTTTGATGTTTTGTGTGAAAAGTTTTGTCGAAATGCTCAAAATGGTCTAAAACGTTTTCAAATACCATATTAAGCTATTTTGTGCACTTTGCTGTTTTTGTGTGAAAAGTTTTATCGAAATGCTCAAAATGGTCTAAAACGTCTCCAAATGTGATTTTAAGCACTTTGATGTTTTTGTGTAACAAAGTTTCATCGAAATGCACAAAATGGTCTAAAACGTCTCCAAATGCGATTTGAAGATATTCTTAGCTCTTTGGTGTTTCTATGTTAACAAGTTTTTTCGAAAATCACAAAATGGTCTAAAACGTCTCCAAATGCGATTTGAAGCTATTCTGTACACTTTGATGTTTTGTGTGAAAAGTTTTGTCGAAATGCTCAAAATGGTCTAAAACGTTTTTAAATACGATATTAAGCTATTTTGTGCTCTTTGATGTTTTTGTGTGAAAAGTTTTATCGAAATGCCAAAAATTGTCTAAAACGTCTCCAAATGCGATTTGAAGCTATTCTGTACACTTTGATGTTTTGTGTGAAAAGTTTTATCGAAATGCTCAAAATGGTCTAAAACGGTTTCTAATGTGATTTTAAGCTATTCTGTACACTTTGATGTTTTGTGTGAAAAGTTTTATCGAAATGCTCAAAATGGTCTAAAACGGTTTCAAATGTGATTTTAAGCACTTTGATGTTTTTGTGTAACAGAGTTTCATCGAAATGCACAAAATGGTCTAAAACGTCTCCAAATGCGATTTGAAGATATTCTTAGCTCTTTGGTGTTTTTATGTTAACAAGTTTTTTCGAAAATCACATAATGGTCTAAAACGTCTCCAAATTCGATTTGAAGCTATTCTGTACACTTTGATGTTTTGTGTGAAAAGTTTTGTCGAAATGCTCAAAATGGTCTAAAACGTTTTTAAATACGATATTAAGCTATTTTGTGCTCTTTTATGTTTTTGTGTGAAAAGTTTTATCGAAATGCTCAAAATTGTCTAAAACGTCTCCAAATGCGATTTGAAGCTATTCTGTACACTTTGATGATTTGTGTGAAAAAGTTTTGTCGAAATGCTCAAAATGGTCTAAAACGGTTTCTAATGTGATTTTAAGCACTTTGATGTTTTTGTGTAACAGAGTTTCATCGAAATGCACAAAATTGTCTAAAACGTCTCCAAATGCGATTTGAAGCTATTCTGTACACTTTGATGTTTTGTGTGAAAAGTTTTGTCGAAATGCTCAAAATGGTCTAAAACGTTTTTAAATACGATATTAAGCTATTTTGTGCTCTTTTATGTTTTTGTGTAACAGAGTTTCATCGAAATGCACAAAATTGTCTAAAACGTCTCCAAATGCGATTTGAAGCTATTCTGTACACTTTGATGTTTTGTGTGAAAAGTTTTATCGAAATGCTCAAAATGGTCTAAAACGGTTTCTAATGTGATTTTAAGCACTTAGATGTTTTTCTGTAACCAAGTTTCATCGAAATGCACAAAATGGTCTAAAACGTCTCCAAATGCGATTTGAAGCTATTCTAAGCACTTTGGTGTTTTTATGTTAACGAGTTTTTTCGAAAATCACAAAATGGTCTAAAACGTCTCCAAATGCGATTTGAAGCTATTCTGTACACTTTGATGTTTTGTGTGAAAATGTTTTGTCGAAATGTTCAAAATTGTCTAAAACGTCTCCAAATGCGATTTGAAGCTATTCTGTACACTTTGATGTTTTGTGTGAAAAGTTTTATCGAAATGCTCAAAATGGTCTAAAACGGTTTCTAATGTGATTTTAAGCACTTTGATGTTTTTGTGTAACCAAGTTTCATCGAAATGCACAAAACGGTCTAAAACATCTCCAAATGCGATTTGAAGCTATTCTTAAAACTTTGGTATTTTTATGTTAACAAGTTTTTTCGAAAATCATAAAATGGTCTAAAACGTCTCCAAATGCGATTTGAAGCTATTCTAAGCACTTTGGAGTTTTTATGTTAACAAGTTTGTTCGAAAATCAAAAAATGGTTTAAAACGTCTCCAAATGCGATTTGAAGCTATTCTGTACACTTTGATGTTTAGTATGAAAAAGTTTTGTCGAAATGCTCAAAATGGTCTAAAACGTTTTCAAATACCATATTAAGCTATTTTGTGCACTTTGCTGTTGTTGTGTGAAAAGTTTTATCGAAATGCTCAAAATGGTCTAAAACGTCTCCAAATGTGATTTTAAGCACTTTGATGTTTTTGTATAACAAAGTTTCATCGAAATGCACAAAATGGTCTAAAACGTCTCCAAATGCGATTTGAAGATATTCTTAGCTCTTTGGTGTTTTTATGTTAACAAGTTTTTTCGAAAATCACAAAATGGTCTAAAACGTCTCCAAATGCGATTTGAAGCTATTCTGTACACTTTGATGTTTTGTGTGAAAAGTTTTGTCGAAATGCTCAAAATGGTCTAAAACGTTTTTAAATACGATATTAAGCTATTTTGTGCTCTTTGATGTTTTTGTGTGAAAAGTTTTATCGAAATGCTCAAAATGGTCTAAAACGGTTTCTATTTTGATTTTAAGCACTTTGATGTTTTTGTGTAACCAAGTTTTATCGAAATGCTCAAAATGGTCTAAAACGGTTTCTATTTTGATTTTAAGCACTTTGATGTTTTTGTGTAACCAAGTTTCATCGAAATGCACAAAATGGTCTAAAACGTCTCCAAATGCGATTTGAAGCTATTCTGTAAACTTTGATGTTTTTGTGTGAAAAGTTTCATCGAAATGCACAAAACGGTCTAAAACATCTCCAAATGCGATTTGAAGCTATTCTTAAAACTTTGGTATTTTTATGTTAACAAGTTTTTTCGAAAATCATAAAATGGTCTAAAACGTCTCCAAATGCGATTTGAAGCTATTCTAAGAACTTTGGAGTTTTTATGTTAACAAGTTTGTTCGAAAATCAAAAAATGGTTTAAAACGTCTCCAAATGCGATTTGAAGCTATTCTGTACACTTTGATGTTTAGTATGAAAAAGTTTTGTCGAAATGCTCAAAATGGTCTAAAACGTTTTCAAATACCATATTAAGCTATTTTGTGCACTTTGCTGTTGTTGTGTGAAAAGTTTTATCGAAAAGCTCAAAATGGTCTAAAACGTCTCCAAATGTGATTTTAAGCACTTTGATGTTTTTGTATAACAAAGTTTCATCGAAATGCACAAAATGGTCTAAAACGTCTCCAAATGCGATTTGAAGATATTCTTAGCTCTTTGGTGTTTTTATGTTAACAAGTTTTTTCGAAAATCACAAAATGGTCTAAAACGTCTCCAAATGCGATTTGAAGCTATTCTGTACACTTTGATGTTTTGTGTGAAAAGTTTTGTCGAAATGCTCAAAATGGTCTAAAACGTTTTTAAATACGATATTAAGCTATTTTGTGCTCTTTGATGTTTTTGTGTGAAAAGTTTTATCGAAATGCTCAAAATGGTCTAAAACGGTTTCTATTTTGATTTTAAGCACTTTGATGTTTTTGTGTAACCAAGTTTTATCGAAATGCTCAAAATGGTCTAAAACGGTTTCTATTTTGATTTTAAGCACTTTGATGTTTTTGTGTAACCAAGTTTCATCGAAATGCACAAAATGGTCTAAAACGTCTCCAAATGCGATTTGAAGCTATTCTGTAAACTTTGATGTTTTTGTGTGAAAAGTTTTATCGAAATGCTCAAAATTGCCTAAAACGTCTCCAAATGCGATTTGAAGCTATTCTGTACACTTTGATGTTTTGTGTGAAAAGTTTTATCGACATGCTCAAAATGGTCTAAAACGGTTTCTAATGTGATTTTAAGCACTTTGATGTTTTTGTGTAACCAAGTTTTATCGAAATGCACAAAATGGTCTAAAACGTCTCCAAATGCGATTTGAAGATATTCTTAGCTCTATGGTGTTTCTATGTTAACAAGTTTTTTCGAAAATCACAAAATGGTCTAAAACGTCTCCAAATGCGATTTGAAGCTATTCTGTACACTTTGATGTTTTGTGTGAAAAGTTTTGTCGAAATGCTCAAAATGGTCTAAAACGTTTTTAAATACGATATTAAGCTATTTTGTGCTCTTTGATGTTTTTGTGTGAAAAGTTTTATCGAAATGCCAAAAATTGTCTAAAACGTCTCCAAATGCGATTTGAAGCTATTCTGTACACTTTGATGTTTTGTGTGAAAAGTTTTATCGAAATGCTCAAAATGGTCTAAAACGGTTTCTAATGTGATTTTAAGCTATTCTGTACACTTTGATGTTTTGTGTGAAAAGTTTTATCGAAATGCTCAAAATGGTCTAAAACGGTTTCAAATGTGATTTTAAGCACTTTGATGTTTTTGTGTAACAGAGTTTCATCGAAATGCACAAAATGGTCTAAAACGTCTCCAAATGCGATTTGAAGATATTCTTAGCTTTTTGGTGTTTTTATGTTAACAAGTTTTTTCGAAAATCACATAATGGTCTAAAACGTCTCCAAATTCGATTTGAAGCTATTCTGTACACTTTGATGTTTTGTGTGAAAAGTTTTGTCGAAATGCTCAAAATGGTCTAAAACGTTTTTAAATACGATATTAAGCTATTTTGTGCTCTTTTATGTTTTTGTGTGAAAAGTTTTATCGAAATGCTCAAAATTGTCTAAAACGTCTCCAAATGCGATTTGAAGCTATTCTGTACACTTTGATGTTTTGTGTGAAAAAGTTTTGTCGAAATGCTCAAAATGGTCTAAAACGGTTTCTAATGTGATTTTAAGCACTTTGATGTTTTTGTGTAACAGAGTTTCATCGAAATGCACAAAATTGTCTAAAACGTCTCCAAATGCGATTTGAAGCTATTCTGTACACTTTGATGTTTTGTGTGAAAAGTTTTGTCGAAATGCTCAAAATGGTCTAAAACGTTTTTAAATACGATATTAAGCTATTTTGTGCTCTTTTATGTTTTTGTGTAACAGAGTTTCATCGAAATGCACAAAATTGTCTAAAACGTCTCCAAATGCGATTTGAAGCTATTCTGTACACTTTGATGTTTTGTGTGAAAAGTTTTATCGAAATGCTCAAAATGGTCTAAAACGGTTTCTAATGTGATTTTAAGCACTTAGATGTTTTTCTGTAACCAAGTTTCATCGAAATGCACAAAATGGTCTAAAACGTCTCCAAATGCGATTTGAAGCTATTCTAAGCACTTTGGTGTTTTTATGTTAACGAGTTTTTTCGAAAATCACAAAATGGTCTAAAACGTCTCCAAATGCGATTTGAAGCTATTCTGTACACTTTGATGTTTTGTGTGAAAATGTTTTGTCGAAATGTTCAAAATTGTCTAAAACGTCTCCAAATGCGATTTGAAGCTATTCTGTACACTTTGATGTTTTGTGTGAAAAGTTTTATCGAAATGCTCAAAATGGTCTAAAACGGTTTCTAATGTGATTTTAAGCACTTTGATGTTTTTGTGTAACCAAGTTTCATCGAAATGCACAAAACGGTCTAAAACATCTCCAAATGCGATTTGAAGCTATTCTTAAAACTTTGGTATTTTTATGTTAACAAGTTTTTTCGAAAATCATAAAATGGTCTAAAACGTCTCCAAATGCGATTTGAAGCTATTCTAAGCACTTTGGAGTTTTTATGTTAACAAGTTTGTTCGAAAATCAAAAAATGGTTTAAAACGTCTCCAAATGCGATTTGAAGCTATTCTGTACACTTTGATGTTTAGTATGAAAAAGTTTTGTCGAAATGCTCAAAATGGTCTAAAACGTTTTCAAATACCATATTAAGCTATTTTGTGCACTTTGCTGTTGTTGTGTGAAAAGTTTTATCGAAATGCTCAAAATGGTCTAAAACGTCTCCAAATGTGATTTTAAGCACTTTGATGTTTTTGTGTAACAAAGTTTCATCGAAATGTACAAAATGGTCTAAAACGTCTCCAAATGCGATTTGAAGATATTCTTAGCTCTTTGGTGTTTTTATGTTAACAAGTTTTTTCGAAAATCACAAAATGGTCTAAAACGTCTCCAAATGCGATTTGAAGCTATTCTGTACACTTTGATGTTTTGTGTGAAAAGTTTTGTCGAAATGCTCAAAATGGTCTAAAACGTTTTTAAATACGATATTAAGCTATTTTGTGCTCTTTGATGTTTTTGTGTGAAAAGTTTTATCGAAATGCTCAAAATGGTCTAAAACGGTTTCTATTTTGATTTTAAGCACTTTGATGTTTTTGTGTAACCAAGTTTTATCGAAATGCTCAAAATGGTCTAAAACGGTTTCTATTTTGATTTTAAGCACTTTGATGTTTTTGTGTAACCAAGTTTCATCGAAATGCACAAAATGGTCTAAAACGTCTCCAAATGCGATTTGAAGCTATTCTGTAAACTTTGATGTTTTTGTGTGAAAAGTTTTATCGAAATGCTCAAAATTGTCTAAAACGTCTCCAAATGCGATTTGAAGCTATTCTGTACACTTTGATGTTTTGTGTGAAAAGTTTTATCGAAATGCTCAAAATGGTCTAAAACGGTTTCTAATGTGATTTTAAGCACTTTGATGTTTTTGTGTAACCAAGTTTCATCGAAATGCACAAAATGGTCTAAAACGTCTCCAAATGCGATTTGAAGCTATTCTAAGCACTTTGGTGTTTTTATGTTAACAAGTTTTTTCGAAAATCACAAAATGGTCTAAAACGTCTCCAAATGCGATTTGAAGCTATTCTGTACACTTTGATGTTTTGTGTGAAAAAGTTTTGTCGAAATGTTCAAAATGGTCTAAAACGTTTTTAAATACGATATTAAGCTATTTTGTGCTCTTTGATGTTTTTGTGTGAAAAGTTTTTTCGAAATGCTCAAAATGGTCTAAAACGGTTTCTATTTTGATTTTAAGCACTTTGATGTTTTTGTGTAACCAAGTTTCATCGAAATGCACAAAATGGTCTAAAACGTCTCCAAATGCGATTTGAGGCTATTCTTAGAACTTTGGTATTTTTATGTTAACAAGTTTTTTCGAAATTCATAAAATGGTCTAAAACGTCTCCAAATGCGATTTGAAGCTATTCTGTACACTTTGATGTTTAGTATGAAAAAGTTTTGTCGAAATGCTCAAAATGGTCTAAAACGTTTTCAAATACCATATTAAGCTATTTTGTGCACTTTGCTGTTTTTGTGTGAAAAGTTTTATCGAAATGCTCAAAATTGTCTAAAATGTCTCCAAATGTGATTTTAAGCACTTTGATGTTTTTGTGTAACAGAGTTTCATCGAAATGCACAAAATGGTCTAAAACGTCTCCAAATGCGATTTGAAGCTATTCTGTACACTTTGATGTTTTTGTGTGAAAAGTTTTGTCGAAATGGTCAAAATGGTCTAAAACGTTTCCAAATGCGATTTGAAGCTATTCTGTACACTTTGATGTTTTGTGTGAAAAGTTTTATCGAAATGCTCAAAATGGTCTAAAACGTCTCCAAATGTGATTTTTAGCACTTTGATGTTTTTGTGTAACAAAGTTTCATCGAAATGCACAAAATGGTCTAAAACGACTCCAAATGCGATTTGAAGATATTCTTAGCACTTTGGTGTTTTTATGTTAACAAGTTTTTTCGAAAATCACAAAATGGTCTAAAACGTCTCCAAATGCGATTTGAAGCTATTCTGTACACTTTGATGTTTTGTGTGAAAAAGTTTTGTCGAAATGTTCAAAATGGTCTAAAACGTTTTTAAATACGATATTAAGATATTTTGTGCTCTTTGATGTTTTTGTGTGAAAAGTTTTATCGAAATGCTCAAAATGGTCTAAAACGGTTTCTATTTTGATTTTAAGCACTTTGATGTTTTTGTGTAACCAAGTTTCATCGAAATGCACAAAATGGTCTAAAACGTCTCCTAATGCGATTTGAAGCTATTCTTAGAACTTTGGTATTTTTATGTTAACAAGTTTTTTCGAAAATCATAAAATGGTCTAAAACGTCTCCAAATGGGATTTGAAGCTATTCTAAGCACTTTGGAGTTTTTATGTTAACAAGTTTTTTCGAAAATCACAAAATGGTCTAAAACGTCTCCAAATGCGATTTGTAGCTATTCTGTACACTTTGATGTTTAGTATGAAAAAGTTTTGTCGAAATGCTCAAAATGGTCTAAAACGTTTTCAAATACCATATTAAGCTATTTTGTGCACTTTGCTGTTTTTGTGTGAAAAGTTTTATCGAAATGCTCAAAATGGTCTAAAACGGTTTCAAATGTGATTTTAAGCACTTTGATGTTTTTGTGTAACAGAGTTTCATCGAAATGCACAAAATGGTCTAAAACGTCTCCAAATGCGATTTGAAGATATTCTTAGCTCTTTGGTGTTTCTATGTTAACAAGTTTTTTCGAAAATCACAAAATGGTCTAAAACGTCTCCAAATGCGATTTGAAGCTATTCTGTACACTTTGATGTTTTGTGTGAAAAGTTTTGTCGAAATGCTCAAAATGGTCTAAAACGTTTTTAAATACGATATTAAGCTATTTTGTGCTCTTTGATGTTTTTGTGTGAAAAGTTTTATCGAAATGCCAAAAATTGTCTAAAACGTCTCCAAATGCGATTTGAAGCTATTCTGTACACTTTGATGTTTTGTGTGAAAAGTTTTATCGAAATGCTCAAAATTGTCTAAAACGTCTCCAAATGCGATTTGAAGCTATTCTGTACACTTTGATGTTTTGTGTGAAAAGTTTTATCGAAATGCTCAAAATGGTCTAAAACGTTTTCAAATACCATATTAAGCTATTTTGTGCACTTTTCTGTTTTTGTGTGAAAAGTTTTATCGAAATGCTCAAAATGGTCTAAAACGTCTCCAAATGTGATTTTAAGCACTTTGATGTTTTTGTGTAACAAAGTTTCATCGAAATGCACAAAATGGTCTAAAACGTCTCCAAATGCGATTTGAAGCTATTCTAAGCACTTTGGTGTTTTTATGTTAACAAGTTTTTTTCGAAAATCACAAAATGGTCTAAAACGTCTCCAAATGCGATTTGAAGCTATTCTGTACACTTTGATGTTTTGTGTGAAAAAGTTTTGTCGAAATGCTCAAAATGGTCTAAAACATTTTCAAATACCATATTAAGCTATTTTGTGCACTTTGCTGTTTTTGTGTGAAAAGTTTTATCGAAATGCTCAAAATGGTCTAAAACGGTTTCAAATGTGATTTTAAGCACTTTGATGTTTTTGTGTAACAGAGTTTAATCGAAATGCACAAAATGGTCTAAAACGTCTCCAAATGCGATTTGAAGATATTCTTAGCTCTTTGGTGTTTTTATGTTAACAAGTTTTATCGAAAATCACAAAATGGTCTAAAACGTCTCCAAATGCGATTTGAAGCTATTCTGTACACTTTGATGTTTTGTGTGAAAAGTTTTGTCGAAATGTTCAAAATGGTCTAAAACGTTTTTAAATACGATATTAAGCTATTTTGTGCTCTTTTATGTTTTTGTGTGAAATATTTTATCGAAATGCTCAAAATTGTCTAAAACGTCTCCAAATGCGATTTGAAGCTATTCTGTACACTTTGATGTTTTGTGTGAAAAGTTTTATCGAAATGCTCAAAATGGTCTAAAACGGTTTCTAATGTGATTTTAAGCACTTTGATGTTTTTGTGTAACCAAGTTTCATCGAAATGCACAAAATGTTCTAAAACGTATCCAAATGCGATTTGAAGCTATTCTTAGCACTTTGGTGTTTTTATGTTAACAAGTTTTTTCGAAAATTACAAAATGGTCTAAAACGTCTCCAAATGCGATTTGAAGCTATTCTTAGCACTTTGGTGTTTTTATGTCAACAATTTTTTTCGAAAATCACAAAATGGTCTAAAACGTCTCCAAATGCGATTTGAAGCTATTCTGTACACTTTGATGTTTAGTATGAAAAAGTTTTGTCGAAATGCTCAAAATGGTCTAAAACGTTTTCAAATACCATATTAAGCTATTTTGTGCACTTTGCTGTTTTTGTGTGAAAAGTTTTATCGAAATGCTCAAAATGGTCTAAAACGTCTCCAAATGTGATTTTAAGCACTTTGATGTTTTTGTGTAACAAAGTTTCATCGAAATGCACAAAATGGTCTAAAACGTCTCCAAATGCGATTTGAAGCTATTCTAAGCACTTTGGTGTTTTTATGTTAACAAGTTTTTTTCGAAAATCACAAAACGGTCTAAAACGTCTCCAAATGCGATTTGAAGCTATTCTGTACACTTTGATGTTTTGTGTGAAAAAGTTTTGTCGAAATGCTCAAAATGGTCTAAAACGTTTTCAAATACCATATTAAGCTATTTTGTGCACTTTGCTGTTTTTGTGTGAAAAGTTTTATCGAAATGCTCAAAATGGTCTAAAACGGTTTCAAATGTGATTTTAAGCACTTTGATGTTTTTGTGTAACAGAGTTTCATCGAAATGCACAAAATGGTCTAAAACGTCTCCAAATGCGATTTGAAGATATTCTTAGCACTTTGGTGTTTTTATGTCAACAAGTTTTTTCGAAAATCACAAAATGGTCTAAAACGTCTCCAAATGCGATTTGAAGCTATTCTGTACACTTTGATGTTTTGTGTGAAAAAGTTTTGTCGAAATGTTCAAAATGGTCTAAAACGTTTTTAAATACGATATTAAGCTATTTTGTGCTCTTTGATGTTTTTCTGTGAAAAGTTTTATCGAAATGCTAAAAATGGTCTAAAACGGTTTCTAATGTGATTTTAAGCACTTTGATGTTTTTGTGTAACCAAGTTTCATCGAAATGCACAAAATGGTCTAAAACGTCTCCAAATGCGATTTGAAGCTATTCTAAGCACTTTGGTGTTTTTATGTTAACAAGTTTTTTCGAAAATCACAAAATGGTCTAAAACGTCTCCAAATGCGATTTGAAGCTATTCTGTACACTTTGATGTTTTGTGTGAAAAGTTTTGTCGAAATGTTCAAAATGGTCTAAAACGTTTTTAAATACGATATTAAGCTATTTTCTGCTCTTTTATGTTTTTGTGTGAAAAGTTTTATCGAAATGCTCAAAATTGTCTAAAACGTCTCCAAATGCGATTTGAAGCTATTCTGTACACTTTGATGTTTTGTGTGAAAAGTTTTATCGAAATGCTCAAAATGGTAATGTGATTTTAAGCACTTTGATGTTTTTGTGTAACCAAGTTTCATCGAAATGCACAAAATGGTCTAAAACGTCTCCAAATGCGATTTGAAGCTATTCTTAAAACTTTGGTATTTTTATGTTAACAAGTTTTTTCGAAAATCAGAAAATGGTCTAAAATGTCTCCAAATGCGATTTGAAGCTATTCTAAGCACTTTGGAGTTTTTATGTTAACAAGTTTGTTCGAAAATCAAAATATGGTCTAAAACGTCTCCAAATGCGATTTGAAGCTATTCTGTACACTTTGATGTTTAGTATGAAAAAGTTTTGTCGAAATGCTCAAAATGGTCTAAAACGTTTTCAAATACCATATTAAGCTATTTTGTGCACTTTGCTGTTTTTGTGTGAAAAGTTTTATCGAAATGCTCAAAATGGTCTAAAACGTCTCCAAATGTGATTTTAAGCACTTTGATGTTTTTGTGTAACAAAGCTTCATCGAAATGCACAAAATGGTCTAAAACGTCTCCAAATGCGATTTGAAGCTATTCTAAGCACTTTGGTGTTTTTATGTTAACAAGTTTTTTCGAAATCACAAAATGGTCTAAAACGTCTCCAAATGCGATTTGAAGCTATTCTGTACACTTTGATGTTTTGTGTGAAAAAGTTTTGTCGAAATGCTCAAAATGGTCTAAAACGTTTTCAAATACCATATTAAGTTATTTTGTGCACTTTGCTGTTTTTGTGTGAAAAGTTTTATCGAAATGCTCAAAATGGTCTAAAACGGTTTCAAATGTGATTTTAAGCACTTTGATGTTTTTGTGTAACAGAGTTTCATCGAAATGCACAAAATGGTCTAAAACGTCTCCAAATGCGATTTGAAGCTATTCTAAGCACTTTGGTGTTTTTATGTTAACAAGTTTTTTCGAAAATCACAAACTGGTCTAAAACGTCTCCAAATGCGATTTGAAGCTATTCTGTACACTTTGATGTTTTGTGTGAAAAAGTTTTGTCGAAATGTTCAAAATTGTCTAAAACGTCTCCAAATGCGATTTGAAGCTATTCTGTACACTTTGATGTTTTGTGTGAAAAGTTTTATCGAAATGCTCAAAATGGTCTAAAACGGTTTCTAATGTGATTTTAAGCACTTTGATGTTTTTGTGTAACCAAGTTTCATCGAAATGCACAAAATGGTCTAAAACGTCTCCAAATGCGATTTGATGATATTCTTAGCTCTTTGGTGTTTTTATGTTAACAAGTTTTATCGAAAATCACAAAATGGTCTAAAACGTCTCCTAATGCGATTTGAAGCTATTCTGTACACTTTGATGTTTTGTGTGAAAAGTTTTGTCGAAATGTTCAAAATGGTCTAAAACGTTTTTAAATACGATATTAAGCTATTTTGTACTCTTTTATGTTTTTGTGTGAAAAGTTTTATCGAAATGCTCAAAATTGTCTAAAACGTCTCCAAATGCGATTTGAAGCTATTCTGTACACTTTGATGTTTTGTGTGAAAAGTTTTCTCAAAATGGTCTAAAACGGTTTCTAATGTGATTTTAAGCACTTTGATGTGTTTGTGTAACCAAGTTTCATCGAAATGCACAAAATGGTCTAAAACGTCTCCAAATGCGATTTGAAGCTATTCTTAAAACTTTGGTATTTTTATGTTAACAAGTTTTTTCGAAAATCAGAAAATGGTCTAAAACGTCTCCAAATGTGATTTGAAGCTATTCTAAGCACTTTGGAGTTTTTATGTTAACAAGTTTGTTCGAAAATCAAAAAATGGTCTAAAACGTCTCCAAATGCGATTTGAAGCTATTCTGTACACTTTGATGTTTAGTATGAAAAAGTTTTGTCGAAATGCTCAAAATGGCCTAAAACGTTTTCAAATACCATATTAAGCTATTTTGTGCACTTTGCTGTTTTTGTGTGAAAAGTTTTATCGAAATGCTCAAAATGGTCTAAAACGTCTCCAAATGTGATTTTAAGCACTTTGATGTTTTTGTGTAACAAAGTTTCATCGAAATGCACAAAATGGTCTAAAACGTCTCCAAATGCGATTTGAAGCTATTCTAAGCACTTTGGTGTTTTTATGTTAACAAGTTTTTTCGAAAATCACAAAATGGTCTAAAACGTCTCCAAATGCGATTTGAAGCTATTCTGTACACTTTGATGTTTTGTGTGAAAAAGTTTTGTCGAAATGCTCAAAATGGTCTAAAACGTTTTCAAATACCATATTAAGCTATTTTGTGCACTTTGCTGTTTTTGTGTGAAAAGTTTTATCGAAATGCTCAAAATGGTCTAAAACGGTTTCAAATGTGATTTTAAGCACTTTGATGTTTTTGTGTAACAGAGTTTCATCGAAATGCACAAAATGGTCTAAAACGTCTCCAAATGCGATTTGAAGATATTCTTAGCTCTTTGGTGTTTTTATGTTAACAAGTTTTATCGAAAATCACAAAATGGTCTAAAACGTCTCCTAATGCGATTTGAAGCTATTCTGTACACTTTGATGTTTTGTGTGAAAAGTTTTGTCGAAATGTTCAAAATGGTCTAAAACGTTTTTAAATACGATATTAAGCTATTTTGTACTCTTTTATGTTTTTGTGTGAAAAGTTTTATCGAAATGCTCAAAATTGTCTAAAACGTCTCCAAATGCGATTTGAAGCTATTCTGTACACTTTGATGTTTTGTGTGAAAAGTTTTCTCAAAATGCTCAAAATGGTCTAAAACGGTTTCTAATGTGATTTTAAGCACTTTGATGTTTTTGTGTAACCAAGTTTCAACGAAATGCACAAAATGGTCTAAAACGTCTCCAAATGCGATTTGAAGCTATTCTTAGCACTTTGGTGTTTTTATGTTAACAAGTTTTTTCGAAAATTACAAAATGGTCTAAAACGTCTCCAAATGCGATTTGAAGCTATTCTTAGCACTTTGGTGTTTTTATGTCAACAAGTTTTTTCGAAAATCACAAAATGGTCTAAAACGTCTCCAAATGCGATTTGAAGCTATTCTGTACACTTTGATGTTTAGTATGAAAAAGTTTTGTCGAAATGCTCAAAATGGTCTAAAACGTTTTCAAATACCATATTAAGCTATTTTGTGCACTTTGCTGTTTTTGTGTGAAAAGTTTTATCGAAATGCTCAAAATGGTCTAAAACGTCTCCAAATGTGATTTTAAGCACTTTGATGTTTTTGTGTAACAAAGTTTCATCGAAATGCACAAAATGGTCTAAAACGTCTCCAAATGCGATTTGAAGCTATTCTAAGCACTTTGGTGTTTTTATGTTAACAAGTTTTTTTCGAAAATCACAAAACGGTCTAAAACGTCTCCAAATGCGATTTGAAGCTATTCTGTACACTTTGATGTTTTGTGTGAAAAGTTTTGTCGAAATGCTCAAAATGGTCTAAAACGTTTTTAAATACGATATTAAGCTATTTTGTGCTCTTTGATGTTTTTGTGTGAAAAGTTTTATCGAAATGCCAAAAATTGTCTAAAACGTCTCCAAATGCGATTTGAAGCTATTCTGTACACTTTGATGTTTTATGTGAAAAGTTTTATCGAAATGCTCAAAATGGTCTAAAACGGTTTCTAATGTGATTTTAAGCACTTAGATGTTTTTCTGTAACCAAGTTTCATCGAAATGCACATAATGGTCTAAAACGTCTCCAAATGCGATTTGAAGCTATTCTAAGCACTTTGGTGTTTTTATGTTAACAAGTTTTTTCGAAAATCACAAAATGGTCTAAAACGTCTCCAAATGCGATTTGAAGCTATTCTGTACACTTTGATGTTTTGTGTGAAAAAGTTTTGTCGAAATGTTCAAAATTGTCTAAAACGTCTCCAAATGCGATTTGAAGCTATTCTGTACACTTTGATGTTTTTGTGTAACCAAGTTTCATCGAAATGCACAAAATGGTCTAAAACGTCTCCAAATGCGATTTGAAGCTATTCTTAAAACTTTGGTATTTTTATGTTAACAAGTTTTTTCGAAAATCACAAAATGGTCTAAAACGTCTCCAAATGCGATTTGAAGCTATTCTGTACACTTTGATGTTTTGTGTGAAAAGTTTTATCGAAATGCACAAAATTTTCTAAAACGTATCCAAATGCGATTTGAAGCTATTCTTAGCACTTTGGTGTTAACAAGTTTTTTCGAAAATTACAAAATGGTCTAAAACGTCTCCAAATGCGATTTGAAGCTATTCTTAGCACTTTGGTGTTTTTATGTCAACAAGTTTTTTCGAAAATCACAAAATGGTCTAAAACGTCTCCAAATGCGATTTGAAGCTATTCTGTACACTTTGATGTTTAGTATGAAAAAGTTTTGTCGAAATGCTCAAAATGGTCTAAAACGTTTTCAAATACCATATTAAGCTATTTTGTGCACTTTGCTGTTTTTGTGTGAAAAGTTTTATCGAAATGCTCAAAATGGTCTAAAACGTCTCCAAATGTGATTTTAAGCACTTTGATGTTTTTGTGTAACAAAGTTTCATCGAAATGCACAAAATGGTCTAAAACGTCTCCAAATGCGATTTGAAGCTATTCTAAGCACTTTGGTGTTTTTATGTTAACAAGTTTTTTTCGAAAATCACAAAACGGTCTAAAACGTCTCCAAATGCGATTTGAAGCTATTCTGTACACTTTGATGTTTTGTGTGAAAAAGTTTTGTCGAAATGCTCAAAATGGTCTAAAACGTTTTCAAATACCATATTAAGCTATTTTGTGCACTTTGCTGTTTTTGTGTGAAAAGTTTTATCGAAATGCTCAAAATGGTCTAAAACGGTTTCAAATGTGATTTTAAGCACTTTGATGTTTTTGTGTAACAGAGTTTCATCGAAATGCACAAAATGGTCTAAAACGTCTCCAAATGCGATTTGAAGATATTCTTAGCACTTTGGTGTTTTTATGTCAACAAGTTTTTTCGAAAATCACAAAATGGTCTAAAACGTCTCCAAATGCGATTTGAAGCTATTCTGTACACTTTGATGTTTTGTGTGAAAAAGTTTTGTCGAAATGTTCAAAATGGTCTAAAACGTTTTTAAATACGATATTAAGCTATTTTGTGCTCTTTGATGTTTTTCTGTGAAAAGTTTTAGCGAAATGCTAAAAATGGTCTAAAACGGTTTCTAATGTGATTTTAAGCACTTTGATGTTTTTGTGTAACCAAGTTTCATCGAAATGCACAAAATGGTCTAAAACGTCTCCAAATGCGATTTGAAGCTATTCTAAGCACTTTGGTGTTTTTATGTTAACAAGTTTTTTCGAAAATCACAAAATGGTCTAAAACGTCTCCAAATGCGATTTGAAGCTATTCTGTACACTTTGATGTTTTGTGTGAAAAGTTTTGTCGAAATGTTCAAAATGGTCTAAAACGTTTTTAAATACGATATTAAGCTATTTTGTGCTCTTTTATGTTTTTGTGTGAAAAGTTTTATCGAAATGCTCAAAATTGTCTAAAACGTCTCCAAATGCGATTTGAAGCTATTCTGTACACTTTGATGTTTTGTGTGAAAAAGTTTTGTCGAAATGCTCAAAATGGTCTAAAACGTTTTCAAATACCATATTAAGCTATTTTGTGCACTTTGCTGTTTTTGTGTGAAAAGTTTTATCGAAATGCTCAAAATGGTCTAAAACGGTTTCAAATGTGATTTTAAGCACTTTGATGTTTTTGTGTAACAGAGTTTCATCGAAATGCACAAAATGGTCTAAAACGTCTCCAAATGCGATTTGAAGATATTCTTAGCTCTTTGGTGTTTTTATGTTAACAAGTTTTATCGAAAATCACAAAATGGTCTAAAACGTCTCCTAATGCGATTTGAAGCTATTCTGTACACTTTGATGTTTTGTGTGAAAAGTTTTGTCGAAATGTTCAAAATGGTCTAAAACGTTTTTAAATACGATATTAAGCTATTTTGTACTCTTTTATGTTTTTGTGTGAAAAGTTTTATCGAAATGCTCAAAATTGTCTAAAACGTCTCCAAATGCGATTTGAAGCTATTCTGTACACTTTGATGTTTTGTGTGAAAAGTTTTCTCAAAATGCTCAAAATGGTCTAAAACGGTTTCTAATGTGATTTTAAGCACTTTGATGTTTTTGTGTAACCAAGTTTCAACGAAATGCACAAAATGGTCTAAAACGTCTCCAAATGCGATTTGAAGCTATTCTTAGCACTTTGGTGTTTTTATGTTAACAAGTTTTTTCGAAAATTACAAAATGGTCTAAAACGTCTCCAAATGCGATTTGAAGCTATTCTTAGCACTTTGGTGTTTTTATGTCAACAAGTTTTTTCGAAAATCACAAAATGGTCTAAAACGTCTCCAAATGCGATTTGAAGCTATTCTGTACACTTTGATGTTTAGTATGAAAAAGTTTTGTCGAAATGCTCAAAATGGTCTAAAACGTTTTCAAATACCATATTAAGCTATTTTGTGCACTTTGCTGTTTTTGTGTGAAAAGTTTTATCGAAATGCTCAAAATGGTCTAAAACGTCTCCAAATGTGATTTTAAGCACTTTGATGTTTTTGTGTAACAAAGTTTCATCGAAATGCACAAAATGGTCTAAAACGTCTCCAAATGCGATTTGAAGCTATTCTAAGCACTTTGGTGTTTTTATGTTAACAAGTTTTTTTCGAAAATCACAAAACGGTCTAAAACGTCTCCAAATGCGATTTGAAGCTATTCTGTACACTTTGATGTTTTGTGTGAAAAGTTTTGTCGAAATGCTCAAAATGGTCTAAAACGTTTTTAAATACGATATTAAGCTATTTTGTGCTCTTTGATGTTTTTGTGTGAAAAGTTTTATCGAAATGCCAAAAATTGTCTAAAACGTCTCCAAATGCGATTTGAAGCTATTCTGTACACTTTGATGTTTTATGTGAAAAGTTTTATCGAAATGCTCAAAATGGTCTAAAACGGTTTCTAATGTGATTTTAAGCACTTAGATGTTTTTCTGTAACCAAGTTTCATCGAAATGCACATAATGGTCTAAAACGTCTCCAAATGCGATTTGAAGCTATTCTAAGCACTTTGGTGTTTTTATGTTAACAAGTTTTTTCGAAAATCACAAAATGGTCTAAAACGTCTCCAAATGCGATTTGAAGCTATTCTGTACACTTTGATGTTTTGTGTGAAAAAGTTTTGTCGAAATGTTCAAAATTGTCTAAAACGTCTCCAAATGCGATTTGAAGCTATTCTGTACACTTTGATGTTTTTGTGTAACCAAGTTTCATCGAAATGCACAAAATGGTCTAAAACGTCTCCAAATGCGATTTGAAGCTATTCTTAAAACTTTGGTATTTTTATGTTAACAAGTTTTTTCGAAAATCACAAAATGGTCTAAAACGTCTCCAAATGCGATTTGAAGCTATTCTGTACACTTTGATGTTTTGTGTGAAAAGTTTTATCGAAATGCACAAAATTTTCTAAAACGTATCCAAATGCGATTTGAAGCTATTCTTAGCACTTTGGTGTTTTTATGTTAACAAGTTTTTTCGAAAATTACAAAATGGTCTAAAACGTCTCCAAATGCGATTTGAAGCTATTCTTAGCACTTTGGTGTTTTTATGTCAACAAGTTTTTTCGAAAATCACAAAATGGTCTAAAACGTCTCCAAATGCGATTTGAAGCTATTCTGTACACTTTGATGTTTAGTATGAAAAAGTTTTGTCGAAATGCTCAAAATGGTCTAAAACGTTTTCAAATACCATATTAAGCTATTTTGTGCACTTTGCTGTTTTTGTGTGAAAAGTTTTATCGAAATGCTCAAAATGGTCTAAAACGTCTCCAAATGTGATTTTAAGCACTTTGATGTTTTTGTGTAACAAAGTTTCATCGAAATGCACAAAATGGTCTAAAACGTCTCCAAATGCGATTTGAAGCTATTCTAAGCACTTTGGTGTTTTTATGTTAACAAGTTTTTTTCGAAAATCACAAAACGGTCTAAAACGTCTCCAAATGCGATTTGAAGCTATTCTGTACACTTTGATGTTTTGTGTGAAAAGTTTTCTCAAAATGGTCTAAAACGGTTTCTAATGTGATTTTAAGCACTTTGATGTTTTTGTGTAACCAAGTTTCATCGAAATGCACAAAATGGTCT
This sequence comes from Antedon bifida, assembly GCF_963402885.1. Classification (NCBI taxonomy): domain Eukaryota; kingdom Metazoa; phylum Echinodermata; class Crinoidea; order Comatulida; family Antedonidae; genus Antedon; species Antedon bifida. The sequence goes on along the minus strand of NC_136233.1, from coordinate 7,014,241 downwards.
AAAACGTCTCCAAATGCGATTTGAAGCTATTCTTAAAACTTTGGTATTTATATGTTAACAAGTTTTTTCGAAAATCAGAAAATGGTCTAAAACGTCTCCAAATGTGATTTGAAGCTATTCTAAGCACTTTGGAGTTTTTATGTTAACAAGTTTGTTCGAAAATCAAAAAATGGTCTAAAACGTCTCCAAATGCGATTTGAAGCTATTCTGTACACTTTGATGTTTAGTATGAAAAAGTTTTGTCGAAATGCTCAAAATGGTCTAAAACGTTTTCAAATACCATATTAAGCTATTTTGTGCACTTTGCTGTTTTTGTGTGAAAAGTTTTATCGAAATGCTCAAAATGGTCTAAAACGTCTCCAAATGTGATTTTAAGCACTTTGATGTTTTTGTGTAACAAAGTTTCATCGAAATGCACAAAATGGTCTAAAACGTCTCCAAATGCGATTTGAAGCTATTCTAAGCACTTTGGTGTTTTTATGTTAACAAGTTTTTTCGAAAATCACAAAATGGTCTAAAACGTCTCCAAATGCGATTTGAAGCTATTCTGTACACTTTGATGTTTTGTGTGAAAAAGTTTTGTCGAAATGCTCAAAATGGTCTAAAACGTTTTCAAATACCATATTAAGCTATTTTGTGCACTTTGCTGTTTTTGTGTGAAAAGTTTTATCGAAATGCTCAAAATGGTCTAAAACGGTTTCAAATGTGATTTTAAGCACTTTGATGTTTTTGTGTAACAGAGTTTCATCGAAATGCACAAAATGGTCTAAAACGTCTCCAAATGCGATTTGAAGATATTCTTAGCTCTTTGGTGTTTTTATGTTAACAAGTTTTATCGAAAATCACAAAATGGTCTAAAACGTCTCCTAATGCGATTTGAAGCTATTCTGTACACTTTGATGTTTTGTGTGAAAAGTTTTGTCGAAATGTTCAAAATGGTCTAAAACGTTTTTAAATACGATATTAAGCTATTTTGTACTCTTTTATGTTTTTGTGTGAAAAGTTTTATCGAAATGCTCAAAATTGTCTAAAACGTCTCCAAATGCGATTTGAAGCTATTCTGTACACTTTGATGTTTTGTGTGAAAAGTTTTCTCAAAATGCTCAAAATGGTCTAAAACGGTTTCTAATGTGATTTTAAGCACTTTGATGTTTTTGTGTAACCAAGTTTCAACGAAATGCACAAAATGGTCTAAAACGTCTCCAAATGCGATTTGAAGCTATTCTTAAAACTTTGGTATTTTTATGTTAACAAGTTTTTTCGAAAATCAGAAAATGGTCTAAAACGTCTCCAAATGCGATTTGAAGCTATTCTAAGCACTTTGGAGTTTTTATGTTAACAAGTTTGTTCGAAAATCAAAAAATGGTCTAAAACGTTTCCAAATGCGATTTGAAGCTATTCTGTACACTTTGATGTTTAGTATGAAAAAGTTTTGTCGAAATGCTCAAAATGGTCTAAAACGTTTTCAAATACCATATTAAGCTATTTTGTGCACTTTGCTGTTTTTGTGTGAAAAGTTTTATCGAAATGCTCAAAATGGTCTAAAACGTCTCCAAATGTGATTTTAAGCACTTTGATGTTTTTGTGTAACAAAGTTTCATCGAAATGCACAAAATGGTCTAAAACGTCTCCAAATGCGATTTGAAGATATTCTTAGCTCTTTCGTGTTTCTATGTTAACAAGTTTTTTCGAAAATCACAAAATGGTCTAAAACGTCTCCAAATGCGATTTGAAGCTATTCTGTACACTTTGATGTTTTGTGTGAAAAGTTTTGTCGAAATGCTCAAAATGGTCTAAAACGTTTTTAAATACGATATTAAGCTATTTTGTGCTCTTTGATGTTTTTGTGTGAAAAGTTTTATCGAAATGCCAAAAATTGTCTAAAACGTCTCCAAATGCGATTTGAAGCTATTCTGTACACTTTGATGTTTTATGTGAAAAGTTTTATCGAAATGCTCAAAATGGTCTAAAACGGTTTCTAATGTGATTTTAAGCACTTAGATGTTTTTCTGTAACCAAGTTTCATCGAAATGCACAAAATGGTCTAAAACGTCTCCAAATGCGATTTGAAGCTATTCTAAGCACTTTGGAGTTTTTATGTTAACAAGTTTGTTCGAAAATCAAAAAATGGTCTAAAACGTCTCCAAATGCGATTTGAAGCTATTCTGTACACTTTGATGTTTTGTGTGAAAAGTTTTGTCGAAATGTTCAAAATGGTCTAAAACGTTTTTAAATACGATATTAAGCTATTTTGTGCTCTTTTATGTTTTTGTGTGAAATATTTTATCGAAATGCTCAAAATTGTCTAAAACGTCTCCAAATGCGATTTGAAGCTATTCTGTACACTTTGATGTTTTGTGTGAAAAGTTTTATCGAAATGCTCAAAATGGTCTAAAACGGTTTCTAATGTGATTTTAAGCACTTTGATGTTTTTGTGTAACCAAGTTTCATCGAAATGCACAAAATGTTCTAAAACGTCTCCAAATGCGATTTGAAGCTATTCTTAGCACTTTGGTGTTTTTATGTTAACAAGTTTTTTCGAAAATTACAAAATGGTCTAAAACGTCTCCAAATGCGATTTGAAGCTATTCTTAGCACTTTGGTGTTTTTATGTCAACAAGTTTTTTCGAAAATCACAAAATGGTCTAAAACGTCTCCAAATGCGATTTGAAGCTATTCTGTACACTTTGATGTTTAGTATGAAAAAGTTTTGTCGAAATGCTCAAAATGGTCTAAAACGTTTTCAAATACCATATTAAGCTATTTTGTGCACTTTGCTGTTTTTGTGTGAAAAGTTTTATCGAAATGCTCAAAATGGTCTAAAACGTCTCCAAATGTGATTTTAAGCACTTTGATGTTTTTGTGTAACAAAGTTTCATCGAAATGCACAAAATGGTCTAAAACGTCTCCAAATGCGATTTGAAGCTATTCTAAGCACTTTGGTGTTTTTATGTTAACAAGTTTTTTTCGAAAATCAAAAAATGGTCTAAAACGTCTCCAAATGCGATTTGAAGCTATTCTGTACACTTTGATGTTTTGTGTGAAAAGTTTTGTCGAAATGTTCAAAATGGTCTAAAACGTTTTTAAATACGATATTAAGCTATTTTGTGCTCTTTTATGTTTTTGTGTGAAATATTTTATCGAAATGCTCAAAATTGTCTAAAACGTCTCCAAATGCGATTTGAAGCTATTCTGTACACTTTGATGTTTTGTGTGAAAAGTTTTATCGAAATGCTCAAAATGGTCTAAAACGGTTTCTAATGTGATTTTAAGCACTTTGATGTTTTTGTGTAACCAAGTTTCATCGAAATGCACAAAATGTTCTAAAACGTCTCCAAATGCGATTTGAAGCTATTCTTAGCACTTTGGTGTTTTTATGTTAACAAGTTTTTTCGAAAATTACAAAATGGTCTAAAACGTCTCCAAATGCGATTTGAAGCTATTCTTAGCACTTTGGTGTTTTTATGTCAACAAGTTTTTTCGAAAATCACAAAATGGTCTAAAACGTCTCCAAATGCGATTTGAAGCTATTCTGTACACTTTGATGTTTAGTATGAAAAAGTTTTGTCGAAATGCTCAAAATGGTCTAAAACGTTTTCAAATACCATATTAAGCTATTTTGTGCACTTTGCTGTTTTTGTGTGAAAAGTTTTATCGAAATGCTCAAAATGGTCTAAAACGTCTCCAAATGTGATTTTAAGCACTTTGATGTTTTTGTGTAACAAAGTTTCATCGAAATGCACAAAATGGTCTAAAACGTCTCCAAATGCGATTTGAAGCTATTCTAAGCACTTTGGTGTTTTTATGTTAACAAGTTTTTTTCGAAAATCACAAAACGGTCTAAAACGTCTCCAAATGCGATTTGAAGCTATTCTGTACACTTTGATGTTTTGTGTGAAAAAGTTTTGTCGAAATGCTCAAAATGGTCTAAAACGTTTTCAAATACCATATTAAGCTATTTTGTGCACTTTGCTGTTTTTGTGTGAAAAGTTTTATCGAAATGCTCAAAATGGTCTAAAACGGTTTCAAATGTGATTTTAAGCACTTTGATGTTTTTGTGTAACAGAGTTTCATCGAAATGCACAAAATGGTCTAAAACGTCTCCAAATGCGATTTGAAGATATTCTTAGCACTTTGGTGTTTTTATGTCAACAAGTTTTTTCGAAAATCAAAAAATGGTCTAAAACGTCTCCAAATGCGATTTGAAGCTATTCTGTACACTTTGATGTTTTGTGTGAAAAAGTTTTGTCGAAATGTTCAAAATGGTCTAAAACGTTTTTAAATACGATATTAAGCTATTTTGTGCTCTTTGATGTTTTTGTGTGAAAAGTTTTATCGAAATGCTAAAAATGGTCTAAAACGGTTTCTAATGTGATTTTAAGCACTTTGATGTTTTTGTGTAACCAAGTTTCATCGAAATGCACAAAATGGTCTAAAACGTCTCCAAATGCGATTTGAAGCTATTCTAAGCACTTTGGTGTTTTTATGTTAACAAGTTTTTTCGAAAATCACAAAATGGTCTAAAACGTCTCCAAATGCGATTTGAAGCTATTCTGTACACTTTGATGTTTTGTGTGAAAAGTTTTGTCGAAATGTTCAAAATGGTCTAAAACGTTTTTAAATACGATATTAAGCTATTTTGTGCTCTTTTATGTTTTTGTGTGAAAAGTTTTATCGAAATGCTCAAAATTGTCTAAAACGTCTCCAAATGCGATTTGAAGCTATTCTGTACACTTTGATGTTGTGTGTGAAAAGTTTTGTCGAAATGTTCAAAATGGTCTAAAACGTTTTTAAATACGATATTAAGCTATTTTGTGCTCTTTTATGTTTTTGTGTGAAATATTTTATCGAAATGCTCAAAATTGTCTAAAACGTCTCCAAATGCGATTTGAAGCTATTCTGTACACTTTGATGTTTTGTGTGAAAAGTTTTATCGAAATGCTCAAAATGGTCTAAAACGGTTTCTAATGTGATTTTAAGCACTTTGATGTTTTTGTGTAACCAAGTTTCATCGAAATGCACAAAATGTTCTAAAACGTCTCCAAATGCGATTTGAAGCTATTCTTAGCACTTTGGTGTTTTTATGTTAACAAGTTTTTTCGAAAATTACAAAATGGTCTAAAACGTCTCCAAATGCGATTTGAAGATATTCTTAGCACTTTGGTGTTTTTATGTCAACAAGTTTTTTCGAAAATCACAAAATGGTCTAAAACGTCTCCAAATGCGATTTGAAGCTATTCTGTACACTTTGATGTTTTGTGTGAAAAAGTTTTGTCGAAATGTTCAAAATGGTCTAAAACGTTTTTAAATACGATATTAAGCTATTTTGTGCTCTTTGATGTTTTTGTGTGAAAAGTTTTATCGAAATGCTAAAAATGGTCTAAAACGGTTTCTAATGTGATTTTAAGCACTTTGATGTTTTTGTGTAACCAAGTTTCATCGAAATGCACAAAATGGTCTAAAACGTCTCCAAATGCGATTTGAAGCTATTCTAAGCACTTTGGTGTTTTTATGTTAACAAGTTTTTTCGAAAATCACAAAATGGTCTAAAACGTCTCCAAATGCGATTTGAAGCTATTCTGTACACTTTGATGTTTTGTGTGAAAAGTTTTGTCGAAATGTTCAAAATGGTCTAAAACGTTTTTAAATACGATATTAAGCTATTTTGTGCTCTTTTATGTTTTTGTGTGAAAAGTTTTATCGAAATGCTCAAAATTGTCTAAAACGTCTCCAAATGCGATTTGAAGCTATTCTGTACACTTTGATGTTTTGTGTGAAAAGTTTTATCGAAATGCTCAAAATGGTCTAAAACGGTTTCTAATGTGATTTTAAGCACTTTGATGTTTTTGCGTAACCAAGTTTCATCGAAATGCACAAAATGGTCTAAAACGTCTCCAAATGCGATTTGAAGCTATTCTTAAAACTTTGGTATTTTTATGTTAACAAGTTTTTTCGAAAATCAGAAAATGGTCTAAAATGTCTCCAAATGCGATTTGAAGCTATTCTAAGCACTTTGGAGTTTTTATGTTAACAAGTTTGTTCGAAAATCAAAAAATGGTCTAAAACGTCTCCAAATGCGATTTGAAGCTATTCTGTACACTTTGATGTTTAGTATGAAAAAGTTTTGTCGAAATGCTCAAAATGGTCTAAAACGTTTTCAAATACCATATTAAGCTATTTTGTGCACTTTGCTGTTTTTGTGTGAAAAGTTTTATCGAAATGCTCAAAATGGTCTAAAACGTCTCCAAATGTGATTTTAAGCACTTTGATGTTTTTGTGTAACAAAGTTTCATCGAAATGCACAAAATGGTCTAAAACGTCTCCAAATGCGATTTGAAGCTATTCTAAGCACTTTGGTGTTTTTATGTTAACAAGTTTTTTCGAAAATCACAAAATGGTCTAAAACGTCTCCAAATGCGATTTGAAGCTATTCTGTACACTTTGATGTTTTGTGTGAAAAAGTTTTGTCGAAATGCTCAAAATGGTCTAAAACGTTTTCAAATACCATATTAAGCTATTTTGTGCACTTTGCTGTTTTTGTGTGAAAAGTTTTATCGAAATGCTCAAAATGGTCTAAAACGGTTTCAAATGTGATTTTAAGCACTTTGATGTTTTTGTGTAACAGAGTTTCATCGAAATGCACAAAATGGTCTAAAACGTCTCCAAATGCGATTTGAAGATATTCTTAGCTCTTTGGTGTTTTTATGTTAACAAGTTTTATCGAAAATCACAAAATGGTCTAAAACGTCTCCTAATGCGATTTGAAGCTATTCTGTACACTTTGATGTTTTGTGTGAAAAGTTTTGTCGAAATGTTCAAAATGGTCTAAAACGTTTTTAAATACGATATTAAGCTATTTTGTACTCTTTTATGTTTTTGTGTGAAAAGTTTTATCGAAATGCTCAAAATTGTCTAAAACGTCTCCAAATGCGATTTGAAGCTATTCTGTACACTTTGATGTTTTGTGTGAAAAGTTTTCTCAAAATGCTCAAAATGGTCTAAAACGGTTTCTAATGTGATTTTAAGCACTTTGATGTTTTTGTGTAACCAAGTTTCATCGAAATGCACAAAATGGTCTAAAACATCTCCAAATGCGATTTGAAGCTATTCTTAAAACTTTGGAGTTTTTATGTTTACAAGTTTGTTCGAAAATCAAAAAATGGTTTAAAACGTCTCCAAATGCGATTTGAAGCTATTCTGTACACTTTGATGTTTTGTGTGAAAAGTTTTATCGAAATGCTCAAAATGGTCTAAAACGGTTTGTAATGTGATTTTAAGCTATTCTGTACACTTTGATGTTTTGTGTGAAAAGTTTTATCGAAATGCTCAAAATGGTCTAAAACGGTTTCAAATGTGATTTTAAGCACTTTGATGTTTTTGTGTAACAGAGTTTCATCGAAATGCACAAAATGGTCTAAAACGTCTCCAAATGCGATTTGAAGATATTCTTAGCTCTTTGGTGTTTTTATGTTAACAAGTTTTTTCGAAAATCACATAATGGTCTAAAACGTCTCCAAATTCGATTTGAAGCTATTCTGTACACTTTGATGTTTTGTGTGAAAAGTTTTGTCGAAATGCTCAAAATGGTCTAAAACGTTTTTAAATACGATATTAAGCTATTTTGTGCTCTTTTATGTTTTTGTGTGAAAAGTTTTATCGAAATGCTCAAAATTGTCTAAAACGTCTCCAAATGCGATTTGAAGCTATTCTGTACACTTTGATGTTTTGTGTGAAAAAGTTTTGTCGAAATGCTCAAAATGGTCTAAAACGGTTTCTAATGTGATTTTAAGCACTTTGATGTTTTTGTGTAACAGAGTTTCATCGAAATGCACAAAATTGTCTAAAACGTCTCCAAATGCGATTTGAAGATATTCTGTACACTTTGATGTTTTGTGTGAAAAGTTTTATCGAAATGCTCAAAATGGTCTAAAACGGTTTCTAATGTGATTTTAAGCACTTTGATGTTTTTGTGTAACCAAGTTTCATCGAAATGCACAAAATGGTCTAAAACGTCTCCAAATGCGATTTGAAGCTATTCTTAAAACTTTGGTATTTTTATGTTAACAAGTTTTTTCGAAAATCATAAAATGGTCTAAAACGTCTCCAAATGCGATTTGAAGCTATTCTGTACACTTTGATGTTTTGTGTGAAAAAGTTTTGTCGAAATGTTCAAAATTGTCTAAAACGTCTCCAAATGCGATTTGAAGCTATTCTGTACACTTTGATGTTTTGTGTGAAAAGTTTTATCGAAATGCTCAAAATGGTCTAAAACGGTTTCTAATGTGATTTTAAGCACTTTGATGTTTTTGTGTAACCAAGTTTCATCGAAATGCACAAAATGGTCTAAAACATCTCCAAATGCGATTTGAAGCTATTCTTAAAACTTTGGTATTTTTATGTTAACAAGTTTTTTCGAAAATCATAAAATGGTCTAAAACGTCTCCAAATGCGATTTGAAGCTATTCTAAGCACTTTGGAGTTTTTATGTTAACAAGTTTGTTCGAAAATCAAAAAATGGTTTAAAACGTCTCCAAATGCGATTTGAAGCTATTCTGTACACTTTGATGTTTAGTATGAAAAAGTTTTGTCGAAATGCTCATAATGGTCTAAAACGTTTTCAAATACCATATTAAGCTATTTTGTGCACTTTGCTGTTTTTGTGTGAAAAGTTTTATCGAAATGCTCAAAATGGTCTAAAACGTCTCCAAATGTGATTTTAAGCACTTTGATGTTTTTGTGTAACAAAGTTTCATCGAAATGCACAAAATGGTCTAAAACGTCTCCAAATGCGATTTGAAGATATTCTTAGCTCTTTGGTGTTTTTATGTTAACAAGTTTTTCCGAAAATCACAAAATGGTCTAAAACGTCTCCAAATGCGATTTGAAGCTATACTGTACACTTTGATGTTTTGTGTGAAAAGTTTTGTCGAAATGCTCAAAATGGTCTAAAACGTTTTTAAATACGATATTAAGCTATTTTGTGCTCTTTGATATTTTTGTGTGAAAAGTTTTATCGAAATGCTCAAAATTGTCTAAAACGTCTCCAAATGCGATTTGAAGCTATTCTGTACACTTTGATGTTTTGTGTGAAAAGTTTTATCGAAATGCTCAAAATGGTCTAAAACGTTTTCTAATGTGATTTTAAGCACTTAGATGTTTTTCTGTAACCAAGTTTCATCGAAATGCACAAAATGGTCTAAAACGTCTCCAAATGCGATTTGAAGATATTCTTAGCTCTTTGGTGTTTTTATGTTAACAAGTTTTTTCGAAAATCACAAAATGGTCTAAAACGTCTCCAAATGCGATTTGAAGCTATACTGTACACTTTGATGTTTTGTGTGAAAAAGTTTTGTCGAAATGCTCAAAATGGTCTAAAACGTTTTTAAATACGATATTAAGCTATTTGTGCTCTTTGATGTTTTTGTGTGAAAAGTTTTATCGAAATGCTCAAAATTGTCTAAAACGTCTCCAAATGCGATTTGAAGCTATTCTGTACACTTTGATGTTTTGTGTGAAAAGTTTTATCGAAATTCTCAAAATGGTCTAAAACGTTTTCTAATGTGATTTTAAGCACTTAGATGTTTTTCTGTAACCAAGTTTCATCGAAATGCACAAAATGGTCTAAAACGTCTCCAAATGCGATTTGAAGCTATTCTAAGCACTTTGGTGTTTTTATGTTAACAAGTTTTTTTGAAAATCACAAAATGGTCTAAAACGTCTCCAAATGCGATTTGAAGCTATTCTGTACACTTTGATGTTTTGTGTGAAAAAGTTTTGTCGAAATGTTCAAAATGGTCTAAAACGTTTTTAAATACGATATTAAGCTATTTTGTGCTCTTTGATGTTTTTGTGTGAAAAGTTTTATCGAAATGCTCAAAATGGTCTAAAACGGTTTTTAATGTGATTTTAAGCACTTAGATGTTTTTCTGTAACCAAGTTTCATCGAAATGCACAAAATGGTCTAAAACGTCTCCAAATGCGATTTGAAGCTATTCTAAGCACTTTGGTGTTTTTATGTTAACAAGTTTTTTCGAAAATCACAAAATGGTCTAAAACATCTCCAAATGCGATTTGAAGCTATTCTGTACACTTTGATGTTTTGTGTGAAAAAGTTTTGTCGAAATGTTCAAAATTGTCTAAAACGTCTCCAAATGCGATTTGAAGCTATTCTGTACACTTTGATGTTTTGTGTGAAAAGTTTTATCGAAATGCTCAAAATGGTCTAAAACGGTTTCTAATGTGATTTTAAGCACTTTGATGTTTTTGTGTAACCAAGTTTCATCGAAATGCACAAAATGGTCTAAAACGTCTCCAAATGCGATTTGAAGCTATTCTTAAAACTTTGGTATTTTTATGTTAACAAGTTTTTTCGAAAATCATAAAATGGTCTAAAACGTCTCCAAATGCGATTTGAAGCTATTCTGTACACTTTGATGTTTTTATGTTAACAAGTTTTTTCGAAAATCACAAAATGGTCTAAAACGTCTCCAAATGCGATTTGAAGCTATTCTGTACACTTTGATGTTTTGTGTGAAAAGTTTTGTCGAAATGCTCAAAATGGTCTAAAACGTTTTTAAATACGATATTAAGCTATTTTGTGCTCTTTTATGTTTTTGTGTAACAGAGTTTCATCGAAATGCACAAAATTGTCTAAAACGTCTCCAAATGCGATTTGAAGCTATTCTGTACACTTTGATGTTTTGTGTGAAAAGTTTTGTCGAAATGCTCAAAATGGTCTAAAACGTTTTTAAATACGATATTAAGCTATTTTGTGCTCTTTTATGTTTTTGTGTAACAGAGTTTCATCGAAATGCACAAAATTGTCTAAAACGTCTCCAAATGCGATTTGAAGCTATTCTGTACACTTTGATGTTTTGTGTGAAAAGTTTTATCGAAATGCTCAAAATGGTCTAAAACGGTTTCTAATGTGATTTTAAGCACTTAGATGTTTTTCTGTAACCAAGTTTCATCGAAATGCACAAAATGGTCTAAAACGTCTCCAAATGCGATTTGAAGCTATTCTAAGCACTTTGGTGTTTTTATGTTAACGAGTTTTTTCGAAAATCACAAAATGGTCTAAAACGTCTCCAAATGCGATTTGAAGCTATTCTGTACACTTTGATGTTTTGTGTGAAAATGTTTTGTCGAAATGTTCAAAATTGTCTAAAACGTCTCCAAATGCGATTTGAAGCTATTCTGTACACTTTGATGTTTTGTGTGAAAAGTTTTATCGAAATGCTCAAAATGGTCTAAAACGGTTTCTAATGTGATTTTAAGCACTTTGATGTTTTTGTGTAACCAAGTTTTTTCGAAAATCATAAAATGGTCTAAAACATCTCCAAATGCGATTTGAAGCTATTCTAAGCACTTTGGAGTTTTTATGTTAACAAGTTTGTTCGAAAATCAAAAAATGGTTTAAAACGTCTCCAAATGCGATTTGAAGCTATTCTGTACACTTTGATGTTTAGTATGAAAAAGTTTTGTCGAAATGCTCAAAATGGTCTAAAACGTTTTCAAATACCATATTAAGCTATTTTGTGCACTTTGCTGTTTTTGTGTGAAAAGTTTTATCGAAATGCTCAAAATGGTCTAAAACGTCTCCAAATGTGATTTTAAGCACTTTGATGTTTTTGTGTAACAAAGTTTCATCGAAATGCACAAAATGGTCTAAAACGTCTCCAAATGCGATTTGAAGATATTCTTAGCTCTTTGGTGTTTTTATGTTAACAAGTTTTTTCGAAAATCACAAAATGGTCTAAAACGTCTCCAAATGCGATTTGAAGCTATTCTGTACACTTTGATGTTTTGTTTGAAAAGTTTTGTCGAAATGCTCAAAATGGTCTAAAACGTTTTTAAATATGATATTAAGCTATTTTGTGCTCTTTGATGTTTTTGTGTGAAAAGTTTTATCGAAATGCTCAAAATGGTCTAAAACGGTTTCTATTTTGATTTTAAGCACTTTGATGTTTTTGTGTAACCAAGTTTTATCGAAATGCTCAAAATGGTCTAAAACGCTTTCTATTTTGATTTTAAGCACTTTGATGTTTTTGTGTAACCAAGTTTCATCGAAATGCACAAAATGGTCTAAAACGTCTCCAAATGCGATTTGAAGCTATTCTGTAAACTTTGATGTTTTTATGTGAAAAGTTTTATCGAAATGCTCAAAATTGTCTAAAACGTCTCCAAATGCGATTTGAAGCTATTCTGTACACTTTGATGTTTTGTGTGAAAAGTTTTATCGAAATGCTCAAAATGGTCTAAAACGGTTTCTAATGTGATTTTAAGCACTTTGATGTTTTTGTGTAACCAAGTTTCATCGAAATGCACAAAATGGTCTAAAACGTCTCCTGATGCGATTTGAAGCTATTCTTAGAACTTTGGTATTTTTATGTTAACAAGTTTTTTCGAAATTCATAAAATGGTCTAAAACGTCTCCAAATGCGATTTGAAGCTATTCTGTACACTTTGATGTTTAGTATGAAAAAGTTTTGTCGAAATGCTCAAAATGGTCTAAAACGTTTTCAAATACCATATTAAGCTATTTTGTGCACTTTGCTGTTTTTGTGTGAAAAGTTTTATCGAAATGCTCAAAATTGTCTAAAATGTCTCCAAATGTGATTTTAAGCACTTTGATGTTTTTGTGTAACAGAGTTTCATCGAAATGCACAAAATGGTCTAAAACGTCTCCAAATGCGATTTGAAGCTATTCTGTACACTTTGATGTTTTTGTGTGAAGAGTTTTGTCGAAATGGTCAAAATGGTCTAAAACGTTTCCAAATGCGATTTGAAGCTATTCTGTACACTTTGATGTTTTGTGTGAAAAGTTTTATCGAAATGCTCAAAATGGTCTAAAACGTCTCCAAATGTGATTTTAAGCACTTTGATGTTTTTGTGTAACAAAGTTTCATCGAAATGCACAAAATGGTCTAAAACGACTCCAAATGCGATTTGAAGATATTCTTAGCACTTTGGTGTTTTTATGCTAACAAGTTTTTTCGAAAATCACAAAATGGTCTAAAACGTCTCCAAATGCGATTTGAAGCTATTCTGTACACTTTGATGTTTTGTGTGAAAAAGTTTTGTCGAAATGTTCAAAATGGTCTAAAACGTTTTTAAATACGATATTAAGCTATTTTGTGCTCTTTGATGTTTTTGTGTGAAAAGTTTTATCGAAATGCTCAAAATGGTCTAAAACGGTTTCTATTTTGATTTTAAGCACTTTGATGTTTTTGTGTAACCAAGTTTCATCGAAATGCACAAAATGGTCTAAAACGTCTCCTAATGCGATTTGAAGCTATTCTTAGAACTTTGGTATTTTTATGTTAACAAGTTTTTTCGAAAATCATAAAATGGTCTAAAACGTCTCCAAATGGGATTTGAAGCTATTCTAAGCACTTTGGAGTTTTTATGTTAACAAGTTTTTTCGAAAATCACAAAATGGTCTAAAACGTCTCCAAATGCGATTTGTAGCTATTCTGTACACTTTGATGTTTAGTATGAAAAAGTTTTGTCGAAATGCTCAAAATGGTCTAAAACGTTTTCAAATACCATATTAAGCTATTTTGTGCACCTTGCTGTTTTTGTGTGAAAAGTTTTATCGAAATGCTCAAAATGGTCTAAAACGGTTTCAAATGTGATTTTAAGCACTTTGATGTTTTTGTGTAACAGAGTTTCATCGAAATGCACAAAATGGTCTAAAACGTCTCCAAATGCGATTTGAAGATATTCTTAGCTCTTTGGTGTTTTTATGTTAACAAGTTTTTTCGAAAATCACAAAATGGTCTAAAACGTCTCCAAATGCGATTTGAAGCTATTCTGTACACTTTGATGTTTTGTGTGAAAAGTTTTGTCGAAATGCTCAAAATGGTCTAAAACGTTTTTAAATACGATATTAAGCTATTTTGTGTTCTTTTATGTTTTTGTGTGAAAAGTTTTATCGAAATGCTCAAAATTGTCTAAAACGTCTCCAAATGCGATTTGAAGCTATTCTGTACACTTTGATGTTTTGTGTGAAAAGTTTTATCGAAATGCTCAAAATGGTCTAAAACGGTTTCTAATGTGATTTTAAGCACTTTGATGTTTTTGTGTAACAGAGTTTCATCGAAATGCACAAAATTGTCTAAAACGTCTCCAAATGCGATTTGAAGCTATTCTGTACACTTTGATGTTTTGTGTGAAAAGTTTTATCGAAATGCTCAAAATGGTCTAAAACGGTTTCAAATGTGATTTTAAGCACTTTGATGTTTTTGTGTAACAGAGTTTCATCGAAATGCACAAAATGGTCTAAAACGTCTCCAAATGCGATTTGAAGATATTCTGTACACTTTGATGTTTTGTGTGAAAAGTTTTGTCGAAATGCTCAAAATTGTCTAAAACGTCTCCAAATGCGATTTGTAGCTATTCTGTACACTTTGATGTTTAGTATGAAAAAGTTTTGTCGAAATGCTCAAAATGGTCTAAAACGTTTTCAAATACCATATTAAGCTATTTTGTGCACTTTGCTGTTTTTGTGTGAAAAGTTTTATCGAAATGCTCAAAATGGTCTAAAACGGTTTCAAATGTGATTTTAAGCACTTTGATGTTTTTGTGTAACAGAGTTTCATCGAAATGCACAAAATGGTCTAAAACGTCTCCAAATGCGATTTGAAGATATTCTTAGCTCTTTGGTGTTTTTATGTTAACAAGTTTTTTCGAAAATCACAAAATGGTCTAAAACGTCTCCAAATGCGATTTGAAGCTATTCTGTACACTTTGATGTTTTGTGTGAAAAGTTTTGTCGAAATGCTCAAAATGGTCTAAAACGTTTTTAAATACGATATTAAGCTATTTTGTGCTCTTTTATGTTTTTGTGTGAAAAGTTTTATCGAAATGCTCAAAATTGTCTAAAACGTCTCCAAATGCGATTTGAAGCTATTCTGTACACTTTGATGTTTTGTGTGAAAAGTTTTATCGAAATGCTCAAAATGGTCTAAAACGGTTTCTAATGTGATTTTAAGCACTTTGATGTTTTTGTTTAACAGAGTTTCATCGAAATGCACAAAATTGTCTAAAACGTCTCCAAATGCGATTTGAAGCTATTCTGTACACTTTGATGTTTTGTGTGAAAAGTTTTATCGAAATGCTCAAAATGGTCTAAAACGGTTTCAAATGTGATTTTAAGCACTTTGATGTTTTTGTGTAACAGAGTTTCATCGAAATGCACAAAATGGTCTAAAACGTCTCCAAATGCGATTTGAAGATATTCTTAGCTCTTTGGTGTTTTTATGTTAACAAGTTTTTTCGAAAATCACAAAATGGTCTAAAACGTCTCCAAATGCGATTTGAAGCTATTCTGTACACTTTGATGTTTTGTGTGAAAAAGTTTTGTCGAAATGTTCAAAATGGTCTAAAACGTTTTTAAATACGATATTAAGCTATTTTGTGCTCTTTGATGTTTTTGTGTGAAAAGTTTTATCGAAATGCTCAAAATGGTCTAAAACGGTTTCTATTTTGATTTTAAGCACTTTGATGTTTTTGTGTAACCAAGTTTCATCGAAATGCACAAAATGGTCTAAAACGTCTCCTAATGCGATTTGAAGCTATTCTTAGAACTTTGGTATTTTTATGTTAACAAGTTTTTTCGAAAATCATAAAATGGTCTAAAACGTCTCCAAATGCAATTTGAAGCTATTCTAAGCACTTTGGAGTTTTTATGTTAACAAGTTTTTTCGAAAATCACAAAATGATCTAAAACGTCTCCAAATGCGATTTGAAGCTATTCTGTACACTTTGATGTTTAGTATGAAAAAGTTTTGTCGAAATGCTCAAAATGGTCTAAAACGTTTTCAAATACCATATTAAGCTATTTTGTGCACTTTGTTGTTTTTGTGTGAAAAGTTTTATCGAAATGCTCAAAATGGTCTAAAACGGTTTCAAATGTGATTTTAAGCACTTTGATGTTTTTGTGTAACAGAGTTTCATCGAAATGCACAAAATGGTCTAAAACGTCTCCAAATGCGATTTGAAGATATTCTTAGCTCTTTGGTGTTTTTATGTTAACAAGTTTTATCGAAAATCACAAAATGGTCTAAAACGTCTCCAAATGCGATTTGAAGCTATTCTGTACACTTTGATGTTTTGTGTGAAAAGTTTTGTCGAAATGTTCAAAATGGTCTAAAACGTTTTTAAATACGATATTAAGCTATTTTGTGCTCTTTTATGTTTTTGTGTGAAAAGTTTTATCGAAATGCTCAAAATTGTCTAAAACGTCTCCAAATGCGATTTGAAGCTATTCTGTACACTTTGATGTTTTGTGTGAAAAGTTTTATCGAAATGCTCAAAATGGTCTAAAACGGTTTCTAATGTGATATTAAGCACTTTGATGTTTTTGTGTAACCAAGTTTCATCGAAATGCACAAAATGGTCTAAAACGTCTCCAAATGCGATTTGAAGATATTCTTAGCTCTTTGGTGTTTTTATGTTAACAAGTTTTTTCGAAAATTACAAAATGGTTTAAACGTCTCCAAATGCGATTTGAAGCTATTCTGTACACTTTGATGTTTTTGTGTGAAAAGTTTTAACGAAATGCTCAAAATGGTTTAAAACGTTTTCTAATGCGATTTGAAGCTATTCTGTACACTTTGAAATTTTGTGTGAAAAAGTTTTCTCAAAATGCTCAAAATGGTCTAAAACGTTTTCAAATACCATAATAAGCTATTTTGTGCACTTTCCTGTTTTCGTGTGAAAAGTTTTATCGAAATGCTCAAAATAGTTTAAAACGTCTCCAAATGTGATTTTAAGCACTTTGATGTTTTTGTGTAACAAAGTTTCATCGAAATGCACAAAATGGTCTAAAACGTCTCCTAATGCGATTTGAAGCTATTCTTAGAACTTTGGTATTTTTATGTTAACAAGTTTTTTCGAAAATCATAAAATGGTCTAAAACGTCTCCAAATGCAATTTGAAGCTATTCTAAGCACTTTGGAGTTTTTATGTTAACAAGTTTTTTCGAAAATCACAAAATGGTCTAAAACGTCTCCAAATGCGATTTGAAGCTATTCTGTACACTTTGATGTTTAGTATGAAAAAGTTTTGTCGAAATGCTCAAAATGGTCTAAAACGTTTTCAAATACCATATTAAGCTATTTTGTGCACTTTGTTGTTTTTGTGTGAAAAGTTTTATCGAAATGCTCAAAATGGTCTAAAACGGTTTCAAATGTGATTTTAAGCACTTTGATGTTTTTGTGTAACAGAGTTTCATCGAAATGCACAAAATGGTCTAAAACGTCTCCAAATGCGATTTGAAGATATTCTTAGCTCTTTGGTGTTTTTATGTTAACAAGTTTTATCGAAAATCACAAAATGGTCTAAAACGTCTCCAAATGCGATTTGAAGCTATTCTGTACACTTTGATGTTTTGTGTGAAAAGTTTTGTCGAAATGTTCAAAATGGTCTAAAACGTTTTTAAATACGATATTAAGCTATTTTGTGCTCTTTTATGTTTTTGTGTGAAAAGTTTTATCGAAATGCTCAAAATTGTCTAAAACGTCTCCAAATGCGATTTGAAGCTATTCTGTACACTTTGATGTTTTGTGTGAAAAGTTTTATCGAAATGCTCAAAATGGTCTAAAACGGTTTCTAATGTGATATTAAGCACTTTGATGTTTTTGTGTAACCAAGTTTCATCGAAATGCACAAAATGGTCTAAAACGTCTCCAAATGCGATTTGAAGATATTCTTAGCTCTTTGGTGTTTTTATGTTAACAAGTTTTTTCGAAAATTACAAAATGGTTTAAACGTCTCCAAATGCGATTTGAAGCTATTCTGTACACTTTGATGTTTTTGTGTGAAAAGTTTTAACGAAATGCTCAAAATGGTTTAAAACGTTTTCTAATGCGATTTGAAGCTATTCTGTACACTTTGAAATTTTGTGTGAAAAAGTTTTCTCAAAATGCTCAAAATGGTCTAAAACGTTTTCAAATACCATAATAAGCTATTTTGTGCACTTTCCTGTTTTCGTGTGAAAAGTTTTATCGAAATGCTCAAAATAGTTTAAAACGTCTCCAAATGTGATTTTAAGCACTTTGATGTTTTTGTGTAACAAAGTTTCATCGAAATGCACAAAATGGTCTAAAAAGTCTCCAAATGAGATTTGAAGATATTCTTAGCTCTTTGGTGTTTTTATGTTAACAAGTTTTTTCGAAAATCACAAAATGGTCTAAAACGTCTCCAAATGCGATTTGAAGCTATTCTGTACACTTTGATGTTTTGTGTGAAAAGTTTTGTTGAAATGCTCAAAATGGTCTAAAACGTTTTTAAATACGATATTAAGCTATTTTGTGCTCTTTGATGTTTTTGTGTGAAAAGTTTTATCGAAATGCTCAAAATTGTCTAAAACGTCTCCAAATGCGATTTGAAGCTATTCTGTACACTTTGATGTTTTGTGTGAAAAGTTTTATCGAAATGCTCAAAATGGTCTAAAACGGTTTCTAATGTGATTTTAAGCACTTTGATGTTTTTGTGTAACCAAGTTTCATCGAAATGCACAAAATGGTCTAAAACGTCTCCAAATGCGATTTGAAGCTATTCTTAAAACTTTGGTATTTTTATGTTAATAAGTTTTTTCGAAAATCAGAAAATGGTCTAAAACGTCTCCAAATGCGATTTGAAGCTATTCTAAGCACTTTGGAGTTTTTATGTTAACAAGTTTGTTCGAAAATCAAAAAATGGTCTAAAACGTCTCCAAATGCGATTTGAAGCTATTCTGTACTCTTTGATGTTTAGTATGAAAAAGTTTTGTCGAAATGCTCAAAATGGTCTAAAACGTTTTCAAATACCATATTAAGCTATTTTGTGCACTTTGCTGTTTTTGTGTGAAAAGTTTTATCGAAATGCTCAAAATGGTCTAAAACGTCTCCAAATGTGATTTTAAGCACTTTGATGTTTTTGTGTAACAAAGTTTCATCGAAATGCACAAAATGGTCTAAAACGTCTCCAAATGCGATTTGAAGCTATTCTAAGCACTTTGGTGTTTTTATGTTAACAAGTTTTTTTCGAAAATCACAAAATGGTCTAAAACGTCTCCAAATGCGATTTGAAGCTATTCTGTACACTTTGATGTTTTGTGTGAAAAAGTTAATTCGAAATGCTCAAAATGGTCTAAAACGTTTTCAAATACCATATTAAGCTATTTTGTGCACTTTGCTGTTTTTGTGTGAAAAGTTTTATCGAAATGCTCAAAATGGTCTAAAACGGTTTCAAATGTGATTTTAAGCACTTTGATGTTTTTGTGTAACAGAGTTTCATCGAAATGCACAAAATGGTCTAAAACGTCTCCAAATGCGATTTGAAGATATTCTTAGCTATTTGGTGTTTTTATGTTAACAAGTTTTATCGAAAATCACAAAATGGTCTAAAACGTCTCCAAATGTGATTTGAAGCTATTCTGTACACTTTGATGTTTTGTGTGAAAAGTTTTGTCGAAATGTTCAAAATGGTCTAAAACGTTTTTAAATACGATATTAAGCTATTTTGTGCTCTTTTATGTTTTTGTGTGAAAAGTTTTATCGAAATGCTCAAAATTGTCTAAAACGTCTCCAAATGCGATTTGAAGCTATTCTGTACACTTTGATGTTTTGTGTGAAAAGTTTTATCGAAATGCTCAAAATGGTCTAAAACGGTTTCTAATGTGATTTTAAGCACTTTGATGTTTTTGTGTAACCAAGTTTCATCGAAATGCTCAAAATGGTCTAAAACGTTTTCAAATACCATAATAAGCTATTTTGTGCACTTTGCTGTTTTTGTGTGAAAAGTTTTATCGAAATGCTCAAAATAGTTTAAAACATCTCCAAATGTGATTTTAAGCACTTTGATGTTTTTGTGTAACAAAGTTTCATCGAAATGCACAAAATGGTCTAAAACGTCTCCAAATGCGATTTGAAGATATTCTTACCTCTTTGGTGTTTTTATGTTAACAAGTTTTTTCGAAAATCACAAAATGGTCTAAAACGTCTCCAAATGCGATTTGAAGCTATTCTGTACACTTTGATGTTTTGTGTGAAAAGTTTTGTTGAAATGCTCAAAATGGTCTAAAACGTTTTTCAATACGATATTAAGCTATTTTGTGCTCTTTGGTGTTTTTGTGTGAAAAGTTTTATCGAAATGCTCAAAATTGTCTAAAACGTCTCCAAATGCGATTTGAAGCTATTCTGTACACTTTGATGTTTTGTGTGAAAAGTTTTATCGAAATGCTCAAAATGGTCTAAAACGGTTTCTAATGTGATTTTAAGCACTTTGATGTTTTTGTGTAACCAAGTTTCATCGAAATGCACAAAATGGTCTAAAACGTCTCCAAATGCGATTTGAAGCTATTCTTAAAACTTTGGTATTTTTATGTTAACAAGTTTTTTCAAAAATCAGAAAATGGTCTAAAACGTCTCCAAATGCGATTTGAAGCTATTCTGTACACTTTGATGTTTAGTATGAAAAAGTTTTGTCGAAATGCTCAAAATGGTCTAAAACGTTTTCAAATACCATATTAAGCTATTTTGTGCACTTTGCTGTTTTTGTGTGAAAAGTTTTATCGAAATGCTCAAAATGGTCTAAAATGTCTCCAAATGTGATTTTAAGCACTTTGATGTTTTTGTGTAACAAAGTTTCATCGAAATGCACAAAATGGTCTAAAACGTCTCCAAATGCGATTTGAAGCTATTCTAAGCACTTTGGGGTTTTTATGTTAACAAGTTTTTTCGAAAATCACAAAATGGTCTAAAACGTCTCCAAATGCGATTTGAAGCTATTCTGTACACTTTAATGTTTTGTGTGAAAAAGTTTTGTCGAAATGTTCAAAATGGTCTAAAACGTTTTTAAATACGATATTAAGCTATTTTGTGCTCTTTGATGTTTTTGTGTGAAAAGTTTTATCGAAATGTTCAAAATGGTCTAAAACGGTTTCTATTTTGATTTTAAGCACTTTGATGTTTTTGTGTAAACAAGTTTCATCGAAATGCACAAAATGGTCTAAAACGTCTCCAAATGCGATTTGAAGCTATTCTGTACACTTTGATGTTTTGTGTGAAAAAGTTTTGTCGAAATGTTCAAAATGGTCTAAAACGTTTTTAAATACGATATTAAGCTATTTTGTGCTCTTTGATGTTTTTGTGTGAAAACTTTTATCGAAATGCTAAAAATGGTCTAAAACGGTTTCTAATGTGATTTTAAGCACTTTGATGTTTTTGTGTGACCAAGTTTCATCGAAATGCACAAAATTGTCTAAAACGTCTCCAAATGCGATTTGAAGCTATTCTAAGCACTTTGGTGTTTTTATGTTAACAAGTTTTTTCGAAAATCACAAAATGGTCTAAAACGTCTCCAAATGCGATTTGAAGCTATTCTAAGCACTTTGGTGTTTTTATGTTAACAAGTTTTGTCGAAATGTTCAAAATGGTCTAAAACGTTTTTAAATACGATATTAAGCTATTTTGTGCTCTTTTATGTTTTTGTGTGAAAAGTTTTATCGAAATGCTCAAAATTGTCTAAAACGTCTCCAAATGCGATTTGAAGCTATTCTGTACACTTTGATGTTTTGTGTGAAAAGTTTTATCGAAATGCTCAAAATGGTCTAAAACGGTTTCTAATGTGATTTTAAGCACTTTG
The DNA here is from genome assembly GCF_963402885.1 of Antedon bifida. NCBI lineage: Eukaryota > Metazoa > Echinodermata > Crinoidea > Comatulida > Antedonidae > Antedon > Antedon bifida. The sequence goes on along the minus strand of NC_136233.1, from coordinate 6,992,608 downwards.
ATGTTTTTGTGTAACCAAGTTTCATCGAAATGCACAAAATGGTCTAAAACGTCTCCAAATGCGATTTGAAGCTATTCTTAAAACTTTGGTATTTTTATGTTAACAAGTTTTTTCGAAAATCAGAAAATGGTCTAAAACGTCTCCAAATGCGATTTGAAGCTATTCTAAGCACGTTGGAGTTTTTATGTTAACAAGTTTGTTCGAAAATCAAAAAATGGTCTAAAACGTCTCCAAATGCGATTTGAAGCTATTCTGTACACTTTGATGTTTTGTGTGAAAAAATTTTGTCGAAATGCTCAAAATGGTCTAAAACGTTTTCAAATACCATATTAAGCTATTTTGTGCACTTTGCTGTTTTTGTGTGAAAAGTTTTATCGAAATGCTCAAAATGGTCTAAAACATCTCCAAATGTGATTTTAAGCACTTTGGTGTTTTTATGTTAACAAGTTTTTTCGAAAATCACAAAATGGTCTAAAACGTCTCCAAATGCGATTTGAAGCTATTCTGTACACTTTGATGTTTTGTGTGAAAAAATTTTGTCGAAATGCTCAAAATGGTCTAAAAGGTTTTCAAATACCATATTAAGCTATTTTGTGCACTTTGCTGTTTTTGTGTGAAAAGTTTTATCGAAATGCTCAAATTGGTCTAAAACGGTTTCAAATGTGATTTTAAGCACTTTGATGTTTTTGTGTAACAGAGTTTCATCGAAATGCACAAAATGGTCTAAAACGTCTCCAAATGCGATTTGAAGATATTCTTAGCTCTTTGGTGTTTTTATGTTAACAAGTTTTATCGAAAATCACAAAATGGTCTAAAACGTCTCCAAATGCGATTTGAAGCTATTCTGTACACTTTGATGTTTTGTGTGAAAAGTTTTGTCGAAATGTTCAAAATGGTCTAAAACGTTTTTAAATACGATATTAAGCTATTTTGTGCTCTTTTATGTTTTTGTGTGAAAGTTTTATCGAAATGCTCAAAATTGTCTAAAACGTCTACAAATGCGATTTGAAGCTATTCTTAGCACTTTGGTGTTTTTATGTTAACAAGTTTTTTCAAAAATCACAAAATGGTTTAAACGTCTCCAAATGCGATTTGAAGCTATTCTGTACACTTTGATGTTTTTGTGTGAAAAGTTTTAACGAAATGCTCAAAATGGTTTAAAACGTTTTTAAATACCATATTAAGCTCTTTTGTGCACATTGATGTTTTCGTGTGAAAAGTTTTATTGAAATGCTCAAAATGGTCTAAAACGTTTTCTAATGCGATTAGAAGCTATTCTGTACACTTTGAAATTTTGTGTGAAAAAGTTTTCTCAAAATGCTCAAAATGGTCTAAAACGTTTTCAAATACCATAATAAGCTATTTTGTGCACTTTGCTGTTTTTGTGTGAAAAGTTTTATCGAAATGCTCAAAATAGTTTAAAACGTCTCCAAATGTGATTTTAAGCACTTTGATGTTTTTGTGTAACAAAGTTTCATCGAAATGCACAAAATGGTCTAAAACGTCTCCAAATGCGATTTGAAAATATTCTTAGCTCTTTGGTGTTTTTATGTTAACAAGTTTTTTCGACAATCACAAAATGGTCTAAAACGTCTCCAAATGCGATTTGAAGCTATTCTGTACACTTTGATGTTTTGTGTGAAAAGTTTTGTTGAAATGCTCAAAATGGTCTAAAACGTTTTTAAATACGATATTAAGCTATTTTGTGTTCTCTGATGTTTTTGTGTGAAAAGTTTTATCGAAATGCTCAAAATTGTCTAAAACGTCTCCAAATGCGATTTGAAGCTATTCTGTACACTTTGATGTTTAGTATGAAAAAGTTTTGTCGAAATGCTCAAAATGGTCTAAAACGTTTTCAAATACGATATTAAGCTATTTTGTGCTCTTTGATGTTTTTGTGTGAAAAGTTTTATCGAAATGCTCAAAATGGTCTAAAACGGTTTCTAATGTGATTTTAAGCACTTTGATGTTTTTGTGTAACCAAGTTTCATCGAAATGCACAAAATGGTCTAAAACGTCTCCAAATGCGATTTGAAGCTATTCTTAAAACTTTGGTATTTTTATGTTAACAAGTTTTTTCGAAAATCAGAAAATGGTCTAAAACGTCTCCAAATGCGATTTGAAGCTATTCTAAGCACTTTGGAGTTTTTATGTTAACAAGTTTGTTCGAAAATCAAAAAATGGTTTAAAACGTCTCCAAATGCGATTTGAAGCTATTCTGTACACTTTTATGTTTAGTATCAAAAAGTTTTGTCTAAATGCTCAAAATGGTCTAAAACGTTTTCAAATACCATATTAAGCTATTTTGTGCACTTTGCTGTTTTTGTGTGAAAAGTTTTATCGAAATGCTCAAAATGGTCTAAAACGTCTCCAAATGTGATTTTAAGCACTTTGATGTTTTTGTGTAACAAAGTTTCATCGAAATGCACAAAATGGTCTAAAACGTCTCCAAATGCGATTTGAAGATATTCTTAGCTCTTTGGTGTTTTTATGTTAACAAGTTTTTTCGAAAATCACAAAATGGTCTAAAACGTCTCCAAATGCGATTTGAAGCTATTCTGTGCTCTTTGATGTTTTTGTGTGAAAAGTTTTATCGAAATGCTCAAAATGGTCTAAAACCTCTCCAAATGCGATTTGAAGCTATTCTGTACACTTTGATGTTTTGTGTGAAAAGTTTTATCGAAATGGTCAAAATGGTCTAAAACGGTTTCTAATGTGATTTTAAGCACTTTGATGTTTTTGTGTAACAAAGTTTCATCGAAATGCACAAAATGGTCTAAAACGTCTCCAAATGCGATTTGAAGATATTCTTAGCTCTTTGGTGTTTTTATGTTAACAAGTTTTTTCGAAAATCACAAAATGGTCTAAAACGTCTCCAAATGCGATTTGAAGCTATTCTGTACACTTTGATGTTTTGTGTGAAAAGTTTTGTTGAAATGCTCAAAATGGTCTAAAACGTTTTTAAATACGATATTAAGCTATTTTGTGCTCTTTGATGTTTTTGTGTGAAAAGTTTTATCGAAATGCTCAAAATTGTCTAAAACGTCTCCAAATGCGATTTGAAGCTATTCTGTACACTTTGATGTTTTGTGTGAAAAGTTTTATCGAAATGCTCAAAATGGTCTAAAACGGTTTCTAATGTGATTTTAAGCACTTTGATGTTTTTGTGTAACCAAGTTTCATCGAAATGCACAAAATGGTCTAAAACGTCTCCAAATGCGATTTGAAGCTATTCTTAAAACTTTGGTATTTTTATGTTAACAAGTTTTTTCGAAAATCAGAAAATGGTCTAAAACGTCTCCAAATGCGATTTGAAGCTATTCTAAGCACTTTGGAGTTTTTATGTTAACAAGTTTGTTCGAAAATCAAAAAATGGTCTAAAACGTCTCCAAATGCGATTTGAAGCTATTCTGTACACTTTGATGTTTAGTATGAAAAAGTTTTGTCGAAATGCTCAAAATGGTCTAAAACGTTTTCAAATACCATATTAAGCTATTTTGTGCACTTTGCCGTTTTTGTGTGAAAAGTTTTATCGAAATGCTCAAAATGGTCTAAAACGTCTCCAAATGTGATTTTAAGCACTTTGATGTTTTTGTGTAATAAAGTTTCATCGAAATGCACAAAATGGTCTAAAACGTCTCCAAATGCGATTTGAAGCTATTCTAAGCACTTTGGTGTTTTTATGTTAACAAGTTTTTTTCGAAAATCACAAAATGGTCTAAAACGTCTCCAAATGCGATTTGAAGCTATTCTGTACACTTTGATGTTTTGTGTGAAAAAGTTTTGTCGAAATGCTCAAAATGGTCTAAAACGTTTTCAAATACCATATTAAGCTATTTTGTGCACTTTGCTGTTTTTGTGTGAAAAGTTTTATCGAAATGCTCAAAATGGTCTAAAACGGTTTCAAATGTGATTTTAAGCACTTTGATGTTTTTGTGTAACAGAGTTTCATCGAAATGCACAAAATGGTCTAAAACGTCTCCAAATGCGATTTGAAGATATTCTTAGCTCTTTGGTGTTTTTATGTTAACAAGTTTTATCGAAAATCACAAAATGGTCTAAAACGTCTCCAAATGCGATTTGAAGCTATTCTGTACACTTTGATGTTTTGTGTGAAAAGTTTTGTCGAAATGTTCAAAATGGTCTAAAACGTTTTTAAATACGATATTAAGCTATTTTGTGCTCTTTTATGTTTTTGTGTGAAAAGTTTTATCGAAATGCTCAAAACTGTCTAAAACGTCTCCAAATGCGATTTGAAGCTATTCTGTACACTTTGATGTTTTGTGTGAAAAGTTTTATCGAAATGCTCAAAATGGTCTAAAACGGTTTCTAATGTGATTTTAAGAACTTTGATGTTTTTGTGTAACCAAGTTTCATCGAAATGCACAAAATGGTCTAAAACGTCTCCAAATGCGATTTGAAGCTATTCTTAGCACTTTGGTGTTTTTATGTTAACAAGTTTTTTCGAAAATTACAAAATGGTCTAAAACGTCTCCAAATGCGATTTGAAGCTATTCTTAGCACTTTGGTGTTTTTATGTCAACAAGTTTTTTCGAAAATCACAAAATGGTCTAAAACGTCTCCAAATGCGATTTGAAGCTATTCTGTACACATTGATGTTTTTATGTTAACAAGTTTTTTCAAAAATCACAAAATGGTTTAAACGTCTCCAAATGCGATTTGAAGCTATTCTGTACACTTTGATGTTTTTGTGTGAAAAGTTTTAACGAAATGCTCAAAATGGTTTAAAACGTTTTTAAATACCATATTAAGCTCTTTTGTGCACATTGATGTTTTTGTGTGAAAAGTTTTATTGAAATGCTCAAAATTGTCTAAAACGTTTTCTAATGCGATTTGAAGCTATTCTGTACACTTTGAAATTTTGTGTGAAAAAGTTTTCTCAAAATGCTCAAAATGGTCTAAAACGTTTTCAAATACCATAATAAGCTATTTTGTGCACTTTGCTGTTTTTGTGTGAAAAGTTTTATCGAAATGCTCAAAATTGTCTAAAACGTCTCCAAATGCGATTTGAAGCTATTCTGTACACTTTGATGTTTTGTGTGAAAAGTTTTATCGAAATGCTCAAAATGGTCTAAAACGGTTTCTAATGTGATTTTAAGCACTTTGATGTTTTTGTGTAACCAAGTTTCATCGAAATGCACAAAATGAATATATGCGATTTGAAGATATTCTCAGCTCTTTGGTGTTTTTATGTTAACAAGTTTTTTCGAAATGCACAAAATGGTCTAAAACGTCTCCAAATGCGATTTGAAGCTATTCTTAGCACTTTGGTGTTTTTATGTTAACAAGTTTTTTCGAAAATTACAAAATGGTCTAAAACGTCTCCAAATGCGATTTGAAGCTATTCTTAGCACTTTGGTGTTTTTATGTCAACAAGTTTTTTCGAAAATCACAAAATGGTCTAAAACGTCTCCAAATGCGATTTGAAGCTATTCTGTACACATTGATGTTTTTATGTTAACAAGTTTTTTCAAAAATCACAAAATGGTTTAAACGTCTCCAAATGCGATTTGAAGCTATTCTGTACACTTTGATGTTTTTGTGTGAAAAGTTTTAACGAAATGCTCAAAATGGTTTAAAACGTTTTTAAATACCATATTAAGCTCTTTTGTGCACATTGATGTTTTTGTGTGAAAAGTTTTATTGAAATGCTCAAAATGGTCTAAAACGTTTTCTAATGCGATTTGAAGCTATTCTGTACACTTTGAAATTTTGTGTGAAAAAGTTTTCTCAAAATGCTCAAAATGGTCTAAAACGTTTTCAAATACCATAATAAGCTATTTTGTGCACTTTGCTGTTTTTGTGTGAAAAGTTTTATCGAAATGCTCAAAATTGTCTAAAACGTCTCCAAATGCGATTTGAAGCTATTCTGTACACTTTGATGTTTTGTGTGAAAAGTTTTATCGAAATGCTCAAAATGGTCTAAAACGGTTTCTAATGTGATTTTAAGCACTTTGATGTTTTTGTGTAACCAAGTTTCATCGAAATGCACAAAATGAATATATGCGATTTGAAGATATTCTCAGCTCTTTGGTGTTTTTATGTTAACAAGTTTTTTCGAAAATCACAAAATGGTCTAAAACGTCTCCAAATGCGATTTGAAGCTATTCTGTACACTTTGATGTTTTGTGTGAAAAGTTTTGTTGAAATGCTCAAAATGGTCTAAAACGTTTTTAAATACGATATTAAGCTATTTTGTGCTCTTTGATGTTTTTGTGTGAAAAGTTTTAGCGAAATGCTAAAAATGGTCTAAAACGGTTTCTAATGTGATTTTAAGCACTTTGATGTTTTTGTGTAACCAAGTTTCATCGAAATGCACAAAATGGTCTAAAACGTCTCCAAATGCGATTTGAAGCTATTCTAAGCACTTTGGTGTTTTTATGTTAACAAGTTTTTTCGAAAATCACAAAATGGTCTGAAACGTCTCCAAATGCGATTTGAAGCTATTCTGTACACTGCGATGTTTTGTGTGAAAAAGTTTTGTCGAAATGTTCAAAATGGTCTAAAACGTTTTTAAATACGATATTAAGCTATTTTGTGCTCTTTGATGTTTTTGTGTGAAAAGTTTTATCGAAATGCTCAAAATGGTCTAAAACGTTTTCAAATACCATATTAAGCTATTTTGTGCACTTTGCTGTTTTTGTGTGAAAAGTTTTATCGAAATGCTCAAAATGGTTTAAAACGGTTTCAAATGTGATTTTAAGCACTTTGATGTTTTTGTGTAACCAAGTTTCATCGAAATGCACAAAATGGTCTAAAACGTCTCCAAATGCGATTTGAAGATATTCTAAGCACTTTGGTGTTTTTATGTTAACAAGTTTTTTCGAAAATCACAAAATGGTCTAAAACGTCTCCAAATGCGATTTGAAGCTATTCTGTACACTTGGATGTTTTGTGTGAAAAGTTTTATCGAAATGCTCAAAATGGTCTAAAACGGTTTCTAATGTGATTTTAAGCACTTAGATGTTTTTCTGTAACCAAGTTTCATCGAAATGCACAAAATGGTCTAAAACGTCTCCAAATGAGATTTGAAGCTATTCTAAGCACTTTGGTGTTTTTATGTTAACAAGTTTTTTCGAAAATCACAAAATGGTCTAAAACGTCTCCAAATGCGATTTGAAGCTATTCTGTACACTTTGATGTTTTGTGTGAAAAAGTTTTGTCGAAATGTTCAAAATTGTCTAAAACGTCTCCAAATGCGATTTGAAGCTATTCTGTACACTTTGATGTTTTGTGTGAAAAGTTTTATCGAAATGCTCAAAATGGTCTAAAACGGTTTCTAATGTGATTTTAAGCACTTTGATGTTTTTGTGTAACCAAGTTTCATCGAAATGCACAAAATGGTCTAAAACATCTCCAAATGCGATTTGAAGCTATTCTTAAAACTTTGGTATTTTTATGTTAACAAGTTTTTTCGAAAATCATAAAATGGTCTAAAACGTCTCCAAATGCGATTTGAAGCTATTCTAAGCGCTTTGGAGTTTTTATGTTAACAAGTTTGTTCGAAAATCAAAAAATGGTTTAAAACGTCTCCAAATGCGATTTGAAGCTATTCTGTACACTTTTATGTTTAGTATCAAAAAGTTTTGTCTAAATGCTCAAAATGGTCTAAAACGTTTTCAAATACCATATTAAGCTATTTTGTGCACTTTGCTGTTTTTGTGTGAAAAGTTTTATCGAAATGCTCAAAATGGTCTAAAACGTCTCCAAATGTGATTTTAAGCACTTTGATGTTTTTGTGTAACAAAGTTTCATCGAAATGCACAAAATGGTCTAAAACGTCTCCAAATGCGATTTGAAGATATTCTTAGCTCTTTGGTGTTTTTATGTTAACAAGTTTTTTCGAAAATCACAAAATGGTCTAAAACGTCTCCAAATGCGATTTGAAGCTATTCTGTGCTCTTTGATGTTTTTGTGTGAAAAGTTTTATCGAAATGCTCAAAATGGTCTAAAACGTCTCCAAATGCGATTTGAAGCTATTCTGTACACTTTGATGTTTTGTGTGAAAAGTTTTATCGAAATGCTCAAAATGGTCTAAAACGGTTTCTAATGTGATTTTAAGCACTTTGATGTTTTTGTGTAACAAAGTTTCATCGAAATGCACAAAATGGTCTAAAACGTCTCCAAATGCGATTTGAAGATATTCTTAGCTCTTTGGTGTTTTTATGTTAACAAGTTTTTTCGAAAATCACAAAATGGTCTAAAACGTCTCCAAATGCGATTTGAAGCTATTCTGTACACTTTGATGTTTTGTGTGAAAAGTTTTGTTGAAATGCTCAAAATGGTCTAAAACGTTTTTAAATACGATATTAAGCTATTTTGTGCTCTTTGATGTTTTTGTGTGAAAAGTTTTATCGAAATGCTCAAAATTGTCTAAAACGTCTCCAAATGCGATTTGAAGCTATTCTGTACACTTTGATGTTTTGTGTGAAAAGTTTTATCGAAATGCTCAAAATGGTCTAAAACGTCTCCAAATGTGATTTTAAGCACTTTGATGTTTTTGTGTAACAAAGTTTCATCGAAATGCACAAAATGGTCTAAAACGTCTCCAAATGCGATTTGAAGCTATTCTAAGGACTTTGGTGTTTTTATGTTAACAAGTTTTTTCGAAAATCACAAAATGGTCTAAAACGTCTCCAAATGCGATTTGAAGCTATTCTGTACACTTTGATGTTTTGTGTGAAAAAGTTTTGTCGAAATGTTCAAAATGGTCTAAAACGTTTTTAAATACGATATTAAGCTATTTTGTGCTCTTTGATGTTTTTGTGTGAAAAGTTTTATCGAAATGCTCAAAATGGTCTAAAACGGTTTCTATTTTGATTTTAAGCACTTTGATGTTTTTGTGTAACCAAGTTTCATCGAAATGCACAAAATGGTCTAAAACGTCTCCAAATGCGATTTGAAGCTATTCTTAGAACTTTGGTATTTTTATGTTAACAAGTTTTTTCGAAAATCATAAAATGGTCTAAAACGTCTCCAAATGCGATTTGAAGCTATTCTAAGCACTTAGTAGTTTTTATGTTAACAAGTTTTTTCGAAAATCACAAAATGGTCTAAAACGTCTCCAAATGCGATTTGAAGCTATTCTGTACACTTTGATGTTTAGTATGAAAAAGTTTTGTCGAAATGCTCAAAATGGTCTAAAACGTTTTCAAATACCATATTAAGCTATTTTGTGCACTTTGCTGTTTTTGTGTGAAAAGTTTTATCGAAATGCTCAAAATGGTCTAAAACGGTTTCAAATGTGATTTTAAGCACTTTGATGTTTTTGTGTAACCAAGTTTCATCGAAATGCACAAAATGGTCTAAAACGTCTCCAAATGCGATTTGAAGCTATTCTAAGCACTTTGGTGTTTTTATGTTAACAAGTTTTTTCGAAAATCACAAAATGGTTTAAAACGTCTCCAAATGCGATTTGAAGCTATTCTTAGCACTTTGGTGTTTTTATGTTAACTAGTTTTTTCGAAAATTACAAAATGGTCTAAAACGTCTCCAAATGCGATTTGAAGCTATTCTTAGCACTTTGGTGTTTTTATGTCAACAAGTTTTTTCGAAAATCACAAAATGGTCTAAAACGTCTCCAAATGCGATTTGAAGCTATTCTTAGCACTTTGGTGTTTTTATGTTAACAAGTTTTTTCAAAAATCACAAAATGGTTTAAACGTCTCCAAATGCGATTTGAAGCTATTCTGTACACTTTGATGTTTTTGTGTGAAAAGTTTTAACGAAATGCTCAAAATGGTTTAAAACATTTTTAAATACCATATTAAGCTCTTTTGTGCACATTGATGTTTTCGTGTGAAAAGTTTTATTGAAATGCTCAAAATGGTCTAAAACGTTTTCTAATGCGATTTGAAGCTATTCTGTACACTATGAAATTTTGTGTGAAAAAGTTTTCTCAAAATGCTCAAAATGGTCTAAAACGTTTTCAAATACCATAATAAGCTATTTTGTGCACTTTGCTGTTTTTGTGTCAAAAGTTTTATCGAAATGCTCAAAATAGTTTAAAACGTCTCCAAATGTGATTTTAAGCACTTTGATGTTTTTGTGTAACAAAGTTTCATCGAAATGCACAAAATGGTCTAAAACGTCTCCAAATGCGATTTGAAGATATTCTTAGCTCTTTGGTGTTTTTATGTTAACAAGTTTTTTCGAAAATCACAAAATGGTCTAAAACGTCTCCAAATGCGATTTGAAGCTATTCTGTACACTTTGATGTTTTGTGTGAAAAGTTTTGTTGAAATGCTCAAAATGGTCTAAAACGTTTTTAAATACGATATTAAGCTATTTTGTGCTCTTTGATGTTTTTGTGTGAAAAGTTTTAGCGAAATGCTAAAAATGGTCTAAAACGGTTTCTAATGTGATTTTAAGCACTTTGATGTTTTTGTGTAACCAAGTTTCATCGAAATGCACAAAATGGTCTAAAACGTCTCCAAATGCGATTTGAAGCTATTCTAAGCACTTTGGTGTTATTATGTTAACAAGTTTTTTCGAAAATCACAAAATGGTCTGAAACGTCTCCAAATGCGATTTGAAGCTATTCTGTACACTGCGATGTTTTGTGTGAAAAAGTTTTGTCGAAATGTTCAAAATGGTCTAAAACGTTTTTAAATACGATATTAAGCTATTTTGTGCTCTTTGATGTTTTTGTGTGAAAAGTTTTATCGAAATGCTCAAAATGGTCTAAAACGTTTTCAAATACCATATTAAGCTATTTTGTGCACTTTGCTGTTTTTGTGTGAAAAGTTTTATCGAAATGCTCAAAATGGTTTAAAACGGTTTCAAATGTGATTTTAAGCACTTTGATGTTTTTGTGTAACAGAGTTTCATCGAAATGCACAAAATGGTCTAAAACGTCTCCAAATGCGATTTGAAGATATTCTTAGCTCTTTGGTGTTTTTATGGTAACAAGTTTTTTCGAAAATCACAAAATGGTCTAAAACGTCTCCAAATGCGATTTGAAGCTATTCTGTACACTTGGATGCTTTGTGTGAAAAGTTTTATCGAAATGCTCAAAATGGTCTAAAACGGTTTCTAATGTGATTTTAAGCACTTAGATGTTTTTCTGTAACCAAGTTTCATCGAAATGCACAAAATGGTCTAAAACGTCTCCAAATGAGATTTGAAGCTATTCTAAGCACTTTGGTGTTTTTATGTTAACAAGTTTTTTCGAAAATCACAAAATGGTCTAAAACGTCTCCAAATGCGATTTGAAGCTATTCTGTACACTTTGATGTTTTGTGTGAAAAAGTTTTGTCGAAATGTTCAAAATTGTCTAAAACGTCTCCAAATGCGATTTGAAGCTATTCTGTACACTTTGATGTTTTGTGTGAAAAGTTTTATCGAAATGCTCAAAATGGTCTAAAACGGTTTCTAATGTGATTTTAAGCACTTTGATGTTTTTGTGTAACCAAGTTTCATCGAAATGCACAAAATGGTCTTAAACATCTCCAAATGCGATTTGAAGCTATTCTTAAAACTTTGGTATTTTTATGTTAACAAGTTTTTTCGAAAATCATAAAATGGTCTAAAACGTCTCCAAATGCGATTTGAAGCTATTCTAAGCGCTTTGGAGTTTTTATGTTAACAAGTTTGTTCGAAAATCAAAAAATGGTTTAAAACGTCTCCAAATGCGATTTGAAGCTATTCTGTACACTTTTATGTTTAGTATCAAAAAGTTTTGTCTAAATGCTCAAAATGGTCTAAAACGTTTTCAAATACCATATTAAGCTATTTTGTGCACTTTGCTGTTTTTGTGTGAAAAGTTTTATCGAAATGCTCAAAATGGTCTAAAACGTCTCCAAATGTGATTTTAAGCACTTTGATGTTTTTGTGTAACAAAGTTTCATCGAAATGCACAAAATGGTCTAAAACGTCTCCAAATGCGATTTGAAGATATTCTTAGCTCTTTGGTGTTTTTATGTTAACAAGTTTTTTCGAAAATCACAAAATGGTCTAAAACGTCTCCAAATGCGATTTGAAGCTATTCTGTGCTCTTTGATGTTTTTGTGTGAAAAGTTTTATCGAAATGCTCAAAATGGTCTAAAACGTCTCCAAATGCGATTTGAAGCTATTCTGTACACTTTGATGTTTTGTGTGAAAAGTTTTATCGAAATGCTCAAAATGGTCTAAAACGGTTTCTAATGTGATTTTAAGCACTTTGATGTTTTTGTGTAACAAAGTTTCATCGAAATGCACAAAATGGTCTAAAACGTCTCCAAATGCGATTTGAAGATATTCTTAGCTCTTTGGTGTTTTTATGTTAACAAGTTTTTTCGAAAATCACAAAATGGTCTAAAACGTCTCCAAATGCGATTTGAAGCTATTCTGTACACTTTGATGTTTTGTGTGAAAAGTTTTGTTGAAATGCTCAAAATGGTCTAAAACGTTTTTAAATACGATATTAAGCTATTTTGTGCTCTTTGATGTTTTTGTGTGAAAAGTTTTATCGAAATGCTCAAAATTGTCTAAAACGTCTCCAAATGCGATTTGAAGCTATTCTGTACACTTTGATGTTTTGTGTGAAAAGTTTTATCGAAATGCTCAAAATGGTCTAAAACGTCTCCAAATGTGATTTTAAGCACTTTGATGTTTTTGTGTAACAAAGTTTCATCGAAATGCACAAAATGGTCTAAAACGTCTCCAAATGCGATTTGAAGCTATTCTAAGGACTTTGGTGTTTTTATGTTAACAAGTTTTTTCGAAAATCACAAAATGGTCTAAAACGTCTCCAAATGCGATTTGAAGCTATTCTGTACACTTTGATGTTTTGTGTGAAAAAGTTTTGTCGAAATGTTCAAAATGGTCTAAAACGTTTTTAAATACGATATTAAGCTATTTTGTGCTCTTTGATGTTTTTGTGTGAAAAGTTTTATCGAAATGCTCAAAATGGTCTAAAACGGTTTCTATTTTGATTTTAAGCACTTTGATGTTTTTGTGTAACCAAGTTTCATCGAAATGCACAAAATGGTCTAAAACGTCTCCAAATGCGATTTGAAGCTATTCTTAGAACTTTGGTATTTTTATGTTAACAAGTTTTTTCGAAAATCATAAAATGGTCTAAAACGTCTCCAAATGCGATTTGAAGCTATTCTAAGCACTTAGTAGTTTTTATGTTAACAAGTTTTTTCGAAAATCACAAAATGGTCTAAAACGTCTCCAAATGCGATTTGAAGCTATTCTGTACACTTTGATGTTTAGTATGAAAAAGTTTTGTCGAAATGCTCAAAATGGTCTAAAACGTTTTCAAATACCATATTAAGCTATTTTGTGCACTTTGCTGTTTTTGTGTGAAAAGTTTTATCGAAATGCTCAAAATGGTCTAAAACGGTTTCAAATGTGATTTTAAGCACTTTGATGTTTTTGTGTAACCAAGTTTCATCGAAATGCACAAAATGGTCTAAAACGTCTCCAAATGCGATTTGAAGCTATTCTAAGCACTTTGGTGTTTTTATGTTAACAAGTTTTTTCGAAAATCACAAAATGGTTTAAAACGTCTCCAAATGCGATTTGAAGCTATTCTTAGCACTTTGGTGTTTTTATGTTAACTAGTTTTTTCGAAAATTACAAAATGGTCTAAAACGTCTCCAAATGCGATTTGAAGCTATTCTTAGCACTTTGGTGTTTTTATGTCAACAAGTTTTTTCGAAAATCACAAAATGGTCTAAAACGTCTCCAAATGCGATTTGAAGCTATTCTTAGCACTTTGGTGTTTTTATGTTAACAAGTTTTTTCAAAAATCACAAAATGGTTTAAACGTCTCCAAATGCGATTTGAAGCTATTCTGTACACTTTGATGTTTTTGTGTGAAAAGTTTTAACGAAATGCTCAAAATGGTTTAAAACATTTTTAAATACCATATTAAGCTCTTTTGTGCACATTGATGTTTTCGTGTGAAAAGTTTTATTGAAATGCTCAAAATGGTCTAAAACGTTTTCTAATGCGATTTGAAGCTATTCTGTACACTTTGAAATTTTGTGTGAAAAAGTTTTCTCAAAATGCTCAAAATGGTCTAAAACGTTTTCAAATACCATAATAAGCTATTTTGTGCACTTTGCTGTTTTTGTGTGAAAAGTTTTATCGAAATGCTCAAAATAGTTTAAAACGTCTCCAAATGTGATTTTAAGCACTTTGATGTTTTTGTGTAACAAAGTTTCATCGAAATGCACAAAATGGTCTAAAACGTCTCCAAATGCGATTTGAAGATATTCTTAGCTCTTTGGTGTTTTTATGTTAACAAGTTTTTTCGACAATCACAAAATGGTCTAAAACGTCTCCAAATGCGATTTGAAGCTATTCTGTACACTTTGATGTTTTGTGTGAAAAGTTTTGTTGAAATGCTCAAAATGGTCTAAAACGTTTTTAAATACGATATTAAGCTATTTTGTGTTCTCTGATGTTTTTGTGTGAAAAGTTTTATCGAAATGCTCAAAATTGTCTAAAACGTCTCCAAATGCGATTTGAAGCTATTCTGTACACTTTGATGTTTAGTATGAAAAAGTTTTGTCGAAATGCTCAAAATGGTCTAAAACGTTTTCAAATACGATATTAAGCTATTTTGTGCTCTTTGATGTTTTTGTGTGAAAAGTTTGATCGAAATGCTCAAAATGGTCTAAAACGGTTTCTAATGTGATTTTAAGCACTTTGATGTTTTTGTGTAACCAAGTTTCATCGAAATGCACAAAATGGTCTAAAACGTCTTCAAATGCGATTTGAAGCTATTCTAAGCACTTTGGTGTTTTTATGTTAACAAGTTTTTTCGAAAATCACAAAATGGTCTGAAACGTCTCCAAATGCGATTTGAAGCTATTCTGTACACTGCGATGTTTTGTGTGAAAAAGTTTTGTCGAAATGTTCAAAATGGTCTAAAACGTTTTTAAATACGATATTAAGCTATTTTGTGCTCTTTGATGTTTTTGTGTGAAAAGTTTTATCGAAATGCTCAAAATGGTCTAAAACGTTTTCAAATACCATATTAAGCTATTTTGTGCACTTTGCTGTTTTTGTGTGAAAAGTTTTATCGAAATGCTCAAAATGGTTTAAAACGGTTTCAAATGTGATTTTAAGCACTTTGATGTTTTTGTGTAACAGAGTTTCATCGAAATGCACAAAATGGTCTAAAACGTCTCCAAATGCGATTTGAAGATATTCTTAGCTCTTTGGTGTTTTTATGGTAACAAGTTTTTTCGAAAATCACAAAATGGTCTAAAACGTCTCCAAATGCGATTTGAAGCTATTCTGTACACTTGGATGTTTTGTGTGAAAAGTTTTATCGAAATGCTCAAAATGGTCTAAAACGGTTTCTAATGTGATTTTAAGCACTTAGATGTTTTTCTGTAACCAAGTTTCATCGAAATGCACAAAATGGTCTAAAACGTCTCCAAATGAGATTTGAAGCTATTCTAAGCACTTTGGTGTTTTTATGTTAACAAGTTTTTTCGAAAATCACAAAATGGTCTAAAACGTCTCCAAATGCGATTTGAAGCTATTCTGTACACTTTGATGTTTTGTGTGAAAAAGTTTTGTCGAAATGTTCAAAATTGTCTAAAACGTCTCCAAATGCGATTTGAAGCTATTCTGTACACTTTGATGTTTTGTGTGAAAAGTTTTATCGAAATGCTCAAAATGGTCTAAAACGGTTTCTAATGTGATTTTAAGCACTTTGATGTTTTTGTGTAACCAAGTTTCATCGAAATGCACAAAATGGTCTAAAACATCTCCAAATGCGATTTGAAGCTATTCTTAAAACTTTGGTATTTTTATGTTAACAAGTTTTTTCGAAAATCATAAAATGGTCTAAAACGTCTCCAAATGCGATTTGAAGCTATTCTAAGCGCTTTGGAGTTTTTATGTTAACAAGTTTGTTCGAAAATCAAAAAATGGTTTAAAACGTCTCCAAATGCGATTTGAAGCTATTCTGTACACTTTTATGTTTAGTATCAAAAAGTTTTGTCTAAATGCTCAAAATGGTCTAAAACGTTTTCAAATACCATATTAAGCTATTTTGTGCACTTTGCTGTTTTTGTATGAAAAGTTTTATCGAAATGCTCAAAATGGTCTAAAACGTCTCCAAATGTGATTTTAAGCACTTTGATGTTTTTGTGTAACAAAGTTTCATCGAAATGCACAAAATGGTCTAAAACGTCTCCAAATGCGATTTGAAGATATTCTTAGCTCTTTGGTGTTTTTATGTTAACAAGTTTTTTCGAAAATCACAAAATGGTCTAAAACGTCTCCAAATGCGATTTGAAGCTATTCTGTGCTCTTTGATGTTTTTGTGTGAAAAGTTTTATCGAAATGCTCAAAATGGTCTAAAACGTCTCCAAATGCGATTTGAAGCTATTCTGTACACTTTGATGTTTTGTGTGAAAAGTTTTATCGAAATGCTCAAAATGGTCTAAAACGGTTTCTAATGTGATTTTAAGCACTTTGATGTTTTTGTGTAACAAAGTTTCATCGAAATGCACAAAATGGTCTAAAACGTCTCCAAATGCGATTTGAAGATATTCTTAGCTCTTTGGTGTTTTTATGTTAACAAGTTTTTTCGAAAATCACAAAATGGTCTAAAACGTCTCCAAATGCGATTTGAAGCTATTCTGTACACTTTGATGTTTTGTGTGAAAAGTTTTGTTGAAATGCTCAAAATGGTCTAAAACGTTTTTAAATACGATATTAAGCTATTTTGTGCTCTTTGATGTTTTTGTGTGAAAAGTTTTATCGAAATGCTCAAAATTGTCTAAAACGTCTCCAAATGCGATTTGAAGCTATTCTGTACACTTTGATGTTTTGTGTGAAAAGTTTTATCGAAATGCTCAAAATGGTCTAAAACGTCTCCAAATGTGATTTTAAGCACTTTGATGTTTTTGTGTAACAAAGTTTCATCGAAATGCACAAAATGGTCTAAAACGTCTCCAAATGCGATTTGAAGCTATTCTAAGGACTTTGGTGTTTTTATGTTAACAAGTTTTTTCGAAAATCACAAAATGGTCTAAAACGTCTCCAAATGCGATTTGAAGCTATTCTGTACACTTTGATGTTTTGTGTGAAAAAGTTTTGTCGAAATGTTCAAAATGGTCTAAAACGTTTTTAAATACGATATTAAGCTATTTTGTGCTCTTTGATGTTTTTGTGTGAAAAGTTTTATCGAAATGCTCAAAATGGTCTAAAACGGTTTCTATTTTGATTTTAAGCACTTTGATGTTTTTGTGTAACCAAGTTTCATCGAAATGCACAAAATGGTCTAAAACGTCTCCAAATGCGATTTGAAGCTATTCTTAGAACTTTGGTATTTTTATGTTAACAAGTTTTTTCGAAAATCATAAAATGGTCTAAAACGTCTCCAAATGCGATTTGAAGCTATTCTAAGCACTTAGTAGTTTTTATGTTAACAAGTTTTTTCGAAAATCACAAAATGGTCTAAAACGTCTCCAAATGCGATTTGAAGCTATTCTGTACACTTTGATGTTTAGTATGAAAAAGTTTTGTCGAAATGCTCAAAATGGTCTAAAACGTTTTCAAATACCATATTAAGCTATTTTGTGCACTTTGCTGTTTTTGTGTGAAAAGTTTTATCGAAATGCTCAAAATGGTCTAAAACGGTTTCAAATGTGATTTTAAGCACTTTGATGTTTTTGTGTAACCAAGTTTCATCGAAATGCACAAAATGGTCTAAAACGTCTCCAAATGCGATTTGAAGCTATTCTAAGCACTTTGGTGTTTTTATGTTAACAAGTTTTTTCGAAAATCACAAAATGGTTTAAAACGTCTCCAAATGCGATTTGAAGCTATTCTTAGCACTTTGGTGTTTTTATGTTAACTAGTTTTTTCGAAAATTACAAAATGGTCTAAAACGTCTCCAAATGCGATTTGAAGCTATTCTTAGCACTTTGGTGTTTTTATGTCAACAAGTTTTTTCGAAAATCACAAAATGGTCTAAAACGTCTCCAAATGCGATTTGAAGCTATTCTTAGCACTTTGGTGTTTTTATGTTAACAAGTTTTTTCAAAAATCACAAAATGGTTTAAACGTCTCCAAATGCGATTTGAAGCTATTCTGTACACTTTGATGTTTTTGTGTGAAAAGTTTTAACGAAATGCTCAAAATGGTTTAAAACATTTTTAAATACCATATTAAGCTCTTTTGTGCACATTGATGTTTTCGTGTGAAAAGTTTTATTGAAATGCTCAAAATGGTCTAAAACGTTTTCTAATGCGATTTGAAGCTATTCTGTACACTTTGAAATTTTGTGTGAAAAAGTTTTCTCAAAATGCTCAAAATGGTCTAAAACGTTTTCAAATACCATAATAAGCTATTTTGTGCACTTTGCTGTTTTTGTGTGAAAAGTTTTATCGAAATGCTCAAAATAGTTTAAAACGTCTCCAAATGTGATTTTAAGCACTTTGATGTTTTTGTGTAACAAAGTTTCATCGAAATGCACAAAATGGTCTAAAACGTCTCCAAATGCGATTTGAAGATATTCTTAGCTCTTTGGTGTTTTTATGTTAACAAGTTTTTTCGACAATCACAAAATGGTCTAAAACGTCTCCAAATGCGATTTGAAGCTATTCTGTACACTTTGATGTTTTGTGTGAAAAGTTTTGTTGAAATGCTCAAAATGGTCTAAAACGTTTTTAAATACGATATTAAGCTATTTTGTGTTCTCTGATGTTTTTGTGTGAAAAGTTTTATCGAAATGCTCAAAATTGTCTAAAACGTCTCCAAATGCGATTTGAAGCTATTCTGTACACTTTGATGTTTAGTATGAAAAAGTTTTGTCGAAATGCTCAAAATGGTCTAAAACGTTTTCAAATACGATATTAAGCTATTTTGTGCTCTTTGATGTTTTTGTGTGAAAAGTTTTATCGAAATGCTCAAAATGGTCTAAAACGGTTTCTAATGTGATTTTAAGCACTTTGATGTTTTTGTGTAACCAAGTTTCATCGAAATGCACAAAATGGTCTAAAACGTCTCCAAATGCGATTTGAAGCTATTCTTAAAACTTTGGTATTTTTATGTTAACAAGTTTTTTCGAAAATCAGAAAATGGTCTAAAACGTCTCCAAATGCGATTTGAAGCTATTCTCAGCACTTTGGAGTTTTTATGTTAACAAGTTTGTTCGAAAATCAAAAAATGGTTTAAAACGTCTCCAAATGCGATTTGAAGCTATTCTGTACACTTTTATGTTTAGTATCAAAAAGTTTTGTCTAAATGCTCAAAATGGTCTAAAACGTTTTCAAATACCATATTAAGCTATTTTGTGCACTTTGCTGTTTTTGTGTGAAAAGTTTTATCGAAATGCTCAAAATGGTCTAAAACGTCTCCAAATGTGATTTTAAGCACTTTGATGTTTTTGTGTAACAAAGTTTCATCGAAATGCACAAAATGGTCTAAAACGTCTCCAAATGCGATTTGAAGATATTCTTAGCTCTTTGGTGTTTTTATGTTAACAAGTTTTTTCGAAAATCACAAAATGGTCTAAAACGTCTCCAAATGCGATTTGAAGCTATTCTGTGCTCTTTGATGTTTTTGTGTGAAAAGTTTTATCGAAATGCTCAAAATGGTCTAAAACGTCTCCAAATGCGATTTGAAGCTATTCTGTACACTTTGATGTTTTGTGTGAAAAGTTTTATCGAAATGCTCAAAATGGTCTAAAACGGTTTCTAATGTGATTTTAAGCACTTTGATGTTTTTGTGTAACAAAGTTTCATCGAAATGCACAAAATGGTCTAAAACGTCTCCAAATGCGATTTGAAGATATTCTTAGCTCTTTGGTGTTTTTATGTTAACAAGTTTTTTCGAAAATCACAAAATGGTCTAAAACGTCTCCAAATGCGATTTGAAGCTATTCTGTACACTTTGATGTTTTGTGTGAAAAGTTTTGTTGAAATGCTCAAAATGGTCTAAAACGTTTTTAAATACGATATTAAGCTATTTTGTGCTCTTTGATGTTTTTGTGTTAAAAGTTTTATCGAAATGCTCAAAATTGTCTAAAACGTCTCCAAATGCGATTTGAAGCTATTCTGTACACTTTGATGTTTTGTGTGAAAAGTTTTATCGAAATGCTCAAAATGGTCTAAAACGGTTTCTAATGTGATTTTAAGCACTTTGATGTTTTTGTGTAACCAAGTTTCATCGAAATGCACAAAATGGTCTAAAACGTCTCCAAATGCGATTTGAAGCTATTCTTAAAACTTTGGTATTTTTATGTTAACAAGTTTTTTCGAAAATCAGAAAATGGTCTAAAACGTCTCCAAATGCGATTTGAAGCTATTCTAAGCACTTTGGAGTTTTTATGTTAACAAGTTTGTTCGAAAATCAAAAAATGGTCTAAAACGTCTCCAAATGCGATTTGAAGCTATTCTGTACACTTTGATGTTTAGTATGAAAAAGTTTTGTCGAAATGCTCAAAATGGTCTAAAACGTTTTCAAATACCATATTAAGCTATTTTGTGCACTTTGCCGTTTTTGTGTGAAAAGTTTTATCGAAATGCTCAAAATGGTCTAAAACGTCTCCAAATGTGATTTTAAGCACTTTGATGTTTTTGTGTAATAAAGTTTCATCGAAATGCACAAAATGGTCTAAAACGTCTCCAAATGCGATTTGAAGCTATTCTAAGCACTTTGGTGTTTTTATGTTAACAAGTTTTTTTCGAAAATCACAAAATGGTCTAAAACGTCTCCAAATGCGATTTGAAGCTATTCTGTACACTTTGATGTTTTGTGTGAAAAAGTTTTGTCGAAATGCTCAAAATGGTCTAAAACGTTTTCAAATACCATATTAAGCTATTTTGTGCACTTTGCTGTTTTTGTGTGAAAAGTTTTATCGAAATGCTCAAAATGGTCTAAAACGGTTTCAAATGTGATTTTAAGCACTTTGATGTTTTTGTGTAACAGAGTTTCATCGAAATGCACAAAATGGTCTAAAACGTCTCCAAATGCGATTTGAAGATATTCTTAGCTCTTTGGTGTTTTTATGTTAACAAGTTTTATCGAAAATCACAAAATGGTCTAAAACGTCTCCAAATGCGATTTGAAGCTATTCTGTACACTTTGATGTTTTGTGTGAAAAGTTTTGTCGAAATGTTCAAAATGGTCTAAAACGTTTTTAAATACGATATTAAGCTATTTTGTGCTCTTTTATGTTTTTGTGTGAAAAGTTTTATCGAAATGCTCAAAATTGTCTAAAACGTCTCCAAATGCGATTTGAAGCTATTCTGTACACTTTGATGTTTTGTGTGAAAAGTTTTATCGAAATGCTCAAAATGGTCTAAAACGGTTTCTAATGTGATTTTAAGAACTTTGATGTTTTTGTGTAACCAAGTTTCATCGAAATGCACAAAATGGTCTAAAACGTCTCCAAATGCGATTTGAAGCTATTCTTAGCACTTTGGTGTTTTTATGTTAACAAGTTTTTTCGAAAATTACAAAATGGTCTAAAACGTCTCCAAATGCGATTTGAAGCTATTCTTAGCACTTTGGTGTTTTTATGTCAACAAGTTTTTTCGAAAATCACAAAATGGTCTAAAACGTCTCCAAATGCGATTTGAAGCTATTCTGTACACATTGATGTTTTTATGTTAACAAGTTTTTTCAAAAATCACAAAATGGTTTAAACGTCTCCAAATGCGATTTGAAGCTATTCTGTACACTTTGATGTTTTTGTGTGAAAAGTTTTAACGAAATGCTCAAAATGGTTTAAAACGTTTTTAAATACCATATTAAGCTCTTTTGTGCACATTGATGTTTTTGTGTGAAAAGTTTTATTGAAATGCTCAAAATGGTCTAAAACGTTTTCTAATGCGATTTGAAGCTATTCTGTACACTTTGAAATTTTGTGTGAAAAAGTTTTCTCAAAATGCTCAAAATGGTCTAAAACGTTTTCAAATACCATAATAAGCTATTTTGTGCACTTTGCTGTTTTTGTGTGAAAAGTTTTATCGAAATGCTCAAAATTGTCTAAAACGTCTCCAAATGCGATTTGAAGCTATTCTGTACACTTTGATGTTTTGTGTGAAAAGTTTTATCGAAATGCTCAAAATGGTCTAAAACGGTTTCTAATGTGATTTTAAGCACTTTGATGTTTTTGTGTAACCAAGTTTCATCGAAATGCACAAAATGAATATATGCGATTTGAAGATATTCTCAGCTCTTTGGTGTTTTTATGTTAACAAGTTTTTTCGAAATGCACAAAATGGTCTAAAACGTCTCCAAATGCGATTTGAAGCTATTCTTAGCACTTTGGTGTTTTTATGTTAACAAGTTTTTTCGAAAATTACAAAATGGTCTAAAACGTCTCCAAATGCGATTTGAAGCTATTCTTAGCACTTTGGTGTTTTTATGTCAACAAGTTTTTTCGAAAATCACAAAATGGTCTAAAACGTCTCCAAATGCGATTTGAAGCTATTCTGTACACATTGATGTTTTTATGTTAACAAGTTTTTTCAAAAATCACAAAATGGTTTAAACGTCTCCAAATGCGATTTGAAGCTATTCTGTACACTTTGATGTTTTTGTGTGAAAAGTTTTAACGAAATGCTCAAAATGGTTTAAAACGTTTTTAAATACCATATTAAGCTCTTTTGTGCACATTGATGTTTTTGTGTGAAAAGTTTTATTGAAATGCTCAAAATGGTCTAAAACGTTTTCTAATGCGATTTGAAGCTATTCTGTACACTTTGAAATTTTGTGTGAAAAAGTTTTCTCAAAATGCTCAAAATGGTCTAAAACGTTTTCAAATACCATAATAAGCTATTTTGTGCACTTTGCTGTTTTTGTGTGAAAAGTTTTATCGAAATGCTCAAAATTGTCTAAAACGTCTCCAAATGCGATTTGAAGCTATTCTGTACACTTTGATGTTTTGTGTGAAAAGTTTTATCGAAATGCTCAAAATGGTCTAAAACGGTTTCTAATGTGATTTTAAGCACTTTGATGTTTTTGTGTAACCAAGTTTCATCGAAATGCACAAAATGAATATATGCGATTTGAAGATATTCTCAGCTCTTTGGTGTTTTTATGTTAACAAGTTTTTTCGAAAATCACAAAATGGTCTAAAACGTCTCCAAATGCGATTTGAAGCTATTCTGTACACTTTGATGTTTTGTGTGAAAAGTTTTGTTGAAATGCTCAAAATGGTCTAAAACGTTTTTAAATACGATATTAAGCTATTTTGTGCTCTTTGATGTTTTTGTGTGAAAAGTTTTAGCGAAATGCTAAAAATGGTCTAAAACGGTTTCTAATGTGATTTTAAGCACTTTGATGTTTTTGTGTAACCAAGTTTCATCGAAATGCACAAAATGGTCTAAAACGTCTCCAAATGCGATTTGAAGCTATTCTAAGCACTTTGGTGTTTTTATGTTAACAAGTTTTTTCGAAAATCACAAAATGGTCTGAAACGTCTCCAAATGCGATTTGAAGCTATTCTGTACACTGCGATGTTTTGTGTGAAAAAGTTTTGTCGAAATGTTCAAAATGGTCTAAAACGTTTTTAAATACGATATTAAGCTATTTTGTGCTCTTTGATGTTTTTGTGTGAAAAGTTTTATCGAAATGCTCAAAATGGTCTAAAACGTTTTCAAATACCATATTAAGCTATTTTGTGCACTTTGCTGTTTTTGTGTGAAAAGTTTTATCGAAATGCTCAAAATGGTTTAAAACGGTTTCAAATGTGATTTTAAGCACTTTGATGTTTTTGTGTAACCAAGTTTCATCGAAATGCACAAAATGGTCTAAAACGTCTCCAAATGCGATTTGAAGCTATTCTAAGCACTTTGGTGTTTTTATGTTAACAAGTTTTTTCGAAAATCACAAAATGGTCTAAAACGTCTCCAAATGCGATTTGAAGCTATTCTGTACACTTGGATGTTTTGTGTGAAAAGTTTTATCGAAATGCTCAAAATGGTCTAAAACGGTTTCTAATGTGATTTTAAGCACTTAGATGTTTTTCTGTAACCAAGTTTCATCGAAATGCACAAAATGGTCTAAAACGTCTCCAAATGAGATTTGAAGCTATTCTAAGCACTTTGGTGTTTTTATGTTAACAAGTTTTTTCGAAAATCACAAAATGGTCTAAAACGTCTCCAAATGCGATTTGAAGCTATTCTGTACACTTTGATGTTTTGTGTGAAAAAGTTTTGTCGAAATGTTCAAAATTGTCTAAAACGTCTCCAAATGCGATTTGAAGCTATTCTGTACACTTTGATGTTTTGTGTGAAAAGTTTTATCGAAATGCTCAAAATGGTCTAAAACGGTTTCTAATGTGATTTTAAGCACTTTGATGTTTTTGTGTAACCAAGTTTCATCGAAATGCACAAAATGGTCTAAAACATCTCCAAATGCGATTTGAAGCTATTCTTAAAACTTTGGTATTTTTATGTTAACAAGTTTTTTCGAAAATCATAAAATGGTCTAAAACGTCTCCAAATGCGATTTGAAGCTATTCTAAGCGCTTTGGAGTTTTTATGTTAACAAGTTTGTTCGAAAATCAAAAAATGGTTTAAAACGTCTCCAAATGCGATTTGAAGCTATTCTGTACACTTTTATGTTTAGTATCAAAAAGTTTTGTCTAAATGCTCAAAATGGTCTAAAACGTTTTCAAATACCATATTAAGCTATTTTGTGCACTTTGCTGTTTTTGTGTGAAAAGTTTTATCGAAATGCTCAAAATGGTCTAAAACGTCTCCAAATGTGATTTTAAGCACTTTGATGTTTTTGTGTAACAAAGTTTCATCGAAATGCACAAAATGGTCTAAAACGTCTCCAAATGCGATTTGAAGATATTCTTAGCTCTTTGGTGTTTTTATGTTAACAAGTTTTTTCGAAAATCACAAAATGGTCTAAAACGTCTCCAAATGCGATTTGAAGCTATTCTGTGCTCTTTGATGTTTTTGTGTGAAAAGTTTTATCGAAATGCTCAAAATGGTCTAAAACGTCTCCAAATGCGATTTGAAGCTATTCTGTACACTTTGATGTTTTGTGTGAAAAGTTTTATCGAAATGCTCAAAATGGTCTAAAACGGTTTCTAATGTGATTTTAAGCACTTTGATGTTTTTGTGTAACAAAGTTTCATCGAAATGCACAAAATGGTCTAAAACGTCTCCAAATGCGATTTGAAGATATTCTTAGCTCTTTGGTGTTTTTATGTTAACAAGTTTTTTCGAAAATCACAAAATGGTCTAAAACGTCTCCAAATGCGATTTGAAGCTATTCTGTACACTTTGATGTTTTGTGTGAAAAGTTTTGTTGAAATGCTCAAAATGGTCTAAAACGTTTTTAAATACGATATTAAGCTATTTTGTGCTCTTTGATGTTTTTGTGTGAAAAGTTTTATCGAAATGCTCAAAATTGTCTAAAACGTCTCCAAATGCGATTTGAAGCTATTCTGTACACTTTGATGTTTTGTGTGAAAAGTTTTATCGAAATGCTCAAAATGGTCTAAAACGTCTCCAAATGTGATTTTAAGCACTTTGATGTTTTTGTGTAACAAAGTTTCATCGAAATGCACAAAATGGTCTAAAACGTCTCCAAATGCGATTTGAAGCTATTCTAAGGACTTTGGTGTTTTTATGTTAACAAGTTTTTTCGAAAATCACAAAATGGTCTAAAACGTCTCCAAATGCGATTTGAAGCTATTCTGTACACTTTGATGTTTTGTGTGAAAAAGTTTTGTCGAAATGTTCAAAATGGTCTAAAACGTTTTTAAATACGATATTAAGCTATTTTGTGCTCTTTGATGTTTTTGTGTGAAAAGTTTTATCGAAATGCTCAAAATGGTCTAAAACGGTTTCTATTTTGATTTTAAGCACTTTGATGTTTTTGTGTAACCAAGTTTCATCGAAATGCACAAAATGGTCTAAAACGTCTCCAAATGCGATTTGAAGCTATTCTTAGAACTTTGGTATTTTTATGTTAACAAGTTTTTTCGAAAATCATAAAATGGTCTAAAACGTCTCCAAATGCGATTTGAAGCTATTCTAAGCACTTAGTAGTTTTTATGTTAACAAGTTTTTTCGAAAATCACAAAATGGTCTAAAACGTCTCCAAATGCGATTTGAAGCTATTCTGTACACTTTGATGTTTAGTATGAAAAAGTTTTGTCGAAATGCTCAAAATGGTCTAAAACGTTTTCAAATACCATATTAAGCTATTTTGTGCACTTTGCTGTTTTTGTGTGAAAAGTTTTATCGAAATGCTCAAAATGGTCTAAAACGGTTTCAAATGTGATTTTAAGCACTTTGATGTTTTTGTGTAACAAAGTTTCATCGAAATGCACAAAATGGTCTAAAACGTCTCCAAATGCGATTTGAAGCTATTCTAAGCACTTTGGTGTTTTTATGTTAACAAGTTTTTTCGAAAATCACAAAATGGTTTAAAACGTCTCCAAATGCGATTTGAAGCTATTCTTAGCACTTTGGTGTTTTTATGTTAACTAGTTTTTTCGAAAATTACAAAATGGTCTAAAACGTCTCCAAATGCGATTTGAAGCTATTCTTAGCACTTTGGTGTTTTTATGTCAACAAGTTTTTTCGAAAATCACAAAATGGTCTAAAACGTCTCCAAATGCGATTTGAAGCTATTCTTAGCACTTTGGTGTTTTTATGTTAACAAGTTTTTTCAAAAATCACAAAATGGTTTAAACGTCTCCAAATGCGATTTGAAGCTATTCTGTACACTTTGATGTTTTTGTGTGAAAAGTTTTAACGAAATGCTCAAAATGGTTTAAAACATTTTTAAATACCATATTAAGCTCTTTTGTGCACATTGATGTTTTCTTGTGAAAAGTTTTATTGAAATGCTCAAAATGGTCTAAAACGTTTTCTAATGCGATTTGAAGCTATTCTGTACACTATGAAATTTTGTGTGAAAAAGTTTTCTCAAAATGCTCAAAATGGTCTAAAACGTTTTCAAATACCATAATAAGCTATTTTGTGCACTTTGCTGTTTTTGTGTCAAAAGTTTTATCGAAATGCTCAAAATAGTTTAAAACGTCTCCAAATGTGATTTTAAGCACTTTGATGTTTTTGTGTAACAAAGTTTCATCGAAATGCACAAAATGGTCTAAAACGTCTCCAAATGCGATTTGAAGATATTCTTAGCTCTTTGGTGTTTTTATGTTAACAAGTTTTTTCGAAAATCACAAAATGGTCTAAAACGTCTCCAAATGCGATTTGAAGCTATTCTGTACACTTTGATGTTTTGTGTGAAAAGTTTTGTTGAAATGCTCAAAATGGTCTAAAACGTTTTTAAATACGATATTAAGCTATTTTGTGCTCTTTGATGTTTTTGTGTGAAAAGTTTTAGCGAAATGCTAAAAATGGTCTAAAACGGTTTCTAATGTGATTTTAAGCACTTTGATGTTTTTGTGTAACCAAGTTTCATCGAAATGCACAAAATGGTCTAAAACGTCTCCAAATGCGATTTGAAGCTATTCTAAGCACTTTGGTGTTATTATGTTAACAAGTTTTTTCGAAAATCACAAAATGGTCTGAAACGTCTCCAAATGCGATTTGAAGCTATTCTGTACACTGCGATGTTTTGTGTGAAAAAGTTTTGTCGAAATGTTCAAAATGGTCTAAAACGTTTTTAAATACGATATTAAGCTATTTTGTGCTCTTTGATGTTTTTGTGTGAAAAGTTTTATCGAAATGCTCAAAATGGTCTAAAACGTTTTCAAATACCATATTAAGCTATTTTGTGCACTTTGCTGTTTTTGTGTGAAAAGTTTTATCGAAATGCTCAAAATGGTTTAAAACGGTTTCAAATGTGATTTTAAGCACTTTGATGTTTTTGTGTAACAGAGTTTCATCGAAATGCACAAAATGGTCTAAAACGTCTCCAAATGCGATTTGAAGATATTCTTAGCTCTTTGGTGTTTTTATGGTAACAAGTTTTTTCGAAAATCACAAAATGGTCTAAAACGTCTCCAAATGCGATTTGAAGCTATTCTGTACACTTGGATGCTTTGTGTGAAAAGTTTTATCGAAATGCTCAAAATGGTCTAAAACGGTTTCTAATGTGATTTTAAGCACTTAGATGTTTTTCTGTAACCAAGTTTCATCGAAATGCACAAAATGGTCTAAAACGTCTCCAAATGAGATTTGAAGCTATTCTAAGCACTTTGGTGTTTTTATGTTAACAAGTTTTTTCGAAAATCACAAAATGGTCTAAAACGTCTCCAAATGCGATTTGAAGCTATTCTGTACACTTTGATGTTTTGTGTGAAAAAGTTTTGTCGAAATGTTCAAAATTGTCTAAAACGTCTCCAAATGCGATTTGAAGCTATTCTGTACACTTTGATGTTTTGTGTGAAAAGTTTTATCGAAATGCTCAAAATGGTCTAAAACGGTTTCTAATGTGATTTTAAGCACTTTGATGTTTTTGTGTAACCAAGTTTCATCGAAATGCACAAAATGGTCTTAAACATCTCCAAATGCGATTTGAAGCTATTCTTAAAACTTTGGTATTTTTATGTTAACAAGTTTTTTCGAAAATCATAAAATGGTCTAAAACGTCTCCAAATGCGATTTGAAGCTATTCTAAGCGCTTTGGAGTTTTTATGTTAACAAGTTTGTTCGAAAATCAAAAAATGGTTTAAAACGTCTCCAAATGCGATTTGAAGCTATTCTGTACACTTTTATGTTTAGTATCAAAAAGTTTTGTCTAAATGCTCAAAATGGTCTAAAACGTTTTCAAATACCATATTAAGCTATTTTGTGCACTTTGCTGTTTTTGTGTGAAAAGTTTTATCGAAATGCTCAAAATGGTCTAAAACGTCTCCAAATGTGATTTTAAGCACTTTGATGTTTTTGTGTAACAAAGTTTCATCGAAATGCACAAAATGGTCTAAAACGTCTCCAAATGCGATTTGAAGATATTCTTAGCTCTTTGGTGTTTTTATGTTAACAAGTTTTTTCGAAAATCACAAAATGGTCTAAAACGTCTCCAAATGCGATTTGAAGCTATTCTGTGCTCTTTGATGTTTTTGTGTGAAAAGTTTTATCGAAATGCTCAAAATGGTCTAAAACGTCTCCAAATGCGATTTGAAGCTATTCTGTACACTTTGATGTTTTGTGTGAAAAGTTTTATCGAAATGCTCAAAATGGTCTAAAACGGTTTCTAATGTGATTTTAAGCACTTTGATGTTTTTGTGTAACAAAGTTTCATCGAAATGCACAAAATGGTCTAAAACGTCTCCAAATGCGATTTGAAGATATTCTTAGCTCTTTGGTGTTTTTATGTTAACAAGTTTTTTCGAAAATCACAAAATGGTCTAAAACGTCTCCAAATGCGATTTGAAGCTATTCTGTACACTTTGATGTTTTGTGTGAAAAGTTTTGTTGAAATGCTCAAAATGGTCTAAAACGTTTTTAAATACGATATTAAGCTATTTTGTGCTCTTTGATGTTTTTGTGTGAAAAGTTTTATCGAAATGCTCAAAATTGTCTAAAACGTCTCCAAATGCGATTTGAAGCTATTCTGTACACTTTGATGTTTTGTGTGAAAAGTTTTATCGAAATGCTCAAAATGGTCTAAAACGTCTCCAAATGTGATTTTAAGCACTTTGATGTTTTTGTGTAACAAAGTTTCATCGAAATGCACAAAATGGTCTAAAACGTCTCCAAATGCGATTTGAAGCTATTCTAAGGACTTTGGTGTTTTTATGTTAACAAGTTTTTTCGAAAATCACAAAATGGTCTAAAACGTCTCCAAATGCGATTTGAAGCTATTCTGTACACTTTGATGTTTTGTGTGAAAAAGTTTTGTCGAAATGTTCAAAATGGTCTAAAACGTTTTTAAATACGATATTAAGCTATTTTGTGCTCTTTGATGTTTTTGTGTGAAAAGTTTTATCGAAATGCTCAAAATGGTCTAAAACGGTTTCTATTTTGATTTTAAGCACTTTGATGTTTTTGTGTAACCAAGTTTCATCGAAATGCACAAAATGGTCTAAAACGTCTCCAAATGCGATTTGAAGCTATTCTTAGAACTTTGGTATTTTTATGTTAACAAGTTTTTTCGAAAATCATAAAATGATCTAAAACGTCTCCAAATGCGATTTGAAGCTATTCTAAGCACTTAGTAGTTTTTATGTTAACAAGTTTTTTCGAAAATCACAAAATGGTCTAAAACGTCTCCAAATGCGATTTGAAGCTATTCTGTACACTTTGATGTTTAGTATGAAAAAGTTTTGTCGAAATGCTCAAAATGGTCTAAAACGTTTTCAAATACCATATTAAGCTATTTTGTGCACTTTGCTGTTTTTGTGTGAAAAGTTTTATCGAAATGCTCAAAATGGTCTAAAACGGTTTCAAATGTGATTTTAAGCACTTTGATGTTTTTGTGTAACAAAGTTTCATCGAAATGCACAAAATGGTCTAAAACGTCTCCAAATGCGATTTGAAGCTATTCTAAGCACTTTGGTGTTTTTATGTTAACAAGTTTTTTCGAAAATCACAAAATGGTTTAAAACGTCTCCAAATGCGATTTGAAGCTATTCTTAGCACTTTGGTGTTTTTATGTTAACTAGTTTTTTCGAAAATTACAAAATGGTCTAAAACGTCTCCAAATGCGATTTGAAGCTATTCTTAGCACTTTGGTGTTTTTATGTCAACAAGTTTTTTCGAAAATCACAAAATGGTCTAAAACGTCTCCAAATGCGATTTGAAGCTATTCTTAGCACTTTGGTGTTTTTATGTTAACAAGTTTTTTCAAAAATCACAAAATGGTTTAAACGTCTCCAAATGCGATTTGAAGCTATTCTGTACACTTTGATGTTTTTGTGTGAAAAGTTTTAACGAAATGCTCAAAATGGTTTAAAACGTTTTTAAATACCATATTAAGCTCTTTTGTGCACATTGATGTTTTTGTGTGAAAAGTTTTATTGAAATGCTCAAAATGGTCTAAAACGTTTTCTAATGCGATTTGAAGCTATTCTGTACACTTTGAAATTTTGTGTGAAAAAGTTTTCTCAAAATGCTCAAAATGGTCTAAAACGTTTTCAAATACCATAATAAGCTATTTTGTGCACTTTGCTGTTTTTGTGTGAAAAGTTTTATCGAAATGCTCAAAATTGTCTAAAACGTCTCCAAATGCGATTTGAAGCTATTCTGTACACTTTGATGTTTTGTGTGAAAAGTTTTATCGAAATGCTCAAAATGGTCTAAAACGGTTTCTAATGTGATTTTAAGCACTTTGATGTTTTTGTGTAACCAAGTTTCATCGAAATGCACAAAATGAATATATGCGATTTGAAGATATTCTCAGCTCTTTGGTGTTTTTATGTTAACAAGTTTTTTCGAAAATCACAAAATGGTCTAAAACGTCTCCAAATGCGATTTGAAGCTATTCTGTACACTTTGATGTTTTGTGTGAAAAGTTTTGTTGAAATGCTCAAAATGGTCTAAAACGTTTTTAAATACGATATTAAGCTATTTTGTGCTCTTTGATGTTTTTGTGTGAAAAGTTTTAGCGAAATGCTAAAAATGGTCTAAAACGGTTTCTAATGTGATTTTAAGCACTTTGATGTTTTTGTGTAACCAAGTTTCATCGAAATGCACAAAATGGTCTAAAACGTCTCCAAATGCGATTTGAAGCTATTCTAAGCACTGTGGTGTTTTTATGTTAACAAGTTTTTTCGAAAATCACAAAATGGTCTGAAACGTCTCCAAATGCGATTTGAAGCTATTCTGTACACTGCGATGTTTTGTGTGAAAAAGTTTTGTCGAAATGTTCAAAATGGTCTAAAACGTTTTTAAATACGATATTAAGCTATTTTGTGCTCTTTGATGTTTTTGTGTGAAAAGTTTTATCGAAATGCTCAAAATGGTCTAAAACGTTTTCAAATACCATATTAAGCTATTTTGTGCACTTTGCTGTTTTTGTGTGAAAAGTTTTATCGAAATGCTCAAAATGGTTTAAAACGGTTTCAAATGTGATTTTAAGCACTTTGATGTTTTTGTGTAACCAAGTTTCATCGAAATGCACAAAATGGTCTAAAACGTCTCCAAATGCGATTTGAAGCTATTCTAAGCACTTTGGTGTTTTTATGTTAACAAGTTTTTTCGAAAATCACAAAATGGTCTAAAACGTCTCCAAATGCGATTTGAAGCTATTCTGTACACTTGGATGTTTTGTGTGAAAAGTTTTATCGAAATGCTCAAAATGGTCTAAAACGGTTTCTAATGTGATTTTAAGCACTTAGATGTTTTTCTGTAACCAAGTTTCATCGAAATGCACAAAATGGTCTAAAACGTCTCCAAATGAGATTTGAAGCTATTCTAAGCACTTTGGTGTTTTTATGTTAACAAGTTTTTTCGAAAATCACAAAATGGTCTAAAACGTCTCCAAATGCGATTTGAAGCTATTCTGTACACTTTGATGTTTTGTGTGAAAAAGTTTTGTCGAAATGTTCAAAATTGTCTAAAACGTCTCCAAATGCGATTTGAAGCTATTCTGTACACTTTGATGTTTTGTGTGAAAAGTTTTATCGAAATGCTCAAAATGGTCTAAAACGGTTTCTAATGTGATTTTAAGCACTTTGATGTTTTTGTGTAACCAAGTTTCATCGAAATGCACAAAATGGTCTAAAACATCTCCAAATGCGATTTGAAGCTATTCTTAAAACTTTGGTATTTTTATGTTAACAAGTTTTTTCGAAAATCATAAAATGGTCTAAAACGTCTCCAAATGCGATTTGAAGCTATTCTAAGCGCTTTGGAGTTTTTATGTTAACAAGTTTGTTCGAAAATCAAAAAATGGTTTAAAACGTCTCCAAATGCGATTTGAAGCTATTCTGTACACTTTTATGTTTAGTATCAAAAAGTTTTGTCTAAATGCTCAAAATGGTCTAAAACGTTTTCAAATACCATATTAAGCTATTTTGTGCACTTTGCTGTTTTTGTGTGAAAAGTTTTATCGAAATGCTCAAAATGGTCTAAAACGTCTCCAAATGTGATTTTAAGCACTTTGATGTTTTTGTGTAACAAAGTTTCATCGAAATGCACAAAATGGTCTAAAACGTCTCCAAATGCGATTTGAAGATATTCTTAGCTCTTTGGTGTTTTTATGTTAACAAGTTTTTTCGAAAATCACAAAATGGTCTAAAACGTCTCCAAATGCGATTTGAAGCTATTCTGTGCTCTTTGATGTTTTTGTGTGAAAAGTTTTATCGAAATGCTCAAAATGGTCTAAAACGTCTCCAAATGCGATTTGAAGCTATTCTGTACACTTTGATGTTTTGTGTGAAAAGTTTTATCGAAATGCTCAAAATGGTCTAAAACGGTTTCTAATGTGATTTTAAGCACTTTGATGTTTTTGTGTAACAAAGTTTCATCGAAATGCACAAAATGGTCTAAAACGTCTCCAAATGCGATTTGAAGATATTCTTAGCTCTTTGGTGTTTTTATGTTAACAAGTTTTTTCGAAAATCACAAAATGGTCTAAAACGTCTCCAAATGCGATTTGAAGCTATTCTGTACACTTTGATGTTTTGTGTGAAAAGTTTTGTTGAAATGCTCAAAATGGTCTAAAACGTTTTTAAATACGATATTAAGCTATTTTGTGCTCTTTGATGTTTTTGTGTGAAAAGTTTTATCGAAATGCTCAAAATTGTCTAAAACGTCTCCAAATGCGATTTGAAGCTATTCTGTACACTTTGATGTTTTGTGTGAAAAGTTTTATCGAAATGCTCAAAATGGTCTAAAACGTCTCCAAATGTGATTTGAAGCTATTCTAAGGACTTTGGTGTTTTTATGTTAACAAGTTTTTTCGAAAATCACAAAATGGTCTAAAACGTCTCCAAATGCGATTTGAAGCTATTCTGTACACTTTGATGTTTTGTGTAACAAAGTTTCATCGAAATGCACAAAATGGTCTAAAACGTCTCCAAATGCGATTTGAAGCTATTCTAAGGACTTTGGTGTTTTTATGTTAACAAGTTTTTTCGAAAATCACAAAATGGTCTAAAACGTCTCCAAATGCGATTTGAAGCTATTCTGTACACTTTGATGTTTTGTGTGAAAAAGTTTTGTCGAAATGTTCAAAATGGTCTAAAACGTTTTTAAATACGATATTAAGCTATTTTGTGCTCTTTGATGTTTTTGTGTGAAAAGTTTTATCGAAATGCTCAAAATGGTCTAAAACGGTTTCTATTTTGATTTTAAGCACTTTGATGTTTTTGTGTAACCAAGTTTCATCGAAATGCACAAAATGGTCTAAAACGTCTCCAAATGCGATTTGAAGCTATTCTTAGAACTTTGGTATTTTTATGTTAACAAGTTTTTTCGAAAATCATAAAATGGTCTAAAACGTCTCCAAATGCGATTTGAAGCTATTCTAAGCACTTAGTAGTTTTTATGTTAACAAGTTTTTTCGAAAATCACAAAATGGTCTAAAACGTCTCCAAATGCGATTTGAAGCTATTCTGTACACTTTGATGTTTAGTATGAAAAAGTTTTGTCGAAATGCTCAAAATGGTCTAAAACGTTTTCAAATACCATATTAAGCTATTTTGTGCACTTTGCTGTTTTTGTGTGAAAAGTTTTATCGAAATGCTCAAAATGGTCTAAAACGGTTTCAAATGTGATTTTAAGCACTTTGATGTTTTTGTGTAACAAAGTTTCATCGAAATGCACAAAATGGTCTAAAACGTCTCCAAATGCGATTTGAAGCTATTCTAAGCACTTTGGTGTTTTTATGTTAACAAGTTTTTTCGAAAATCACAAAATGGTTTAAAACGTCTCCAAATGCGATTTGAAGCTATTCTTAGCACTTTGGTGTTTTTATGTTAACTAGTTTTTTCGAAAATTACAAAATGGTCTAAAACGTCTCCAAATGCGATTTGAAGCTATTCTTAGCACTTTGGTGTTTTTATGTCAACAAGTTTTTTCGAAAATCACAAAATGGTCTAAAACGTCTCCAAATGCGATTTGAAGCTATTCTTAGCACTTTGGTGTTTTTATGTTAACAAGTTTTTTCAAAAATCACAAAATGGTTTAAACGTCTCCAAATGCGATTTGAAGCTATTCTGTACACTTTGATGTTTTTGTGTGAAAAGTTTTAACGAAATGCTCAAAATGGTTTAAAACATTTTTAAATACCATATTAAGCTCTTTTGTGCACATTGATGTTTTCTTGTGAAAAGTTTTATTGAAATGCTCAAAATGGTCTAAAACGTTTTCTAATGCGATTTGAAGCTATTCTGTACACTATGAAATTTTGTGTGAAAAAGTTTTCTCAAAATGCTCAAAATGGTCTAAAACGTTTTCAAATACCATAATAAGCTATTTTGTGCACTTTGCTGTTTTTGTGTCAAAAGTTTTATCGAAATGCTCAAAATAGTTTAAAACGTCTCCAAATGTGATTTTAAGCACTTTGATGTTTTTGTGTAACAAAGTTTCATCGAAATGCACAAAATGGTCTAAAACGTCTCCAAATGCGATTTGAAGATATTCTTAGCTCTTTGGTGTTTTTATGTTAACAAGTTTTTTCGAAAATCACAAAATGGTCTAAAACGTCTCCAAATGCGATTTGAAGCTATTCTGTACACTTTGATGTTTTGTGTGAAAAGTTTTGTTGAAATGCTCAAAATGGTCTAAAACGTTTTTAAATACGATATTAAGCTATTTTGTGCTCTTTGATGTTTTTGTGTGAAAAGTTTTAGCGAAATGCTAAAAATGGTCTAAAACGGTTTCTAATGTGATTTTAAGCACTTTGATGTTTTTGTGTAACCAAGTTTCATCGAAATGCACAAAATGGTCTAAAACGTCTCCAAATGCGATTTGAAGCTATTCTAAGCACTTTGGTGTTATTATGTTAACAAGTTTTTTCGAAAATCACAAAATGGTCTGAAACGTCTCCAAATGCGATTTGAAGCTATTCTGTACACTGCGATGTTTTGTGTGAAAAAGTTTTGTCGAAATGTTCAAAATGGTCTAAAACGTTTTTAAATACGATATTAAGCTATTTTGTGCTCTTTGATGTTTTTGTGTGAAAAGTTTTATCGAAATGCTCAAAATGGTCTAAAACGTTTTCAAATACCATATTAAGCTATTTTGTGCACTTTGCTGTTTTTGTGTGAAAAGTTTTATCGAAATGCTCAAAATGGTTTAAAACGGTTTCAAATGTGATTTTAAGCACTTTGATGTTTTTGTGTAACCAAGTTTCATCGAAATGCACAAAATGGTCTAAAACGTCTCCAAATGCGATTTGAAGCTATTCTAAGCACTTTGGTGTTTTTATGTTAACAAGTTTTTTCGAAAATCACAAAATGGTCTAAAACGTCTCCAAATGCGATTTGAAGCTATTCTGTACACTTGGATGTTTTGTGTGAAAAGTTTTATCGAAATGCTCAAAATGGTCTAAAACGGTTTCTAATGTGATTTTAAGCACTTAGATGTTTTTCTGTAACCAAGTTTCATCGAAATGCACAAAATGGTCTAAAACGTCTCCAAATGAGATTTGAAGCTATTCTAAGCACTTTGGTGTTTTTATGTTAACAAGTTTTTTCGAAAATCACAAAATGGTCTAAAACGTCTCCAAATGCGATTTGAAGCTATTCTGTACACTTTGATGTTTTGTGTGAAAAAGTTTTGTCGAAATGTTCAAAATTGTCTAAAACGTCTCCAAATGCGATTTGAAGCTATTCTGTACACTTTGATGTTTTGTGTGAAAAGTTTTATCGAAATGCTCAAAATGGTCTAAAACGGTTTCTAATGTGATTTTAAGCACTTTGATGTTTTTGTGTAACCAAGTTTCATCGAAATGCACAAAATGGTCTAAAACATCTCCAAATGCGATTTGAAGCTATTCTTAAAACTTTGGTATTTTTATGTTAACAAGTTTTTTCGAAAATCATAAAATGGTCTAAAACGTCTCCAAATGCGATTTGAAGCTATTCTAAGCGCTTTGGAGTTTTTATGTTAACAAGTTTGTTCGAAAATCAAAAAATGGTTTAAAACGTCTCCAAATGCGATTTGAAGCTATTCTGTACACTTTTATGTTTAGTATCAAAAAGTTTTGTCTAAATGCTCAAAATGGTCTAAAACGTTTTCAAATACCATATTAAGCTATTTTGTGCACTTTGCTGTTTTTGTGTGAAAAGTTTTATCGAAATGCTCAAAATGGTCTAAAACGTC
The DNA here is from genome assembly GCF_963402885.1 of Antedon bifida. Classification (NCBI taxonomy): domain Eukaryota; kingdom Metazoa; phylum Echinodermata; class Crinoidea; order Comatulida; family Antedonidae; genus Antedon; species Antedon bifida. The sequence goes on along the minus strand of NC_136233.1, from coordinate 6,955,460 downwards.
TCCAAATGTGATTTTAAGCACTTTGATGTTTTTGTGTAACAAAGTTTCATCGAAATGCACAAAATGGTCTAAAACGTCTCCAAATGCGATTTGAAGATATTCTTAGCTCTTTGGTGTTTTTATGTTAACAAGTTTTTTCGAAAATCACAAAATGGTCTAAAACGTCTCCAAATGCGATTTGAAGCTATTCTGTGCTCTTTGATGTTTTTGTGTGAAAAGTTTTATCGAAATGCTCAAAATGGTCTAAAACGTCTCCAAATGCGATTTGAAGCTATTCTGTACACTTTGATGTTTTGTGTGAAAAGTTTTATCGAAATGCTCAAAATGGTCTAAAACGGTTTCTAATGTGATTTTAAGCACTTTGATGTTTTTGTGTAACAAAGTTTCATCGAAATGCACAAAATGGTCTAAAACGTCTCCAAATGCGATTTGAAGATATTCTTAGCTCTTTGGTGTTTTTATGTTAACAAGTTTTTTCGAAAATCACAAAATGGTCTAAAACGTCTCCAAATGCGATTTGAAGCTATTCTGTACACTTTGATGTTTTGTGTGAAAAGTTTTGTTGAAATGCTCAAAATGGTCTAAAACGTTTTTAAATACGATATTAAGCTATTTTGTGCTCTTTGATGTTTTTGTGTGAAAAGTTTTATCGAAATGCTCAAAATTGTCTAAAACGTCTCCAAATGCGATTTGAAGCTATTCTGTACACTTTGATGTTTTGTGTGAAAAGTTTTATCGAAATGCTCAAAATGGTCTAAAACGTCTCCAAATGTGATTTTAAGCACTTTGATGTTTTTGTGTAACAAAGTTTCATCGAAATGCACAAAATGGTCTAAAACGTCTCCAAATGCGATTTGAAGCTATTCTAAGGACTTTGGTGTTTTTATGTTAACAAGTTTTTTCGAAAATCACAAAATGGTCTAAAACGTCTCCAAATGCGATTTGAAGCTATTCTGTACACTTTGATGTTTTGTGTGAAAAAGTTTTGTCGAAATGTTCAAAATGGTCTAAAACGTTTTTAAATACGATATTAAGCTATTTTGTGCTCTTTGATGTTTTTGTGTGAAAAGTTTTATCGAAATGCTCAAAATGGTCTAAAACGGTTTCTATTTTGATTTTAAGCACTTTGATGTTTTTGTGTAACCAAGTTTCATCGAAATGCACAAAATGGTCTAAAACGTCTCCAAATGCGATTTGAAGCTATTCTTAGAACTTTGGTATTTTTATGTTAACAAGTTTTTTCGAAAATCATAAAATGGTCTAAAACGTCTCCAAATGCGATTTGAAGCTATTCTAAGCACTTAGTAGTTTTTATGTTAACAAGTTTTTTCGAAAATCACAAAATGGTCTAAAACGTCTCCAAATGCGATTTGAAGCTATTCTGTACACTTTGATGTTTAGTATGAAAAAGTTTTGTCGAAATGCTCAAAATGGTCTAAAACGTTTTCAAATACCATATTAAGCTATTTTGTGCACTTTGCTGTTTTTGTGTGAAAAGTTTTATCGAAATGCTCAAAATGGTCTAAAACGGTTTCAAATGTGATTTTAAGCACTTTGATGTTTTTGTGTAACCAAGTTTCATCGAAATGCACAAAATGGTCTAAAACGTCTCCAAATGCGATTTGAAGCTATTCTAAGCACTTTGGTGTTTTTATGTTAACAAGTTTTTTCGAAAATCACAAAATGGTTTAAAACGTCTCCAAATGCGATTTGAAGCTATTCTTAGCACTTTGGTGTTTTTATGTTAACTAGTTTTTTCGAAAATTACAAAATGGTCTAAAACGTCTCCAAATGCGATTTGAAGCTATTCTTAGCACTTTGGTGTTTTTATGTCAACAAGTTTTTTCGAAAATCACAAAATGGTCTAAAACGTCTCCAAATGCGATTTGAAGCTATTCTTAGCACTTTGGTGTTTTTATGTTAACAAGTTTTTTCAAAAATCACAAAATGGTTTAAACGTCTCCAAATGCGATTTGAAGCTATTCTGTACACTTTGATGTTTTTGTGTGAAAAGTTTTAACGAAATGCTCAAAATGGTTTAAAACATTTTTAAATACCATATTAAGCTCTTTTGTGCACATTGATGTTTTCGTGTGAAAAGTTTTATTGAAATGCTCAAAATGGTCTAAAACGTTTTCTAATGCGATTTGAAGCTATTCTGTACACTTTGAAATTTTGTGTGAAAAAGTTTTCTCAAAATGCTCAAAATGGTCTAAAACGTTTTCAAATACCATAATAAGCTATTTTGTGCACTTTGCTGTTTTTGTGTGAAAAGTTTTATCGAAATGCTCAAAATAGTTTAAAACGTCTCCAAATGTGATTTTAAGCACTTTGATGTTTTTGTGTAACAAAGTTTCATCGAAATGCACAAAATGGTCTAAAACGTCTCCAAATGCGATTTGAAGATATTCTTAGCTCTTTGGTGTTTTTATGTTAACAAGTTTTTTCGACAATCACAAAATGGTCTAAAACGTCTCCAAATGCGATTTGAAGCTATTCTGTACACTTTGATGTTTTGTGTGAAAAGTTTTGTTGAAATGCTCAAAATGGTCTAAAACGTTTTTAAATACGATATTAAGCTATTTTGTGTTCTCTGATGTTTTTGTGTGAAAAGTTTTATCGAAATGCTCAAAATTGTCTAAAACGTCTCCAAATGCGATTTGAAGCTATTCTGTACACTTTGATGTTTAGTATGAAAAAGTTTTGTCGAAATGCTCAAAATGGTCTAAAACGTTTTCAAATACGATATTAAGCTATTTTGTGCTCTTTGATGTTTTTGTGTGAAAAGTTTTATCGAAATGCTCAAAATGGTCTAAAACGGTTTCTAATGTGATTTTAAGCACTTTGATGTTTTTGTGTAACCAAGTTTCATCGAAAATCAGAAAATGGTCTAAAACGTCTCCAAATGCGATTTGAAGCTATTCTCAGCACTTTGGAGTTTTTATGTTAACAAGTTTGTTCGAAAATCAAAAAATGGTTTAAAACGTCTCCAAATGCGATTTGAAGCTATTCTGTACACTTTTATGTTTAGTATCAAAAAGTTTTGTCTAAATGCTCAAAATGGTCTAAAACGTTTTCAAATACCATATTAAGCTATTTTGTGCACTTTGCTGTTTTTGTGTGAAAAGTTTTATCGAAATGCTCAAAATGGTCTAAAACGTCTCCAAATGTGATTTTAAGCACTTTGATGTTTTTGTGTAACAAAGTTTCATCGAAATGCACAAAATGGTCTAAAACGTCTCCAAATGCGATTTGAAGATATTCTTAGCTCTTTGGTGTTTTTATGTTAACAAGTTTTTTCGAAAATCACAAAATGGTCTAAAACGTCTCCAAATGCGATTTGAAGCTATTCTGTGCTCTTTGATGTTTTTGTGTGAAAAGTTTTATCGAAATGCTCAAAATGGTCTAAAACGTCTCCAAATGCGATTTGAAGCTATTCTGTACAGTTTGATGTTTTGTGTGAAAAGTTTTATCGAAATGCTCAAAATGGTCTAAAACGGTTTCTAATGTGATTTTAAGCACTTTGATGTTTTTGTGTAACAAAGTTTCATCGAAATGCACAAAATGGTTTAAAACGTCTCCAAATGCGATTTGAAGATATTCTTAGCTCTTTGGTGTTTTTATGTTAACAAGTTTTTTCGAAAATCACAAAATGGTCTAAAACGTCTCCAAATGCGATTTGAAGCTATTCTGTACACTTTGATGTTTTGTGTGAAAAGTTTTGTTGAAATGCTCAAAATGGTCTAAAACGTTTTTAAATACGATATTAAGCTATTTTGTGCTCTTTGATGTTTTTGTGTTAAAAGTTTTATCGAAATGCTCAAAATTGTCTAAAACGTCTCCAAATGCGATTTGAAGCTATTCTGTACACTTTGATGTTTTGTGTGAAAAGTTTTATCGAAATGCTCAAAATGGTCTAAAACGGTTTCTAATGTGATTTTAAGCACTTTGATGTTTTTGTGTAACCAAGTTTCATCGAAATGCACAAAATGGTCTAAAACGTCTCCAAATGCGATTTGAAGCTATTCTTAAAACTTTGGTATTTTTATGTTAACAAGTTTTTTCGAAAATCAGAAAATGGTCTAAAACGTCTCCAAATGCGATTTGAAGCTATTCTAAGCACTTTGGAGTTTTTATGTTAACAAGTTTGTTCGAAAATCAAAAAATGGTCTAAAACGTCTCCAAATGCGATTTGAAGCTATTCTGTACACTTTGATGTTTAGTATGAAAAAGTTTTGTCGAAATGCTCAAAATAGTCTAAAACGTTTTCAAATACCATATTAAGCTATTTTGTGCACTTTGCCGTTTTTGTGTGAAAAGTTTTATCGAAATGCTCAAAATGGTCTAAAACGTCTCCAAATGTGATTTTAAGCACTTTGATGTTTTTGTGTAATAAAGTTTCATCGAAATGCACAAAATGGTCTAAAACGTCTCCAAATGCGATTTGAAGCTATTCTAAGCACTTTGGTGTTTTTATGTTAACAAGTTTTTTTCGAAAATCACAAAATGGTCTAAAACGTCTCCAAATGCGATTTGAAGCTATTCTGTACACTTTGATGTTTTGTGTGAAAAAGTTTTGTCGAAATGCTCAAAATGGTCTAAAACGTTTTCAAATACCATATTAAGCTATTTTGTGCACTTTGCTGTTTTTGTGTGAAAAGTTTTATCGAAATGCTCAAAATGGTCTAAAACGGTTTCAAATGTGATTTTAAGCACTTTGATGTTTTTGTGTAACAGAGTTTCATCGAAATGCACAAAATGGTCTAAAACGTCTCCAAATGCGATTTGAAGATATTCTTAGCTCTTTGGTGTTTTTATGTTAACAAGTTTTATCGAAAATCACAAAATGGTCTAAAACGTCTCCAAATGCGATTTGAAGCTATTCTGTACACTTTGATGTTTTTGTGTGAAAAGTTTTAACGAAATGCTCAAAATGGTTTAAAACATTTTTAAATACCATATTAAGCTCTTTTGTGCACATTGATGTTTTCGTGTGAAAAGTTTTATTGAAATGCTCAAAATGGTCTAAAACGTTTTCTAATGCGATTTGAAGCTATTCTGTACACTTTGAAATTTTGTGTGAAAAAGTTTTCTCAAAATGCTCAAAATGGTCTAAAACGTTTTCAAATACCATAATAAGCTATTTTGTGCACTTTGCTGTTTTTGTGTGAAAAGTTTTATCGAAATGCTCAAAATAGTTTAAAACGTCTCCAAATGTGATTTTAAGCACTTTGATGTTTTTGTGTAACAAAGTTTCATCGAAATGCACAAAATGGTCTAAAACGTCTCCAAATGCGATTTGAAGATATTCTTAGCTCTTTGGTGTTTTTATGTTAACAAGTTTTTTCGACAATCACAAAATGGTCTAAAACGTCTCCAAATGCGATTTGAAGCTATTCTGTACACTTTGATGTTTTGTGTGAAAAGTTTTGTTGAAATGCTCAAAATGGTCTAAAACGTTTTTAAATACGATATTAAGCTATTTTGTGTTCTCTGATGTTTTTGTGTGAAAAGTTTTATCGAAATGCTCAAAATTGTCTAAAACGTCTCCAAATGCGATTTGAAGCTATTCTGTACACTTTGATGTTTAGTATGAAAAAGTTTTGTCGAAATGCTCAAAATGGTCTAAAACGTTTTCAAATACGATATTAAGCTATTTTGTGCTCTTTGATGTTTTTGTGTGAAAAGTTTTATCGAAATGCTCAAAATGGTCTAAAACGGTTTCTAATGTGATTTTAAGCACTTTGATGTTTTTGTGTAACCAAGTTTCATCGAAAATCAGAAAATGGTCTAAAACGTCTCCAAATGCGATTTGAAGCTATTCTCAGCACTTTGGAGTTTTTATGTTAACAAGTTTGTTCGAAAATCAAAAAATGGTTTAAAACGTCTCCAAATGCGATTTGAAGCTATTCTGTACACTTTTATGTTTAGTATCAAAAAGTTTTGTCTAAATGCTCAAAATGGTCTAAAACGTTTTCAAATACCATATTAAGCTATTTTGTGCACTTTGCTGTTTTTGTGTGAAAAGTTTTATCGAAATGCTCAAAATGGTCTAAAACGTCTCCAAATGTGATTTTAAGCACTTTGATGTTTTTGTGTAACAAAGTTTCATCGAAATGCACAAAATGGTCTAAAACGTCTCCAAATGCGATTTGAAGATATTCTTAGCTCTTTGGTGTTTTTATGTTAACAAGTTTTTTCGAAAATCACAAAATGGTCTAAAACGTCTCCAAATGCGATTTGAAGCTATTCTGTGCTCTTTGATGTTTTTGTGTGAAAAGTTTTATCGAAATGCTCAAAATGGTCTAAAACGTCTCCAAATGCGATTTGAAGCTATTCTGTACAGTTTGATGTTTTGTGTGAAAAGTTTTATCGAAATGCTCAAAATGGTCTAAAACGGTTTCTAATGTGATTTTAAGCACTTTGATGTTTTTGTGTAACAAAGTTTCATCGAAATGCACAAAATGGTTTAAAACGTCTCCAAATGCGATTTGAAGATATTCTTAGCTCTTTGGTGTTTTTATGTTAACAAGTTTTTTCGAAAATCACAAAATGGTCTAAAACGTCTCCAAATGCGATTTGAAGCTATTCTGTACACTTTGATGTTTTGTGTGAAAAGTTTTGTTGAAATGCTCAAAATGGTCTAAAACGTTTTTAAATACGATATTAAGCTATTTTGTGCTCTTTGATGTTTTTGTGTTAAAAGTTTTATCGAAATGCTCAAAATTGTCTAAAACGTCTCCAAATGCGATTTGAAGCTATTCTGTACACTTTGATGTTTTGTGTGAAAAGTTTTATCGAAATGCTCAAAATGGTCTAAAACGGTTTCTAATGTGATTTTAAGCACTTTGATGTTTTTGTGTAACCAAGTTTCATCGAAATGCACAAAATGGTCTAAAACGTCTCCAAATGCGATTTGAAGCTATTCTTAAAACTTTGGTATTTTTATGTTAACAAGTTTTTTCGAAAATCAGAAAATGGTCTAAAACGTCTCCAAATGCGATTTGAAGCTATTCTAAGCACTTTGGAGTTTTTATGTTAACAAGTTTGTTCGAAAATCAAAAAATGGTCTAAAACGTCTCCAAATGCGATTTGAAGCTATTCTGTACACTTTGATGTTTAGTATGAAAAAGTTTTGTCGAAATGCTCAAAATAGTCTAAAACGTTTTCAAATACCATATTAAGCTATTTTGTGCACTTTGCCGTTTTTGTGTGAAAAGTTTTATCGAAATGCTCAAAATGGTCTAAAACGTCTCCAAATGTGATTTTAAGCACTTTGATGTTTTTGTGTAATAAAGTTTCATCGAAATGCACAAAATGGTCTAAAACGTCTCCAAATGCGATTTGAAGCTATTCTAAGCACTTTGGTGTTTTTATGTTAACAAGTTTTTTTCGAAAATCACAAAATGGTCTAAAACGTCTCCAAATGCGATTTGAAGCTATTCTGTACACTTTGATGTTTTGTGTGAAAAAGTTTTGTCGAAATGCTCAAAATGGTCTAAAACGTTTTCAAATACCATATTAAGCTATTTTGTGCACTTTGCTGTTTTTGTGTGAAAAGTTTTATCGAAATGCTCAAAATGGTCTAAAACGGTTTCAAATGTGATTTTAAGCACTTTGATGTTTTTGTGTAACAGAGTTTCATCGAAATGCACAAAATGGTCTAAAACGTCTCCAAATGCGATTTGAAGATATTCTTAGCTCTTTGGTGTTTTTATGTTAACAAGTTTTATCGAAAATCACAAAATGGTCTAAAACGTCTCCAAATGCGATTTGAAGCTATTCTGTACACTTTGATGTTTTGTGTGAAAAGTTTTGTCGAAATGTTCAAAATGGTCTAAAACGTTTTTAAATACGATATTAAGCTATTTTGTGCTCTTTTATGTTTTTGTGTGAAAAGTTTTATCGAAATGCTCAAAATTGTCTAAAACGTCTCCAAATGCGATTTGAAGCTATTCTGTACACTTTGATGTTTTGTGTGAAAAGTTTTATCGAAATGCTCAAAATGGTCTAAAACGGTTTCTAATGTGATTTTAAGAACTTTGATGTTTTTGTGTAACCAAGTTTCATCGAAATGCACAAAATGGTCTAAAACGTCTCCAAATGCGATTTGAAGCTATTCTTAGCACTTTGATGTTTTTGTGTAACCAAGTTTTTTCGAAAATTACAAAATGGTCTAAAACGTCTCCAAATGCGATTTGAAGCTATTCTTAGCACTTTGGTGTTTTTATGTCAACAAGTTTTTTCGAAAATTACAAAATGGTCTAAAACGTCTCCAAATGCGATTTGAAGCTATTCTTAGCACTTTGGTGTTTTTATGTTAACAAGTCTTTTCAAAAATCACAAAATGGTTTAAACGTCTCCAAATGCGATTTGAAGCTATTCTGTACACTTTAATGTTTTTGTGTGAAAAGTTTTAACGAAATGCTCAAAATGGTTTAAAACGTTTTTAAATACCATATTAAGCTCTTTTGTGCACATTGATGTTTTCGTGTGAAAAGTTTTATTGAAATGCTCAAAATGGTCTAAAACGTTTTCTAATGCGATTTGAAGCTATTCTGTACACTTTGAAATTTTGTGTGAAAAAGTTTTCTCAAAATGCTCAAAATGGTCTAAAACGTTTTCAAATACCATAATAAGCTATTTTGTGCACTTTGCTGTTTTTGTGTCAAAAGTTTTATCGAAATGCTCAAAATAGTTTAAAACGTCTCCAAATGTGATTTTAAGCACTTTGATGTTTTTGTGTAACAAAGTTTCATCGAAATGCACAAAATGGTCTAAAACGTCTCCAAATGCGATTTGAAGATATTCTTAGCTCTTTGGTGTTTTTATGTTAACAAGTTTTTTCGAAAATCACAAAATGTTCTAAAACGTCTCCAAATGCGATTTGAAGCTATTCTGTACACTTTGATGTTTTGTGTGAAAAGTTTTGTTGAAATGCTCAAAATGGTCTAAAACGTTTTTAAATACGATATTAAGCTATTTTGTGCTCTTTGATGTTTTTGTGTGAAAAGTTTTATCGAAATGCTCAAAATTGTCTAAAACGGTTTCAAATGTGATTTTAAGCACTTTGATGTTTTTGTGTAACAGAGTTTCATCGAAATGCACAAAATGGTCTAAAACGTCTCCAAATGCGATTTGAAGATATTCTTAGCTCTTTGGTGTTTTTATGTTAACAAGTTTTATCGAAAATCACAAAATGGTCTAAAACGTCTCCAAATGCGATTTGAAGCTATTCTGTACACTTTGATGTTTTGTGTGAAAAGTTTTGTCGAAATGTTCAAAATGGTCTAAAACGTTTTTAAATACGATATTAAGCTATTTTGTGCTCTTTTATGTTTTTGTGTGAAAAGTTTTATCGAAATGCTCAAAATTGTCTAAAACGTCTCCAAATGCGATTTGAAGCTATTCTTAGCACTTTGGTGTTTTTATGTTAACAAGTTTTTTCAAAAATCACAAAATGGTTTAAACGTCTCCAAATGCGATTTGAAGCTATTCTGTACACTTTGATGTTTTTGTGTGAAAAGTTTTAACGAAATGCTCAAAATGGTTTAAAACGTTTTTAAATACCATATTAAGCTCTTTTGTGCACATTGATGTTTTCGTGTGAAAAGTTTTATTGAAATGCTCAAAATGGTCTAAAACGTTTTCTAATGCGATTTGAAGCTATTCTGTACACTTTGAAATTTTGTGTGAAAAAGTTTTCTCAAAATGCTCAAAATGGTCTAAAACGTTTTCAAATACCATAATAAGCTATTTTGTGCACTTTGCTGTTTTTGTGTGAAAAGTTTTATCGAAATGCTCAAAATAGTTTAAAACGTCTCCAAATGTGATTTTAAGCACTTTGATGTTTTTGTGTAACAAAGTTTCATCGAAATGCACAAAATGGTCTAAAACGTCTCCAAATGCGATTTGAAGATATTCTTAGCTCTTTGGTGTTTTTATGTTAACAAGTTTTTTCGACAATCACAAAATGGTCTAAAACGTCTCCAAATGCGATTTGAAGCTATTCTGTACACTTTGATGTTTTGTGTGAAAAGTTTTGTTGAAATGCTCAAAATGGTCTAAAACGTTTTTAAATACGATATTAAGCTATTTTGTGTTCTCTGATGTTTTTGTGTGAAAAGTTTTATCGAAATGCTCAAAATTGTCTAAAACGTCTCCAAATGCGATTTGAAGCTATTCTGTACACTTTGATGTTTAGTATGAAAAAGTTTTGTCGAAATGCTCAAAATGGTCTAAAACGTTTTCAAATACGATATTAAGCTATTTTGTGCTCTTTGATGTTTTTGTGTGAAAAGTTTTATCGAAATGCTCAAAATGGTCTAAAACGGTTTCTAATGTGATTTTAAGCACTTTGATGTTTTTGTGTAACCAAGTTTCATCGAAATGCACAAAATGGTCTAAAACGTCTCCAAATGCGATTTGAAGCTATTCTTAAAACTTTGGTATTTTTATGTTAACAAGTTTTTTCGAAAATCAGAAAATGGTCTAAAACGTCTCCAAATGCGATTTGAAGCTATTCTCAGCACTTTGGAGTTTTTATGTTAACAAGTTTGTTCGAAAATCAAAAAATGGTTTAAAACGTCTCCAAATGCGATTTGAAGCTATTCTGTACACTTTTATGTTTAGTATCAAAAAGTTTTGTCTAAATGCTCAAAATGGTCTAAAACGTTTTCAAATACCATATTAAGCTATTTTGTGCACTTTGCTGTTTTTGTGTGAAAAGTTTTATCGAAATGCTCAAAATGGTCTAAAAGGTCTCCAAATGTGATTTTAAGCACTTTGATGTTTTTGTGTAACAAAGTTTCATCGAAATGCACAAAATGGTCTAAAACCTCTCCAAATGCGATTTAAAGATATTCTTAGCTCTTTGGTGTTTTTATGTTAACAAGTTTTTTCGAAAATCACAAAATGGTCTAAAACGTCTCCAAATGCGATTTGAAGCTATTCTGTGCTCTTTGATGTTTTTGTATGAAAAGTTTTATCGAAATGCTCAAAATGGTCTAAAACGTCTCCAAATGCGATTTGAAGCTATTCTGTACACTTTGATGTTTTGTGTGAAAAGTTTTATCGAAATGCTCAAAATGGTCTAAAACGGTTTCTAATGTGATTTTAAGCACTTTGATGTTTTTGTGTAACAAAGTTTCATCGAAATGCACAAAATGGTCTAAAACGTCTCCAAATGCGATTTGAAGATATTCTTAGCTCTTTGGTGTTTTTATGTTAACAAGTTTTTTCGAAAATCACAAAATGGTCTAAAACGTCTCCAAATGCGATTTGAAGCTATTCTGTACACTTTGATGTTTTGTGTGAAAAGTTTTGTTGAAATGCTCAAAATGGTCTAAAACGTTTTTAAATACGATATTAAGCTATTTTGTGCTCTTTGATGTTTTTGTGTTAAAAGTTTTATCGAAATGCTCAAAATTGTCTAAAACGTCTCCAAATGCGATTTGAAGCTATTCTGTACACTTTGATGTTTTGTGTGAAAAGTTTTATCGAAATGCTCAAAATGGTCTAAAACGGTTTCTAATGTGATTTTAAGCACTTTGATGTTTTTGTGTAACCAAGTTTCATCGAAATGCACAAAATGGTCTAAAACGTCTCCAAATGCGATTTGAAGCTATTCTTAAAACTTTGGTATTTTTATGTTAACAAGTTTTTTCGAAAATCAGAAAATGGTCTAAAACGTCTCCAAATGCGATTTGAAGCTATTCTAAGCACTTTGGAGTTTTTATGTTAACAAGTTTGTTCGAAAATCAAAAAATGGTCTAAAACGTCTCCAAATGCGATTTGAAGCTATTCTGTACACTTTGATGTTTAGTATGAAAAAGTTTTGTCGAAATGCTCAAAATGGTCTAAAACGTTTTCAAATACCATATTAAGCTATTTTGTGCACTTTGCCGTTTTTGTGTGAAAAGTTTTATCGAAATGCTCAAAATGGTCTAAAACGTCTCCAAATGTGATTTTAAGCACTTTGATGTTTTTGTGTAATAAAGTTTCATCGAAATGCACAAAATGGTCAAAAACGTCTCCAAATGCGATTTGAAGCTATTCTAAGCACTTTGGTGTTTTTATGTTAACAAGTTTTTTTCGAAAATCACAAAATGGTCTAAAACGTCTCCAAATGCGATTTGAAGCTATTCTGTACACTTTGATGTTTTGTGTGAAAAAGTTTTGTCGAAATGCTCAAAATGGTCTAAAACGTTTTCAAATACCATATTAAGCTATTTTGTGCACTTTGCTGTTTTTGTGTGAAAAGTTTTATCGAAATGCTCAAAATGGTCTAAAACGGTTTCAAATGTGATTTTAAGCACTTTGATGTTTTTGTGTAACAGAGTTTCATCGAAATGCACAAAATGGTCTAAAACGTCTCCAAATGCGATTTGAAGATATTCTTAGCTCTTTGGTGTTTTTATGTTAACAAGTTTTATCGAAAATCACAAAATGGTCTAAAACGTCTCCAAATGCGATTTGAAGCTATTCTGTACACTTTGATGTTTTGTGTGAAAAGTTTTGTCGAAATGTTCAAAATGGTCTAAAACGTTTTTAAATACGATATTAAGCTATTTTGTGCTCTTTTATGTTTTTTTGTGAAAAGTTTTATCGAAATGCTCAAAATTGTCTAAAACGTCTCCAAATGCGATTTGAAGCTATTCTGTACACTTTGATGTTTTGTGTGAAAAGTTTTATCGAAATGCTCAAAATGGTCTAAAACGGTTTCTAATGTGATTTTAAGAACTTTGATGTTTTTGTGTAACCAAGTTTCATCGAAATGCACAAAATGGTCTAAAACGTCTCCAAATGCGATTTGAAGCTATTCTTAGCACTTTGGTGTTTTTATGTTAACAAGTTTTTTCGAAAATTACAAAATGGTCTAAAACGTCTCCAAATGCGATTTGAAGCTATTCTTAGCACTTTGGTGTTTTTATGTCAACAAGTTTTTTCGAAAATCACAAAATGGTCTAAAACGTCTCCAAATGCGATTTGAAGCTATTCTGTACACATTGATGTTTTTATGTTAACAAGTTTTTTCAAAAATCACAAAATGGTTTAAACGTCTCCAAATGCGATTTGAAGCTATTCTGTACACTTTGATGTTTTTGTGTGAAAAGTTTTAACGAAATGCTCAAAATGGTTTAAAACGTTTTTAAATACCATATTAAGCTCTTTTGTGCACATTGATGTTTTTGTGTGAAAAGTTTTATTGAAATGCTCAAAATGGTCTAAAACGTTTTCTAATGCGATTTGAAGCTATTCTGTACACTTTGAAATTTTGTGTGAAAAAGTTTTCTCAAAATGCTCAAAATGGTCTAAAACGTTTTCAAATACCATAATAAGCTATTTTGTGCACTTTGCTGTTTTTGTGTGAAAGTTTTATCGAAATGCTCAAAATTGTCTAAAACGTCTCCAAATGCGATTTGAAGCTATTCTGTACACATTGATGTTTTCGTGTGAAAAGTTTTATCGAAATGCTCAAAATGGTCTAAAACGGTTTCTAATGTGATTTTAAGCACTTTGATGTTTTTGTGTAACCAAGTTTCATCGAAATGCACAAAATGGTCTAAAACGTCTCCAAATGCGATTTGAAGCTATTCTTAGCACTTTGGTGTTTTTATGTTAACAAGTTTTTTCGAAAATTACAAAATGGTCTAAAACGTCTCCAAATGCGATTTGAAGCTATTCTTAGCACTTTGGTGTTTTTATGTTAACAAGTTTTTTCAAAAATCACAAAATGGTTTAAACGTCTCCAAATGCGATTTGAAGCTATTCTGTAAACTTTAATGTTTTTGTGTGAAAAGTTTTAACGAAATGCTCAAAATGGTTTAAAACGTTTTTAAATACCATATTAAGCTCTTTTGTGCACATTGATGTTTTCGTGTGAAAAGTTTTATTGAAATGCTCAAAATGGTCTAAAACGTTTTCTAATGCGATTTGAAGCTATTCTGTACACTATGAAATTTTGTGTGAAAAAGTTTTCTCAAAATGCTCAAAATGGTCTAAAACGTTTTCAAATACCATAATAAGCTATTTTGTGCACTTTGCTGTTTTTGTGTCAAAAGTTTTATCGAAATGCTCAAAATAGTTTAAAACGTCTCCAAATGTGATTTTAAGCACTTTGATGTTTTTGTGTAACAAAGTTTCATCGAAATGCACAAAATGGTCTAAAACGTCTCCAAATGCGATTTGAAGATATTCTTAGCTCTTTGGTGTTTTTATGTTAACAAGTTTTTTCGAAAATCACAAAATGGTCTAAAACGTCTCCAAATGCGATTTGAAGCTATTCTGTACACTTTGATGTTTTGTGTGAAAAGTTTTGTTGAAATGCTCAAAATGGTCTAAAACGTTTTTAAATACGATATTAAGCTATTTTGTGCTCTTTGATGTTTTTGTGTGAAAAGTTTTAGCGAAATGCTAAAAATGGTCTAAAACGGTTTCTAATGTGATTTTAAGCACTTTGATGTTTTTGTGTAACCAAGTTTCATCGAAATGCACAAAATGGTCTAAAACGTCTCCAAATGCGATTTGAAGCTATTCTAAGCACTTTGGTGTTTTTATGTTAACAAGTTTTTTCGAAAATCACAAAATGGTCTGAAACGTCTCCAAATGCGATTTGAAGCTATTCTGTACACTGCGATGTTTTGTGTGAAAAAGTTTTGTCGAAATGTTCAAAATGGTCTAAAACGTTTTTAAATACGATATTAAGCTATTTTGTGCTCTTTGATGTTTTTGTGTGAAAAGTTTTATCGAAATGCTCAAAATGGTCTAAAACGTTTTCAAATACCATATTAAGCTATTTTGTGCACTTTGCTGTTTTTGTGTGAAAAGTTTTATCGAAATGCTCAAAATGGTTTAAAACGGTTTCAAATGTGATTTTAAGCACTTTGATGTTTTTGTGTAACAGAGTTTCATCGAAATGCACAAAATGGTCTAAAACGTCTCCAAATGCGATTTGAAGATATTCTTAGCTCTTTGGTGTTTTTATGGTAACAAGTTTTTTCGAAAATCACAAAATGGTCTAAAACGTCTCCAACTGCGATTTGAAGCTATTCTGTACACTTGGATGTTTTGTGTGAAAAGTTTTATCGAAATGCTCAAAATGGTCTAAAACGGTTTCTAATGTGATTTTAAGCACTTAGATGTTTTTCTGTAACCAAGTTTCATCGAAATGCACAAAATGGTCTAAAACGTCTCCAAATGAGATTTGAAGCTATTCTAAGCACTTTGGTGTTTTTATGTTAACAAGTTTTTTCGAAAATCACAAAATGGTCTAAAACGTCTCCAAATGCGATTTGAAGCTATTCTGTACACTTTGATGTTTTGTGTGAAAAAGTTTTGTCGAAATGTTCAAAATTGTCTAAAACGTCTCCAAATGCGATTTGAAGCTATTCTGTACACTTTGATGTTTTGTGTGAAAAGTTTTATTGAAATGCTCAAAATGGTCTAAAACGGTTTCTAATGTGATTTTAAGCACTTTGATGTTTTTGTGTAACCAAGTTTCATCGAAATGCACAAAATGGTCTAAAACATCTCCAAATGCGATTTGAAGCTATTCTTAAAACTTTGGTATTTTTATGTTAACAAGTTTTTTCGAAAATCATAAAATGGTCTAAAACGTCTCCAAATGCGATTTGAAGCTATTCTAAGCGCTTTGGAGTTTTTATGTTAACAAGTTTGTTCGAAAATCAAAAAATGGTTTAAAACGTCTCCAAATGCGATTTGAAGCTATTCTGTACACTTTTATGTTTAGTATGAAAAAGTTTTGTCTAAATGCTCAAAATGGTCTAAAACGTTTTCAAATACCATATTAAGCTATTTTGTGCACTTTGCTGTTTTTGTGTGAAAAGTTTTATCGAAATGCTCAAAATGGTCTAAAACGTCTCCAAATGTGATTTTAAGCACTTTGATGTTTTTGTGTAACAAAGTTTCATCGAAATGCACAAAATGGTCTAAAACGTCTCCAAATGCGATTTGAAGATATTCTTAGCTCTTTGGTGTTTTTATGTTAACAAGTTTTTTCGAAAATCACAAAATGGTCTAAAACGTCTCCAAATGCGATTTGAAGCTATTCTGTGCTCTTTGATGTTTTTGTGTGAAAAGTTTTATCGAAATGCTCAAAATGGTCTAAAACGTCTCCAAATGCGATTTGAAGCTATTCTGTACACTTTGATGTTTTGTGTGAAAAGTTTTATCGAAATGCTCAAAATGGTCTAAAACGGTTTCTAATGTGATTTTAAGCACTTTGATGTTTTTGTGTAACAAAGTTTCATCGAAATGCACAAAATGGTCTAAAACGTCTCCAAATGCGATTTGAAGATATTCTTAGCTCTTTGGTGTTTTTATGTTAACAAGTTTTTTCGAAAATCACAAAATGGTCTAAAACGTCTCCAAATGCGATTTGAAGCTATTCTGTACACTTTGATGTTTTGTGTGAAAAGTTTTGTTGAAATGCTCAAAATGGTCTAAAACGTTTTTAAATACGATATTAAGCTATTTTGTGCTCTTTGATGTTTTTGTGTGAAAAGTTTTATCGAAATGCTCAAAATTGTCTAAAACGTCTCCAAATGCGATTTGAAGCTATTCTGTACACTTTGATGTTTTGTGTGAAAAGTTTTATCGAAATGCTCAAAATGGTCTAAAACGTCTCCAAATGTGATTTTAAGCACTTTGATGTTTTTGTGTAACAAAGTTTCATCGAAATGCACAAAATGGTCTAAAACGTCTCCAAATGCGATTTGAAGCTATTCTAAGGACTTTGGTGTTTTTATGTTAACAAGTTTTTTCGAAAATCACAAAATGGTCTAAAACGTCTCCAAATGCGATTTGAAGCTATTCTGTACACTTTGATGTTTTGTGTGAAAAAGTTTTGTCGAAATGTTCAAAATGGTCTAAAACGTTTTTAAATACGATATTAAGCTATTTTGTGCTCTTTGATGTTTTTGTGTGAAAAGTTTTATCGAAATGCTCAAAATGGTCTAAAACGGTTTCTATTTTGATTTTAAGCACTTTGATGTTTTTGTGTAACCAAGTTTCATCGAAATGCACAAAATGGTCTAAAACGTCTCCAAATGCGATTTGAAGCTATTCTTAGAACTTTGGTATTTTTATGTTAACAAGTTTTTTCGAAAATCATAAAATGGTCTAAAACGTCTCCAAATGCGATTTGAAGCTATTCTAAGCACTTAGTAGTTTTTATGTTAACAAGTTTTTTCGAAAATCACAAAATGGTCTAAAACGTCTCCAAATGCGATTTGAAGCTATTCTGTACACTTTGATGTTTAGTATGAAAAAGTTTTGTCGAAATGCTCAAAATGGTCTAAAACGTTTTCAAATACCATATTAAGCTATTTTGTGCACTTTGCTGTTTTTGTGTGAAAAGTTTTATCGAAATGCTCAAAATGGTCTAAAACGGTTTCAAATGTGATTTTAAGCACTTTGATGTTTTTGTGTAACCAAGTTTCATCGAAATGCACAAAATGGTCTAAAACGTCTCCAAATGCGATTTGAAGCTATTCTAAGCACTTTGGTGTTTTTATGTTAACAAGTTTTTTCGAAAATCACAAAATGGTTTAAAACGTCTCCAAATGCGATTTGAAGCTATTCTTAGCACTTTGGTGTTTTTATGTTAACTAGTTTTTTCGAAAATTACAAAATGGTCTAAAACGTCTCCAAATGCGATTTGAAGCTATTCTTAGCACTTTGGTGTTTTTATGTCAACAAGTTTTTTCGAAAATCACAAAATGGTCTAAAACGTCTCCAAATGCGATTTGAAGCTATTCTTAGCACTTTGGTGTTTTTATGTTAACAAGTTTTTTCAAAAATCACAAAATGGTTTAAACGTCTCCAAATGCGATTTGAAGCTATTCTGTACACTTTGATGTTTTTGTGTGAAAAGTTTTAACGAAATGCTCAAAATGGTTTAAAACATTTTTAAATACCATATTAAGCTCTTTTGTGCACATTGATGTTTTCGTGTGAAAAGTTTTATTGAAATGCTCAAAATGGTCTAAAACGTTTTCTAATGCGATTTGAAGCTATTCTGTACACTATGAAATTTTGTGTGAAAAAGTTTTCTCAAAATGCTCAAAATGGTCTAAAACGTTTTCAAATACCATAATAAGCTATTTTGTGCACTTTGCTGTTTTTGTGTCAAAAGTTTTATCGAAATGCTCAAAATAGTTTAAAACGTCTCCAAATGTGATTTTAAGCACTTTGATGTTTTTGTGTAACAAAGTTTCATCGAAATGCACAAAATGGTCTAAAACGTCTCCAAATGCGATTTGAAGATATTCTTAGCTCTTTGGTGTTTTTATGTTAACAAGTTTTTTCGAAAATCACAAAATGGTCTAAAACGTCTCCAAATGCGATTTGAAGCTATTCTGTACACTTTGATGTTTTGTGTGAAAAGTTTTGTTGAAATGCTCAAAATGGTCTAAAACGTTTTTAAATACGATATTAAGCTATTTTGTGCTCTTTGATGTTTTTGTGTGAAAAGTTTTAGCGAAATGCTAAAAATGGTCTAAAACGGTTTCTAATGTGATTTTAAGCACTTTGATGTTTTTGTGTAACCAAGTTTCATCGAAATGCACAAAATGGTCTAAAACGTCTCCAAATGCGATTTGAAGCTATTCTAAGCACTTTGGTGTTATTATGTTAACAAGTTTTTTCGAAAATCACAAAATGGTCTGAAACGTCTCCAAATGCGATTTGAAGCTATTCTGTACACTGCGATGTTTTGTGTGAAAAAGTTTTGTCGAAATGTTCAAAATGGTCTAAAACGTTTTTAAATACGATATTAAGCTATTTTGTGCTCTTTGATGTTTTTGTGTGAAAAGTTTTATCGAAATGCTCAAAATGGTCTAAAACGTTTTCAAATACCATATTAAGCTATTTTGTGCACTTTGCTGTTTTTGTGTGAAAAGTTTTATCGAAATGCTCAAAATGGTTTAAAACGGTTTCAAATGTGATTTTAAGCACTTTGATGTTTTTGTGTAACAGAGTTTCATCGAAATGCACAAAATGGTCTAAAACGTCTCCAAATGCGATTTGAAGATATTCTTAGCTCTTTGGTGTTTTTATGGTAACAAGTTTTTTCGAAAATCACAAAATGGTCTAAAACGTCTCCAAATGCGATTTGAAGCTATTCTGTACACTTGGATGCTTTGTGTGAAAAGTTTTATCGAAATGCTCAAAATGGTCTAAAACGGTTTCTAATGTGATTTTAAGCACTTAGATGTTTTTCTGTAACCAAGTTTCATCGAAATGCACAAAATGGTCTAAAACGTCTCCAAATGAGATTTGAAGCTATTCTAAGCACTTTGGTGTTTTTATGTTAACAAGTTTTTTCGAAAATCACAAAATGGTCTAAAACGTCTCCAAATGCGATTTGAAGCTATTCTGTACACTTTGATGTTTTGTGTGAAAAAGTTTTGTCGAAATGTTCAAAATTGTCTAAAACGTCTCCAAATGCGATTTGAAGCTATTCTGTACACTTTGATGTTTTGTGTGAAAAGTTTTATCGAAATGCTCAAAATGGTCTAAAACGGTTTCTAATGTGATTTTAAGCACTTTGATGTTTTTGTGTAACCAAGTTTCATCGAAATGCACAAAATGGTCTTAAACATCTCCAAATGCGATTTGAAGCTATTCTTAAAACTTTGGTATTTTTATGTTAACAAGTTTTTTCGAAAATCATAAAATGGTCTAAAACGTCTCCAAATGCGATTTGAAGCTATTCTAAGCGCTTTGGAGTTTTTATGTTAACAAGTTTGTTCGAAAATCAAAAAATGGTTTAAAACGTCTCCAAATGCGATTTGAAGCTATTCTGTACACTTTTATGTTTAGTATCAAAAAGTTTTGTCTAAATGCTCAAAATGGTCTAAAACGTTTTCAAATACCATATTAAGCTATTTTGTGCACTTTGCTGTTTTTGTGTGAAAAGTTTTATCGAAATGCTCAAAATGGTCTAAAACGTCTCCAAATGTGATTTTAAGCACTTTGATGTTTTTGTGTAACAAAGTTTCATCGAAATGCACAAAATGGTCTAAAACGTCTCCAAATGCGATTTGAAGATATTCTTAGCTCTTTGGTGTTTTTATGTTAACAAGTTTTTTCGAAAATCACAAAATGGTCTAAAACGTCTCCAAATGCGATTTGAAGCTATTCTGTGCTCTTTGATGTTTTTGTGTGAAAAGTTTTATCGAAATGCTCAAAATGGTCTAAAACGTCTCCAAATGCGATTTGAAGCTATTCTGTACACTTTGATGTTTTGTGTGAAAAGTTTTATCGAAATGCTCAAAATGGTCTAAAACGGTTTCTAATGTGATTTTAAGCACTTTGATGTTTTTGTGTAACAAAGTTTCATCGAAATGCACAAAATGGTCTAAAACGTCTCCAAATGCGATTTGAAGATATTCTTAGCTCTTTGGTGTTTTTATGTTAACAAGTTTTTTCGAAAATCACAAAATGGTCTAAAACGTCTCCAAATGCGATTTGAAGCTATTCTGTACACTTTGATGTTTTGTGTGAAAAGTTTTGTTGAAATGCTCAAAATGGTCTAAAACGTTTTTAAATACGATATTAAGCTATTTTGTGCTCTTTGATGTTTTTGTGTGAAAAGTTTTATCGAAATGCTCAAAATTGTCTAAAACGTCTCCAAATGCGATTTGAAGCTATTCTGTACACTTTGATGTTTTGTGTGAAAAGTTTTATCGAAATGCTCAAAATGGTCTAAAACGTCTCCAAATGTGATTTTAAGCACTTTGATGTTTTTGTGTAACAAAGTTTCATCGAAATGCACAAAATGGTCTAAAACGTCTCCAAATGCGATTTGAAGCTATTCTAAGGACTTTGGTGTTTTTATGTTAACAAGTTTTTTCGAAAATCACAAAATGGTCTAAAACGTCTCCAAATGCGATTTGAAGCTATTCTGTACACTTTGATGTTTTGTGTGAAAAAGTTTTGTCGAAATGTTCAAAATGGTCTAAAACGTTTTTAAATACGATATTAAGCTATTTTGTGCTCTTTGATGTTTTTGTGTGAAAAGTTTTATCGAAATGCTCAAAATGGTCTAAAACGGTTTCTATTTTGATTTTAAGCACTTTGATGTTTTTGTGTAACCAAGTTTCATCGAAATGCACAAAATGGTCTAAAACGTCTCCAAATGCGATTTGAAGCTATTCTTAGAACTTTGGTATTTTTATGTTAACAAGTTTTTTCGAAAATCATAAAATGGTCTAAAACGTCTCCAAATGCGATTTGAAGCTATTCTAAGCACTTAGTAGTTTTTATGTTAACAAGTTTTTTCGAAAATCACAAAATGGTCTAAAACGTCTCCAAATGCGATTTGAAGCTATTCTGTACACTTTGATGTTTAGTATGAAAAAGTTTTGTCGAAATGCTCAAAATGGTCTAAAACGTTTTCAAATACCATATTAAGCTATTTTGTGCACTTTGCTGTTTTTGTGTGAAAAGTTTTATCGAAATGCTCAAAATGGTCTAAAACGGTTTCAAATGTGATTTTAAGCACTTTGATGTTTTTGTGTAACCAAGTTTCATCGAAATGCACAAAATGGTCTAAAACGTCTCCAAATGCGATTTGAAGCTATTCTAAGCACTTTGGTGTTTTTATGTTAACAAGTTTTTTCGAAAATCACAAAATGGTTTAAAACGTCTCCAAATGCGATTTGAAGCTATTCTTAGCACTTTGGTGTTTTTATGTTAACTAGTTTTTTCGAAAATTACAAAATGGTCTAAAACGTCTCCAAATGCGATTTGAAGCTATTCTTAGCACTTTGGTGTTTTTATGTCAACAAGTTTTTTCGAAAATCACAAAATGGTCTAAAACGTCTCCAAATGCGATTTGAAGCTATTCTTAGCACTTTGGTGTTTTTATGTTAACAAGTTTTTTCAAAAATCACAAAATGGTTTAAACGTCTCCAAATGCGATTTGAAGCTATTCTGTACACTTTGATGTTTTTGTGTGAAAAGTTTTAACGAAATGCTCAAAATGGTTTAAAACATTTTTAAATACCATATTAAGCTCTTTTGTGCACATTGATGTTTTCGTGTGAAAAGTTTTATTGAAATGCTCAAAATGGTCTAAAACGTTTTCTAATGCGATTTGAAGCTATTCTGTACACTTTGAAATTTTGTGTGAAAAAGTTTTCTCAAAATGCTCAAAATGGTCTAAAACGTTTTCAAATACCATAATAAGCTATTTTGTGCACTTTGCTGTTTTTGTGTGAAAAGTTTTATCGAAATGCTCAAAATAGTTTAAAACGTCTCCAAATGTGATTTTAAGCACTTTGATGTTTTTGTGTAACAAAGTTTCATCGAAATGCACAAAATGGTCTAAAACGTCTCCAAATGCGATTTGAAGATATTCTTAGCTCTTTGGTGTTTTTATGTTAACAAGTTTTTTCGACAATCACAAAATGGTCTAAAACGTCTCCAAATGCGATTTGAAGCTATTCTGTACACTTTGATGTTTTGTGTGAAAAGTTTTGTTGAAATGCTCAAAATGGTCTAAAACGTTTTTAAATACGATATTAAGCTATTTTGTGTTCTCTGATGTTTTTGTGTGAAAAGTTTTATCGAAATGCTCAAAATTGTCTAAAACGTCTCCAAATGCGATTTGAAGCTATTCTGTACACTTTGATGTTTAGTATGAAAAAGTTTTGTCGAAATGCTCAAAATGGTCTAAAACGTTTTCAAATACGATATTAAGCTATTTTGTGCTCTTTGATGTTTTTGTGTGAAAAGTTTTATCGAAATGCTCAAAATGGTCTAAAACGGTTTCTAATGTGATTTTAAGCACTTTGATGTTTTTGTGTAACCAAGTTTCATCGAAATGCACAAAATGGTCTAAAACGTCTCCAAATGCGATTTGAAGCTATTCTTAAAACTTTGGTATTTTTATGTTAACAAGTTTTTTCGAAAATCAGAAAATGGTCTAAAACGTCTCCAAATGCGATTTGAAGCTATTCTCAGCACTTTGGAGTTTTTATGTTAACAAGTTTGTTCGAAAATCAAAAAATGGTTTAAAACGTCTCCAAATGCGATTTGAAGCTATTCTGTACACTTTTATGTTTAGTATCAAAAAGTTTTGTCTAAATGCTCAAAATGGTCTAAAACGTTTTCAAATACCATATTAAGCTATTTTGTGCACTTTGCTGTTTTTGTGTGAAAAGTTTTATCGAAATGCTCAAAATGGTCTAAAACGTCTCCAAATGTGATTTTAAGCACTTTGATGTTTTTGTGTAACAAAGTTTCATCGAAATGCACAAAATGGTCTAAAACGTCTCCAAATGCGATTTGAAGATATTCTTAGCTCTTTGGTGTTTTTATGTTAACAAGTTTTTTCGAAAATCACAAAATGGTCTAAAACGTCTCCAAATGCGATTTGAAGCTATTCTGTGCTCTTTGATGTTTTTGTGTGAAAAGTTTTATCGAAATGCTCAAAATGGTCTAAAACGTCTCCAAATGCGATTTGAAGCTATTCTGTACACTTTGATGTTTTGTGTGAAAAGTTTTATCGAAATGCTCAAAATGGTCTAAAACGGTTTCTAATGTGATTTTAAGCACTTTGATGTTTTTGTGTAACAAAGTTTCATCGAAATGCACAAAATGGTCTAAAACGTCTCCAAATGCGATTTGAAGATATTCTTAGCTCTTTGGTGTTTTTATGTTAACAAGTTTTTTCGAAAATCACAAAATGGTCTAAAACGTCTCCAAATGCGATTTGAAGCTATTCTGTACACTTTGATGTTTTGTGTGAAAAGTTTTGTTGAAATGCTCAAAATGGTCTAAAACGTTTTTAAATACGATATTAAGCTATTTTGTGCTCTTTGATGTTTTTGTGTTAAAAGTTTTACCGAAATGCTCAAAATTGTCTAAAACGTCTCCAAATGCGATTTGAAGCTATTCTGTACACTTTGATGTTTTGTGTGAAAAGTTTTATCGAAATGCTCAAAATGGTCTAAAACGGTTTCTAATGTGATTTTAAGCACTTTGATGTTTTTGTGTAACCAAGTTTCATCGAAATGCACAAAATGGTCTAAAACGTCTCCAAATGCGATTTGAAGCTATTCTTAGCACTTTGGTGTTTTTATGTTAACAAGTTTTTTCGAAAATTACAAAATGGTCTAAAACGTCTCCAAATGCGATTTGAAGCTATTCTTAGCACTTTGGTGTTTTTATGTCAACAAGTTTTTTCGAAAATCACAAAATGGTCTAAAACGTCTCCAAATGCGATTTGAAGCTATTCTGTACACATTGATGTTTTTATGTTAACAAGTTTTTTCAAAAATCACAAAATGGTTTAAACGTCTCCAAATGCGATTTGAAGCTATTCTGTACACTTTGATGTTTTTGTGTGAAAAGTTTTAACGAAATGCTCAAAATGGTTTAAAACGTTTTTAAATACCATATTAAGCTCTTTTGTGCACATTGATGTTTTTGTGTGAAAAGTTTTATTGAAATGCTCAAAATGGTCTAAAACGTTTTCTAATGCGATTTGAAGCTATTCTGTACACTTTGAAATTTTGTGTGAAAAAGTTTTCTCAAAATGCTCAAAATGGTCTAAAACGTTTTCAAATACCATAATAAGCTATTTTGTGCACTTTGCTGTTTTTGTGTGAAAAGTTTTATCGAAATGCTCAAAATTGTCTAAAACGTCTCCAAATGCGATTTGAAGCTATTCTGTACACTTTGATGTTTTGTGTGAAAAGTTTTATCGAAATGCTCAAAATGGTCTAAAACGGTTTCTAATGTGATTTTAAGCACTTTGATGTTTTTGTGTAACCAAGTTTCATCGAAATGCACAAAATGAATATATGCGATTTGAAGATATTCTCAGCTCTTTGGTGTTTTTATGTTAACAAGTTTTTTCGAAAATCACAAAATGGTCTAAAACGTCTCCAAATGCGATTTGAAGCTATTCTGTACACTTTGATGTTTTGTGTGAAAAGTTTTGTTGAAATGCTCAAAATGGTCTAAAACGTTTTTAAATACGATATTAAGCTATTTTGTGCTCTTTGATGTTTTTGTGTGAAAAGTTTTAGCGAAATGCTAAAAATGGTCTAAAACGGTTTCTAATGTGATTTTAAGCACTTTGATGTTTTTGTGTAACCAAGTTTCATCGAAATGCACAAAATGGTCTAAAACGTCTCCAAATGCGATTTGAAGCTATTCTAAGCACTTTGGTGTTTTTATGTTAACAAGTTTTTTCGAAAATCACAAAATGGTCTGAAACGTCTCCAAATGCGATTTGAAGCTATTCTGTACACTGCGATGTTTTGTGTGAAAAAGTTTTGTCGAAATGTTCAAAATGGTCTAAAACGTTTTTAAATACGATATTAAGCTATTTTGTGCTCTTTGATGTTTTTGTGTGAAAAGTTTTATCGAAATGCTCAAAATGGTCTAAAACGTTTTCAAATACCATATTAAGCTATTTTGTGCACTTTGCTGTTTTTGTGTGAAAAGTTTTATCGAAATGCTCAAAATGGTTTAAAACGGTTTCAAATGTGATTTTAAGCACTTTGATGTTTTTGTGTAACCAAGTTTCATCGAAATGCACAAAATGGTCTAAAACGTCTCCAAATGCGATTTGAAGCTATTCTAAGCACTTTGGTGTTTTTATGTTAACAAGTTTTTTCGAAAATCACAAAATGGTCTAAAACGTCTCCAAATGCGATTTGAAGCTATTCTGTACACTTGGATGTTTTGTGTGAAAAGTTTTATCGAAATGCTCAAAATGGTCTAAAACGGTTTCTAATGTGATTTTAAGCACTTAGATGTTTTTCTGTAACCAAGTTTCATCGAAATGCACAAAATGGTCTAAAACGTCTCCAAATGAGATTTGAAGCTATTCTAAGCACTTTGGTGTTTTTATGTTAACAAGTTTTTTCGAAAATCACAAAATGGTCTAAAACGTCTCCAAATGCGATTTGAAGCTATTCTGTACACTTTGATGTTTTGTGTGAAAAAGTTTTGTCGAAATGTTCAAAATTGTCTAAAACGTCTCCAAATGCGATTTGAAGCTATTCTGTACACTTTGATGTTTTGTGTGAAAAGTTTTATCGAAATGCTCAAAATGGTCTAAAACGGTTTCTAATGTGATTTTAAGCACTTTGATGTTTTTGTGTAACCAAGTTTCATCGAAATGCACAAAATGGTCTAAAACATCTCCAAATGCGATTTGAAGCTATTCTTAAAACTTTGGTATTTTTATGTTAACAAGTTTTTTCGAAAATCATAAAATGGTCTAAAACGTCTCCAAATGCGATTTGAAGCTATTCTAAGCGCTTTGGAGTTTTTATGTTAACAAGTTTGTTCGAAAATCAAAAAATGGTTTAAAACGTCTCCAAATGCGATTTGAAGCTATTCTGTACACTTTTATGTTTAGTATCAAAAAGTTTTGTCTAAATGCTCAAAATGGTCTAAAACGTTTTCAAATACCATATTAAGCTATTTTGTGCACTTTGCTGTTTTTGTGTGAAAAGTTTTATCGAAATGCTCAAAATGGTCTAAAACGTCTCCAAATGTGATTTTAAGCACTTTGATGTTTTTGTGTAACAAAGTTTCATCGAAATGCACAAAATGGTCTAAAACGTCTCCAAATGCGATTTGAAGATATTCTTAGCTCTTTGGTGTTTTTATGTTAACAAGTTTTTTCGAAAATCACAAAATGGTCTAAAACGTCTCCAAATGCGATTTGAAGCTATTCTGTGCTCTTTGATGTTTTTGTGTGAAAAGTTTTATCGAAATGCTCAAAATGGTCTAAAACGTCTCCAAATGCGATTTGAAGCTATTCTGTACACTTTGATGTTTTGTGTGAAAAGTTTTATCGAAATGCTCAAAATGGTCTAAAACGGTTTCTAATGTGATTTTAAGCACTTTGATGTTTTTGTGTAACAAAGTTTCATCGAAATGCACAAAATGGTCTAAAACGTCTCCAAATGCGATTTGAAGATATTCTTAGCTCTTTGGTGTTTTTATGTTAACAAGTTTTTTCGAAAATCACAAAATGGTCTAAAACGTCTCCAAATGCGATTTGAAGCTATTCTGTACACTTTGATGTTTTGTGTGAAAAGTTTTGTTGAAATGCTCAAAATGGTCTAAAACGTTTTTAAATACGATATTAAGCTATTTTGTGCTCTTTGATGTTTTTGTGTGAAAAGTTTTATCGAAATGCTCAAAATTGTCTAAAACGGTTTCAAATGTGATTTTAAGCACTTTGATGTTTTTGTGTAACAGAGTTTCATCGAAATGCACAAAATGGTCTAAAACGTCTCCAAATGCGATTTGAAGATATTCTTAGCTCTTTGGTGTTTTTATGTTAACAAGTTTTATCGAAAATCACAAAATGGTCTAAAACGTCTCCAAATGCGATTTGAAGCTATTCTGTACACTTTGATGTTTTGTGTGAAAAGTTTTGTCGAAATGTTCAAAATGGTCTAAAACGTTTTTAAATACGATATTAAGCTATTTTGTGCTCTTTTATGTTTTTGTGTGAAAAGTTTTATCGAAATGCTCAAAATTGTCTAAAACGTCTCCAAATGCGATTTGAAGCTATTCTTAGCACTTTGGTGTTTTTATGTTAACAAGTTTTTTCAAAAATCACAAAATGGTTTAAACGTCTCCAAATGCGATTTGAAGCTATTCTGTACACTTTGATGTTTTTGTGTGAAAAGTTTTAACGAAATGCTCAAAATGGTTTAAAACATTTTTAAATACCATATTAAGCTCTTTTGTGCACATTGATGTTTTCGTGTGAAAAGTTTTATTGAAATGCTCAAAATGGTCTAAAACGTTTTCTAATGCGATTTGAAGCTATTCTGTACACTTTGAAATTTTGTGTGAAAAAGTTTTCTCAAAATGCTCAAAATGGTCTAAAACGTTTTCAAATACCATAATAAGCTATTTTGTGCACTTTGCTGTTTTTGTGTGAAAAGTTTTATCGAAATGCTCAAAATAGTTTAAAACGTCTCCAAATGTGATTTTAAGCACTTTGATGTTTTTGTGTAACAAAGTTTCATCGAAATGCACAAAATGGTCTAAAACGTCTCCAAATGCGATTTGAAGATATTCTTAGCTCTTTGGTGTTTTTATGTTAACAAGTTTTTTCGACAATCACAAAATGGTCTAAAACGTCTCCAAATGCGATTTGAAGCTATTCTGTACACTTTGATGTTTTGTGTGAAAAGTTTTGTTGAAATGCTCAAAATGGTCTAAAACGTTTTTAAATACGATATTAAGCTATTTTGTGTTCTCTGATGTTTTTGTGTGAAAAGTTTTATCGAAATGCTCAAAATTGTCTAAAACGTCTCCAAATGCGATTTGAAGCTATTCTGTACACTTTGATGTTTAGTATGAAAAAGTTTTGTCGAAATGCTCAAAATGGTCTAAAACGTTTTCAAATACGATATTAAGCTATTTTGTGCTCTTTGATGTTTTTGTGTGAAAAGTTTTATCGAAATGCTCAAAATGGTCTAAAACGGTTTCTAATGTGATTTTAAGCACTTTGATGTTTTTGTGTAACCAAGTTTCATCGAAAATCAGAAAATGGTCTAAAACGTCTCCAAATGCGATTTGAAGCTATTCTCAGCACTTTGGAGTTTTTATGTTAACAAGTTTGTTCGAAAATCAAAAAATGGTTTAAAACGTCTCCAAATGCGATTTGAAGCTATTCTGTACACTTTTATGTTTAGTATCAAAAAGTTTTGTCTAAATGCTCAAAATGGTCTAAAACGTTTTCAAATACCATATTAAGCTATTTTGTGCACTTTGCTGTTTTTGTGTGAAAAGTTTTATCGAAATGTTCAAAATGGTCTAAAACGTCTCCAAATGTGATTTTAAGCACTTTGATGTTTTTGTGTAACAAAGTTTCATCGAAATGCACAAAATGGTCTAAAACCTCTCCAAATGCGATTTAAAGATATTCTTAGCTCTTTGGTGTTTTTATGTTAACAAGTTTTTTCGAAAATCACAAAATGGTCTAAAACGTCTCCAAATGCGATTTGAAGCTATTCTGTGCTCTTTGATGTTTTTGTATGAAAAGTTTTATCGAAATGCTCAAAATGGTCTAAAACGTCTCCAAATGCGATTTGAAGCTATTCTGTACACTTTGATGTTTTGTGTGAAAAGTTTTATCGAAATGCTCAAAATGGTCTAAAACGGTTTCTAATGTGATTTTAAGCACTTTGATGTTTTTGTGTAACAAAGTTTCATCGAAATGCACAAAATGGTCTAAAACGTCTCCAAATGCGATTTGAAGATATTCTTAGCTCTTTGGTGTTTTTATGTTAACAAGTTTTTTCGAAAATCACAAAATGGTCTAAAACGTCTCCAAATGCGATTTGAAGCTATTCTGTACACTTTGATGTTTTGTGTGAAAAGTTTTGTTGAAATGCTCAAAATGGTCTAAAACGTTTTTAAATACGATATTAAGCTATTTTGTGCTCTTTGATGTTTTTGTGTTAAAAGTTTTATCGAAATGCTCAAAATTGTCTAAAACGTCTCCAAATGCGATTTGAAGCTATTCTGTACACTTTGATGTTTTGTGTGAAAAGTTTTATCGAAATGCTCAAAATGGTCTAAAACGGTTTCTAATGTGATTTTAAGCACTTTGATGTTTTTGTGTAACCAAGTTTCATCGAAATGCACAAAATGGTCTAAAACGTCTCCAAATGCGATTTGAAGCTATTCTTAAAACTTTGGTATTTTTATGTTAACAAGTTTTTTCGAAAATCAGAAAATGGTCTAAAACGTCTCCAAATGCGATTTGAAGCTATTCTAAGCACTTTGGAGTTTTTATGTTAACAAGTTTGTTCGAAAATCAAAAAATGGTCTAAAACGTCTCCAAATGCGATTTGAAGCTATTCTGTACACTTTGATGTTTAGTATGAAAAAGTTTTGTCGAAATGCTCAAAATGGTCTAAAACGTTTTCAAATACCATATTAAGCTATTTTGTGCACTTTGCCGTTTTTGTGTGAAAAGTTTTATCGAAATGCTCAAAATGGTCTAAAACGTCTCCAAATGTGATTTTAAGCACTTTGATGTTTTTGTGTAATAAAGTTTCATCGAAATGCACAAAATGGTCAAAAACGTCTCCAAATGCGATTTGAAGCTATTCTAAGCACTTTGGTGTTTTTATGTTAACAAGTTTTTTTCGAAAATCACAAAATGGTCTAAAACGTCTCCAAATGCGATTTGAAGCTATTCTGTACACTTTGATGTTTTGTGTGAAAAAGTTTTGTCGAAATGCTCAAAATGGTCTAAAACGTTTTCAAATACCATATTAAGCTATTTTGTGCACTTTGCTGTTTTTGTGTGAAAAGTTTTATCGAAATGCTCAAAATGGTCTAAAACGGTTTCAAATGTGATTTTAAGCACTTTGATGTTTTTGTGTAACAGAGTTTCATCGAAATGCACAAAATGGTCTAAAACGTCTCCAAATGCGATTTGAAGATATTCTTAGCTCTTTGGTGTTTTTATGTTAACAAGTTTTATCGAAAATCACAAAATGGTCTAAAACGTCTCCAAATGCGATTTGAAGCTATTCTGTACACTTTGATGTTTTGTGTGAAAAGTTTTGTCGAAATGTTCAAAATGGTCTAAAACGTTTTTAAATACGATATTAAGCTATTTTGTGCTCTTTTATGTTTTTTTGTGAAAAGTTTTATCGAAATGCTCAAAATTGTCTAAAACGTCTCCAAATGCGATTTGAAGCTATTCTGTACACTTTGATGTTTTGTGTGAAAAGTTTTATCGAAATGCTCAAAATGGTCTAAAACGGTTTCTAATGTGATTTTAAGAACTTTGATGTTTTTGTGTAACCAAGTTTCATCGAAATGCACAAAATGGTCTAAAACGTCTCCAAATGCGATTTGAAGCTATTCTTAGCACTTTGGTGTTTTTATGTTAACAAGTTTTTTCGAAAATTACAAAATGGTCTAAAACGTCTCCAAATGCGATTTGAAGCTATTCTTAGCACTTTGGTGTTTTTATGTCAACAAGTTTTTTCGAAAATCACAAAATGGTCTAAAACGTCTCCAAATGCGATTTGAAGCTATTCTGTACACATTGATGTTTTTATGTTAACAAGTTTTTTCAAAAATCACAAAATGGTTTAAACGTCTCCAAATGCGATTTGAAGCTATTCTGTACACTTTGATGTTTTTGTGTGAAAAGTTTTAACGAAATGCTCAAAATGGTTTAAAACGTTTTTAAATACCATATTAAGCTCTTTTGTGCACATTGATGTTTTTGTGTGAAAAGTTTTATTGAAATGCTCAAAATGGTCTAAAACGTTTTCTAATGCGATTTGAAGCTATTCTGTACACTTTGAAATTTTGTGTGAAAAAGTTTTCTCAAAATGCTCAAAATGGTCTAAAACGTTTTCAAATACCATAATAAGCTATTTTGTGCACTTTGCTGTTTTTGTGTGAAAGTTTTATCGAAATGCTCAAAATTGTCTAAAACGTCTCCAAATGCGATTTGAAGCTATTCTGTACACATTGATGTTTTCGTGTGAAAAGTTTTATCGAAATGCTCAAAATGGTCTAAAACGGTTTCTAATGTGATTTTAAGCACTTTGATGTTTTTGTGTAACCAAGTTTCATCGAAATGCACAAAATGGTCTAAAACGTCTCCAAATGCGATTTGAAGCTATTCTTAGCACTTTGGTGTTTTTATGTTAACAAGTTTTTTCGAAAATTACAAAATGGTCTAAAACGTCTCCAAATGCGATTTGAAGCTATTCTTAGCACTTTGGTGTTTTTATGTTAACAAGTTTTTTCAAAAATCACAAAATGGTTTAAACGTCTCCAAATGCGATTTGAAGCTATTCTGTAAACTTTAATGTTTTTGTGTGAAAAGTTTTAACGAAATGCTCAAAATGGTTTAAAACGTTTTTAAATACCATATTAAGCTCTTTTGTGCACATTGATGTTTTCGTGTGAAAAGTTTTATTGAAATGCTCAAAATGGTCTAAAACGTTTTCTAATGCGATTTGAAGCTATTCTGTACACTATGAAATTTTGTGTGAAAAAGTTTTCTCAAAATGCTCAAAATGGTCTAAAACGTTTTCAAATACCATAATAAGCTATTTTGTGCACTTTGCTGTTTTTGTGTCAAAAGTTTTATCGAAATGCTCAAAATAGTTTAAAACGTCTCCAAATGTGATTTTAAGCACTTTGATGTTTTTGTGTAACAAAGTTTCATCGAAATGCACAAAATGGTCTAAAACGTCTCCAAATGCGATTTGAAGATATTCTTAGCTCTTTGGTGTTTTTATGTTAACAAGTTTTTTCGAAAATCACAAAATGGTCTAAAACGTCTCCAAATGCGATTTGAAGCTATTCTGTACACTTTGATGTTTTGTGTGAAAAGTTTTGTTGAAATGCTCAAAATGGTCTAAAACGTTTTTAAATACGATATTAAGCTATTTTGTGCTCTTTGATGTTTTTGTGTGAAAAGTTTTAGCGAAATGCTAAAAATGGTCTAAAACGGTTTCTAATGTGATTTTAAGCACTTTGATGTTTTTGTGTAACCAAGTTTCATCGAAATGCACAAAATGGTCTAAAACGTCTCCAAATGCGATTTGAAGCTATTCTAAGCACTTTGGTGTTTTTATGTTAACAAGTTTTTTCGAAAATCACAAAATGGTCTGAAACGTCTCCAAATGCGATTTGAAGCTATTCTGTACACTGCGATGTTTTGTGTGAAAAAGTTTTGTCGAAATGTTCAAAATGGTCTAAAACGTTTTTAAATACGATATTAAGCTATTTTGTGCTCTTTGATGTTTTTGTGTGAAAAGTTTTATCGAAATGCTCAAAATGGTCTAAAACGTTTTCAAATACCATATTAAGCTATTTTGTGCACTTTGCTGTTTTTGTGTGAAAAGTTTTATCGAAATGCTCAAAATGGTTTAAAACGGTTTCAAATGTGATTTTAAGCACTTTGATGTTTTTGTGTAACAGAGTTTCATCGAAATGCACAAAATGGTCTAAAACGTCTCCAAATGCGATTTGAAGATATTCTTAGCTCTTTGGTGTTTTTATGGTAACAAGTTTTTTCGAAAATCACAAAATGGTCTAAAACGTCTCCAAATGCGATTTGAAGCTATTCTGTACACTTGGATGTTTTGTGTGAAAAGTTTTATCGAAATGCTCAAAATGGTCTAAAACGGTTTCTAATGTGATTTTAAGCACTTAGATGTTTTTCTGTAACCAAGTTTCATCGAAATGCACAAAATGGTCTAAAACGTCTCCAAATGAGATTTGAAGCTATTCTAAGCACTTTGGTGTTTTTATGTTAACAAGTTTTTTCGAAAATCACAAAATGGTCTAAAACGTCTCCAAATGCGATTTGAAGCTATTCTGTACACTTTGATGTTTTGTGTGAAAAAGTTTTGTCGAAATGTTCAAAATTGTCTAAAACGTCTCCAAATGCGATTTGAAGCTATTCTGTACACTTTGATGTTTTGTGTGAAAAGTTTTATTGAAATGCTCAAAATGGTCTAAAACGGTTTCTAATGTGATTTTAAGCACTTTGATGTTTTTGTGTAACCAAGTTTCATCGAAATGCACAAAATGGTCTAAAACATCTCCAAATGCGATTTGAAGCTATTCTTAAAACTTTGGTATTTTTATGTTAACAAGTTTTTTCGAAAATCATAAAATGGTCTAAAACGTCTCCAAATGCGATTTGAAGCTATTCTAAGCGCTTTGGAGTTTTTATGTTAACAAGTTTGTTCGAAAATCAAAAAATGGTTTAAAACGTCTCCAAATGCGATTTGAAGCTATTCTGTACACTTTTATGTTTAGTATCAAAAAGTTTTGTCTAAATGCTCAAAATGGTCTAAAACGTTTTCAAATACCATATTAAGCTATTTTGTGCACTTTGCTGTTTTTGTGTGAAAAGTTTTATCGAAATGCTCAAAATGGTCTAAAACGTCTCCAAATGTGATTTTAAGCACTTTGATGTTTTTGTGTAACAAAGTTTCATCGAAATGCACAAAATGGTCTAAAACGTCTCCAAATGCGATTTGAAGATATTCTTAGCTCTTTGGTGTTTTTATGTTAACAAGTTTTTTCGAAAATCACAAAATGGTCTAAAACGTCTCCAAATGCGATTTGAAGCTATTCTGTGCTCTTTGATGTTTTTGTGTGAAAAGTTTTATCGAAATGCTCAAAATGGTCTAAAACGTCTCCAAATGCGATTTGAAGCTATTCTGTACACTTTGATGTTTTGTGTGAAAAGTTTTATCGAAATGCTCAAAATGGTCTAAAACGGTTTCTAATGTGATTTTAAGCACTTTGATGTTTTTGTGTAACAAAGTTTCATCGAAATGCACAAAATGGTCTAAAACGTCTCCAAATGCGATTTGAAGATATTCTTAGCTCTTTGGTGTTTTTATGTTAACAAGTTTTTTCGAAAATCACAAAATGGTCTAAAACGTCTCCAAATGCGATTTGAAGCTATTCTGTACACTTTGATGTTTTGTGTGAAAAGTTTTGTTGAAATGCTCAAAATGGTCTAAAACGTTTTTAAATACGATATTAAGCTATTTTGTGCTCTTTGATGTTTTTGTGTGAAAAGTTTTATCGAAATGCTCAAAATTGTCTAAAACGTCTCCAAATGCGATTTGAAGCTATTCTGTACACTTTGATGTTTTGTGTGAAAAGTTTTATCGAAATGCTCAAAATGGTTTAAAACGTCTCCAAATGTGATTTTAAGCACTTTGATGTTTTTGTGTAACAAAGTTTCATCGAAATGCACAAAATGGTCTAAAACGTCTCCAAATGCGATTTGAAGCTATTCTAAGGACTTTGGTGTTTTTATGTTAACAAGTTTTTTCGAAAATCACAAAATGGTCTAAAACGTCTCCAAATGCGATTTGAAGCTATTCTGTACACTTTGATGTTTTGTGTGAAAAAGTTTTGTCGAAATGTTCAAAATGGTCTAAAACGTTTTTAAATACGATATTAAGCTATTTTGTGCTCTTTGATGTTTTTGTGTGAAAAGTTTTATCGAAATGCTCAAAATGGTCTAAAACGGTTTCTATTTTGATTTTAAGCACTTTGATGTTTTTGTGTAACCAAGTTTCATCGAAATGCACAAAATGGTCTAAAACGTCTCCAAATGCGATTTGAAGCTATTCTTAGAACTTTGGTATTTTTATGTTAACAAGTTTTTTCGAAAATCATAAAATGGTCTAAAACGTCTCCAAATGCGATTTGAAGCTATTCTAAGCACTTAGTAGTTTTTATGTTAACAAGTTTTTTCGAAAATCACAAAATGGTCTAAAACGTCTCCAAATGCGACTTGAAGCTATTCTGTACACTTTGATGTTTAGTATGAAAAAGTTTTGTCGAAATGCTCAAAATGGTCTAAAACGTTTTCAAATACCATATTAAGCTATTTTGTGCACTTTGCTGTTTTTGTGTGAAAAGTTTTATCGAAATGCTCAAAATGGTCTAAAACGGTTTCAAATGTGATTTTAAGCACTTTGATGTTTTTGTGTAACCAAGTTTCATCGAAATGCACAAAATGGTCTAAAACGTCTCCAAATGCGATTTGAAGCTATTCTAAGCACTTTGGTGTTTTTATGTTAACAAGTTTTTTCGAAAATCACAAAATGGTTTAAAACGTCTCCAAATGCGATTTGAAGCTATTCTTAGCACTTTGGTGTTTTTATGTTAACTAGTTTTTTCGAAAATTACAAAATGGTCTAAAACGTCTCCAAATGCGATTTGAAGCTATTCTTAGCACTTTGGTGTTTTTATGTCAACAAGTTTTTTCGAAAATCACAAAATGGTCTAAAACGTCTCCAAATGCGATTTGAAGCTATTCTTAGCACTTTGGTGTTTTTATGTTAACAAGTTTTTTCAAAAATCACAAAATGGTTTAAACGTCTCCAAATGCGATTTGAAGCTATTCTGTACACTTTGATGTTTTTGTGTGAAAAGTTTTAACGAAATGCTCAAAATGGTTTAAAACATTTTTAAATACCA
Organism: Antedon bifida; assembly: GCF_963402885.1. NCBI lineage: Eukaryota > Metazoa > Echinodermata > Crinoidea > Comatulida > Antedonidae > Antedon > Antedon bifida. The sequence goes on along the minus strand of NC_136233.1, from coordinate 6,919,439 downwards.
TATTAAGCTCTTTTGTGCACATTGATGTTTTCGTGTGAAAAGTTTTATTGAAATGCTCAAAATGGTCTAAAACGTTTTCTAATGCGATTTGAAGCTATTCTGTACACTTTGAAATTTTGTGTGAAAAAGTTTTCTCAAAATGCTCAAAATGGTCTAAAACGTTTTCAAATACCATAATAAGCTATTTTGTGCACTTTGCTGTTTTTGTGTGAAAAGTTTTATCGAAATGCTCAAAATAGTTTAAAACGTCTCCAAATGTGATTTTAAGCACTTTGATGTTTTTGTGTAACAAAGTTTCATCGAAATGCACAAAATGGTCTAAAACGTCTCCAAATGCGATTTGAAGATATTCTTAGCTCTTTGGTGTTTTTATGTTAACAAGTTTTTTCGACAATCACAAAATGGTCTAAAACGTCTCCAAATGCGATTTGAAGCTATTCTGTACACTTTGATGTTTTGTGTGAAAAGTTTTGTTGAAATGCTCAAAATGGTCTAAAACGTTTTTAAATACGATATTAAGCTATTTTGTGTTCTCTGATGTTTTTGTGTGAAAAGTTTTATCGAAATGCTCAAAATTGTCTAAAACGTCTCCAAATGCGATTTGAAGCTATTCTGTACACTTTGATGTTTAGTATGAAAAAGTTTTGTCGAAATGCTCAAAATGGTCTAAAACGTTTTCAAATACGATATTAAGCTATTTTGTGCTCTTTGATGTTTTTGTGTGAAAAGTTTTATCGAAATGCTCAAAATGGTCTAAAACGGTTTCTAATGTGATTTTAAGCACTTTGATGTTTTTGTGTAACCAAGTTTCATCGAAAATCAGAAAATGGTCTAAAACGTCTCCAAATGCGATTTGAAGCTATTCTCAGCACTTTGGAGTTTTTATGTTAACAAGTTTGTTCGAAAATCAAAAAATGGTTTAAAACGTCTCCAAATGCGATTTGAAGCTATTCTGTACACTTTTATGTTTAGTATCAAAAAGTTTTGTCTAAATGCTCAAAATGGTCTAAAACGTTTTCAAATACCATATTAAGCTATTTTGTGCACTTTGCTGTTTTTGTGTGAAAAGTTTTATCGAAATGCTCAAAATGGTCTAAAACGTCTCCAAATGTGATTTTAAGCACTTTGATGTTTTTGTGTAACAAAGTTTCATCGAAATGCACAAAATGGTCTAAAACGTCTCCAAATGCGATTTGAAGATATTCTTAGCTCTTTGGTGTTTTTATGTTAACAAGTTTTTTCGAAAATCACAAAATGGTCTAAAACGTCTCCAAATGCGATTTGAAGCTATTCTGTGCTCTTTGATGTTTTTGTGTGAAAAGTTTTATCGAAATGCTCAAAATGGTCTAAAACGTCTCCAAATGCGATTTGAAGCTATTCTGTACAGTTTGATGTTTTGTGTGAAAAGTTTTATCGAAATGCTCAAAATGGTCTAAAACGGTTTCTAATGTGATTTTAAGCACTTTGATGTTTTTGTGTAACAAAGTTTCATCGAAATGCACAAAATGGTTTAAAACGTCTCCAAATGCGATTTGAAGATATTCTTAGCTCTTTGGTGTTTTTATGTTAACAAGTTTTTTCGAAAATCACAAAATGGTCTAAAACGTCTCCAAATGCGATTTGAAGCTATTCTGTACACTTTGATGTTTTGTGTGAAAAGTTTTGTTGAAATGCTCAAAATGGTCTAAAACGTTTTTAAATACGATATTAAGCTATTTTGTGCTCTTTGATGTTTTTGTGTTAAAAGTTTTATCGAAATGCTCAAAATTGTCTAAAACGTCTCCAAATGCGATTTGAAGCTATTCTGTACACTTTGATGTTTTGTGTGAAAAGTTTTATCGAAATGCTCAAAATGGTCTAAAACGGTTTCTAATGTGATTTTAAGCACTTTGATGTTTTTGTGTAACCAAGTTTCATCGAAATGCACAAAATGGTCTAAAACGTCTCCAAATGCGATTTGAAGCTATTCTTAAAACTTTGGTATTTTTATGTTAACAAGTTTTTTCGAAAATCAGAAAATGGTCTAAAACGTCTCCAAATGCGATTTGAAGCTATTCTAAGCACTTTGGAGTTTTTATGTTAACAAGTTTGTTCGAAAATCAAAAAATGGTCTAAAACGTCTCCAAATGCGATTTGAAGCTATTCTGTACACTTTGATGTTTAGTATGAAAAAGTTTTGTCGAAATGCTCAAAATAGTCTAAAACGTTTTCAAATACCATATTAAGCTATTTTGTGCACTTTGCCGTTTTTGTGTGAAAAGTTTTATCGAAATGCTCAAAATGGTCTAAAACGTCTCCAAATGTGATTTTAAGCACTTTGATGTTTTTGTGTAATAAAGTTTCATCGAAATGCACAAAATGGTCTAAAACGTCTCCAAATGCGATTTGAAGCTATTCTAAGCACTTTGGTGTTTTTATGTTAACAAGTTTTTTTCGAAAATCACAAAATGGTCTAAAACGTCTCCAAATGCGATTTGAAGCTATTCTGTACACTTTGATGTTTTGTGTGAAAAAGTTTTGTCGAAATGCTCAAAATGGTCTAAAACGTTTTCAAATACCATATTAAGCTATTTTGTGCACTTTGCTGTTTTTGTGTGAAAAGTTTTATCGAAATGCTCAAAATGGTCTAAAACGGTTTCAAATGTGATTTTAAGCACTTTGATGTTTTTGTGTAACAGAGTTTCATCGAAATGCACAAAATGGTCTAAAACGTCTCCAAATGCGATTTGAAGATATTCTTAGCTCTTTTGTGTTTTTATGTTAACAAGTTTTATCGAAAATCACAAAATGGTCTAAAACGTCTCCAAATGCGATTTGAAGCTATTCTGTACACTTTGATGTTTTGTGTGAAAAGTTTTGTCGAAATGTTCAAAATGGTCTAAAACGTTTTTAAATACGATATTAAGCTATTTTGTGCTCTTTTATGTTTTTGTGTGAAAAGTTTTATCGAAATGCTCAAAATTGTCTAAAACGTCTCCAAATGCGATTTGAAGCTATTCTGTACACTTTGATGTTTTGTGTGAAAAGTTTTATCGAAATGCTCAAAATGGTCTAAAACGGTTTCTAATGTGATTTTAAGAACTTTGATGTTTTTGTGTAACCAAGTTTCATCGAAATGCACAAAATGGTCTAAAACGTCTCCAAATGCGATTTGAAGCTATTCTTAGCACTTTGATGTTTTTGTGTAACCAAGTTTTTTCGAAAATTACAAAATGGTCTAAAACGTCTCCAAATGCGATTTGAAGCTATTCTTAGCACTTTGGTGTTTTTATGTCAACAAGTTTTTTCGAAAATTACAAAATGGTCTAAAACGTCTCCAAATGCGATTTGAAGCTATTCTTAGCACTTTGGTGTTTTTATGTTAACAAGTCTTTTCAAAAATCACAAAATGGTTTAAACGTCTCCAAATGCGATTTGAAGCTATTCTGTACACTTTAATGTTTTTGTGTGAAAAGTTTTAACGAAATGCTCAAAATGGTTTAAAACGTTTTTAAATACCATATTAAGCTCTTTTGTGCACATTGATGTTTTCGTGTGAAAAGTTTTATTGAAATGCTCAAAATGGTCTAAAACGTTTTCTAATGCGATTTGAAGCTATTCTGTACACTTTGAAATTTTGTGTGAAAAAGTTTTCTCAAAATGCTCAAAATGGTCTAAAACGTTTTCAAATACCATAATAAGCTATTTTGTGCACTTTGCTGTTTTTGTGTCAAAAGTTTTATCGAAATGCTCAAAATAGTTTAAAACGTCTCCAAATGTGATTTTAAGCACTTTGATGTTTTTGTGTAACAAAGTTTCATCGAAATGCACAAAATGGTCTAAAACGTCTCCAAATGCGATTTGAAGATATTCTTAGCTCTTTGGTGTTTTTATGTTAACAAGTTTTTTCGAAAATCACAAAATGTTCTAAAACGTCTCCAAATGCGATTTGAAGCTATTCTGTACACTTTGATGTTTTGTGTGAAAAGTTTTGTTGAAATGCTCAAAATGGTCTAAAACGTTTTTAAATACGATATTAAGCTATTTTGTGCTCTTTGATGTTTTTGTGTGAAAAGTTTTATCGAAATGCTCAAAATTGTCTAAAACGGTTTCAAATGTGATTTTAAGCACTTTGATGTTTTTGTGTAACAGAGTTTCATCGAAATGCACAAAATGGTCTAAAACGTCTCCAAATGCGATTTGAAGATATTCTTAGCTCTTTGGTGTTTTTATGTTAACAAGTTTTATCGAAAATCACAAAATGGTCTAAAACGTCTCCAAATGCGATTTGAAGCTATTCTGTACACTTTGATGTTTTGTGTGAAAAGTTTTGTCGAAATGTTCAAAATGGTCTAAAACGTTTTTAAATACGATATTAAGCTATTTTGTGCTCTTTTATGTTTTTGTGTGAAAAGTTTTATCGAAATGCTCAAAATTGTCTAAAACGTCTCCAAATGCGATTTGAAGCTATTCTTAGCACTTTGGTGTTTTTATGTTAACAAGTTTTTTCAAAAATCACAAAATGGTTTAAACGTCTCCAAATGCGATTTGAAGCTATTCTGTACACTTTGATGTTTTTGTGTGAAAAGTTTTAACGAAATGCTCAAAATGGTTTAAAACGTTTTTAAATACCATATTAAGCTCTTTTGTGCACATTGATGTTTTCGTGTGAAAAGTTTTATTGAAATGCTCAAAATGGTCTAAAACGTTTTCTAATGCGATTTGAAGCTATTCTGTACACTTTGAAATTTTGTGTGAAAAAGTTTTCTCAAAATGCTCAAAATGGTCTAAAACGTTTTCAAATACCATAATAAGCTATTTTGTGCACTTTGCTGTTTTTGTGTGAAAAGTTTTATCGAAATGCTCAAAATAGTTTAAAACGTCTCCAAATGTGATTTTAAGCACTTTGATGTTTTTGTGTAACAAAGTTTCATCGAAATGCACAAAATGGTCTAAAACGTCTCCAAATGCGATTTGAAGATATTCTTAGCTCTTTGGTGTTTTTATGTTAACAAGTTTTTTCGACAATCACAAAATGGTCTAAAACGTCTCCAAATGCGATTTGAAGCTATTCTGTACACTTTGATGTTTTGTGTGAAAAGTTTTGTTGAAATGCTCAAAATGGTCTAAAACGTTTTTAAATACGATATTAAGCTATTTTGTGTTCTCTGATGTTTTTGTGTGAAAAGTTTTATCGAAATGCTCAAAATTGTCTAAAACGTCTCCAAATGCGATTTGAAGCTATTCTGTACACTTTGATGTTTAGTATGAAAAAGTTTTGTCGAAATGCTCAAAATGGTCTAAAACGTTTTCAAATACGATATTAAGCTATTTTGTGCTCTTTGATGTTTTTGTGTGAAAAGTTTTATCGAAATGCTCAAAATGGTCTAAAACGGTTTCTAATGTGATTTTAAGCACTTTGATGTTTTTGTGTAACCAAGTTTCATCGAAATGCACAAAATGGTCTAAAACGTCTCCAAATGCGATTTGAAGCTATTCTTAAAACTTTGGTATTTTTATGTTAACAAGTTTTTTCGAAAATCAGAAAATGGTCTAAAACGTCTCCAAATGCGATTTGAAGCTATTCTCAGCACTTTGGAGTTTTTATGTTAACAAGTTTGTTCGAAAATCAAAAAATGGTTTAAAACGTCTCCAAATGCGATTTGAAGCTATTCTGTACACTTTTATGTTTAGTATCAAAAAGTTTTGTCTAAATGCTCAAAATGGTCTAAAACGTTTTCAAATACCATATTAAGCTATTTTGTGCACTTTGCTGTTTTTGTGTGAAAAGTTTTATCGAAATGCTCAAAATGGTCTAAAACGTCTCCAAATGTGATTTTAAGCACTTTGATGTTTTTGTGTAACAAAGTTTCATCGAAATGCACAAAATGGTCTAAAACCTCTCCAAATGCGATTTAAAGATATTCTTAGCTCTTTGGTGTTTTTATGTTAACAAGTTTTTTCGAAAATCACAAAATGGTCTAAAACGTCTCCAAATGCGATTTGAAGCTATTCTGTGCTCTTTGATGTTTTTGTATGAAAAGTTTTATCGAAATGCTCAAAATGGTCTAAAACGTCTCCAAATGCGATTTGAAGCTATTCTGTACACTTTGATGTTTTGTGTGAAAAGTTTTATCGAAATGCTCAAAATGGTCTAAAACGGTTTCTAATGTGATTTTAAGCACTTTGATGTTTTTGTGTAACAAAGTTTCATCGAAATGCACAAAATGGTCTAAAACGTCTCCAAATGCGATTTGAAGATATTCTTAGCTCTTTGGTGTTTTTATGTTAACAAGTTTTTTCGAAAATCACAAAATGGTCTAAAACGTCTCCAAATGCGATTTGAAGCTATTCTGTACACTTTGATGTTTTGTGTGAAAAGTTTTGTTGAAATGCTCAAAATGGTCTAAAACGTTTTTAAATACGATATTAAGCTATTTTGTGCTCTTTGATGTTTTTGTGTTAAAAGTTTTATCGAAATGCTCAAAATTGTCTAAAACGTCTCCAAATGCGATTTGAAGCTATTCTGTACACTTTGATGTTTTGTGTGAAAAGTTTTATCGAAATGCTCAAAATGGTCTAAAACGGTTTCTAATGTGATTTTAAGCACTTTGATGTTTTTGTGTAACCAAGTTTCATCGAAATGCACAAAATGGTCTAAAACGTCTCCAAATGCGATTTGAAGCTATTCTTAAAACTTTGGTATTTTTATGTTAACAAGTTTTTTCGAAAATCAGAAAATGGTCTAAAACGTCTCCAAATGCGATTTGAAGCTATTCTAAGCACTTTGGAGTTTTTATGTTAACAAGTTTGTTCGAAAATCAAAAAATGGTCTAAAACGTCTCCAAATGCGATTTGAAGCTATTCTGTACACTTTGATGTTTAGTATGAAAAAGTTTTGTCGAAATGCTCAAAATGGTCTAAAACGTTTTCAAATACCATATTAAGCTATTTTGTGCACTTTGCCGTTTTTGTGTGAAAAGTTTTATCGAAATGCTCAAAATGGTCTAAAACGTCTCCAAATGTGATTTTAAGCACTTTGATGTTTTTGTGTAATAAAGTTTCATCGAAATGCACAAAATGGTCAAAAACGTCTCCAAATGCGATTTGAAGCTATTCTAAGCACTTTGGTGTTTTTATGTTAACAAGTTTTTTTCGAAAATCACAAAATGGTCTAAAACGTCTCCAAATGCGATTTGAAGCTATTCTGTACACTTTGATGTTTTGTGTGAAAAAGTTTTGTCGAAATGCTCAAAATGGTCTAAAACGTTTTCAAATACCATATTAAGCTATTTTGTGCACTTTGCTGTTTTTGTGTGAAAAGTTTTATCGAAATGCTCAAAATGGTCTAAAACGGTTTCAAATGTGATTTTAAGCACTTTGATGTTTTTGTGTAACAGAGTTTCATCGAAATGCACAAAATGGTCTAAAACGTCTCCAAATGCGATTTGAAGATATTCTTAGCTCTTTGGTGTTTTTATGTTAACAAGTTTTATCGAAAATCACAAAATGGTCTAAAACGTCTCCAAATGCGATTTGAAGCTATTCTGTACACTTTGATGTTTTGTGTGAAAAGTTTTGTCGAAATGTTCAAAATGGTCTAAAACGTTTTTAAATACGATATTAAGCTATTTTGTGCTCTTTTATGTTTTTTTGTGAAAAGTTTTATCGAAATGCTCAAAATTGTCTAAAACGTCTCCAAATGCGATTTGAAGCTATTCTGTACACTTTGATGTTTTGTGTGAAAAGTTTTATCGAAATGCTCAAAATGGTCTAAAACGGTTTCTAATGTGATTTTAAGAACTTTGATGTTTTTGTGTAACCAAGTTTCATCGAAATGCACAAAATGGTCTAAAACGTCTCCAAATGCGATTTGAAGCTATTCTTAGCACTTTGGTGTTTTTATGTTAACAAGTTTTTTCGAAAATTACAAAATGGTCTAAAACGTCTCCAAATGCGATTTGAAGCTATTCTTAGCACTTTGGTGTTTTTATGTCAACAAGTTTTTTCGAAAATCACAAAATGGTCTAAAACGTCTCCAAATGCGATTTGAAGCTATTCTGTACACATTGATGTTTTTATGTTAACAAGTTTTTTCAAAAATCACAAAATGGTTTAAACGTCTCCAAATGCGATTTGAAGCTATTCTGTACACTTTGATGTTTTTGTGTGAAAAGTTTTAACGAAATGCTCAAAATGGTTTAAAACGTTTTTAAATACCATATTAAGCTCTTTTGTGCACATTGATGTTTTTGTGTGAAAAGTTTTATTGAAATGCTCAAAATGGTCTAAAACGTTTTCTAATGCGATTTGAAGCTATTCTGTACACTTTGAAATTTTGTGTGAAAAAGTTTTCTCAAAATGCTCAAAATGGTCTAAAACGTTTTCAAATACCATAATAAGCTATTTTGTGCACTTTGCTGTTTTTGTGTGAAAGTTTTATCGAAATGCTCAAAATTGTCTAAAACGTCTCCAAATGCGATTTGAAGCTATTCTGTACACATTGATGTTTTCGTGTGAAAAGTTTTATCGAAATGCTCAAAATGGTCTAAAACGGTTTCTAATGTGATTTTAAGCACTTTGATGTTTTTGTGTAACCAAGTTTCATCGAAATGCACAAAATGGTCTAAAACGTCTCCAAATGCGATTTGAAGCTATTCTTAGCACTTTGGTGTTTTTATGTTAACAAGTTTTTTCGAAAATTACAAAATGGTCTAAAACGTCTCCAAATGCGATTTGAAGCTATTCTTAGCACTTTGGTGTTTTTATGTTAACAAGTTTTTTCAAAAATCACAAAATGGTTTAAACGTCTCCAAATGCGATTTGAAGCTATTCTGTAAACTTTAATGTTTTTGTGTGAAAAGTTTTAACGAAATGCTCAAAATGGTTTAAAACGTTTTTAAATACCATATTAAGCTCTTTTGTGCACATTGATGTTTTCGTGTGAAAAGTTTTATTGAAATGCTCAAAATGGTCTAAAACGTTTTCTAATGCGATTTGAAGCTATTCTGTACACTATGAAATTTTGTGTGAAAAAGTTTTCTCAAAATGCTCAAAATGGTCTAAAACGTTTTCAAATACCATAATAAGCTATTTTGTGCACTTTGCTGTTTTTGTGTCAAAAGTTTTATCGAAATGCTCAAAATAGTTTAAAACGTCTCCAAATGTGATTTTAAGCACTTTGATGTTTTTGTGTAACAAAGTTTCATCGAAATGCACAAAATGGTCTAAAACGTCTCCAAATGCGATTTGAAGATATTCTTAGCTCTTTGGTGTTTTTATGTTAACAAGTTTTTTCGAAAATCACAAAATGGTCTAAAACGTCTCCAAATGCGATTTGAAGCTATTCTGTACACTTTGATGTTTTGTGTGAAAAGTTTTGTTGAAATGCTCAAAATGGTCTAAAACGTTTTTAAATACGATATTAAGCTATTTTGTGCTCTTTGATGTTTTTGTGTGAAAAGTTTTAGCGAAATGCTAAAAATGGTCTAAAACGGTTTCTAATGTGATTTTAAGCACTTTGATGTTTTTGTGTAACCAAGTTTCATCGAAATGCACAAAATGGTCTAAAACGTCTCCAAATGCGATTTGAAGCTATTCTAAGCACTTTGGTGTTTTTATGTTAACAAGTTTTTTCGAAAATCACAAAATGGTCTGAAACGTCTCCAAATGCGATTTGAAGCTATTCTGTACACTGCGATGTTTTGTGTGAAAAAGTTTTGTCGAAATGTTCAAAATGGTCTAAAACGTTTTTAAATACGATATTAAGCTATTTTGTGCTCTTTGATGTTTTTGTGTGAAAAGTTTTATCGAAATGCTCAAAATGGTCTAAAACGTTTTCAAATACCATATTAAGCTATTTTGTGCACTTTGCTGTTTTTGTGTGAAAAGTTTTATCGAAATGCTCAAAATGGTTTAAAACGGTTTCAAATGTGATTTTAAGCACTTTGATGTTTTTGTGTAACAGAGTTTCATCGAAATGCACAAAATGGTCTAAAACGTCTCCAAATGCGATTTGAAGATATTCTTAGCTCTTTGGTGTTTTTATGGTAACAAGTTTTTTCGAAAATCACAAAATGGTCTAAAACGTCTCCAAATGCGATTTGAAGCTATTCTGTACACTTGGATGTTTTGTGTGAAAAGTTTTATCGAAATGCTCAAAATGGTCTAAAACGGTTTCTAATGTGATTTTAAGCACTTAGATGTTTTTCTGTAACCAAGTTTCATCGAAATGCACAAAATGGTCTAAAACGTCTCCAAATGAGATTTTAAGCTATTCTAAGCACTTTGGTGTTTTTATGTTAACAAGTTTTTTCGAAAATCACAAAATGGTCTAAAACGTCTCCAAATGCGATTTGAAGCTATTCTGTACACTTTGATGTTTTGTGTGAAAAAGTTTTGTCGAAATGTTCAAAATTGTCTAAAACGTCTCCAAATGCGATTTGAAGCTATTCTGTACACTTTGATGTTTTGTGTGAAAAGTTTTATTGAAATGCTCAAAATGGTCTAAAACGGTTTCTAATGTGATTTTAAGCACTTTGATGTTTTTGTGTAACCAAGTTTCATCGAAATGCACAAAATGGTCTAAAACATCTCCAAATGCGATTTGAAGCTATTCTTAAAACTTTGGTATTTTTATGTTAACAAGTTTTTTCGAAAATCATAAAATGGTCTAAAACGTCTCCAAATGCGATTTGAAGCTATTCTAAGCGCTTTGGAGTTTTTATGTTAACAAGTTTGTTCGAAAATCAAAAAATGGTTTAAAACGTCTCCAAATGCGATTTGAAGCTATTCTGTACACTTTTATGTTTAGTATCAAAAAGTTTTGTCTAAATGCTCAAAATGGTCTAAAACGTTTTCAAATACCATATTAAGCTATTTTGTGCACTTTGCTGTTTTTGTGTGAAAAGTTTTATCGAAATGCTCAAAATGGTCTAAAACGTCTCCAAATGTGATTTTAAGCACTTTGATGTTTTTGTGTAACAAAGTTTCATCGAAATGCACAAAATGGTCTAAAACGTCTCCAAATGCGATTTGAAGATATTCTTAGCTCTTTGGTGTTTTTATGTTAACAAGTTTTTTCGAAAATCACAAAATGGTCTAAAACGTCTCCAAATGCGATTTGAAGCTATTCTGTGCTCTTTGATGTTTTTGTGTGAAAAGTTTTATCGAAATGCTCAAAATGGTCTAAAACGTCTCCAAATGCGATTTGAAGCTATTCTGTACACTTTGATGTTTTGTGTGAAAAGTTTTATCGAAATGCTCAAAATGGTCTAAAACGGTTTCTAATGTGATTTTAAGCACTTTGATGTTTTTGTGTAACAAAGTTTCATCGAAATGCACAAAATGGTCTAAAACGTCTCCAAATGCGATTTGAAGATATTCTTAGCTCTTTGGTGTTTTTATGTTAACAAGTTTTTTCGAAAATCACAAAATGGTCTAAAACGTCTCCAAATGCGATTTGAAGCTATTCTGTACACTTTGATGTTTTGTGTGAAAAGTTTTGTTGAAATGCTCAAAATGGTCTAAAACGTTTTTAAATACGATATTAAGCTATTTTGTGCTCTTTGATGTTTTTGTGTGAAAAGTTTTATCGAAATGCTCAAAATTGTCTAAAACGTCTCCAAATGCGATTTGAAGCTATTCTGTACACTTTGATGTTTTGTGTGAAAAGTTTTATCGAAATGCTCAAAATGGTCTAAAACGTCTCCAAATGTGATTTTAAGCACTTTGATGTTTTTGTGTAACAAAGTTTCATCGAAATGCACAAAATGGTCTAAAACGTCTCCAAATGCGATTTGAAGCTATTCTAAGGACTTTGGTGTTTTTATGTTAACAAGTTTTTTCGAAAATCACAAAATGGTCTAAAACGTCTCCAAATGCGATTTGAAGCTATTCTGTACACTTTGATGTTTTGTGTGAAAAAGTTTTGTCGAAATGTTCAAAATGGTCTAAAACGTTTTTAAATACGATATTAAGCTATTTTGTGCTCTTTGATGTTTTTGTGTGAAAAGTTTTATCGAAATGCTCAAAATGGTCTAAAACGGTTTCTATTTTGATTTTAAGCACTTTGATGTTTTTGTGTAACCAAGTTTCATCGAAATGCACAAAATGGTCTAAAACGTCTCCAAATGCGATTTGAAGCTATTCTTAGAACTTTGGTATTTTTATGTTAACAAGTTTTTTCGAAAATCATAAAATGGTCTAAAACGTCTCCAAATGCGATTTGAAGCTATTCTAAGCACTTAGTAGTTTTTATGTTAACAAGTTTTTTCGAAAATCACAAAATGGTCTAAAACGTCTCCAAATGCGATTTGAAGCTATTCTGTACACTTTGATGTTTAGTATGAAAAAGTTTTGTAGAAATGCTCAAAATGGTCTAAAACGTTTTCAAATACCATATTAAGCTATTTTGTGCACTTTGCTGTTTTTGTGTGAAAAGTTTTATCGAAATGCTCAAAATGGTCTAAAACGGTTTCAAATGTGATTTTAAGCACTTTGATGTTTTTGTGTAACCAAGTTTCATCGAAATGCACAAAATGGTCTAAAACGTCTCCAAATGCGATTTGAAGCTATTCTAAGCACTTTGGTGTTTTTATGTTAACAAGTTTTTTCGAAAATCACAAAATGGTTTAAAACGTCTCCAAATGCGATTTGAAGCTATTCTTAGCACTTTGGTGTTTTTATGTTAACTAGTTTTTTCGAAAATTACAAAATGGTCTAAAACGTCTCCAAATGCGATTTGAAGCTATTCTTAGCACTTTGGTGTTTTTATGTCAACAAGTTTTTTCGAAAATCACAAAATGGTCTAAAACGTCTCCAAATGCGATTTGAAGCTATTCTTAGCACTTTGGTGTTTTTATGTTAACAAGTTTTTTCAAAAATCACAAAATGGTTTAAACGTCTCCAAATGCGATTTGAAGCTATTCTGTACACTTTGATGTTTTTGTGTGAAAAGTTTTAACGAAATGCTCAAAATGGTTTAAAACATTTTTAAATACCATATTAAGCTCTTTTGTGCACATTGATGTTTTCGTGTGAAAAGTTTTATTGAAATGCTCAAAATGGTCTAAAACGTTTTCTAATGCGATTTGAAGCTATTCTGTACACTTTGAAATTTTGTGTGAAAAAGTTTTCTCAAAATGCTCAAAATGGTCTAAAACGTTTTCAAATACCATAATAAGCTATTTTGTGCACTTTGCTGTTTTTGTGTGAAAAGTTTTATCGAAATGCTCAAAATAGTTTAAAACGTCTCCAAATGTGATTTTAAGCACTTTGATGTTTTTGTGTAACAAAGTTTCATCGAAATGCACAAAATGGTCTAAAACGTCTCCAAATGCGATTTGAAGATATTCTTAGCTCTTTGGTGTTTTTATGTTAACAAGTTTTTTCGACAATCACAAAATGGTCTAAAACGTCTCCAAATGCGATTTGAAGCTATTCTGTACACTTTGATGTTTTGTGTGAAAAGTTTTGTTGAAATGCTCAAAATGGTCTAAAACGTTTTTAAATACGATATTAAGCTATTTTGTGTTCTCTGATGTTTTTGTGTGAAAAGTTTTATCGAAATGCTCAAAATTGTCTAAAACGTCTCCAAATGCGATTTGAAGCTATTCTGTACACTTTGATGTTTAGTATGAAAAAGTTTTGTCGAAATGCTCAAAATGGTCTAAAACGTTTTCAAATACGATATTAAGCTATTTTGTGCTCTTTGATGTTTTTGTGTGAAAAGTTTTATCGAAATGCTCAAAATGGTCTAAAACGGTTTCTAATGTGATTTTAAGCACTTTGATGTTTTTGTGTAACCAAGTTTCATCGAAATGCACAAAATGGTCTAAAACGTCTCCAAATGCGATTTGAAGCTATTCTTAAAACTTTGGTATTTTTATGTTAACAAGTTTTTTCGAAAATCAGAAAATGGTCTAAAACGTCTCCAAATGCGATTTGAAGCTATTCTCAGCACTTTGGAGTTTTTATGTTAACAAGTTTGTTCGAAAATCAAAAAATGGTTTAAAACGTCTCCAAATGCGATTTGAAGCTTTTCTGTACACTTTTATGTTTAGTATCAAAAAGTTTTGTCTAAATGCTCAAAATGGTCTAAAACGTCTCCAAATGTGATTTTAAGCACTTTGATGTTTTTGTGTAACAAAGTTTCATCGAAATGCACAAAATGGTCTAAAACCTCTCCAAATGCGATTTAAAGATATTCTTAGCTCTTTGGTGTTTTTATGTTAACAAGTTTTTTCGAAAATCACAAAATGGTCTAAAACGTCTCCAAATGCGATTTGAAGCTATTCTGTGCTCTTTGATGTTTTTGTATGAAAAGTTTTATCGAAATGCTCAAAATGGTCTAAAACGTCTCCAAATGCGATTTGAAGCTATTCTGTACACTTTGATGTTTTGTGTGAAAAGTTTTATCGAAATGCTCAAAATGGTCTAAAACGGTTTCTAATGTGATTTTAAGCACTTTGATGTTTTTGTGTAACAAAGTTTCATCGAAATGCACAAAATGGTCTAAAACGTCTCCAAATGCGATTTGAAGATATTCTTAGCTCTTTGGTGTTTTTATGTTAACAAGTTTTTTCGAAAATCACAAAATGGTCTAAAACGTCTCCAAATGCGATTTGAAGCTATTCTGTACACTTTGATGTTTTGTGTGAAAAGTTTTGTTGAAATGCTCAAAATGGTCTAAAACGTTTTTAAATACGATATTAAGCTATTTTGTGCTCTTTGATGTTTTTGTGTTAAAAGTTTTATCGAAATGCTCAAAATTGTCTAAAACGTCTCCAAATGCGATTTGAAGCTATTCTGTACACTTTGATGTTTTGTGTGAAAAGTTTTATCGAAATGCTCAAAATGGTCTAAAACGGTTTCTAATGTGATTTTAAGCACTTTGATGTTTTTGTGTAACCAAGTTTCATCGAAATGCACAAAATGGTCTAAAACGTCTCCAAATGCGATTTGAAGCTATTCTTAAAACTTTGGTATTTTTATGTTAACAAGTTTTTTCGAAAATCAGAAAATGGTCTAAAACGTCTCCAAATGCGATTTGAAGCTATTCTAAGCACTTTGGAGTTTTTATGTTAACAAGTTTGTTCGAAAATCAAAAAATGGTCTAAAACGTCTCCAAATGCGATTTGAAGCTATTCTGTACACTTTGATGTTTAGTATGAAAAAGTTTTGTCGAAATGCTCAAAATGGTCTAAAACGTTTTCAAATACCATATTAAGCTATTTTGTGCACTTTGCCGTTTTTGTGTGAAAAGTTTTATCGAAATGCTCAAAATGGTCTAAAACGTCTCCAAATGTGATTTTAAGCACTTTGATGTTTTTGTGTAATAAAGTTTCATCGAAATGCACAAAATGGTCAAAAACGTCTCCAAATGCGATTTGAAGCTATTCTAAGCACTTTGGTGTTTTTATGTTAACAAGTTTTTTTCGAAAATCACAAAATGGTCTAAAACGTCTCCAAATGCGATTTGAAGCTATTCTGTACACTTTGATGTTTTGTGTGAAAAAGTTTTGTCGAAATGCTCAAAATGGTCTAAAACGTTTTCAAATACCATATTAAGCTATTTTGTGCACTTTGCTGTTTTTGTGTGAAAAGTTTTATCGAAATGCTCAAAATGGTCTAAAACGGTTTCAAATGTGATTTTAAGCACTTTGATGTTTTTGTGTAACAGAGTTTCATCGAAATGCACAAAATGGTCTAAAACGTCTCCAAATGCGATTTGAAGATATTCTTAGCTCTTTGGTGTTTTTATGTTAACAAGTTTTATCGAAAATCACAAAATGGTCTAAAACGTCTCCAAATGCGATTTGAAGCTATTCTGTACACTTTGATGTTTTGTGTGAAAAGTTTTGTCGAAATGTTCAAAATGGTCTAAAACGTTTTTAAATACGATATTAAGCTATTTTGTGCTCTTTTATGTTTTTTTGTGAAAAGTTTTATCGAAATGCTCAAAATTGTCTAAAACGTCTCCAAATGCGATTTGAAGCTATTCTGTACACTTTGATGTTTTGTGTGAAAAGTTTTATCGAAATGCTCAAAATGGTCTAAAACGGTTTCTAATGTGATTTTAAGAACTTTGATGTTTTTGTGTAACCAAGTTTCATCGAAATGCACAAAATGGTCTAAAACGTCTCCAAATGCGATTTGAAGCTATTCTTAGCACTTTGGTGTTTTTATGTTAACAAGTTTTTTCGAAAATTACAAAATGGTCTAAAACGTCTCCAAATGCGATTTGAAGCTATTCTTAGCACTTTGGTGTTTTTATGTCAACAAGTTTTTTCGAAAATCACAAAATGGTCTAAAACGTCTCCAAATGCGATTTGAAGCTATTCTGTACACATTGATGTTTTTATGTTAACAAGTTTTTTCAAAAATCACAAAATGGTTTAAACGTCTCCAAATGCGATTTGAAGCTATTCTGTACACTTTGATGTTTTTGTGTGAAAAGTTTTAACGAAATGCTCAAAATGGTTTAAAACGTTTTTAAATACCATATTAAGCTCTTTTGTGCACATTGATGTTTTTGTGTGAAAAGTTTTATTGAAATGCTCAAAATGGTCTAAAACGTTTTCTAATGCGATTTGAAGCTATTCTGTACACTTTGAAATTTTGTGTGAAAAAGTTTTCTCAAAATGCTCAAAATGGTCTAAAACGTTTTCAAATACCATAATAAGCTATTTTGTGCACTTTGCTGTTTTTGTGTGAAAGTTTTATCGAAATGCTCAAAATTGTCTAAAACGTCTCCAAATGCGATTTGAAGCTATTCTGTACACATTGATGTTTTCGTGTGAAAAGTTTTATCGAAATGCTCAAAATGGTCTAAAACGGTTTCTAATGTGATTTTAAGCACTTTGATGTTTTTGTGTAACCAAGTTTCATCGAAATGCACAAAATGGTCTAAAACGTCTCCAAATGCGATTTGAAGCTATTCTTAGCACTTTGGTGTTTTTATGTTAACAAGTTTTTTCGAAAATTACAAAATGGTCTAAAACGTCTCCAAATGCGATTTGAAGCTATTCTTAGCACTTTGGTGTTTTTATGTTAACAAGTTTTTTCAAAAATCACAAAATGGTTTAAACGTCTCCAAATGCGATTTGAAGCTATTCTGTAAACTTTAATGTTTTTGTGTGAAAAGTTTTAACGAAATGCTCAAAATGGTTTAAAACGTTTTTAAATACCATATTAAGCTCTTTTGTGCACATTGATGTTTTCGTGTGAAAAGTTTTATTGAAATGCTCAAAATGGTCTAAAACGTTTTCTAATGCGATTTGAAGCTATTCTGTACACTATGAAATTTTGTGTGAAAAAGTTTTCTCAAAATGCTCAAAATGGTCTAAAACGTTTTCAAATACCATAATAAGCTATTTTGTGCACTTTGCTGTTTTTGTGTCAAAAGTTTTATCGAAATGCTCAAAATAGTTTAAAACGTCTCCAAATGTGATTTTAAGCACTTTGATGTTTTTGTGTAACAAAGTTTCATCGAAATGCACAAAATGGTCTAAAACGTCTCCAAATGCGATTTGAAGATATTCTTAGCTCTTTGGTGTTTTTATGTTAACAAGTTTTTTCGAAAATCACAAAATGGTCTAAAACGTCTCCAAATGCGATTTGAAGCTATTCTGTACACTTTGATGTTTTGTGTGAAAAGTTTTGTTGAAATGCTCAAAATGGTCTAAAACGTTTTTAAATACGATATTAAGCTATTTTGTGCTCTTTGATGTTTTTGTGTGAAAAGTTTTAGCGAAATGCTAAAAATGGTCTAAAACGGTTTCTAATGTGATTTTAAGCACTTTGATGTTTTTGTGTAACCAAGTTTCATCGAAATGCACAAAATGGTCTAAAACGTCTCCAAATGCGATTTGAAGCTATTCTAAGCACTTTGGTGTTTTTATGTTAACAAGTTTTTTCGAAAATCACAAAATGGTCTGAAACGTCTCCAAATGCGATTTGAAGCTATTCTGTACACTGCGATGTTTTGTGTGAAAAAGTTTTGTCGAAATGTTCAAAATGGTCTAAAACGTTTTTAAATACGATATTAAGCTATTTTGTGCTCTTTGATGTTTTTGTGTGAAAAGTTTTATCGAAATGCTCAAAATGGTCTAAAACGTTTTCAAATACCATATTAAGCTATTTTGTGCACTTTGCTGTTTTTGTGTGAAAAGTTTTATCGAAATGCTCAAAATGGTTTAAAACGGTTTCAAATGTGATTTTAAGCACTTTGATGTTTTTGTGTAACAGAGTTTCATCGAAATGCACAAAATGGTCTAAAACGTCTCCAAATGCGATTTGAAGATATTCTTAGCTCTTTGGTGTTTTTATGGTAACAAGTTTTTTCGAAAATCACAAAATGGTCTAAAACGTCTCCAAATGCGATTTGAAGCTATTCTGTACACTTGGATGTTTTGTGTGAAAAGTTTTATCGAAATGCTCAAAATGGTCTAAAACGGTTTCTAATGTGATTTTAAGCACTTAGATGTTTTTCTGTAACCAAGTTTCATCGAAATGCACAAAATGGTCTAAAACGTCTCCAAATGAGATTTTAAGCTATTCTAAGCACTTTGGTGTTTTTATGTTAACAAGTTTTTTCGAAAATCACAAAATGGTCTAAAACGTCTCCAAATGCGATTTGAAGCTATTCTGTACACTTTGATGTTTTGTGTGAAAAAGTTTTGTCGAAATGTTCAAAATTGTCTAAAACGTCTCCAAATGCGATTTGAAGCTATTCTGTACACTTTGATGTTTTGTGTGAAAAGTTTTATTGAAATGCTCAAAATGGTCTAAAACGGTTTCTAATGTGATTTTAAGCACTTTGATGTTTTTGTGTAACCAAGTTTCATCGAAATGCACAAAATGGTCTAAAACATCTCCAAATGCGATTTGAAGCTATTCTTAAAACTTTGGTATTTTTATGTTAACAAGTTTTTTCGAAAATCATAAAATGGTCTAAAACGTCTCCAAATGCGATTTGAAGCTATTCTAAGCGCTTTGGAGTTTTTATGTTAACAAGTTTGTTCGAAAATCAAAAAATGGTTTAAAACGTCTCCAAATGCGATTTGAAGCTATTCTGTACACTTTTATGTTTAGTATCAAAAAGTTTTGTCTAAATGCTCAAAATGGTCTAAAACGTTTTCAAATACCATATTAAGCTATTTTGTGCACTTTGCTGTTTTTGTGTGAAAAGTTTTATCGAAATGCTCAAAATGGTCTAAAACGTCTCCAAATGTGATTTTAAGCACTTTGATGTTTTTGTGTAACAAAGTTTCATCGAAATGCACAAAATGGTCTAAAACGTCTCCAAATGCGATTTGAAGATATTCTTAGCTCTTTGGTGTTTTTATGTTAACAAGTTTTTTCGAAAATCACAAAATGGTCTAAAACGTCTCCAAATGCGATTTGAAGCTATTCTGTGCTCTTTGATGTTTTTGTGTGAAAAGTTTTATCGAAATGCTCAAAATGGTCTAAAACGTCTCCAAATGCGATTTGAAGCTATTCTGTACACTTTGATGTTTTGTGTGAAAAGTTTTATCGAAATGCTCAAAATGGTCTAAAACGGTTTCTAATGTGATTTTAAGCACTTTGATGTTTTTGTGTAACAAAGTTTCATCGAAATGCACAAAATGGTCTAAAACGTCTCCAAATGCGATTTGAAGATATTCTTAGCTCTTTGGTGTTTTTATGTTAACAAGTTTTTTCGAAAATCACAAAATGGTCTAAAACGTCTCCAAATGCGATTTGAAGCTATTCTGTACACTTTGATGTTTTGTGTGAAAAGTTTTGTTGAAATGCTCAAAATGGTCTAAAACGTTTTTAAATACGATATTAAGCTATTTTGTGCTCTTTGATGTTTTTGTGTGAAAAGTTTTATCGAAATGCTCAAAATTGTCTAAAACGTCTCCAAATGCGATTTGAAGCTATTCTGTACACTTTGATGTTTTGTGTGAAAAGTTTTATCGAAATGCTCAAAATGGTCTAAAACGTCTCCAAATGTGATTTTAAGCACTTTGATGTTTTTGTGTAACAAAGTTTCATCGAAATGCACAAAATGGTCTAAAACGTCTCCAAATGCGATTTGAAGCTATTCTAAGGACTTTGGTGTTTTTATGTTAACAAGTTTTTTCGAAAATCACAAAATGGTCTAAAACGTCTCCAAATGCGATTTGAAGCTATTCTGTACACTTTGATGTTTTGTGTGAAAAAGTTTTGTCGAAATGTTCAAAATGGTCTAAAACGTTTTTAAATACGATATTAAGCTATTTTGTGCTCTTTGATGTTTTTGTGTGAAAAGTTTTATCGAAATGCTCAAAATGGTCTAAAACGGTTTCTATTTTGATTTTAAGCACTTTGATGTTTTTGTGTAACCAAGTTTCATCGAAATGCACAAAATGGTCTAAAACGTCTCCAAATGCGATTTGAAGCTATTCTTAGAACTTTGGTATTTTTATGTTAACAAGTTTTTTCGAAAATCATAAAATGGTCTAAAACGTCTCCAAATGCGATTTGAAGCTATTCTAAGCACTTAGTAGTTTTTATGTTAACAAGTTTTTTCGAAAATCACAAAATGGTCTAAAACGTCTCCAAATGCGATTTGAAGCTATTCTGTACACTTTGATGTTTAGTATGAAAAAGTTTTGTCGAAATGCTCAAAATGGTCTAAAACGTTTTCAAATACCATATTAATAATAATAATATAATAATACCACATTTATATAGCGCCCTTTTCATGAGTAATCATGCTCAAAGGCGCTTTACAAGCATTATTACCCCAGTATTTTTTTTGGGATCAAACACGTATGGAAACATACTCCCATAATGCAGCCGGTAACCAGCGCAAAGTTGTGTGTAGATCTAACTGGGTACCCATTTATACACCTGGGTGGAGAGAGGCAACGTAAGTAAAGTATCTTGCCTACGGATACAAGCAATGCGGCGAGAGTTGGATTCGAACCTAGGTCTGACGATCGGTAGTCCAACGTCCAACACACTGCGCCACACGCCCTTATTAAGCTATTTTGTGCACTTTGCTGTTTTTGTGTGAAAAGTTTTATCGAAATGCTCAAAATGGTCTAAAACGGTTTCAAATGTGATTTTAAGCACTTTGATGTTTTTGTGTAACCAAGTTTCATCGAAATGCACAAAATGGTCTAAAACGTCTCCAAATGCGATTTGAAGCTATTCTAAGCACTTTGGTGTTTTTATGTTAACAAGTTTTTTCGAAAATCACAAAATGGTTTAAAACGTCTCCAAATGCGATTTGAAGCTATTCTTAGCACTTTGGTGTTTTTATGTTAACTAGTTTTTTCGAAAATTACAAAATGGTCTAAAACGTCTCCAAATGCTATTTGAAGCTATTCTTAGCACTTTGGTGTTTTTATGTCAACAAGTTTTTTCGAAAATCACAAAATGGTCTAAAACGTCTCCAAATGCGATTTGAAGCTATTCTTAGCACTTTGGTGTTTTTATGTTAACAAGTTTTTTCAAAAATCACAAAATGGTTTAAACGTCTCCAAATGCGATTTGAAGCTATTCTGTACACTTTGATGTTTTTGTGTGAAAAGTTTTAACGAAATGCTCAAAATGGTTTAAAACATTTTTAAATACCATATTAAGCTCTTTTGTGCACATTGATGTTTTCGTGTGAAAAGTTTTATTGAAATGCTCAAAATGGTCTAAAACGTTTTCTAATGCGATTTGAAGCTATTCTGTACACTTTGAAATTTTGTGTGAAAAAGTTTTCTCAAAATGCTCAAAATGGTCTAAAACGTTTTCAAATACCATAATAAGCTATTTTGTGCACTTTGCTGTTTTTGTGTGAAAAGTTTTATCGAAATGCTCAAAATAGTTTAAAACGTCTCCAAATGTGATTTTAAGCACTTTGATGTTTTTGTGTAACAAAGTTTCATCGAAATGCACAAAATGGTCTAAAACGTCTCCAAATGCGATTTGAAGATATTCTTAGCTCTTTGGTGTTTTTATGTTAACAAGTTTTTTCGACAATCACAAAATGGTCTAAAACGTCTCCAAATGCGATTTGAAGCTATTCTGTACACTTTGATGTTTTGTGTGAAAAGTTTTGTTGAAATGCTCAAAATGGTCTAAAACGTTTTTAAATACGATATTAAGCTATTTTGTGTTCTCTGATGTTTTTGTGTGAAAAGTTTTATCGAAATGCTCAAAATTGTCTAAAACGTCTCCAAATGCGATTTGAAGCTATTCTGTACACTTTGATGTTTAGTATGAAAAAGTTTTGTCGAAATGCTCAAAATGGTCTAAAACGTTTTCAAATACGATATTAAGCTATTTTGTGCTCTTTGATGTTTTTGTGTGAAAAGTTTTATCGAAATGCTCAAAATGGTCTAAAACGGTTTCTAATGTGATTTTAAGCACTTTGATGTTTTTGTGTAACCAAGTTTCATCGAAATGCACAAAATGGTCTAAAACGTCTCCAAATGCGATTTGAAGCTATTCTTAAAACTTTGGTATTTTTATGTTAACAAGTTTTTTCGAAAATCAGAAAATGGTCTAAAACGTCTCCAAATGCGATTTGAAGCTATTCTCAGCACTTTGGAGTTTTTATGTTAACAAGTTTGTTCGAAAATCAAAAAATGGTTTAAAACGTCTCCAAATGCGATTTGAAGCTTTTCTGTACACTTTTATGTTTAGTATCAAAAAGTTTTGTCTAAATGCTCAAAATGGTCTAAAACGTCTCCAAATGTGATTTTAAGCACTTTGATGTTTTTGTGTAACAAAGTTTCATCGAAATGCACAAAATGGTCTAAAACGTCTCCAAATGCGATTTGAAGATATTCTTAGCTCTTTGGTGTTTTTATGTTAACAAGTTTTTTCGAAAATCACAAAATGGTCTAAAACGTCTCCAAATGCGATTTGAAGCTATTCTGTGCTCTTTGATGTTTTTGTGTGAAAAGTTTTATCGAAATGCTCAAAATGGTCTAAAACGTCTCCAAATGCGATTTGAAGCTATTCTGTACACTTTGATGTTTTGTGTGAAAAGTTTTATCGAAATGCTCAAAATGGTCTAAAACGGTTTCTAATGTGATTTTAAGCACTTTGATGTTTTTGTGTAACAAAGTTTCATCGAAATGCACAAAATGGTCTAAAACGTCTCCAAATGCGATTTGAAGATATTCTTAGCTCTTTGGTGTTTTTATGTTAACAAGTTTTTTCGAAAATCACAAAATGGTCTAAAACGTCTCCAAATGCGATTTGAAGCTATTCTGTACACTTTGATGTTTTGTGTGAAAAGTTTTGTTGAAATGCTCAAAATGGTCTAAAACGTTTTTAAATACGATATTAAGCTATTTTGTGCTCTTTGATGTTTTTGTGTTAAAAGTTTTATCGAAATGCTCAAAATTGTCTAAAACGTCTCCAAATGCGATTTGAAGCTATTCTGTACACTTTGATGTTTTGTGTGAAAAGTTTTATCGAAATGCTCAAAATGGTCTAAAACGGTTTCTAATGTGATTTTAAGCACTTTGATGTTTTTGTGTAACCAAGTTTCATCGAAATGCACAAAATGGTCTAAAACGTCTCCAAATGCGATTTGAAGCTATTCTTAAAACTTTGGTATTTTTATGTTAACAAGTTTTTTCGAAAATCAGAAAATGGTCTAAAACGTCTCCAAATGCGATTTGAAGCTATTCTAAGCACTTTGGAGTTTTTATGTTAACAAGTTTGTTCGAAAATCAAAAAATGGTCTAAAACGTCTCCAAATGCGATTTGAAGCTATTCTGTACACTTTGATGTTTAGTATGAAAAAGTTTTGTCGAAATGCTCAAAATGGTCTAAAACGTTTTCAAATACCATATTAAGCTATTTTGTGCACTTTGCCGTTTTTGTGTGAAAAGTTTTATCGAAATGCTCAAAATGGTCTAAAACGTCTCCAAATGTGATTTTAAGCACTTTGATGTTTTTGTGTAATAAAGTTTCATCGAAATGCACAAAATGGTCTAAAACGTCTCCAAATGCGATTTGAAGCTATTCTAAGCACTTTGGTGTTTTTATGTTAACAAGTTTTTTTCGAAAATCACAAAATGGTCTAAAACGTCTCCAAATGCGATTTGAAGCTATTCTGTACACTTTGATGTTTTGTGTGAAAAAGTTTTGTCGAAATGCTCAAAATGGTCTAAAACGTTTTCAAATACCATATTAAGCTATTTTGTGCACTTTGCTGTTTTTGTGTGAAAAGTTTTATCGAAATGCTCAAAATGGTCTAAAACGGTTTCAAATGTGATTTTAAGCACTTTGATGTTTTTGTGTAACAGAGTTTCATCGAAATGCACAAAATGGTCTAAAACGTCTCCAAATGCGATTTGAAGATATTCTTAGCTCTTTGGTGTTTTTATGTTAACAAGTTTTATCGAAAATCACAAAATGGTCTAAAACGTCTCCAAATGCGATTTGAAGCTATTCTGTACACTTTGATGTTTTGTGTGAAAAGTTTTGTCGAAATGTTCAAAATGGTCTAAAACGTTTTTAAATACGATATTAAGCTATTTTGTGCTCTTTTATGTTTTTGTGTGAAAAGTTTTATCGAAATGCTCAAAATTGTCTAAAACGTCTCCAAATGCGATTTGAAGCTATTCTGTACACTTTGATGTTTTGTGTGAAAAGTTTTATCGAAATGCTCAAAATGGTCTAAAACGGTTTCTAATGTGATTTTAAGAACTTTGATGTTTTTGTGTAACCAAGTTTCATCGAAATGCACAAAATGGTCTAAAACGTCTCCTAATGCGATTTGAAGCTATTCTTAGCACTTTGGTGTTTTTATGTTAACAAGTTTTTTCGAAAATTACAAAATGGTCTAAAACGTCTCCAAATGCGATTTGAAGCTATTCTTAGCACTTTGGTGTTTTTATGTCAACAAGTTTTTTCGAAAATCACAAAATGGTCTAAAACGTCTCCAAATGCGATTTGAAGCTATTCTGTACACATTGATGTTTTTATGTTAACAAGTTTTTTCAAAAATCACAAAATGGTTTAAACGTCTCCAAATGCGATTTGAAGCTATTCTGTACACTTTGATGTTTTTGTGTGAAAAGTTTTAACGAAATGCTCAAAATGGTTTAAAACGTTTTTAAATACCATATTAAGCTCTTTTGTGCACATTGATGTTTTTGTGTGAAAAGTTTTATTGAAATGCTCAAAATGGTCTAAAACGTTTTCTAATGCGATTTTAAGCACTTTGATGTTTTTGTGTAACAAAGTTTCATCGAAATGCACAAAATGGTCTAAAACGTCTCCAAATGCGATTTGAAGATATTCTTAGCTCTTTGGTGTTTTTATGTTAACAAGTTTTTTCGAAAATCACAAAATGGTCTAAAACGTCTCCAAATGCGATTTGAAGCTATTCTGTACACTTTGATGTTTTGTGTGAAAAGTTTTGTTGAAATGCTCAAAATGGTCTAAAACGTTTTTAAATACGATATTAAGCTATTTTGTGCTCTTTGATGTTTTTGTGTGAAAAGTTTTATCGAAATGCTCAAAATTGTCTAAAACGTCTCCAAATGCGATTTGAAGCTATTCTGTACACTTTGATGTTTTGTGTGAAAAGTTTTATCGAAATGCTCAAAATGGTCTAAAACGTCTCCAAATGTGATTTTAAGCACTTTGATGTTTTTGTGTAACAAAGTTTCATCGAAATGCACAAAATGGTCTAAAACGTCTCCAAATGCGATTTGAAGCTATTCTAAGGACTTTGGTGTTTTTATGTTAACAAGTTTTTTCGAAAATCACAAAATGGTCTAAAACGTCTCCAAATGCGATTTGAAGCTATTCTGTACACTTTGATGTTTTGTGTGAAAAAGTTTTGTCGAAATGTTCAAAATGGTCTAAAACGTTTTTAAATACGATATTAAGCTATTTTGTGCTCTTTGATGTTTTTGTGTGAAAAGTTTTATCGAAATGCTCAAAATGGTCTAAAACGGTTTCTATTTTGATTTTAAGCACTTTGATGTTTTTGTGTAACCAAGTTTCATCGAAATGCACAAAATGGTCTAAAACGTCTCCAAATGCGATTTGAAGCTATTCTTAGAACTTTGGTATTTTTATGTTAACAAGTTTTTTCGAAAATCATAAAATGGTCTAAAACGTCTCCAAATGCGATTTGAAGCTATTCTAAGCACTTAGTAGTTTTTATGTTAACAAGTTTTTTCGAAAATCACAAAATGGTCTAAAACGTCTCCAAATGCGATTTGAAGCTATTCTGTACACTTTGATGTTTAGTATGAAAAAGTTTTGTCGAAATGCTCAAAATGGTCTAAAACGTTTTCAAATACCATATTAAGCTATTTTGTGCACTTTGCTGTTTTTGTGTGAAAAGTTTTATCGAAATGCTCAAAATGGTCTAAAACGGTTTCAAATGTGATTTTAAGCACTTTGATGTTTTTGTGTAACCAAGTTTCATCGAAATGCACAAAATGGTCTAAAACGTCTCCAAATGCGATTTGAAGCTATTCTAAGCACTTTGGTGTTTTTATGTTAACAAGTTTTTTCGAAAATCACAAAATGGTTTAAAACGTCTCCAAATGCGATTTGAAGCTATTCTTAGCACTTTGGTGTTTTTATGTTAACTAGTTTTTTCGAAAATTACAAAATGGTCTAAAACGTCTCCAAATGCGATTTGAAGCTATTCTTAGCACTTTGGTGTTTTTATGTCAACAAGTTTTTTCGAAAATCACAAAATGGTCTAAAACGTCTCCAAATGCGATTTGAAGCTATTCTTAGCACTTTGGTGTTTTTATGTTAACAAGTTTTTTCAAAAATCACAAAATGGTTTAAACGTCTCCAAATGCGATTTGAAGCTATTCTGTACACTTTGATGTTTTTGTGTGAAAAGTTTTAACGAAATGCTCAAAATGGTTTAAAACATTTTTAAATACCATATTAAGCTCTTTTGTGCACATTGATGTTTTCGTGTGAAAAGTTTTATTGAAATGCTCAAAATGGTCTAAAACGTTTTCTAATGCGATTTGAAGCTATTCTGTACACTATGAAATTTTGTGTGAAAAAGTTTTCTCAAAATGCTCAAAATGGTCTAAAACGTTTTCAAATACCATAATAAGCTATTTTGTGCACTTTGCTGTTTTTGTGTCAAAAGTTTTATCGAAATGCTCAAAATAGTTTAAAACGTCTCCAAATGTGATTTTAAGCACTTTGATGTTTTTGTGTAACAAAGTTTCATCGAAATGCACAAAATGGTCTAAAACGTCTCCAAATGCGATTTGAAGATATTCTTAGCTCTTTGGTGTTTTTATGTTAACAAGTTTTTTCGAAAATCACAAAATGGTCTAAAACGTCTCCAAATGCGATTTGAAGCTATTCTGTACACTTTGATGTTTTGTGTGAAAAGTTTTGTTGAAATGCTCAAAATGGTCTAAAACGTTTTTAAATACGATATTAAGCTATTTTGTGCTCTTTGATGTTTTTGTGTGAAAAGTTTTAGCGAAATGCTAAAAATGGTCTAAAACGGTTTCTAATGTGATTTTAAGCACTTTGATGTTTTTGTGTAACCAAGTTTCATCGAAATGCACAAAATGGTCTAAAACGTCTCCAAATGCGATTTGAAGCTATTCTAAGCACTTTGGTGTTATTATGTTAACAAGTTTTTTCGAAAATCACAAAATGGTCTGAAACGTCTCCAAATGCGATTTGAAGCTATTCTGTACACTGCGATGTTTTGTGTGAAAAAGTTTTGTCGAAATGTTCAAAATGGTCTAAAACGTTTTTAAATACGATATTAAGCTATTTTGTGCTCTTTGATGTTTTTGTGTGAAAAGTTTTATCGAAATGCTCAAAATGGTCTAAAACGTTTTCAAATACCATATTAAGCTATTTTGTGCACTTTGCTGTTTTTGTGTGAAAAGTTTTATCGAAATGCTCAAAATGGTCTAAAACGGTTTCTAATGTGATTTTAAGCACTTTGATGTTTTTGTGTAACAGAGTTTCATCGAAATGCACAAAATGGTCTAAAACGTCTCCAAATGCGATTTGAAGATATTCTTAGCTCTTTGGTGTTTTTATGTTAACAAGTTTTTTCGAAAATCACAAAATGGTCTAAAACGTCTCCAAATGCGATTTGAAGCTATTCTGTACACTTTGATGTTTTGTGTGAAAAGTTTTGTTGAAATGCTCAAAATGGTCTAAAACGTTTTTAAATACGATATTAAGCTATTTTGTGCTCTTTGATGTTTTTGTGTTAAAAGTTTTATCGAAATGCTCAAAATTGTCTAAAACGTCTCCAAATGCGATTTGAAGCTATTCTGTACACTTTGATGTTTTGTGTGAAAAGTTTTATCGAAATGCTCAAAATGGTCTAAAACGGTTTCTAATGTGATTTTAAGCACTTTGATGTTTTTGTGTAACCAAGTTTCATCGAAATGCACAAAATGGTCTAAAAAGTCTCCAAATGCGATTTGAAGCTATTCTTAAAACTTTGGTATTTTTATGTTAACAAGTTTTTTCGAAAATCAGAAAATGGTCTAAAACGTCTCCAAATGCGATTTGAAGCTATTCTAAGCACTTTGGAGTTTTTATGTTAACAAGTTTGTTCGAAAATCAAAAAATGGTCTAAAACGTCTCCAAATGCGATTTGAAGCTATTCTGTACACTTTGATGTTTAGTATGAAAAAGTTTTGTCGAAATGCTCAAAATGGTCTAAAACGTTTTCAAATACCATATTAAGCTATTTTGTGCACTTTGCCGTTTTTGTGTGAAAAGTTTTATCGAAATGCTCAAAATGGTCTAAAACGTCTCCAAATGTGATTTTAAGCACTTTGATGTTTTTGTGTAATAAAGTTTCATCGAAATGCACAAAATGGTCTAAAACGTCTCCAAATGCGATTTGAAGCTATTCTAAGCACTTTGGTGTTTTTATGTTAACAAGTTTTTTTCGAAAATCACAAAATGGTCTAAAACGTCTCCAAATGCGATTTGAAGCTATTCTGTACACTTTGATGTTTTGTGTGAAAAAGTTTTGTCGAAATGCTCAAAATGGTCTAAAACGTTTTCAAATACCATATTAAGCTATTTTGTGCACTTTGCTGTTTTTGTGTGAAAAGTTTTATCGAAATGCTCAAAATGGTCTAAAACGGTTTCAAATGTGATTTTAAGCACTTTGATGTTTTTGTGTAACAGAGTTTCATCGAAATGCACAAAATGGTCTAAAACGTCTCCAAATGCGATTTGAAGATATTCTTAGCTCTTTGGTGTTTTTATGTTAACAAGTTTTATCGAAAATCACAAAATGGTCTAAAACGTCTCCAAATGCGATTTGAAGCTATTCTGTACACTTTGATGTTTTGTGTGAAAAGTTTTGTCGAAATGTTCAAAATGGTCTAAAACGTTTTTAAATACGATATTAAGCTATTTTGTGCTCTTTTATGTTTTTGTGTGAAAAGTTTTATCGAAATGCTCAAAATTGTCTAAAACGTCTCCAAATGCGATTTGAAGCTATTCTGTACACTTTGATGTTTTGTGTGAAAAGTTTTATCGAAATGCTCAAAATGGTCTAAAACGGTTTCTAATGTGATTTTAAGAACTTTGATGTTTTTGTGTAACCAAGTTTCATCGAAATGCACAAAATGGTCTAAAACGTCTCCAAATGCGATTTGAAGCTATTCTTAGCACTTTGATGTTTTTGTGTAACCAAGTTTTTTCGAAAATTACAAAATGGTCTAAAACGTCTCCAAATGCGATTTGAAGCTATTCTTAGCACTTTGGTGTTTTTATGTCAACAAGTTTTTTCGAAAATTACAAAATGGTCTAAAACGTCTCCAAATGCGATTTGAAGCTATTCTTAGCACTTTGGTGTTTTTATGTTAACAAGTCTTTTCAAAAATCACAAAATGGTTTAAACGTCTCCAAATGCGATTTGAAGCTATTCTGTACACTTTAATGTTTTTGTGTGAAAAGTTTTAACGAAATGCTCAAAATGGTTTAAAACGTTTTTAAATACCATATTAAGCTCTTTTGTGCACATTGATGTTTTCGTGTGAAAAGTTTTATTGAAATGCTCAAAATGGTCTAAAACGTTTTCTAATGCGATTTGAAGCTATTCTGTACACTTTGAAATTTTGTGTGAAAAAGTTTTCTCAAAATGCTCAAAATGGTCTAAAACGTTTTCAAATACCATAATAAGCTATTTTGTGCACTTTGCTGTTTTTGTGTCAAAAGTTTTATCGAAATGCTCAAAATAGTTTAAAACGTCTCCAAATGTGATTTTAAGCACTTTGATGTTTTTGTGTAACAAAGTTTCATCGAAATGCACAAAATGGTCTAAAACGTCTCCAAATGCGATTTGAAGATATTCTTAGCTCTTTGGTGTTTTTATGTTAACAAGTTTTTTCGAAAATCACAAAATGTTCTAAAACGTCTCCAAATGCGATTTGAAGCTATTCTGTACACTTTGATGTTTTGTGTGAAAAGTTTTGTTGAAATGCTCAAAATGGTCTAAAACGTTTTTAAATACGATATTAAGCTATTTTGTGCTCTTTGATGTTTTTGTGTGAAAAGTTTTATCGTAATGCTCAAAATTGTCTAAAACGGTTTCAAATGTGATTTTAAGCACTTTGATGTTTTTGTGTAACAGAGTTTCATCGAAATGCACAAAATGGTCTAAAACGTCTCCAAATGCGATTTGAAGATATTCTTAGCTCTTTGGTGTTTTTATGTTAACAAGTTTTATCGAAAATCACAAAATGGTCTAAAACGTCTCCAAATGCGATTTGAAGCTATTCTGTACACTTTGATGTTTTGTGTGAAAAGTTTTGTCGAAATGTTCAAAATGGTCTAAAACGTTTTTAAATACGATATTAAGCTATTTTGTGCTCTTTTATGTTTTTGTGTGAAAAGTTTTATCGAAATGCTCAAAATTGTCTAAAACGTCTCCAAATGCGATTTGAAGCTATTCTTAGCACTTTGGTGTTTTTATGTTAACAAGTTTTTTCAAAAATCACAAAATGGTTTAAACGTCTCCAAATGCGATTTGAAGCTATTCTGTACACTTTGATGTTTTTGTGTGAAAAGTTTTAACGAAATGCTCAAAATGGTTTAAAACGTTTTTAAATACCATATTAAGCTCTTTTGTGCACATTGATGTTTTCGTGTGAAAAGTTTTATTGAAATGCTCAAAATGGTCTAAAACGTTTTCTAATGCGATTTGAAGCTATTCTGTACACTTTGAAATTTTGTGTGAAAAAGTTTTCTCAAAATGCTCAAAATGGTCTAAAACGTTTTCAAATACCATAATAAGCTATTTTGTGCACTTTGCTGTTTTTGTGTGAAAAGTTTTATCGAAATGCTCAAAATAGTTTAAAACGTCTCCAAATGTGATTTTAAGCACTTTGATGTTTTTGTGTAACAAAGTTTCATCGAAATGCACAAAATGGTCTAAAACGTCTCCAAATGCGATTTGAAGATATTCTTAGCTCTTTGGTGTTTTTATGTTAACAAGTTTTTTCGACAATCACAAAATGGTCTAAAACGTCTCCAAATGCGATTTGAAGCTATTCTGTACACTTTGATGTTTTGTGTGAAAAGTTTTGTTGAAATGCTCAAAATGGTCTAAAACGTTTTTAAATACGATATTAAGCTATTTTGTGTTCTCTGATGTTTTTGTGTGAAAAGTTTTATCGAAATGCTCAAAATTGTCTAAAACGTCTCCAAATGCGATTTGAAGCTATTCTGTACACTTTGATGTTTAGTATGAAAAAGTTTTGTCGAAATGCTCAAAATGGTCTAAAACGTTTTCAAATACGATATTAAGCTATTTTGTGCTCTTTGATGTTTTTGTGTGAAAAGTTTTATCGAAATGCTCAAAATGGTCTAAAACGGTTTCTAATGTGATTTTAAGCACTTTGATGTTTTTGTGTAACCAAGTTTCATCGAAATGCACAAAATGGTCTAAAACGTCTCCAAATGCGATTTGAAGCTATTCTTAAAACTTTGGTATTTTTATGTTAACAAGTTTTTTCGAAAATCAGAAAATGGTCTAAAACGTCTCCAAATGCGATTTGAAGCTATTCTCAGCACTTTGGAGTTTTTATGTTAACAAGTTTGTTCGAAAATCAAAAAATGGTTTAAAACGTCTCCAAATGCGATTTGAAGCTATTCTGTACACTTTTATGTTTAGTATCAAAAAGTTTTGTCTAAATGCTCAAAATGGTCTAAAACGTTTTCAAATACCATATTAAGCTATTTTGTGCACTTTGCTGTTTTTGTGTGAAAAGTTTTATCGAAATGCTCAAAATGGTCTAAAACGTCTCCAAATGTGATTTTAAGCACTTTGATGTTTTTGTGTAACAAAGTTTCATCGAAATGCACAAAATGGTCTAAAACCTCTCCAAATGCGATTTAAAGATATTCTTAGCTCTTTGGTGTTTTTATGTTAACAAGTTTTTTCGAAAATCACAAAATGGTCTAAAACGTCTCCAAATGCGATTTGAAGCTATTCTGTGCTCTTTGATGTTTTTGTGTGAAAAGTTTTATCGAAATGCTCAAAATGGTCTAAAACGTCTCCAAATGCGATTTGAAGCTATTCTGTACACTTTGATGTTTTGTGTGAAAAGTTTTATCGAAATGCTCAAAATGGTCTAAAACGGTTTCTAATGTGATTTTAAGCACTTTGATGTTTTTGTGTAACAAAGTTTCATCGAAATGCACAAAATGGTCTAAAACGTCTCCAAATGCGATTTGAAGATATTCTTAGCTCTTTGGTGTTTTTATGTTAACAAGTTTTTTCGAAAATCACAAAATGGTCTAAAACGTCTCCAAATGCGATTTGAAGCTATTCTGTACACTTTGATGTTTTGTGTGAAAAGTTTTGTTGAAATGCTCAAAATGGTCTAAAACGTTTTTAAATACGATATTAAGCTATTTTGTGCTCTTTGATGTTTTTGTGTTAAAAGTTTTATCGAAATGCTCAAAATTGTCTAAAACGTCTCCAAATGCGATTTGAAGCTATTCTGTACACTTTGATGTTTTGTGTGAAAAGTTTTATCGAAATGCTCAAAATGGTCTAAAACGGTTTCTAATGTGATTTTAAGCACTTTGATGTTTTTGTGTAACCAAGTTTCATCGAAATGCACAAAATGGTCTAAAACGTCTCCAAATGCGATTTGAAGCTATTCTTAAAACTTTGGTATTTTTATGTTAACAAGTTTTTTCGAAAATCAGAAAATGGTCTAAAACGTCTCCAAATGCGATTTGAAGCTATTCTAAGCACTTTGGAGTTTTTATGTTAACAAGTTTGTTCGAAAATCAAAAAATGGTCTAAAACGTCTCCAAATGCGATTTGAAGCTATTCTGTACACTTTGATGTTTAGTATGAAAAAGTTTTGTCGAAATGCTCAAAATGGTCTAAAACGTTTTCAAATACCATATTAAGCTATTTTGTGCACTTTGCCGTTTTTGTGTGAAAAGTTTTATCGAAATGCTCAAAATGGTCTAAAACGTCTCCAAATGTGATTTTAAGCACTTTGATGTTTTTGTGTAATAAAGTTTCATCGAAATGCACAAAATGGTCTAAAACGTCTCCAAATGCGATTTGAAGCTATTCTAAGCACTTTGGTGTTTTTATGTTAACAAGTTTTTTTCGAAAATCACAAAATGGTCTAAAACGTCTCCAAATGCGATTTGAAGCTATTCTGTACACTTTGATGTTTTGTGTGAAAAAGTTTTGTCGAAATGCTCAAAATGGTCTAAAACGTTTTCAAATACCATATTAAGCTATTTTGTGCACTTTGCTGTTTTTGTGTGAAAAGTTTTATCGAAATGCTCAAAATGGTCTAAAACGGTTTCAAATGTGATTTTAAGCACTTTGATGTTTTTGTGTAACAGAGTTTCATCGAAATGCACAAAATGGTCTAAAACGTCTCCAAATGCGATTTGAAGATATTCTTAGCTCTTTGGTGTTTTTATGTTAACAAGTTTTATCGAAAATCACAAAATGGTCTAAAACGTCTCCAAATGCGATTTGAAGCTATTCTGTACACTTTGATGTTTTGTGTGAAAAGTTTTGTCGAAATGTTCAAAATGGTCTAAAACGTTTTTAAATACGATATTAAGCTATTTTGTGCTCTTTTATGTTTTTGTGTGAAAAGTTTTATCGAAATGCTCAAAATTGTCTAAAACGTCTCCAAATGCGATTTGAAGCTATTCTGTACACTTTGATGTTTTGTGTGAAAAGTTTTATCGAAATGCTCAAAATGGTCTAAAACGGTTTCTAATGTGATTTTAAGAACTTTGATGTTTTTGTGTAACCAAGTTTCATCGAAATGCACAAAATGGTCTAAAACGTCTCCAAATGCGATTTGAAGCTATTCTTAGCACTTTGGTGTTTTTATGTTAACAAGTTTTTTCGAAAATTACAAAATGGTCTAAAACGTCTCCAAATGCGATTTGAAGCTATTCTTAGCACTTTGGTGTTTTTATGTCAACAAGTTTTTTCGAAAATCACAAAATGGTCTAAAACGTCTCCAAATGCGATTTGAAGCTATTCTGTACACATTGATGTTTTTATGTTAACAAGTTTTTTCAAAAATCACAAAATGGTTTAAACGTCTCCAAATGCGATTTGAAGCTATTCTGTACACTTTGATGTTTTTGTGTGAAAAGTTTTAACGAAATGCTCAAAATGGTTTAAAACGTTTTTAAATACCATATTAAGCTCTTTTGTGCACATTGATGTTTTTGTGTGAAAAGTTTTATTGAAATGCTCAAAATGGTCTAAAACGTTTTCTAATGCGATTTGAAGCTATTCTGTACACTTTGAAATTTTGTGTGAAAAAGTTTTCTCAAAATGCTCAAAATGGTCTAAAACGTTTTCAAATACCATAATAAGCTATTTTGTGCACTTTGCTGTTTTTGTGTGAAAGTTTTATCGAAATGCTCAAAATTGTCTAAAACGTCTCCAAATGCGATTTGAAGCTATTCTGTACACTTTGATGTTTTGTGTGAAAAGTTTTATCGAAATGCTCAAAATGGTCTAAAACGGTTTCTAATGTGATTTTAAGCACTTTGATGTTTTTGTGTAACCAAGTTTCATCGAAATGCACAAAATGGTCTAAAACGTCTCCAAATGCGATTTGAAGCTATTCTTAGCACTTTGGTGTTTTTATGTTAACAAGTTTTTTCGAAAATTACAAAATGGTCTAAAACGTCTCCAAATGCGATTTGAAGCTATTCTTAGCACTTTGGTGTTTTTATGTTAACAAGTTTTTTCAAAAATCACAAAATGGTTTAAACGTCTCCAAATGCGATTTGAAGCTATTCTGTAAACTTTAATGTTTTTGTGTGAAAAGTTTTAACGAAATGCTCAAAATGGTTTAAAACGTTTTTAAATACCATATTAAGCTCTTTTGTGCACATTGATGTTTTCGTGTGAAAAGTTTTATTGAAATGCTCAAAATGGTCTAAAACGTTTTCTAATGCGATTTGAAGCTATTCTGTACACTATGAAATTTTGTGTGAAAAAGTTTTCTCAAAATGCTCAAAATGGTCTAAAACGTTTTCAAATACCATAATAAGCTATTTTGTGCACTTTCCTGTTTTTGTGTCAAAAGTTTTATCGAAATGCTCAAAATAGTTTAAAACGTCTCCAAATGTGATTTTAAGCACTTTGATGTTTTTGTGTAACAAAGTTTCATCGAAATGCACAAAATGGTCTAAAACGTCTCCAAATGCGATTTGAAGATATTCTTAGCTCTTTGGTGTTTTTATGTTAACAAGTTTTTTCGAAAATCACAAAATGGTCTAAAACGTCTCCAAATGCGATTTGAAGCTATTCTGTACACTTTGATGTTTTGTGTGAAAAGTTTTGTTGAAATGCTCAAAATGGTCTAAAACGTTTTTAAATACGATATTAAGCTATTTTGTGCTCTTTGATGTTTTTGTGTGAAAAGTTTTAGCGAAATGCTAAAAATGGTCTAAAACGGTTTCTAATGTGATTTTAAGCACTTTGATGTTTTTGTGTAACCAAGTTTCATCGAAATGCACAAAATGGTCTAAAACGTCTCCAAATGCGATTTGAAGCTATTCTAAGCACTTTGGTGTTTTTATGTTAACAAGTTTTTTCGAAAATCACAAAATGGTCTGAAACGTCTCCAAATGCGATTTGAAGCTATTCTGTACACTGCGATGTTTTGTGTGAAAAAGTTTTGTCGAAATGTTCAAAATGGTCTAAAACGTTTTTAAATACGATATTAAGCTATTTTGTGCTCTTTGATGTTT
Source organism: Antedon bifida (assembly GCF_963402885.1). Classification (NCBI taxonomy): domain Eukaryota; kingdom Metazoa; phylum Echinodermata; class Crinoidea; order Comatulida; family Antedonidae; genus Antedon; species Antedon bifida. Next base: position 6,883,208 of record NC_136233.1, on the reverse strand, counting down.
TTGTGTGAAAAGTTTTATCGAAATGCTCAAAATGGTCTAAAACGTTTTCAAATACCATATTAAGCTATTTTGTGCACTTTGCTGTTTTTGTGTGAAAAGTTTTATCGAAATGCTCAAAATGGTTTAAAACGGTTTCAAATGTGATTTTAAGCACTTTGATGTTTTTGTGTAACAGAGTTTCATCGAAATGCACAAAATGGTCTAAAACGTCTCCAAATGCGATTTGAAGATATTCTTAGCTCTTTGGTGTTTTTATGGTAACAAGTTTTTTCGAAAATCACAAAATGGTCTAAAACGTCTCCAAATGCGATTTGAAGCTATTCTGTACACTTGGATGTTTTGTGTGAAAAGTTTTATCGAAATGCTCAAAATGGTCTAAAACGGTTTCTAATGTGATTTTAAGCACTTAGATGTTTTTCTGTAACCAAGTTTCATCGAAATGCACAAAATGGTCTAAAACGTCTCCAAATGAGATTTGAAGCTATTCTAAGCACTTTGGTGTTTTTATGTTAACAAGTTTTTTCGAAAATCACAAAATGGTCTAAAACGTCTCCAAATGCGATTTGAAGCTATTCTGTACACTTTGATGTTTTGTGTGAAAAAGTTTTGTCGAAATGTTCAAAATTGTCTAAAACGTCTCCAAATGCGATTTGAAGCTATTCTGTACACTTTGATGTTTTGTGTGAAAAGTTTTATTGAAATGCTCAAAATGGTCTAAAACGGTTTCTAATGTGATTTTAAGCACTTTGATGTTTTTGTGTAACCAAGTTTCATCGAAATGCACAAAATGGTCTAAAACATCTCCAAATGCGATTTGAAGCTATTCTTAAAACTTTGGTATTTTTATGTTAACAAGTTTTTTCGAAAATCATAAAATGGTCTAAAACGTCTCCAAATGCGATTTGAAGCTATTCTAAGCGCTTTGGAGTTTTTATGTTAACAAGTTTGTTCGAAAATCAAAAAATGGTTTAAAACGTCTCCAAATGCGATTTGAAGCTATTCTGTACACTTTTATGTTTAGTATCAAAAAGTTTTGTCTAAATGCTCAAAATGGTCTAAAACGTTTTCAAATACCATATTAAGCTATTTTGTGCACTTTGCTGTTTTTGTGTGAAAAGTTTTATCGAAATGCTCAAAATGGTCTAAAACGTCTCCAAATGTGATTTTAAGCACTTTGATGTTTTTGTGTAACAAAGTTTCATCGAAATGCACAAAATGGTCTAAAACGTCTCCAAATGCGATTTGAAGATATTCTTAGCTCTTTGGTGTTTTTATGTTAACAAGTTTTTTCGAAAATCACAAAATGGTCTAAAACGTCTCCAAATGCGATTTGAAGCTATTCTGTGCTCTTTGATGTTTTTGTGTGAAAAGTTTTATCGAAATGCTCAAAATGGTCTAAAACGTCTCCAAATGCGATTTGAAGATATTCTTAGCTCTTTGGTGTTTTTATGTTAACAAGTTTTTTCGAAAATCACAAAATGGTCTAAAACGTCTCCAAATGCGATTTGAAGCTATTCTGTGCTCTTTGATGTTTTTGTGTGAAAAGTTTTATCGAAATGCTCAAAATGGTCTAAAACGTCTCCAAATGCGATTTGAAGCTATTCTGTACACTTTGATGTTTTGTGTGAAAAGTTTTATCGAAATGCTCAAAATGGTCTAAAACGGTTTCTAATGTGATTTTAAGCACTTTGATGTTTTTGTGTAACAAAGTTTCATCGAAATGCACAAAATGGTCTAAAACGTCTCCAAATGCGATTTGAAGATATTCTTAGCTCTTTGGTGTTTTTATGTTAACAAGTTTTTTCGAAAATCACAAAATGGTCTAAAACGTCTCCAAATGCGATTTGAAGCTATTCTGTACACTTTGATGTTTTGTGTGAAAAGTTTTGTTGAAATGCTCAAAATGGTCTAAAACGTTTTTAAATACGATATTAAGCTATTTTGTGCTCTTTGATGTTTTTGTGTGAAAAGTTTTATCGAAATGCTCAAAATTGTCTAAAACGTCTCCAAATGCGATTTGAAGCTATTCTGTACACTTTGATGTTTTGTGTGAAAAGTTTTATCGAAATGCTCAAAATGGTCTAAAACGTCTCCAAATGTGATTTTAAGCACTTTGATGTTTTTGTGTAACAAAGTTTCATCGAAATGCACAAAATGGTCTAAAACGTCTCCAAATGCGATTTGAAGCTATTCTAAGGACTTTGGTGTTTTTATGTTAACAAGTTTTTTCGAAAATCACAAAATGGTCTAAAACGTCTCCAAATGCGATTTGAAGCTATTCTGTACACTTTGATGTTTTGTGTGAAAAAGTTTTGTCGAAATGTTCAAAATGGTCTAAAACGTTTTTAAATACGATATTAAGCTATTTTGTGCTCTTTGATGTTTTTGTGTGAAAAGTTTTATCGAAATGCTCAAAATGGTCTAAAACGGTTTCTATTTTGATTTTAAGCACTTTGATGTTTTTGTGTAACCAAGTTTCATCGAAATGCACAAAATGGTCTAAAACGTCTCCAAATGCGATTTGAAGCTATTCTTAGAACTTTGGTATTTTTATGTTAACAAGTTTTTTCGAAAATCATAAAATGGTCTAAAACGTCTCCAAATGCGATTTGAAGCTATTCTAAGCACTTAGTAGTTTTTATGTTAACAAGTTTTTTCGAAAATCACAAAATGGTCTAAAACGTCTCCAAATGCGATTTGAAGCTATTCTGTACACTTTGATGTTTAGTATGAAAAAGTTTTGTCGAAATGCTCAAAATGGTCTAAAACGTTTTCAAATACCATATTAAGCTATTTTGTGCACTTTGCTGTTTTTGTGTGAAAAGTTTTATCGAAATGCTCAAAATGGTCTAAAACGGTTTCAAATGTGATTTTAAGCACTTTGATGTTTTTGTGTAACCAAGTTTCATCGAAATGCACAAAATGGTCTAAAACGTCTCCAAATGCGATTTGAAGCTATTCTAAGCACTTTGGTGTTTTTATGTTAACAAGTTTTTTCGAAAATCACAAAATGGTTTAAAACGTCTCCAAATGCGATTTGAAGCTATTCTTAGCACTTTGGTGTTTTTATGTTAACTAGTTTTTTCGAAAATTACAAAATGGTCTAAAACGTCTCCAAATGCGATTTGAAGCTATTCTTAGCACTTTGGTGTTTTTATGTCAACAAGTTTTTTCGAAAATCACAAAATGGTCTAAAACGTCTCCAAATGCGATTTGAAGCTATTCTTAGCACTTTGGTGTTTTTATGTTAACAAGTTTTTTCAAAAATCACAAAATGGTTTAAACGTCTCCAAATGCGATTTGAAGCTATTCTGTACACTTTGATGTTTTTGTGTGAAAAGTTTTAACGAAATGCTCAAAATGGTTTAAAACATTTTTAAATACCATATTAAGCTCTTTTGTGCACATTGATGTTTTCGTGTGAAAAGTTTTATTGAAATGCTCAAAATGGTCTAAAACGTTTTCTAATGCGATTTGAAGCTATTCTGTACACTTTGAAATTTTGTGTGAAAAAGTTTTCTCAAAATGCTCAAAATGGTCTAAAACGTTTTCAAATACCATAATAAGCTATTTTGTGCACTTTGCTGTTTTTGTGTGAAAAGTTTTATCGAAATGCTCAAAATAGTTTAAAACGTCTCCAAATGTGATTTTAAGCACTTTGATGTTTTTGTGTAACAAAGTTTCATCGAAATGCACAAAATGGTCTAAAACGTCTCCAAATGCGATTTGAAGATATTCTTAGCTCTTTGGTGTTTTTATGTTAACAAGTTTTTTCGACAATCACAAAATGGTCTAAAACGTCTCCAAATGCGATTTGAAGCTATTCTGTACACTTTGATGTTTTGTGTGAAAAGTTTTGTTGAAATGCTCAAAATGGTCTAAAACGTTTTTAAATACGATATTAAGCTATTTTGTGTTCTCTGATGTTTTTGTGTGAAAAGTTTTATCGAAATGCTCAAAATTGTCTAAAACGTCTCCAAATGCGATTTGAAGCTATTCTGTACACTTTGATGTTTAGTATGAAAAAGTTTTGTCGAAATGCTCAAAATGGTCTAAAACGTTTTCAAATACGATATTAAGCTATTTTGTGCTCTTTGATGTTTTTGTGTGAAAAGTTTTATCGAAATGCTCAAAATGGTCTAAAACGGTTTCTAATGTGATTTTAAGCACTTTGATGTTTTTGTGTAACCAAGTTTCATCGAAATGCACAAAATGGTCTAAAACGTCTCCAAATGCGATTTGAAGCTATTCTTAAAACTTTGGAGTTTTTATGTTAACAAGTTTGTTCGATAATCAAAAAATGGTTTAAAACGTCTCCAAATGCGATTTGAAGCTTTTCTGTACACTTTTATGTTTAGTATCAAAAAGTTTTGTCTAAATGCTCAAAATGGTCTAAAACGTTTTCAAATACCATATTAAGCTATTTTGTGCACTTTGCTGTTTTTGTGTGAAAAGTTTTATCGAAATGCTCAAAATGGTCTAAAACGTCTCCAAATGTGATTTTAAGCACTTTGATGTTTTTGTGTAACAAAGTTTCATCGAAATGCACAAAATGGTCTAAAACGTCTCCAAATGCGATTTGAAGATATTCTTAGCTCTTTGGTGTTTTTATGTTAACAAGTTTTTTCGAAAATCACAAAATGGTCTAAAACGTCTCCAAATGCGATTTGAAGCTATTCTGTGCTCTTTGATGTTTTTGTGTGAAAAGTTTTATCGAAATGCTCAAAATGGTCTAAAACGTCTCCAAATGCGATTTGAAGCTATTCTGTACACTTTGATGTTTTGTGTGAAAAGTTTTATCGAAATGCTCAAAATGGTCTAAAACGGTTTCTAATGTGATTTTAAGCACTTTGATGTTTTTGTGTAACAAAGTTTCATCGAAATGCACAAAATGGTCTAAAACGTCTCCAAATGCGATTTGAAGATATTCTTAGCTCTTTGGTGTTTTTATGTTAACAAGTTTTTTCGAAAATCACAAAATGGTCTAAAACGTCTCCAAATGCGATTTGAAGCTATTCTGTACACTTTGATGTTTTGTGTGAAAAGTTTTGTTGAAATGCTCAAAATGGTCTAAAACGTTTTTAAATACGATATTAAGCTATTTTGTGCTCTTTGATGTTTTTGTGTTAAAAGTTTTATCGAAATGCTCAAAATTGTCTAAAACGTCTCCAAATGCGATTTGAAGCTATTCTGTACACTTTGATGTTTTGTGTGAAAAGTTTTATCGAAATGCTCAAAATGGTCTAAAACGGTTTCTAATGTGATTTTAAGCACTTTGATGTTTTTGTGTAACCAAGTTTCATCGAAATGCACAAAATGGTCTAAAACGTCTCCAAATGCGATTTGAAGCTATTCTTAAAACTTTGGTATTTTTATGTTAACAATTTTTTTCGAAAATCAGAAAATGGTCTAAAACGTCTCCAAATGCGATTTGAAGCTATTCTAAGCACTTTGGAGTTTTTATGTTAACAAGTTTGTTCGAAAATCAAAAAATGGTCTAAAACGTCTCCAAATGCGATTTGAAGCTATTCTGTACACTTTGATGTTTAGTATGAAAAAGTTTTGTCGAAATGCTCAAAATGGTCTAAAACGTTTTCAAATACCATATTAAGCTATTTTGTGCACTTTGCCGTTTTTGTGTGAAAAGTTTTATCGAAATGCTCAAAATGGTCTAAAACGTCTCCAAATGTGATTTTAAGCACTTTGATGTTTTTGTGTAATAAAGTTTCATCGAAATGCACAAAATGGTCTAAAACGTCTCCAAATGCGATTTGAAGCTATTCTAAGCACTTTGGTGTTTTTATGTTAACAAGTTTTTTTCGAAAATCACAAAATGGTCTAAAACGTCTCCAAATGCGATTTGAAGCTATTCTGTACACTTTGATGTTTTGTGTGAAAAAGTTTTGTCGAAATGCTCAAAATGGTCTAAAACGTTTTCAAATACCATATTAAGCTATTTTGTGCACTTTGCTGTTTTTGTGTGAAAAGTTTTATCGAAATGCTCAAAATGGTCTAAAACGGTTTCAAATGTGATTTTAAGCACTTTGATGTTTTTGTGTAACAGCGTTTCATCGAAATGCACAAAATGGTCTAAAACGTCTCCAAATGCGATTTGAAGATATTCTTAGCTCTTTGGTGTTTTTATGTTAACAAGTTTTATCGAAAATCACAAAATGGTCTAAAACGTCTCCAAATGCGATTTGAAGCTATTCTGTACACTTTGATGTTTTGTGTGAAAAGTTTTGTCGAAATGTTCAAAATGGTCTAAAACGTTTTTAAATACGATATTAAGCTATTTTGTGCTCTTTTATGTTTTTGTGTGAAAAGTTTTATCGAAATGCTCAAAATTGTCTAAAACGTCTCCAAATGCGATTTGAAGCTATTCTGTACACTTTGATGTTTTGTGTGAAAAGTTTTATCGAAATGCTCAAAATGGTCTAAAACGGTTTCTAATGTGATTTTAAGAACTTTGATGTTTTTGTGTAACCAAGTTTCATCGAAATGCACAAAATGGTCTAAAACGTCTCCAAATGCGATTTGAAGCTATTCTTAGCACTTTGGTGTTTTTATGTTAACAAGTTTTTTCGAAAATTACAAAATGGTCTAAAACGTCTCCAAATGCGATTTGAAGCTATTCTTAGCACTTTGGTGTTTTTATGTCAACAAGTTTTTTCGAAAATCACAAAATGGTCTAAAACGTCTCCAAATGCGATTTGAAGCTATTCTGTACACATTGATGTTTTTATGTTAACAAGTTTTTTCAAAAATCACAAAATGGTTTAAACGTCTCCAAATGCGATTTGAAGCTATTCTGTACACTTTGATGTTTTTGTGTGAAAAGTTTTAACGAAATGCTCAAAATGGTTTAAAACGTTTTTAAATACCATATTAAGCTCTTTTGTGCACATTGATGTTTTTGTGTGAAAAGTTTTATTGAAATGCTCAAAATGGTCTAAAACGTTTTCTAATGCGATTTGAAGCTATTCTGTACACTTTGAAATTTTGTGTGAAAAAGTTTTCTCAAAATGCTCAAAATGGTCTAAAACGTTTTCAAATACCATAATAAGCTATTTTGTGCACTTTGCTGTTTTTGTGTGAAAGTTTTATCGCAATGCTCAAAATTGTCTAAAACGTCTCCAAATGCGATTTGAAGCTATTCTGTACACTTTGATGTTTTGTGTGAAATGTTTTATCGAAATGCTCAAAATGGTCTAAAACGGTTTCTAATGTGATTTTAAGCACTTTGATGTTTTTGTGTAACCAAGTTTCATCGAAATGCACAAAATGGTCTAAAACGTCTCCAAATGCGATTTGAAGCTATTCTTAGCACTTTGGTGTTTTTATGTTAACAAGTTTTTTCGAAAATTACAAAATGGTCTAAAACGTCTCCAAATGCGATTTGAAGCTATTCTTAGCACTTTGGTGTTTTTATGTTAACAAGTTTTTTCAAAAATCACAAAATGGTTTAAACGTCTCCAAATGCGATTTGAAGCTATTCTGTAAACTTTAATGTTTTTGTGTGAAAAGTTTTAACGAAATGCTCAAAATGGTTTAAAACGTTTTTAAATACCATATTAAGCTCTTTTGTGCACATTGATGTTTTCGTGTGAAAAGTTTTATTGAAATGCTCAAAATGGTCTAAAACGTTTTCTAATGCGATTTGAAGCTATTCTGTACACTATGAAATTTTGTGTGAAAAAGTTTTCTCAAAATGCTCAAAATGGTCTAAAACGTTTTCAAATACCATAATAAGCTATTTTGTGCACTTTGCTGTTTTTGTGTCAAAAGTTTTATCGAAATGCTCAAAATAGTTTAAAACGTCTCCAAATGTGATTTTAAGCACTTTGATGTTTTTGTGTAACAAAGTTTCATCGAAATGCACAAAATGGTCTAAAACGTCTCCAAATGCGATTTGAAGATATTCTTAGCTCTTTGGTGTTTTTATGTTAACAAGTTTTTTCGAAAATCACAAAATGGTCTAAAACGTCTCCAAATGCGATTTGAAGATATTCTTAGCTCTTTGGTGTTTTTATGTTAACAAGTTTTTTCGAAAATCACAAAATGGTCTAAAACGTCTCCAAATGCGATTTGAAGCTATTCTGTGCTCTTTGATGTTTTTGTGTGAAAAGTTTTATCGAAATGCTCAAAATGGTCTAAAACGTCTCCAAATGCGATTTGAAGCTATTCTGTACACTTTGATGTTTTGTGTGAAAAGTTTTATCGAAATGCTCAAAATGGTCTAAAACGGTTTCTAATGTGATTTTAAGCACTTTGATGTTTTTGTGTAACAAAGTTTCATCGAAATGCACAAAATGGTCTAAAACGTCTCCAAATGCGATTTGAAGATATTCTTAGCTCTTTGGTGTTTTTATGTTAACAAGTTTTTTCGAAAATCACAAAATGGTCTAAAACGTCTCCAAATGCGATTTGAAGCTATTCTGTACACTTTGATGTTTTGTGTGAAAAGTTTTGTTGAAATGCTCAAAATGGTCTAAAACGTTTTTAAATACGATATTAAGCTATTTTGTGCTCTTTGATGTTTTTGTGTTAAAAGTTTTATCGAAATGCTCAAAATTGTCTAAAACGTCTCCAAATGCGATTTGAAGCTATTCTGTACACTTTGATGTTTTGTGTGAAAAGTTTTATCGAAATGCTCAAAATGGTCTAAAACGGTTTCTAATGTGATTTTAAGCACTTTGATGTTTTTGTGTAACCAAGTTTCATCGAAATGCACAAAATGGTCTAAAACGTCTCCAAATGCGATTTGAAGCTATTCTTAAAACTTTGGTATTTTTATGTTAACAATTTTTTTCGAAAATCAGAAAATGGTCTAAAACGTCTCCAAATGCGATTTGAAGCTATTCTAAGCACTTTGGAGTTTTTATGTTAACAAGTTTGTTCGAAAATCAAAAAATGGTCTAAAACGTCTCCAAATGCGATTTGAAGCTATTCTGTACACTTTGATGTTTAGTATGAAAAAGTTTTGTCGAAATGCTCAAAATGGTCTAAAACGTTTTCAAATACCATATTAAGCTATTTTGTGCACTTTGCCGTTTTTGTGTGAAAAGTTTTATCGAAATGCTCAAAATGGTCTAAAACGTCTCCAAATGTGATTTTAAGCACTTTGATGTTTTTGTGTAATAAAGTTTCATCGAAATGCACAAAATGGTCTAAAACGTCTCCAAATGCGATTTGAAGCTATTCTAAGCACTTTGGTGTTTTTATGTTAACAAGTTTTTTTCGAAAATCACAAAATGGTCTAAAACGTCTCCAAATGCGATTTGAAGCTATTCTGTACACTTTGATGTTTTGTGTGAAAAAGTTTTGTCGAAATGCTCAAAATGGTCTAAAACGTTTTCAAATACCATATTAAGCTATTTTGTGCACTTTGCTGTTTTTGTGTGAAAAGTTTTATCGAAATGCTCAAAATGGTCTAAAACGGTTTCAAATGTGATTTTAAGCACTTTGATGTTTTTGTGTAACAGAGTTTCATCGAAATGCACAAAATGGTCTAAAACGTCTCCAAATGCGATTTGAAGATATTCTTAGCTCTTTGGTGTTTTTATGTTAACAAGTTTTATCGAAAATCACAAAATGGTCTAAAACGTCTCCAAATGCGATTTGAAGCTATTCTGTACACTTTGATGTTTTGTGTGAAAAGTTTTGTCGAAATGTTCAAAATGGTCTAAAACGTTTTTAAATACGATATTAAGCTATTTTGTGCTCTTTTATGTTTTTGTGTGAAAAGTTTTATCGAAATGCTCAAAATTGTCTAAAACGTCTCCAAATGCGATTTGAAGCTATTCTGTACACTTTGATGTTTTGTGTGAAAAGTTTTATCGAAATGCTCAAAATGGTCTAAAACGGTTTCTAATGTGATTTTAAGAACTTTGATGTTTTTGTGTAACCAAGTTTCATCGAAATGCACAAAATGGTCTAAAACGTCTCCAAATGCGATTTGAAGCTATTCTTAGCACTTTGGTGTTTTTATGTTAACAAGTTTTTTCGAAAATTACAAAATGGTCTAAAACGTCTCCAAATGCGATTTGAAGCTATTCTTAGCACTTTGGTGTTTTTATGTCAACAAGTTTTTTCGAAAATCACAAAATGGTCTAAAACGTCTCCAAATGCGATTTGAAGCTATTCTGTACACATTGATGTTTTTATGTTAACAAGTTTTTTCAAAAATCACAAAATGGTTTAAACGTCTCCAAATGCGATTTGAAGCTATTCTGTACACTTTGATGTTTTTGTGTGAAAAGTTTTAACGAAATGCTCAAAATGGTTTAAAACGTTTTTAAATACCATATTAAGCTCTTTTGTGCACATTGATGTTTTTGTGTGAAAAGTTTTATTGAAATGCTCAAAATGGTCTAAAACGTTTTCTAATGCGATTTGAAGCTATTCTGTACACTTTGAAATTTTGTGTGAAAAAGTTTTCTCAAAATGCTCAAAATGGTCTAAAACGTTTTCAAATACCATAATAAGCTATTTTGTGCACTTTGCTGTTTTTGTGTGAAAGTTTTATCGAAATGCTCAAAATTGTCTAAAACGTCTCCAAATGCGATTTGAAGCTATTCTGTACACTTTGATGTTTTGTGTGAAATGTTTTATCGAAATGCTCAAAATGGTCTAAAACGGTTTCTAATGTGATTTTAAGCACTTTGATGTTTTTGTGTAACCAAGTTTCATCGAAATGCACAAAATGGTCTAAAACGTCTCCAAATGCGATTTGAAGCTATTCTTAGCACTTTGGTGTTTTTATGTTAACAAGTTTTTTCGAAAATTACAAAATGGTCTAAAACGTCTCCAAATGCGATTTGAAGCTATTCTTAGCACTTTGGTGTTTTTATGTTAACAAGTTTTTTCAAAAATCACAAAATGGTTTAAACGTCTCCAAATGCGATTTGAAGCTATTCTGTAAACTTTAATGTTTTTGTGTGAAAAGTTTTAACGAAATGCTCAAAATGGTTTAAAACGTTTTTAAATACCATATTAAGCTCTTTTGTGCACATTGATGTTTTCGTGTGAAAAGTTTTATTGAAATGCTCAAAATGGTCTAAAACGTTTTCTAATGCGATTTGAAGCTATTCTGTACACTATGAAATTTTGTGTGAAAAAGTTTTCTCAAAATGCTCAAAATGGTCTAAAACGTTTTCAAATACCATAATAAGCTATTTTGTGCACTTTGCTGTTTTTGTGTCAAAAGTTTTATCGAAATGCTCAAAATAGTTTAAAACGTCTCCAAATGTGATTTTAAGCACTTTGATGTTTTTGTGTAACAAAGTTTCATCGAAATGCACAAAATGGTCTAAAACGTCTCCAAATGCGATTTGAAGATATTCTTAGCTCTTTGGTGTTTTTATGTTAACAAGTTTTTTCGAAAATCACAAAATGGTCTAAAACGTCTCCAAATGCGATTTGAAGCTATTCTGTACACTTTGATGTTTTGTGTGAAAAGTTTTGTTGAAATGCTCAAAATGGTCTAAAACGTTTTTAAATACGATATTAAGCTATTTTGTGCTCTTTGATGTTTTTGTGTGAAAAGTTTTAGCGAAATGCTAAAAATGGTCTAAAACGGTTTCTAATGTGATTTTAAGCACTTTGATGTTTTTGTGTAACCAAGTTTCATCGAAATGCACAAAATGGTCTAAAACGTCTCCAAATGCGATTTGAAGCTATTCTAAGCACTTTGGTGTTTTTATGTTAACAAGTTTTTTCGAAAATCACAAAATGGTCTGAAACGTCTCCAAATGCGATTTGAAGCTATTCTGTACACTGCGATGTTTTGTGTAAAAAAGTTTTGTCGAAATGTTCAAAATGGTCTAAAACGTTTTTAAATACGATATTAAGCTATTTTGTGCTCTTTGATGTTTTTGTGTGAAAAGTTTTATCGAAATGCTCAAAATGGTCTAAAACGTTTTCAAATACCATATTAAGCTATTTTGTGCACTTTGCTGTTTTTGTGTGAAAAGTTTTATCGAAATGCTCAAAATGGTTTAAAACGGTTTCAAATGTGATTTTAAGCACTTTGATGTTTTTGTGTAACAGAGTTTCATCGAAATGCACAAAATGGTCTAAAACGTCTCCAAATGCGATTTGAAGATATTCTTAGCTCTTTGGTGTTTTTATGGTAACAAGTTTTTTCGAAAATCACAAAATGGTCTAAAACGTCTCCAAATGCGATTTGAAGCTATTCTGTACACTTGGATGTTTTGTGTGAAAAGTTTTATCGAAATGCTCAAAATGGTCTAAAACGGTTTCTAATGTGATTTTAAGCACTTAGATGTTTTTCTGTAACCAAGTTTCATCGAAATGCACAAAATGGTCTAAAACGTCTCCAAATGCGATTTGAAGCTATTCTTAGCACTTTGGTGTTTTTATGTTAACAAGTTTTTTCGAAAATTACAAAATGGTCTAAAACGTCTCCAAATGCGATTTGAAGCTATTCTTAGCACTTTGGTGTTTTTATGTTAACAAGTTTTTTCGAAAATCACAAAATGGTCTAAAACGTCTCCAAATGCGATTTGAAGCTATTCTGTACACTTTGATGTTTTGTGTGAAAAAGTTTTGTCGAAATGTTCAAAATTGTCTAAAACGTCTCCAAATGCGATTTGAAGCTATTCTGTACACTTTGATGTTTTGTGTGAAAAGTTTTATTGAAATGCTCAAAATGGTCTAAAACGGTTTCTAATGTGATTTTAAGCACTTTGATGTTTTTGTGTAACCAAGTTTCATCGAAATGCACAAAATGGTCTAAAACATCTCCAAATGCGATTTGAAGCTATTCTTAAAACTTTGGTATTTTTATGTTAACAAGTTTTTTCGAAAATCATAAAATGGTCTAAAACGTCTCCAAATGCGATTTGAAGCTATTCTGTACACTTTTATGTTTAGTATCAAAAAGTTTTGTCTAAATGCTCAAAATGGTCTAAAACGTTTTCAAATACCATATTAAGCTATTTTGTGCACTTTGCTGTTTTTGTGTGAAAAGTTTTATCGAAATGCTCAAAATGGTCTAAAACGTCTCCAAATGTGATTTTAAGCACTTTGATGTTTTTGTGTAACAAAGTTTCATCGAAATGCACAAAATGGTCTAAAACGTCTCCAAATGCGATTTGAAGATATTCTTAGCTCTTTGGTGTTTTTATGTTAACAAGTTTTTTCGAAAATCACAAAATGGTCTAAAACGTCTCCAAATGCGATTTGAAGCTATTCTGTGCTCTTTGATGTTTTTGTGTGAAAAGTTTTATCGAAATGCTCAAAATGGTCTAAAACGTCTCCAAATGCGATTTGAAGCTATTCTGTACACTTTGATGTTTTGTGTGAAAAGTTTTATCGAAATGCTCAAAATGGTCTAAAACGGTTTCTAATGTGATTTTAAGCACTTTGATGTTTTTGTGTAACAAAGTTTCATCGAAATGCACAAAATGGTCTAAAACGTCTCCAAATGCGATTTGAAGATATTCTTAGCTCTTTGGTGTTTTTATGTTAACAAGTTTTTTCGAAAATCACAAAATGGTCTAAAACGTCTCCAAATGCGATTTGAAGCTATTCTGTACACTTTGATGTTTTGTGTGAAAAGTTTTGTTGAAATGCTCAAAATGGTCTAAAACGTTTTTAAATACGATATTAAGCTATTTTGTGCTCTTTGATGTTTTTGTGTGAAAAGTTTTATCGAAATGCTCAAAATTGTCTAAAACGTCTCCAAATGCGATTTGAAGCTATTCTGTACACTTTGATGTTTTGTGTGAAAAGTTTTATCGAAATGCTCAAAATGGTCTAAAACGTCTCCAAATGTGATTTTAAGCACTTTGATGTTTTTGTGTAACAAAGTTTCATCGAAATGCACAAAATGGTCTAAAACGTCTCCAAATGCGATTTGAAGCTATTCTAAGGACTTTGGTGTTTTTATGTTAACAAGTTTTTTCGAAAATCACAAAATGGTCTAAAACGTCTCCAAATGCGATTTGAAGCTATTCTGTACACTTTGATGTTTTGTGTGAAAAAGTTTTGTCGAAATGTTCAAAATGGTCTAAAACGTTTTTAAATACGATATTAAGCTATTTTGTGCTCTTTGATGTTTTTGTGTGAAAAGTTTTATCGAAATGCTCAAAATGGTCTAAAACGGTTTCTATTTTGATTTTAAGCACTTTGATGTTTTTGTGTAACCAAGTTTCATCGAAATGCACAAAATGGTCTAAAACGTCTCCAAATGCGATTTGAAGCTATTCTTAGAACTTTGGTATTTTTATGTTAACAAGTTTTTTCGAAAATCATAAAATGGTCTAAAACGTCTCCAAATGCGATTTGAAGCTATTCTAAGCACTTAGTAGTTTTTATGTTAACAAGTTTTTTCGAAAATCACAAAATGGTCTAAAACGTCTCCAAATGCGATTTGAAGCTATTCTGTACACTTTGATGTTTAGTATGAAAAAGTTTTGTCGAAATGCTCAAAATGGTCTAAAACGTTTTCAAATACCATATTAAGCTATTTTGTGCACTTTGCTGTTTTTGTGTGAAAAGTTTTATCGAAATGCTCAAAATGGTCTAAAACGGTTTCAAATGTGATTTTAAGCACTTTGATGTTTTTGTGTAACCAAGTTTCATCGAAATGCACAAAATGGTCTAAAACGTCTCCAAATGCGATTTGAAGCTATTCTAAGCACTTTGGTGTTTTTATGTTAACAAGTTTTTTCGAAAATCACAAAATGGTTTAAAACGTCTCCAAATGCGATTTGAAGCTATTCTTAGCACTTTGGTGTTTTTATGTTAACTAGTTTTTTCGAAAATTACAAAATGGTCTAAAACGTCTCCAAATGCGATTTGAAGCTATTCTTAGCACTTTGGTGTTTTTATGTCAACAAGTTTTTTCGAAAATCACAAAATGGTCTAAAACGTCTCCAAATGCGATTTGAAGCTATTCTTAGCACTTTGGTGTTTTTATGTTAACAAGTTTTTTCAAAAATCACAAAATGGTTTAAACGTCTCCAAATGCGATTTGAAGCTATTCTGTACACTTTGATGTTTTTGTGTGAAAAGTTTTAACGAAATGCTCAAAATGGTTTAAAACATTTTTAAATACCATATTAAGCTCTTTTGTGCACATTGATGTTTTCGTGTGAAAAGTTTTATTGAAATGCTCAAAATGGTCTAAAACGTTTTCTAATGCGATTTGAAGCTATTCTGTACACTTTGAAATTTTGTGTGAAAAAGTTTTCTCAAAATGCTCAAAATGGTCTAAAACGTTTTCAAATACCATAATAAGCTATTTTGTGCACTTTGCTGTTTTTGTGTGAAAAGTTTTATCGAAATGCTCAAAATAGTTTAAAACGTCTCCAAATGTGATTTTAAGCACTTTGATGTTTTTGTGTAACAAAGTTTCATCGAAATGCACAAAATGGTCTAAAACGTCTCCAAATGCGATTTGAAGATATTCTTAGCTCTTTGGTGTTTTTATGTTAACAAGTTTTTTCGACAATCACAAAATGGTCTAAAACGTCTCCAAATGCGATTTGAAGCTATTCTGTACACTTTGATGTTTTGTGTGAAAAGTTTTGTTGAAATGCTCAAAATGGTCTAAAACGTTTTTAAATACGATATTAAGCTATTTTGTGTTCTCTGATGTTTTTGTGTGAAAAGTTTTATCGAAATGCTCAAAATTGTCTAAAACGTCTCCAAATGCGATTTGAAGCTATTCTGTACACTTTGATGTTTAGTATGAAAAAGTTTTGTCGAAATGCTCAAAATGGTCTAAAACGTTTTCAAATACGATATTAAGCTATTTTGTGCTCTTTGATGTTTTTGTGTGAAAAGTTTTATCGAAATGCTCAAAATGGTCTAAAACGGTTTCTAATGTGATTTTAAGCACTTTGATGTTTTTGTGTAACCAAGTTTCATCGAAATGCACAAAATGGTCTAAAACGTCTCCAAATGCGATTTGAAGCTATTCTTAAAACTTTGGTATTTTTATGTTAACAAGTTTTTTCGAAAATCAGAAAGTGGTCTAAAACGTCTCCAAATGCGATTTGAAGCTATTCTCAGCACTTTGGAGTTTTTATGTTAACAAGTTTGTTCGAAAATCAAAAAATGGTTTAAAACGTCTCCAAATGCGATTTGAAGCTTTTCTGTACACTTTTATGTTTAGTATCAAAAAGTTTTGTCTAAATGCTCAAAATGGTCTAAAACGTTTTCAAATACCATATTAAGCTATTTTGTGCACTTTGCTGTTTTTGTGTGAAAAGTTTTATCGAAATGCTCAAAATGGTCTAAAACGTCTCCAAATGTGATTTTAAGCACTTTGATGTTTTTGTGTAACAAAGTTTCATCGAAATGCACAAAATGGTCTAAAACGTCTCCAAATGCGATTTGAAGATATTCTTAGCTCTTTGGTGTTTTTATGTTAACAAGTTTTTTCGAAAATCACAAAATGGTCTAAAACGTCTCCAAATGCGATTTGAAGCTATTCTGTGCTCTTTGATGTTTTTGTGTGAAAAGTTTTATCGAAATGCTCAAAATGGTTTAAAACGTCTCCAAATGCGATTTGAAGCTATTCTGTACACTTTGATGTTTTGTGTGAAAAGTTTTATCGAAATGCTCAAAATGGTCTAAAACGGTTTCTAATGTGATTTTAAGCACTTTGATGTTTTTGTGTAACAAAGTTTCATCGAAATGCACAAAATGGTCTAAAACGTCTCCAAATGCGATTTGAAGATATTCTTAGCTCTTTGGTGTTTTTATGTTAACAAGTTTTTTCGAAAATCACAAAATGGTCTAAAACGTCTCCAAATGCGATTTGAAGCTATTCTGTACACTTTGATGTTTTGTGTGAAAAGTTTTGTTGAAATGCTCAAAATGGTCTAAAACGTTTTTAAATACGATATTAAGCTATTTTGTGCTCTTTGATGTTTTTGTGTGAAAAGTTTTATCGAAATGCTCAAAATTGTCTAAAACGTCTCCAAATGCGATTTGAAGCTATTCTGTACACTTTGATGTTTTGTGTGAAAAGTTTTATCGAAATGCTCAAAATGGTCTAAAACGTCTCCAAATGTGATTTTAAGCACTTTGATGTTTTTGTGTAACAAAGTTTCATCGAAATGCACAAAATGGTCTAAAACGTCTCCAAATGCGATTTGAAGCTATTCTAAGGACTTTGGTGTTTTTATGTTAACAAGTTTTTTCGAAAATCACAAAATGGTCTAAAACGTCTCCAAATGCGATTTGAAGCTATTCTGTACACTTTGATGTTTTGTGTGAAAAAGTTTTGTCGAAATGTTCAAAATGGTCTAAAACGTTTTTAAATACGATATTAAGCTATTTTGTGCTCTTTGATGTTTTTGTGTGAAAAGTTTTATCGAAATGCTCAAAATGGTCTAAAACGGTTTCTATTTTGATTTTAAGCACTTTGATGTTTTTGTGTAACCAAGTTTCATCGAAATGCACAAAATGGTCTAAAACGTCTCCAAATGCGATTTGAAGCTATTCTTAGAACTTTGGTATTTTTATGTTAACAAGTTTTTTCGAAAATCATAAAATGGTCTAAAACGTCTCCAAATGCGATTTGAAGCTATTCTAAGCACTTAGTAGTTTTTATGTTAACAAGTTTTTTCGAAAATCACAAAATGGTCTAAAACGTCTCCAAATGCGATTTGAAGCTATTCTGTACACTTTGATGTTTAGTATGAAAAAGTTTTGTCGAAATGCTCAAAATGGTCTAAAACGTTTTCAAATACCATATTAAGCTATTTTGTGCACTTTGCTGTTTTTGTGTGAAAAGTTTTATCGAAATGCTCAAAATGGTCTAAAACGGTTTCAAATGTGATTTTAAGCACTTTGATGTTTTTGTGTAACCAAGTTTCATCGAAATGCACAAAATGGTCTAAAACGTCTCCAAATGCGATTTGAAGCTATTCTAAGCACTTTGGTGTTTTTATGTTAACAAGTTTTTTCGAAAATCACAAAATGGTTTAAAACGTCTCCAAATGCGATTTGAAGCTATTCTTAGCACTTTGGTGTTTTTATGTTAACTAGTTTTTTCGAAAATTACAAAATGGTCTAAAACGTCTCCAAATGCGATTTGAAGCTATTCTTAGCACTTTGGTGTTTTTATGTCAACAAGTTTTTTCGAAAATCACAAAATGGTCTAAAACGTCTCCAAATGCGATTTGAAGCTATTCTTAGCACTTTGGTGTTTTTATGTTAACAAGTTTTTTCAAAAATCACAAAATGGTTTAAACGTCTCCAAATGCGATTTGAAGCTATTCTGTACACTTTGATGTTTTTGTGTGAAAAGTTTTAACGAAATGCTCAAAATGGTTTAAAACATTTTTAAATACCATATTAAGCTCTTTTGTGCACATTGATGTTTTCGTGTGAAAAGTTTTATTGAAATGCTCAAAATGGTCTAAAACGTTTTCTAATGCGATTTGAAGCTATTCTGTACACTTTGAAATTTTGTGTGAAAAAGTTTTCTCAAAATGCTCAAAATGGTCTAAAACGTTTTCAAATACCATAATAAGCTATTTTGTGCACTTTGCTGTTTTTGTGTGAAAAGTTTTATCGAAATGCTCAAAATAGTTTAAAACGTCTCCAAATGTGATTTTAAGCACTTTGATGTTTTTGTGTAACAAAGTTTCATCGAAATGCACAAAATGGTCTAAAACGTCTCCAAATGCGATTTGAAGATATTCTTAGCTCTTTGGTGTTTTTATGTTAACAAGTTTTTTCGACAATCACAAAATGGTCTAAAACGTCTCCAAATGCGATTTGAAGCTATTCTGTACACTTTGATGTTTTGTGTGAAAAGTTTTGTTGAAATGCTCAAAATGGTCTAAAACGTTTTTAAATACGATATTAAGCTATTTTGTGTTCTCTGATGTTTTTGTGTGAAAAGTTTTATCGAAATGCTCAAAATTGTCTAAAACGTCTCCAAATGCGATTTGAAGCTATTCTGTACACTTTGATGTTTAGTATGAAAAAGTTTTGTCGAAATGCTCAAAATGGTCTAAAACGTTTTCAAATACGATATTAAGCTATTTTGTGCTCTTTGATGTTTTTGTGTGAAAAGTTTTATCGAAATGCTCAAAATGGTCTAAAACGGTTTCTAATGTGATTTTAAGCACTTTGATGTTTTTGTGTAACCAAGTTTCATCGAAATGCACAAAATGGTCTAAAACGTCTTCAAATGCGATTTGAAGCTATTCTAAGCACTTTGGTGTTTTTATGTTAACAAGTTTTTTCGAAAATCACAAAATGGTCTGAAACGTCTCCAAATGCGATTTGAAGCTATTCTGTACACTGCGATGTTTTGTGTGAAAAAGTTTTGTCGAAATGTTCAAAATGGTCTAAAACGTTTTTAAATACGATATTAAGCTATTTTGTGCTCTTTGATGTTTTTGTGTGAAAAGTTTTATCGAAATGCTCAAAATGGTCTAAAACGTTTTCAAATACCATATTAAGCTATTTTGTGCACTTTGCTGTTTTTGTGTGAAAAGTTTTATCGAAATGCTCAAAATGGTTTAAAACGGTTTCAAATGTGATTTTAAGCACTTTGATGTTTTTGTGTAACAGAGTTTCATCGAAATGCACAAAATGGTCTAAAACGTCTCCAAATGCGATTTGAAGATATTCTTAGCTCTTTGGTGTTTTTATGGTAACAAGTTTTTTCGAAAATCACAAAATGGTCTAAAACGTCTCCAAATGCGATTTGAAGCTATTCTGTACACTTGGATGTTTTGTGTGAAAAGTTTTATCGAAATGCTCAAAATGGTCTAAAACGGTTTCTAATGTGATTTTAAGCACTTAGATGTTTTTCTGTAACCAAGTTTCATCGAAATGCACAAAATGGTCTAAAACGTCTCCAAATGAGATTTGAAGCTATTCTAAGCACTTTGGTGTTTTTATGTTAACAAGTTTTTTCGAAAATCACAAAATGGTCTAAAACGTCTCCAAATGCGATTTGAAGCTATTCTGTACACTTTGATGTTTTGTGTGAAAAAGTTTTGTCGAAATGTTCAAAATTGTCTAAAACGTCTCCAAATGCGATTTGAAGCTATTCTGTACACTTTGATGTTTTGTGTGAAAAGTTTTATCGAAATGCTCAAAATGGTCTAAAACGGTTTCTAATGTGATTTTAAGCACTTTGATGTTTTTGTGTAACCAAGTTTCATCGAAATGCACAAAATGGTCTAAAACATCTCCAAATGCGATTTGAAGCTATTCTTAAAACTTTGGTATTTTTATGTTAACAAGTTTTTTCGAAAATCATAAAATGGTCTAAAACGTCTCCAAATGCGATTTGAAGCTATTCTAAGCGCTTTGGAGTTTTTATGTTAACAAGTTTGTTCGAAAATCAAAAAATGGTTTAAAACGTCTCCAAATGCGATTTGAAGCTATTCTGTACACTTTTATGTTTAGTATCAAAAAGTTTTGTCTAAATGCTCAAAATGGTCTAAAACGTTTTCAAATACCATATTAAGCTATTTTGTGCACTTTGCTGTTTTTGTGTGAAAAGTTTTATCGAAATGCTCAAAATGGTCTAAAACGTCTCCAAATGTGATTTTAAGCACTTTGATGTTTTTGTGTAACAAAGTTTCATCGAAATGCACAAAATGGTCTAAAACGTCTCCAAATGCGATTTGAAGATATTCTTAGCTCTTTGGTGTTTTTATGTTAACAAGTTTTTTCGAAAATCACAAAATGGTCTAAAACGTCTCCAAATGCGATTTGAAGCTATTCTGTGCTCGCATTTGGAGACGTTTTAGACCATTTTGTGATTTTCGAAAAAACTTGTTAACATAAAAACACCAAAGAGCTAAGAATATCTTCAAATCGCATTTGGAGACGTTTTAGACCATTTTGTGCATTTCGATGAAACTTTGTTACACAAAAACATCAAAGTGCTTAAAATCACATTTGGAGACGTTTTAGACCATTTTGAGCATTTCGATAAAACTTTTCACACAAAAACAGCAAAGTGCACAAAATAGCTTAATATGGTATTTGAAAACGTTTTAGACCATTTTGAGCATTTAGACAAAACTTTTTGATACTAAACATAAAAGTGTACAGAATAGCTTCAAATCGCATTTGGAGACGTTTTAAACCATTTTTTGATTTTCGAACAAACTTGTTAACATAAAAACTCCAAAGTGCTGAGAATAGCTTCAAATCGCATTTGGAGACGTTTTAGACCATTTTCTGATTTTCGAAAAAACTTGTTAACATAAAAATACCAAAGTTTTAAGAATAGCTTCAAATCGCATTTGGAGACGTTTTAGACCATTTTGTGCATTTCGATGAAACTTGGTTACACAAAAACATCAAAGTGCTTAAAATCACATTAGAAACCGTTTTAGACCATTTTGAGCATTTCGATAAAACTTTTCACACAAAAACATCAAAGAGCACAAAATAGCTTAATATCGTATTTGAAAACGTTTTAGACCATTTTGAGCATTTCGACAAAACTTTTTCATACTAAACATCAAAGTGTACAGAATAGCTTCAAATCGCATTTGGAGACGTTTTAGACAATTTTGAGCATTTCGATAAAACTTTTCACACAAAAACATCAGAGAACACAAAATAGCTTAATATCGTATTTAAAAACGTTTTAGACCATTTTGAGCATTTCAACAAAACTTTTCACACAAAACATCAAAGTGTACAGAATAGCTTCAAATCGCATTTGGAGACGTTTTAGACCATTTTGTGATTGTCGAAAAAACTTGTTAACATAAAAACACCAAAGAGCTAAGAATATCTTCAAATCGCATTTGGAGACGTTTTAGACCATTTTGTGCATTTCGATGAAACTTTGTTACACAAAAACATCAAAGTGCTTAAAATCACATTTGGAGACGTTTTAAACTATTTTGAGCATTTCGATAAAACTTTTCACACAAAAACAGCAAAGTGCACAAAATAGCTTATTATGGTATTTGAAAACGTTTTAGACCATTTTGAGCATTTTGAGAAAACTTTTTCACACAAAATTTCAAAGTGTACAGAATAGCTTCAAATCGCATTAGAAAACGTTTTAGACCATTTTGAGCATTTCAATAAAACTTTTCACACGAAAACATCAATGTGCACAAAAGAGCTTAATATGGTATTTAAAAATGTTTTAAACCATTTTGAGCATTTCGTTAAAACTTTTCACACAAAAACATCAAAGTGTACAGAATAGCTTCAAATCGCATTTGGAGACGTTTAAACCATTTTGTGATTTTTGAAAAAACTTGTTAACATAAAAACACCAAAGTGCTAAGAATAGCTTCAAATCGCATTTGGAGACGTTTTAGACCATTTTGTGATTTTCGAAAAAACTTGTTGACATAAAAACACCAAAGTGCTAAGAATAGCTTCAAATCGCATTTGGAGACGTTTTAGACCATTTTGTAATTTTCGAAAAAACTAGTTAACATAAAAACACCAAAGTGCTAAGAATAGCTTCAAATCGCATTTGGAGACGTTTTAAACCATTTTGTGATTTTCGAAAAAACTTGTTAACATAAAAACACCAAAGAGCTAAGAATATCTTCAAATCGCATTTGGAGACGTTTTAGACCATTTTGTGCATTTCGATGAAACTTTGTTACACAAAAACATCAAAGTGCTTAAAATCACATTTGAAACCGTTTTAGACCATTTTGAGCATTTCGATAAAACTTTTCACACAAAAACAGCAAAGTGCACAAAATAGCTTAATATGGTATTTGAAAACGTTTTAGACCATTTTGAGCATTTCGACAAAACTTTTTCATACTAAACATCAAAGTGTACAGAATAGCTTCAAATCGCATTTGGAGACGTTTTAGACCATTTTGTGATTTTCGAAAAAACTTGTTAACATAAAAACACCAAAGAGCTAAGAATATCTTCAAATCGCATTTGGAGACGTTTTAGACCATTTTGTGCATTTCGATGAAACTTTGTTACACAAAAACATCAAAGTGCTTAAAATCACATTTGGAGACGTTTTAGACCATTTTGAGCATTTCGATAAAACTTTTCACACAAAAACAGCAAAGTGCACAAAATAGCTTAATATGGTATTTGAAAACGTTTTAGACCATTTTGAGCATTTAGACAAAACTTTTTGATACTAAACATAAAAGTGTACAGAATAGCTTCAAATCGCATTTGGAGACGTTTTAAACCATTTTTTGATTTTCGAACAAACTTGTTAACATAAAAACTCCAAAGTGCTGAGAATAGCTTCAAATCGCATTTGGAGACGTTTTAGACCATTTTCTGATTTTCGAAAAAACTTGTTAACATAAAAATACCAAAGTTTTAAGAATAGCTTCAAATCGCATTTGGAGACGTTTTAGACCATTTTGTGCATTTCGATGAAACTTGGTTACACAAAAACATCAAAGTGCTTAAAATCACATTAGAAACCGTTTTAGACCATTTTGAGCATTTCGATAAAACTTTTCACACAAAAACATCAAAGAGCACAAAATAGCTTAATATCGTATTTGAAAACGTTTTAGACCATTTTGAGCATTTCGACAAAACTTTTTCATACTAAACATCAAAGTGTACAGAATAGCTTCAAATCGCATTTGGAGACGTTTTAGACAATTTTGAGCATTTCGATAAAACTTTTCACACAAAAACATCAGAGAACACAAAATAGCTTAATATCGTATTTAAAAACGTTTTAGACCATTTTGAGCATTTCAACAAAACTTTTCACACAAAACATCAAAGTGTACAGAATAGCTTCAAATCGCATTTGGAGACGTTTTAGACCATTTTGTGATTGTCGAAAAAACTTGTTAACATAAAAACACCAAAGAGCTAAGAATATCTTCAAATCGCATTTGGAGACGTTTTAGACCATTTTGTGCATTTCGATGAAACTTTGTTACACAAAAACATCAAAGTGCTTAAAATCACATTTGGAGACGTTTTAAACTATTTTGAGCATTTCGATAAAACTTTTCACACAAAAACAGCAAAGTGCACAAAATAGCTTATTATGGTATTTGAAAACGTTTTAGACCATTTTGAGCATTTTGAGAAAACTTTTTCACACAAAATTTCAAAGTGTACAGAATAGCTTCAAATCGCATTAGAAAACGTTTTAGACCATTTTGAGCATTTCAATAAAACTTTTCACACGAAAACATCAATGTGCACAAAAGAGCTTAATATGGTATTTAAAAATGTTTTAAACCATTTTGAGCATTTCGTTAAAACTTTTCACACAAAAACATCAAAGTGTACAGAATAGCTTCAAATCGCATTTGGAGACGTTTAAACCATTTTGTGATTTTTGAAAAAACTTGTTAACATAAAAACACCAAAGTGCTAAGAATAGCTTCAAATCGCATTTGGAGACGTTTTAGACCATTTTGTAATTTTCGAAAAAACTAGTTAACATAAAAACACCAAAGTGCTAAGAATAGCTTCAAATCGCATTTGGAGACGTTTTAAACCATTTTGTGATTTTCGAAAAAACTTGTTAACATAAAAACACCAAAGTGCTTAGAATAGCTTCAAATCGCATTTGGAGACGTTTTAGACCATTTTGTGCATTTCGATGAAACTTGGTTACACAAAAACATCAAAGTGCTTAAAATCACATTTGAAACCGTTTTAGACCATTTTGAGCATTTCGATAAAACTTTTCACACAAAAACAGCAAAGTGCACAAAATAGCTTAATATGGTATTTGAAAACGTTTTAGACCATTTTGAGCATTTCGACAAAACTTTTTCATACTAAACATCAAAGTGTACAGAATAGCTTCAAATCGCATTTGGAGACGTTTTAGACCATTTTGTGATTTTCGAAAAAACTTGTTAACATAAAAACTACTAAGTGCTTAGAATAGCTTCAAATCGCATTTGGAGACGTTTTAGACCATTTTATGATTTTCGAAAAAACTTGTTAACATAAAAATACCAAAGTTCTAAGAATAGCTTCAAATCGCATTTGGAGACGTTTTAGACCATTTTGTGCATTTCGATGAAACTTGGTTACACAAAAACATCAAAGTGCTTAAAATCAAAATAGAAACAGAGTTTCATCGAAATGCACAAAATGGTCTAAAACGTCTCCAAATGCGATTT
The DNA here is from genome assembly GCF_963402885.1 of Antedon bifida. Classification (NCBI taxonomy): domain Eukaryota; kingdom Metazoa; phylum Echinodermata; class Crinoidea; order Comatulida; family Antedonidae; genus Antedon; species Antedon bifida. Next base: position 6,858,120 of record NC_136233.1, on the reverse strand, counting down.
GAAGCTATTCTAAGCACTTTGGTGTTTTTATGTTAACAAGTTTTTTCGAAAATCACAAAATGGTCTGAAACGTCTCCAAATGCGATTTGAAGCTATTCTGTACACTGCGATGTTTTGTGTGAAAAAGTTTTGTCGAAATGTTCAAAATGGTCTAAAACGTTTTTAAATACGATATTAAGCTATTTTGTGCTCTTTGATGTTTTTGTGTGAAAAGTTTTATCGAAATGCTCAAAATGGTCTAAAACGTTTTCAAATACCATATTAAGCTATTTTGTGCACTTTGCTGTTTTTGTGTGAAAAGTTTTATCGAAATGCTCAAAATGGTTTAAAACGGTTTCAAATGTGATTTTAAGCACTTTGATGTTTTTGTGTAACCAAGTTTCATCGAAATGCACAAAATGGTCTAAAACGTCTCCAAATGCGATTTGAAGCTATTCTAAGCACTTTGGTGTTTTTATGTTAACAAGTTTTTTCGAAAATCACAAAATGGTCTAAAACGTCTCCAAATGCGATTTGAAGCTATTCTGTACACTTGGATGTTTTGTGTGAAAAGTTTTATCGAAATGCTCAAAATGGTCTAAAACGGTTTCTAATGTGATTTTAAGCACTTAGATGTTTTTCTGTAACCAAGTTTCATCGAAATGCACAAAATGGTCTAAAACGTCTCCAAATGAGATTTGAAGCTATTCTAAGCACTTTGGTGTTTTTATGTTAACAAGTTTTTTCGAAAATCACAAAATGGTCTAAAACGTCTCCAAATGCGATTTGAAGCTATTCTGTACACTTTGATGTTTTGTGTGAAAAAGTTTTGTCGAAATGTTCAAAATTGTCTAAAACGTCTCCAAATGCGATTTGAAGCTATTCTGTACACTTTGATGTTTTGTGTGAAAAGTTTTATCGAAATGCTCAAAATGGTCTAAAACGGTTTCTAATGTGATTTTAAGCACTTTGATGTTTTTGTGTAACCAAGTTTCATCGAAATGCACAAAATGGTCTAAAACATCTCCAAATGCGATTTGAAGCTATTCTTAAAACTTTGGTATTTTTATGTTAACAAGTTTTTTCGAAAATCATAAAATGGTCTAAAACGTCTCCAAATGCGATTTGAAGCTATTCTAAGCGCTTTGGAGTTTTTATGTTAACAAGTTTGTTCGAAAATCAAAAAATGGTTTAAAACGTCTCCAAATGCGATTTGAAGCTATTCTGTACACTTTTATGTTTAGTATCAAAAAGTTTTGTCTAAATGCTCAAAATGGTCTAAAACGTTTTCAAATACCATATTAAGCTATTTTGTGCACTTTGCTGTTTTTGTGTGAAAAGTTTTATCGAAATGCTCAAAATGGTCTAAAACGTCTCCAAATGTGATTTTAAGCACTTTGATGTTTTTGTGTAACAAAGTTTCATCGAAATGCACAAAATGGTCTAAAACGTCTCCAAATGCGATTTGAAGATATTCTTAGCTCTTTGGTGTTTTTATGTTAACAAGTTTTTTCGAAAATCACAAAATGGTCTAAAACGTCTCCAAATGCGATTTGAAGCTATTCTGTGCTCTTTGATGTTTTTGTGTGAAAAGTTTTATCGAAATGCTCAAAATGGTCTAAAACGTCTCCAAATGCGATTTGAAGCTATTCTGTACACTTTGATGTTTTGTGTGAAAAGTTTTATCGAAATGCTCAAAATGGTCTAAAACGGTTTCTAATGTGATTTTAAGCACTTTGATGTTTATGTGTAACAAAGTTTCATCGAAATGCACAAAATGGTCTAAAACGTCTCCAAATGCGATTTGAAGATATTCTTAGCTCTTTGGTGTTTTTATGTTAACAAGTTTTTTCGAAAATCACAAAATGGTCTAAAACGTCTCCAAATGCGATTTGAAGCTATTCTGTACACTTTGATGTTTTGTGTGAAAAGTTTTGTTGAAATGCTCAAAATGGTCTAAAACGTTTTTAAATACGATATTAAGCTATTTTGTGCTCTTTGATGTTTTTGTGTGAAAAGTTTTATCGAAATGCTCAAAATTGTCTAAAACGTCTCCAAATGCGATTTGAAGCTATTCTGTACACTTTGATGTTTTGTGTGAAAAGTTTTATCGAAATGCTCAAAATGGTCTAAAACGTCTCCAAATGTGATTTTAAGCACTTTGATGTTTTTGTGTAACAAAGTTTCATCGAAATGCACAAAATGGTCTAAAACGTCTCCAAATGCGATTTGAAGCTATTCTAAGGACTTTGGTGTTTTTATGTTAACAAGTTTTTTCGAAAATCACAAAATGGTCTAAAACGTCTCCAAATGCGATTTGAAGCTATTCTGTACACTTTGATGTTTTGTGTGAAAAAGTTTTGTCGAAATGTTCAAAATGGTCTAAAACGTTTTTAAATACGATATTAAGCTATTTTGTGCTCTTTGATGTTTTTGTGTGAAAAGTTTTATCGAAATGCTCAAAATGGTCTAAAACGGTTTCTATTTTGATTTTAAGCACTTTGATGTTTTTGTGTAACCAAGTTTCATCGAAATGCACAAAATGGTCTAAAACGTCTCCAAATGCGATTTGAAGCTATTCTTAGAACTTTGGTATTTTTATGTTAACAAGTTTTTTCGAAAATCATAAAATGGTCTAAAACGTCTCCAAATGCGATTTGAAGCTATTCTAAGCACTTAGTAGTTTTTATGTTAACAAGTTTTTTCGAAAATCACAAAATGGTCTAAAACGTCTCCAAATGCGATTTGAAGCTATTCTGTACACTTTGATGTTTAGTATGAAAAAGTTTTGTCGAAATGCTCAAAATGGTCTAAAACGTTTTCAAATACCATATTAAGCTATTTTGTGCACTTTGCTGTTTTTGTGTGAAAAGTTTTATCGAAATGCTCAAAATGGTCTAAAACGGTTTCAAATGTGATTTTAAGCACTTTGATGTTTTTGTGTAACAAAGTTTCATCGAAATGCACAAAATGGTCTAAAACGTCTCCAAATGCGATTTGAAGCTATTCTAAGCACTTTGGTGTTTTTATGTTAACAAGTTTTTTCGAAAATCACAAAATGGTTTAAAACGTCTCCAAATGCGATTTGAAGCTATTCTTAGCACTTTGGTGTTTTTATGTTAACTAGTTTTTTCGAAAATTACAAAATGGTCTAAAACGTCTCCAAATGCGATTTGAAGCTATTCTTAGCACTTTGGTGTTTTTATGTCAACAAGTTTTTTCGAAAATCACAAAATGGTCTAAAACGTCTCCAAATGCGATTTGAAGCTATTCTTAGCACTTTGGTGTTTTTATGTTAACAAGTTTTTTCAAAAATCACAAAATGGTTTAAACGTCTCCAAATGCGATTTGAAGCTATTCTGTACACTTTGATGTTTTTGTGTGAAAAGTTTTAACGAAATGCTCAAAATGGTTTAAAACATTTTTAAATACCATATTAAGCTCTTTTGTGCACATTGATGTTTTCTTGTGAAAAGTTTTATTGAAATGCTCAAAATGGTCTAAAACGTTTTCTAATGCGATTTGAAGCTATTCTGTACACTATGAAATTTTGTGTGAAAAAGTTTTCTCAAAATGCTCAAAATGGTCTAAAACGTTTTCAAATACCATAATAAGCTATTTTGTGCACTTTGCTGTTTTTGTGTCAAAAGTTTTATCGAAATGCTCAAAATAGTTTAAAACGTCTCCAAATGTGATTTTAAGCACTTTGATGTTTTTGTGTAACAAAGTTTCATCGAAATGCACAAAATGGTCTAAAACGTCTCCAAATGCGATTTGAAGATATTCTTAGCTCTTTGGTGTTTTTATGTTAACAAGTTTTTTCGAAAATCACAAAATGGTCTAAAACGTCTCCAAATGCGATTTGAAGCTATTCTGTACACTTTGATGTTTTGTGTGAAAAGTTTTGTTGAAATGCTCAAAATGGTCTAAAACGTTTTTAAATACGATATTAAGCTATTTTGTGCTCTTTGATGTTTTTGTGTGAAAAGTTTTAGCGAAATGCTAAAAATGGTCTAAAACGGTTTCTAATGTGATTTTAAGCACTTTGATGTTTTTGTGTAACCAAGTTTCATCGAAATGCACAAAATGGTCTAAAACGTCTCCAAATGCGATTTGAAGCTATTCTAAGCACTTTGGTGTTATTATGTTAACAAGTTTTTTCGAAAATCACAAAATGGTCTGAAACGTCTCCAAATGCGATTTGAAGCTATTCTGTACACTGCGATGTTTTGTGTGAAAAAGTTTTGTCGAAATGTTCAAAATGGTCTAAAACGTTTTTAAATACGATATTAAGCTATTTTGTGCTCTTTGATGTTTTTGTGTGAAAAGTTTTATCGAAATGCTCAAAATGGTCTAAAACGTTTTCAAATACCATATTAAGCTATTTTGTGCACTTTGCTGTTTTTGTGTGAAAAGTTTTATCGAAATGCTCAAAATGGTTTAAAACGGTTTCAAATGTGATTTTAAGCACTTTGATGTTTTTGTGTAACAGAGTTTCATCGAAATGCACAAAATGGTCTAAAACGTCTCCAAATGCGATTTGAAGATATTCTTAGCTCTTTGGTGTTTTTATGGTAACAAGTTTTTTCGAAAATCACAAAATGGTCTAAAACGTCTCCAAATGCGATTTGAAGCTATTCTGTACACTTGGATGCTTTGTGTGAAAAGTTTTATCGAAATGCTCAAAATGGTCTAAAACGGTTTCTAATGTGATTTTAAGCACTTAGATGTTTTTCTGTAACCAAGTTTCATCGAAATGCACAAAATGGTCTAAAACGTCTCCAAATGAGATTTGAAGCTATTCTAAGCACTTTGGTGTTTTTATGTTAACAAGTTTTTTCGAAAATCACAAAATGGTCTAAAACGTCTCCAAATGCGATTTGAAGCTATTCTGTACACTTTGATGTTTTGTGTGAAAAAGTTTTGTCGAAATGTTCAAAATTGTCTAAAACGTCTCCAAATGCGATTTGAAGCTATTCTGTACACTTTGATGTTTTGTGTGAAAAGTTTTATCGAAATGCTCAAAATGGTCTAAAACGGTTTCTAATGTGATTTTAAGCACTTTGATGTTTTTGTGTAACCAAGTTTCATCGAAATGCACAAAATGGTCTTAAACATCTCCAAATGCGATTTGAAGCTATTCTTAAAACTTTGGTATTTTTATGTTAACAAGTTTTTTCGAAAATCATAAAATGGTCTAAAACGTCTCCAAATGCGATTTGAAGCTATTCTAAGCGCTTTGGAGTTTTTATGTTAACAAGTTTGTTCGAAAATCAAAAAATGGTTTAAAACGTCTCCAAATGCGATTTGAAGCTATTCTGTACACTTTTATGTTTAGTATCAAAAAGTTTTGTCTAAATGCTCAAAATGGTCTAAAACGTTTTCAAATACCATATTAAGCTATTTTGTGCACTTTGCTGTTTTTGTGTGAAAAGTTTTATCGAAATGCTCAAAATGGTCTAAAACGTCTCCAAATGTGATTTTAAGCACTTTGATGTTTTTGTGTAACAAAGTTTCATCGAAATGCACAAAATGGTCTAAAACGTCTCCAAATGCGATTTGAAGATATTCTTAGCTCTTTGGTGTTTTTATGTTAACAAGTTTTTTCGAAAATCACAAAATGGTCTAAAACGTCTCCAAATGCGATTTGAAGCTATTCTGTGCTCTTTGATGTTTTTGTGTGAAAAGTTTTATCGAAATGCTCAAAATGGTCTAAAACGTCTCCAAATGCGATTTGAAGCTATTCTGTACACTTTGATGTTTTGTGTGAAAAGTTTTATCGAAATGCTCAAAATGGTCTAAAACGGTTTCTAATGTGATTTTAAGCACTTTGATGTTTTTGTGTAACAAAGTTTCATCGAAATGCACAAAATGGTCTAAAACGTCTCCAAATGCGATTTGAAGATATTCTTAGCTCTTTGGTGTTTTTATGTTAACAAGTTTTTTCGAAAATCACAAAATGGTCTAAAAGGTCTCCAAATGCGATTTGAAGCTATTCTGTACACTTTGATGTTTTGTGTGAAAAGTTTTGTTGAAATGCTCAAAATGGTCTAAAACGTTTTTAAATACGATATTAAGCTATTTTGTGCTCTTTGATGTTTTTGTGTGAAAAGTTTTATCGAAATGCTCAAAATTGTCTAAAACGTCTCCAAATGCGATTTGAAGCTATTCTGTACACTTTGATGTTTTGTGTGAAAAGTTTTATCGAAATGCTCAAAATGGTCTAAAACGTCTCCAAATGTGATTTTAAGCACTTTGATGTTTTTGTGTAACAAAGTTTCATCGAAATGCACAAAATGGTCTAAAACGTCTCCAAATGCGATTTGAAGCTATTCTAAGGACTTTGGTGTTTTTATGTTAACAAGTTTTTTCGAAAATCACAAAATGGTCTAAAACGTCTCCAAATGCGATTTGAAGCTATTCTGTACACTTTGATGTTTTGTGTGAAAAAGTTTTGTCGAAATGTTCAAAATGGTCTAAAACGTTTTTAAATACGATATTAAGCTATTTTGTGCTCTTTGATGTTTTTGTGTGAAAAGTTTTATCGAAATGCTCAAAATGGTCTAAAACGGTTTCTATTTTGATTTTAAGCACTTTGATGTTTTTGTGTAACCAAGTTTCATCGAAATGCACAAAATGGTCTAAAACGTCTCCAAATGCGATTTGAAGCTATTCTTAGAACTTTGGTATTTTTATGTTAACAAGTTTTTTCGAAAATCATAAAATGGTCTAAAACGTCTCCAAATGCGATTTGAAGCTATTCTAAGCACTTAGTAGTTTTTATGTTAACAAGTTTTTTCGAAAATCACAAAATGGTCTAAAACGTCTCCAAATGCGATTTGAAGCTATTCTGTACACTTTGATGTTTAGTATGAAAAAGTTTTGTCGAAATGCTCAAAATGGTCTAAAACGTTTTCAAATACCATATTAAGCTATTTTGTGCACTTTGCTGTTTTTGTGTGAAAAGTTTTATCGAAATGCTCAAAATGGTCTAAAACGGTTTCAAATGTGATTTTAAGCACTTTGATGTTTTTGTGTAACAAAGTTTCATCGAAATGCACAAAATGGTCTAAAACGTCTCCAAATGCGATTTGAAGCTATTCTAAGCACTTTGGTGTTTTTATGTTAACAAGTTTTTTCGAAAATCACAAAATGGTTTAAAACGTCTCCAAATGCGATTTGAAGCTATTCTTAGCACTTTGGTGTTTTTATGTTAACTAGTTTTTTCGAAAATTACAAAATGGTCTAAAACGTCTCCAAATGCGATTTGAAGCTATTCTTAGCACTTTGGTGTTTTTATGTCAACAAGTTTTTTCGAAAATCACAAAATGGTCTAAAACGTCTCCAAATGCGATTTGAAGCTATTCTTAGCACTTTGGTGTTTTTATGTTAACAAGTTTTTTCAAAAATCACAAAATGGTTTAAACGTCTCCAAATGCGATTTGAAGCTATTCTGTACACTTTGATGTTTTTGTGTGAAAAGTTTTAACGAAATGCTCAAAATGGTTTAAAACGTTTTTAAATACCATATTAAGCTCTTTTGTGCACATTGATGTTTTTGTGTGAAAAGTTTTATTGAAATGCTCAAAATGGTCTAAAACGTTTTCTAATGCGATTTGAAGCTATTCTGTACACTTTGAAATTTTGTGTGAAAAAGTTTTCTCAAAATGCTCAAAATGGTCTAAAACGTTTTCAAATACCATAATAAGCTATTTTGTGCACTTTGCTGTTTTTGTGTGAAAAGTTTTATCGAAATGCTCAAAATTGTCTAAAACGTCTCCAAATGCGATTTGAAGCTATTCTGTACACTTTGATGTTTTGTGTGAAAAGTTTTATCGAAATGCTCAAAATGGTCTAAAACGGTTTCTAATGTGATTTTAAGCACTTTGATGTTTTTGTGTAACCAAGTTTCATCGAAATGCACAAAATGAATATATGCGATTTGAAGATATTCTCAGCTCTTTGGTGTTTTTATGTTAACAAGTTTTTTCGAAAATCACAAAATGGTCTAAAACGTCTCCAAATGCGATTTGAAGCTATTCTGTACACTTTGATGTTTTGTGTGAAAAGTTTTGTTGAAATGCTCAAAATGGTCTAAAACGTTTTTAAATACGATATTAAGCTATTTTGTGCTCTTTGATGTTTTTGTGTGAAAAGTTTTAGCGAAATGCTAAAAATGGTCTAAAACGGTTTCTAATGTGATTTTAAGCACTTTGATGTTTTTGTGTAACCAAGTTTCATCGAAATGCACAAAATGGTCTAAAACGTCTCCAAATGCGATTTGAAGCTATTCTAAGCACTTTGGTGTTTTTATGTTAACAAGTTTTTTCGAAAATCACAAAATGGTCTGAAACGTCTCCAAATGCGATTTGAAGCTATTCTGTACACTGCGATGTTTTGTGTGAAAAAGTTTTGTCGAAATGTTCAAAATGGTCTAAAACGTTTTTAAATACGATATTAAGCTATTTTGTGCTCTTTGATGTTTTTGTGTGAAAAGTTTTATCGAAATGCTCAAAATGGTCTAAAACGTTTTCAAATACCATATTAAGCTATTTTGTGCACTTTGCTGTTTTTGTGTGAAAAGTTTTATCGAAATGCTCAAAATGGTTTAAAACGGTTTCAAATGTGATTTTAAGCACTTTGATGTTTTTGTGTAACCAAGTTTCATCGAAATGCACAAAATGGTCTAAAACGTCTCCAAATGCGATTTGAAGCTATTCTAAGCACTTTGGTGTTTTTATGTTAACAAGTTTTTTCGAAAATCACAAAATGGTCTAAAACGTCTCCAAATGCGATTTGAAGCTATTCTGTACACTTGGATGTTTTGTGTGAAAAGTTTTATCGAAATGCTCAAAATGGTCTAAAACGGTTTCTAATGTGATTTTAAGCACTTAGATGTTTTTCTGTAACCAAGTTTCATCGAAATGCACAAAATGGTCTAAAACGTCTCCAAATGAGATTTGAAGCTATTCTAAGCACTTTGGTGTTTTTATGTTAACAAGTTTTTTCGAAAATCACAAAATGGTCTAAAACGTCTCCAAATGCGATTTGAAGCTATTCTGTACACTTTGATGTTTTGTGTGAAAAAGTTTTGTCGAAATGTTCAAAATTGTCTAAAACGTCTCCAAATGCGATTTGAAGCTATTCTGTACACTTTGATGTTTTGTGTGAAAAGTTTTATCGAAATGCTCAAAATGGTCTAAAACGGTTTCTAATGTGATTTTAAGCACTTTGATGTTTTTGTGTAACCAAGTTTCATCGAAATGCACAAAATGGTCTAAAACATCTCCAAATGCGATTTGAAGCTATTCTTAAAACTTTGGTATTTTTATGTTAACAAGTTTTTTCGAAAATCATAAAATGGTCTAAAACGTCTCCAAATGCGATTTGAAGCTATTCTAAGCGCTTTGGAGTTTTTATGTTAACAAGTTTGTTCGAAAATCAAAAAATGGTTTAAAACGTCTCCAAATGCGATTTGAAGCTATTCTGTACACTTTTATGTTTAGTATCAAAAAGTTTTGTCTAAATGCTCAAAATGGTCTAAAACGTTTTCAAATACCATATTAAGCTATTTTGTGCACTTTGCTGTTTTTGTGTGAAAAGTTTTATCGAAATGCTCAAAATGGTCTAAAACGTCTCCAAATGTGATTTTAAGCACTTTGATGTTTTTGTGTAACAAAGTTTCATCGAAATGCACAAAATGGTCTAAAACGTCTCCAAATGCGATTTGAAGATATTCTTAGCTCTTTGGTGTTTTTATGTTAACAAGTTTTTTCGAAAATCACAAAATGGTCTAAAACGTCTCCAAATGCGATTTGAAGCTATTCTGTGCTCTTTGATGTTTTTGTGTGAAAAGTTTTATCGAAATGCTCAAAATGGTCTAAAACGTCTCCAAATGCGATTTGAAGCTATTCTGTACACTTTGATGTTTTGTGTGAAAAGTTTTATCGAAATGCTCAAAATGGTCTAAAACGGTTTCTAATGTGATTTTAAGCACTTTGATGTTTTTGTGTAACAAAGTTTCATCGAAATGCACAAAATGGTCTAAAACGTCTCCAAATGCGATTTGAAGATATTCTTAGCTCTTTGGTGTTTTTATGTTAACAAGTTTTTTCGAAAATCACAAAATGGTCTAAAACGTCTCCAAATGCGATTTGAAGCTATTCTGTACACTTTGATGTTTTGTGTGAAAAGTTTTGTTGAAATGCTCAAAATGGTCTAAAACGTTTTTAAATACGATATTAAGCTATTTTGTGCTCTTTGATGTTTTTGTGTGAAAAGTTTTATCGAAATGCTCAAAATTGTCTAAAACGTCTCCAAATGCGATTTGAAGCTATTCTGTACACTTTGATGTTTTGTGTGAAAAGTTTTATCGAAATGCTCAAAATGGTCTAAAACGTCTCCAAATGTGATTTGAAGCTATTCTAAGGACTTTGGTGTTTTTATGTTAACAAGTTTTTTCGAAAATCACAAAATGGTCTAAAACGTCTCCAAATGCGATTTGAAGCTATTCTGTACACTTTGATGTTTTGTGTAACAAAGTTTCATCGAAATGCACAAAATGGTCTAAAACGTCTCCAAATGCGATTTGAAGCTATTCTAAGGACTTTGGTGTTTTTATGTTAACAAGTTTTTTCGAAAATCACAAAATGGTCTAAAACGTCTCCAAATGCGATTTGAAGCTATTCTGTACACTTTGATGTTTTGTGTGAAAAAGTTTTGTCGAAATGTTCAAAATGGTCTAAAACGTTTTTAAATACGATATTAAGCTATTTTGTGCTCTTTGATGTTTTTGTGTGAAAAGTTTTATCGAAATGCTCAAAATGGTCTAAAACGGTTTCTATTTTGATTTTAAGCACTTTGATGTTTTTGTGTAACCAAGTTTCATCGAAATGCACAAAATGGTCTAAAACGTCTCCAAATGCGATTTGAAGCTATTCTTAGAACTTTGGTATTTTTATGTTAACAAGTTTTTTCGAAAATCATAAAATGGTCTAAAACGTCTCCAAATGCGATTTGAAGCTATTCTAAGCACTTAGTAGTTTTTATGTTAACAAGTTTTTTCGAAAATCACAAAATGGTCTAAAACGTCTCCAAATGCGATTTGAAGCTATTCTGTACACTTTGATGTTTAGTATGAAAAAGTTTTGTCGAAATGCTCAAAATGGTCTAAAACGTTTTCAAATACCATATTAAGCTATTTTGTGCACTTTGCTGTTTTTGTGTGAAAAGTTTTATCGAAATGCTCAAAATGGTCTAAAACGGTTTCAAATGTGATTTTAAGCACTTTGATGTTTTTGTGTAACAAAGTTTCATCGAAATGCACAAAATGGTCTAAAACGTCTCCAAATGCGATTTGAAGCTATTCTAAGCACTTTGGTGTTTTTATGTTAACAAGTTTTTTCGAAAATCACAAAATGGTTTAAAACGTCTCCAAATGCGATTTGAAGCTATTCTTAGCACTTTGGTGTTTTTATGTTAACTAGTTTTTTCGAAAATTACAAAATGGTCTAAAACGTCTCCAAATGCGATTTGAAGCTATTCTTAGCACTTTGGTGTTTTTATGTCAACAAGTTTTTTCGAAAATCACAAAATGGTCTAAAACGTCTCCAAATGCGATTTGAAGCTATTCTTAGCACTTTGGTGTTTTTATGTTAACAAGTTTTTTCAAAAATCACAAAATGGTTTAAACGTCTCCAAATGCGATTTGAAGCTATTCTGTACACTTTGATGTTTTTGTGTGAAAAGTTTTAACGAAATGCTCAAAATGGTTTAAAACATTTTTAAATACCATATTAAGCTCTTTTGTGCACATTGATGTTTTCTTGTGAAAAGTTTTATTGAAATGCTCAAAATGGTCTAAAACGTTTTCTAATGCGATTTGAAGCTATTCTGTACACTATGAAATTTTGTGTGAAAAAGTTTTCTCAAAATGCTCAAAATGGTCTAAAACGTTTTCAAATACCATAATAAGCTATTTTGTGCACTTTGCTGTTTTTGTGTCAAAAGTTTTATCGAAATGCTCAAAATAGTTTAAAACGTCTCCAAATGTGATTTTAAGCACTTTGATGTTTTTGTGTAACAAAGTTTCATCGAAATGCACAAAATGGTCTAAAACGTCTCCAAATGCGATTTGAAGATATTCTTAGCTCTTTGGTGTTTTTATGTTAACAAGTTTTTTCGAAAATCACAAAATGGTCTGAAACGTCTCCAAATGCGATTTGAAGCTATTCTGTACACTGCGATGTTTTGTGTGAAAAGTTTTGTTGAAATGTTCAAAATGGTCTAAAACGTTTTTAAATACGATATTAAGCTATTTTGTGCTCTTTGATGTTTTTGTGTGAAAAGTTTTATCGAAATGCTCAAAATGGTCTAAAACGTTTTCAAATACCATATTAAGCTATTTTGTGCACTTTGCTGTTTTTGTGTGAAAAGTTTTATCGAAATGCTCAAAATGGTTTAAAACGGTTTCAAATGTGATTTTAAGCACTTTGATGTTTTTGTGTAACAGAGTTTCATCGAAATGCACAAAATGGTCTAAAACGTCTCCAAATGCGATTTGAAGATATTCTTAGCTCTTTGGTGTTTTTATGGTAACAAGTTTTTTCGAAAATCACAAAATGGTCTAAAACGTCTCCAAATGCGATTTGAAGCTATTCTGTACACTTGGATGCTTTGTGTGAAAAGTTTTATCGAAATGCTCAAAATGGTCTAAAACGGTTTCTAATGTGATTTTAAGCACTTAGATGTTTTTCTGTAACCAAGTTTCATCGAAATGCACAAAATGGTCTAAAACGTCTCCAAATGAGATTTGAAGCTATTCTAAGCACTTTGGTGTTTTTATGTTAACAAGTTTTTTCGAAAATCACAAAATGGTCTAAAACGTCTCCAAATGCGATTTGAAGCTATTCTGTACACTTTGATGTTTTGTGTGAAAAGTTTTATCGAAATGCTCAAAATGGTCTAAAACGGTTTCTAATGTGATTTTAAGCACTTTGATGTTTTTGTGTAACCAAGTTTCATCGAAATGCACAAAATGGTCTTAAACATCTCCAAATGCGATTTGAAGCTATTCTTAAAACTTTGGTATTTTTATGTTAACAAGTTTTTTCGAAAATCATAAAATGGTCTAAAACGTCTCCAAATGCGATTTGAAGCTATTCTAAGCGCTTTGGAGTTTTTATGTTAACAAGTTTGTTCGAAAATCAAAAAATGGTTTAAAACGTCTCCAAATGCGATTTGAAGCTATTCTGTACACTTTTATGTTTAGTATCAAAAAGTTTTGTCTAAATGCTCAAAATGGTCTAAAACGTTTTCAAATACCATATTAAGCTATTTTGTGCACTTTGCTGTTTTTGTGTGAAAAGTTTTATCGAAATGCTCAAAATGGTCTAAAACGTCTCCAAATGTGATTTTAAGCACTTTGATGTTTTTGTGTAACAAAGTTTCATCGAAATGCACAAAATGGTCTAAAACGTCTCCAAATGCGATTTGAAGCTATTCTGTGCTCTTTGATGTTTTTGTGTGAAAAGTTTTATCGAAATGCTCAAAATGGTCTAAAACGTCTCCAAATGCGATTTGAAGCTATTCTGTACACTTTGATGTTTTGTGTGAAAAGTTTTATCGAAATGCTCAAAATGGTCTAAAACGGTTTCTAATGTGATTTTAAGCACTTTGATGTTTTTGTGTAACAAAGTTTCATCGAAATGCACAAAATGGTCTAAAACGTCTCCAAATGCGATTTGAAGATATTCTTAGCTCTTTGGTGTTTTTATGTTAACAAGTTTTTTCGAAAATCACAAAATGGTCTAAAACGTCTCCAAATGCGATTTGAAGCTATTCTGTACACTTTGATGTTTTGTGTGAAAAGTTTTGTTGAAATGCTCAAAATGGTCTAAAACGTTTTTAAATACGATATTAAGCTATTTTGTGCTCTTTGATGTTTTTGTGTGAAAAGTTTTATCGAAATGCTCAAAATTGTCTAAAACGTCTCCAAATGCGATTTGAAGCTATTCTGTACACTTTGATGTTTTGTGTGAAAAGTTTTATCGAAATGCTCAAAATGGTCTAAAACGTCTCCAAATGTGATTTTAAGCACTTTGATGTTTTTGTGTAACAAAGTTTCATCGAAATGCACAAAATGGTCTAAAACGTCTCCAAATGCGATTTGAAGCTATTCTAAGGACTTTGGTGTTTTTATGTTAACAAGTTTTTTCGAAAATCACAAAATGGTCTAAAACGTCTCCAAATGCGATTTGAAGCTATTCTGTACACTTTGATGTTTTGTGTGAAAAAGTTTTGTCGAAATGTTCAAAATGGTCTAAAACGTTTTTAAATACGATATTAAGCTATTTTGTGCTCTTTGATGTTTTTGTGTGAAAAGTTTTATCGAAATGCTCAAAATGGTCTAAAACGGTTTCTATTTTGATTTTAAGCACTTTGATGTTTTTGTGTAACCAAGTTTCATCGAAATGCACAAAATGGTCTAAAACGTCTCCAAATGCGATTTGAAGCTATTCTTAGAACTTTGGTATTTTTATGTTAACAAGTTTTTTCGAAAATCATAAAATGGTCTAAAACGTCTCCAAATGCGATTTGAAGCTATTCTAAGCACTTAGTAGTTTTTATGTTAACAAGTTTTTTCGAAAATCACAAAATGGTCTAAAACGTCTCCAAATGCGATTTGAAGCTATTCTGTACACTTTGATGTTTAGTATGAAAAAGTTTTGTCGAAATGCTCAAAATGGTCTAAAACGTTTTCAAATACCATATTAAGCTATTTTGTGCACTTTGCTGTTTTTGTGTGAAAAGTTTTATCGAAATGCTCAAAATGGTCTAAAACGGTTTCAAATGTGATTTTAAGCACTTTGATGTTTTTGTGTAACCAAGTTTCATCGAAATGCACAAAATGGTCTAAAACGTCTCCAAATGCGATTTGAAGCTATTCTAAGCACTTTGGTGTTTTTATGTTAACAAGTTTTTTCGAAAATCACAAAATGGTTTAAAACGTCTCCAAATGCGATTTGAAGCTATTCTTAGCACTTTGGTGTTTTTATGTTAACTAGTTTTTTCGAAAATTACAAAATGGTCTAAAACGTCTCCAAATGCGATTTGAAGCTATTCTTAGCACTTTGGTGTTTTTATGTCAACAAGTTTTTTCGAAAATCACAAAATGGTCTAAAACGTCTCCAAATGCGATTTGAAGCTATTCTTAGCACTTTGGTGTTTTTATGTTAACAAGTTTTTTCAAAAATCACAAAATGGTTTAAACGTCTCCAAATGCGATTTGAAGCTATTCTGTACACTTTGATGTTTTTGTGTGAAAAGTTTTAACGAAATGCTCAAAATGGTTTAAAACATTTTTAAATACCATATTAAGCTCTTTTGTGCACATTGATGTTTTCGTGTGAAAAGTTTTATTGAAATGCTCAAAATGGTCTAAAACGTTTTCTAATGCGATTTGAAGCTATTCTGTACACTTTGAAATTTTGTGTGAAAAAGTTTTCTCAAAATGCTCAAAATGGTCTAAAACGTTTTCAAATACCATAATAAGCTATTTTGTGCACTTTGCTGTTTTTGTGTGAAAAGTTTTATCGAAATGCTCAAAATAGTTTAAAACGTCTCCAAATGTGATTTTAAGCACTTTGATGTTTTTGTGTAACAAAGTTTCATCGAAATGCACAAAATGGTCTAAAACGTCTCCAAATGCGATTTGAAGATATTCTTAGCTCTTTGGTGTTTTTATGTTAACAAGTTTTTTCGACAATCACAAAATGGTCTAAAACGTCTCCAAATGCGATTTGAAGCTATTCTGTACACTTTGATGTTTTGTGTGAAAAGTTTTGTTGAAATGCTCAAAATGGTCTAAAACGTTTTTAAATACGATATTAAGCTATTTTGTGTTCTCTGATGTTTTTGTGTGAAAAGTTTTATCGAAATGCTCAAAATTGTCTAAAACGTCTCCAAATGCGATTTGAAGCTATTCTGTACACTTTGATGTTTAGTATGAAAAAGTTTTGTCGAAATGCTCAAAATGGTCTAAAACGTTTTCAAATACGATATTAAGCTATTTTGTGCTCTTTGATGTTTTTGTGTGAAAAGTTTTATCGAAATGCTCAAAATGGTCTAAAACGGTTTCTAATGTGATTTTAAGCACTTTGATGTTTTTGTGTAACCAAGTTTCATCGAAAATCAGAAAATGGTCTAAAACGTCTCCAAATGCGATTTGAAGCTATTCTCAGCACTTTGGAGTTTTTATGTTAACAAGTTTGTTCGAAAATCAAAAAATGGTTTAAAACGTCTCCAAATGCGATTTGAAGCTATTCTGTACACTTTTATGTTTAGTATCAAAAAGTTTTGTCTAAATGCTCAAAATGGTCTAAAACGTTTTCAAATACCATATTAAGCTATTTTGTGCACTTTGCTGTTTTTGTGTGAAAAGTTTTATCGAAATGCTCAAAATGGTCTAAAACGTCTCCAAATGTGATTTTAAGCACTTTGATGTTTTTGTGTAACAAAGTTTCATCGAAATGCACAAAATGGTCTAAAACGTCTCCAAATGCGATTTGAAGATATTCTTAGCTCTTTGGTGTTTTTATGTTAACAAGTTTTTTCGAAAATCACAAAATGGTCTAAAACGTCTCCAAATGCGATTTGAAGCTATTCTGTGCTCTTTGATGTTTTTGTGTGAAAAGTTTTATCGAAATGCTCAAAATGGTCTAAAACGTCTCCAAATGCGATTTGAAGCTATTCTGTACAGTTTGATGTTTTGTGTGAAAAGTTTTATCGAAATGCTCAAAATGGTCTAAAACGGTTTCTAATGTGATTTTAAGCACTTTGATGTTTTTGTGTAACAAAGTTTCATCGAAATGCACAAAATGGTTTAAAACGTCTCCAAATGCGATTTGAAGATATTCTTAGCTCTTTGGTGTTTTTATGTTAACAAGTTTTTTCGAAAATCACAAAATGGTCTAAAACGTCTCCAAATGCGATTTGAAGCTATTCTGTACACTTTGATGTTTTGTGTGAAAAGTTTTGTTGAAATGCTCAAAATGGTCTAAAACGTTTTTAAATACGATATTAAGCTATTTTGTGCTCTTTGATGTTTTTGTGTTAAAAGTTTTATCGAAATGCTCAAAATTGTCTAAAACGTCTCCAAATGCGATTTGAAGCTATTCTGTACACTTTGATGTTTTGTGTGAAAAGTTTTATCGAAATGCTCAAAATGGTCTAAAACGGTTTCTAATGTGATTTTAAGCACTTTGATGTTTTTGTGTAACCAAGTTTCATCGAAATGCACAAAATGGTCTAAAACGTCTCCAAATGCGATTTGAAGCTATTCTTAAAACTTTGGTATTTTTATGTTAACAAGTTTTTTCGAAAATCAGAAAATGGTCTAAAACGTCTCCAAATGCGATTTGAAGCTATTCTAAGCACTTTGGAGTTTTTATGTTAACAAGTTTGTTCGAAAATCAAAAAATGGTCTAAAACGTCTCCAAATGCGATTTGAAGCTATTCTGTACACTTTGATGTTTAGTATGAAAAAGTTTTGTCGAAATGCTCAAAATAGTCTAAAACGTTTTCAAATACCATATTAAGCTATTTTGTGCACTTTGCCGTTTTTGTGTGAAAAGTTTTATCGAAATGCTCAAAATGGTCTAAAACGTCTCCAAATGTGATTTTAAGCACTTTGATGTTTTTGTGTAATAAAGTTTCATCGAAATGCACAAAATGGTCTAAAACGTCTCCAAATGCGATTTGAAGCTATTCTAAGCACTTTGGTGTTTTTATGTTAACAAGTTTTTTTCGAAAATCACAAAATGGTCTAAAACGTCTCCAAATGCGATTTGAAGCTATTCTGTACACTTTGATGTTTTGTGTGAAAAAGTTTTGTCGAAATGCTCAAAATGGTCTAAAACGTTTTCAAATACCATATTAAGCTATTTTGTGCACTTTGCTGTTTTTGTGTGAAAAGTTTTATCGAAATGCTCAAAATGGTCTAAAACGGTTTCAAATGTGATTTTAAGCACTTTGATGTTTTTGTGTAACAGAGTTTCATCGAAATGCACAAAATGGTCTAAAACGTCTCCAAATGCGATTTGAAGATATTCTTAGCTCTTTGGTGTTTTTATGTTAACAAGTTTTATCGAAAATCACAAAATGGTCTAAAACGTCTCCAAATGCGATTTGAAGCTATTCTGTACACTTTGATGTTTTGTGTGAAAAGTTTTGTCGAAATGTTCAAAATGGTCTAAAACGTTTTTAAATACGATATTAAGCTATTTTGTGCTCTTTTATGTTTTTGTGTGAAAAGTTTTATCGAAATGCTCAAAATTGTCTAAAACGTCTCCAAATGCGATTTGAAGCTATTCTGTACACTTTGATGTTTTGTGTGAAAAGTTTTATCGAAATGCTCAAAATGGTCTAAAACGGTTTCTAATGTGATTTTAAGAACTTTGATGTTTTTGTGTAACCAAGTTTCATCGAAATGCACAAAATGGTCTAAAACGTCTCCAAATGCGATTTGAAGCTATTCTTAGCACTTTGATGTTTTTGTGTAACCAAGTTTTTTCGAAAATTACAAAATGGTCTAAAACGTCTCCAAATGCGATTTGAAGCTATTCTTAGCACTTTGGTGTTTTTATGTCAACAAGTTTTTTCGAAAATTACAAAATGGTCTAAAACGTCTCCAAATGCGATTTGAAGCTATTCTTAGCACTTTGGTGTTTTTATGTTAACAAGTCTTTTCAAAAATCACAAAATGGTTTAAACGTCTCCAAATGCGATTTGAAGCTATTCTGTACACTTTAATGTTTTTGTGTGAAAAGTTTTAACGAAATGCTCAAAATGGTTTAAAACGTTTTTAAATACCATATTAAGCTCTTTTGTGCACATTGATGTTTTCGTGTGAAAAGTTTTATTGAAATGCTCAAAATGGTCTAAAACGTTTTCTAATGCGATTTGAAGCTATTCTGTACACTTTGAAATTTTGTGTGAAAAAGTTTTCTCAAAATGCTCAAAATGGTCTAAAACGTTTTCAAATACCATAATAAGCTATTTTGTGCACTTTGCTGTTTTTGTGTCAAAAGTTTTATCGAAATGCTCAAAATAGTTTAAAACGTCTCCAAATGTGATTTTAAGCACTTTGATGTTTTTGTGTAACAAAGTTTCATCGAAATGCACAAAATGGTCTAAAACGTCTCCAAATGCGATTTGAAGATATTCTTAGCTCTTTGGTGTTTTTATGTTAACAAGTTTTTTCGAAAATCACAAAATGTTCTAAAACGTCTCCAAATGCGATTTGAAGCTATTCTGTACACTTTGATGTTTTGTGTGAAAAGTTTTGTTGAAATGCTCAAAATGGTCTAAAACGTTTTTAAATACGATATTAAGCTATTTTGTGCTCTTTGATGTTTTTGTGTGAAAAGTTTTATCGAAATGCTCAAAATTGTCTAAAACGGTTTCAAATGTGATTTTAAGCACTTTGATGTTTTTGTGTAACAGAGTTTCATCGAAATGCACAAAATGGTCTAAAACGTCTCCAAATGCGATTTGAAGATATTCTTAGCTCTTTGGTGTTTTTATGTTAACAAGTTTTATCGAAAATCACAAAATGGTCTAAAACGTCTCCAAATGCGATTTGAAGCTATTCTGTACACTTTGATGTTTTGTGTGAAAAGTTTTGTCGAAATGTTCAAAATGGTCTAAAACGTTTTTAAATACGATATTAAGCTATTTTGTGCTCTTTTATGTTTTTGTGTGAAAAGTTTTATCGAAATGCTCAAAATTGTCTAAAACGTCTCCAAATGCGATTTGAAGCTATTCTTAGCACTTTGGTGTTTTTATGTTAACAAGTTTTTTCAAAAATCACAAAATGGTTTAAACGTCTCCAAATGCGATTTGAAGCTATTCTGTACACTTTGATGTTTTTGTGTGAAAAGTTTTAACGAAATGCTCAAAATGGTTTAAAACGTTTTTAAATACCATATTAAGCTCTTTTGTGCACATTGATGTTTTCGTGTGAAAAGTTTTATTGAAATGCTCAAAATGGTCTAAAACGTTTTCTAATGCGATTTGAAGCTATTCTGTACACTTTGAAATTTTGTGTGAAAAAGTTTTCTCAAAATGCTCAAAATGGTCTAAAACGTTTTCAAATACCATAATAAGCTATTTTGTGCACTTTGCTGTTTTTGTGTGAAAAGTTTTATCGAAATGCTCAAAATAGTTTAAAACGTCTCCAAATGTGATTTTAAGCACTTTGATGTTTTTGTGTAACAAAGTTTCATCGAAATGCACAAAATGGTCTAAAACGTCTCCAAATGCGATTTGAAGATATTCTTAGCTCTTTGGTGTTTTTATGTTAACAAGTTTTTTCGACAATCACAAAATGGTCTAAAACGTCTCCAAATGCGATTTGAAGCTATTCTGTACACTTTGATGTTTTGTGTGAAAAGTTTTGTTGAAATGCTCAAAATGGTCTAAAACGTTTTTAAATACGATATTAAGCTATTTTGTGTTCTCTGATGTTTTTGTGTGAAAAGTTTTATCGAAATGCTCAAAATTGTCTAAAACGTCTCCAAATGCGATTTGAAGCTATTCTGTACACTTTGATGTTTAGTATGAAAAAGTTTTGTCGAAATGCTCAAAATGGTCTAAAACGTTTTCAAATACGATATTAAGCTATTTTGTGCTCTTTGATGTTTTTGTGTGAAAAGTTTTATCGAAATGCTCAAAATGGTCTAAAACGGTTTCTAATGTGATTTTAAGCACTTTGATGTTTTTGTGTAACCAAGTTTCATCGAAATGCACAAAATGGTCTAAAACGTCTCCAAATGCGATTTGAAGCTATTCTTAAAACTTTGGTATTTTTATGTTAACAAGTTTTTTCGAAAATCAGAAAATGGTCTAAAACGTCTCCAAATGCGATTTGAAGCTATTCTCAGCACTTTGGAGTTTTTATGTTAACAAGTTTGTTCGAAAATCAAAAAATGGTTTAAAACGTCTCCAAATGCGATTTGAAGCTATTCTGTACACTTTTATGTTTAGTATCAAAAAGTTTTGTCTAAATGCTCAAAATGGTCTAAAACGTTTTCAAATACCATATTAAGCTATTTTGTGCACTTTGCTGTTTTTGTGTGAAAAGTTTTATCGAAATGTTCAAAATGGTCTAAAACGTCTCCAAATGTGATTTTAAGCACTTTGATGTTTTTGTGTAACAAAGTTTCATCGAAATGCACAAAATGGTCTAAAACCTCTCCAAATGCGATTTAAAGATATTCTTAGCTCTTTGGTGTTTTTATGTTAACAAGTTTTTTCGAAAATCACAAAATGGTCTAAAACGTCTCCAAATGCGATTTGAAGCTATTCTGTGCTCTTTGATGTTTTTGTATGAAAAGTTTTATCGAAATGCTCAAAATGGTCTAAAACGTCTCCAAATGCGATTTGAAGCTATTCTGTACACTTTGATGTTTTGTGTGAAAAGTTTTATCGAAATGCTCAAAATGGTCTAAAACGGTTTCTAATGTGATTTTAAGCACTTTGATGTTTTTGTGTAACAAAGTTTCATCGAAATGCACAAAATGGTCTAAAACGTCTCCAAATGCGATTTGAAGATATTCTTAGCTCTTTGGTGTTTTTATGTTAACAAGTTTTTTCGAAAATCACAAAATGGTCTAAAACGTCTCCAAATGCGATTTGAAGCTATTCTGTACACTTTGATGTTTTGTGTGAAAAGTTTTGTTGAAATGCTCAAAATGGTCTAAAACGTTTTTAAATACGATATTAAGCTATTTTGTGCTCTTTGATGTTTTTGTGTTAAAAGTTTTATCGAAATGCTCAAAATTGTCTAAAACGTCTCCAAATGCGATTTGAAGCTATTCTGTACACTTTGATGTTTTGTGTGAAAAGTTTTATCGAAATGCTCAAAATGGTCTAAAACGGTTTCTAATGTGATTTTAAGCACTTTGATGTTTTTGTGTAACCAAGTTTCATCGAAATGCACAAAATGGTCTAAAACGTCTCCAAATGCGATTTGAAGCTATTCTTAAAACTTTGGTATTTTTATGTTAACAAGTTTTTTCGAAAATCAGAAAATGGTCTAAAACGTCTCCAAATGCGATTTGAAGCTATTCTAAGCACTTTGGAGTTTTTATGTTAACAAGTTTGTTCGAAAATCAAAAAATGGTCTAAAACGTCTCCAAATGCGATTTGAAGCTATTCTGTACACTTTGATGTTTAGTATGAAAAAGTTTTGTCGAAATGCTCAAAATGGTCTAAAACGTTTTCAAATACCATATTAAGCTATTTTGTGCACTTTGCCGTTTTTGTGTGAAAAGTTTTATCGAAATGCTCAAAATGGTCTAAAACGTCTCCAAATGTGATTTTAAGCACTTTGATGTTTTTGTGTAATAAAGTTTCATCGAAATGCACAAAATGGTCAAAAACGTCTCCAAATGCGATTTGAAGCTATTCTAAGCACTTTGGTGTTTTTATGTTAACAAGTTTTTTTCGAAAATCACAAAATGGTCTAAAACGTCTCCAAATGCGATTTGAAGCTATTCTGTACACTTTGATGTTTTGTGTGAAAAAGTTTTGTCGAAATGCTCAAAATGGTCTAAAACGTTTTCAAATACCATATTAAGCTATTTTGTGCACTTTGCTGTTTTTGTGTGAAAAGTTTTATCAAAATGCTCAAAATGGTCTAAAACGGTTTCAAATGTGATTTTAAGCACTTTGATGTTTTTGTGTAACAGAGTTTCATCGAAATGCACAAAATGGTCTAAAACGTCTCCAAATGCGATTTGAAGATATTCTTAGCTCTTTGGTGTTTTTATGTTAACAAGTTTTATCGAAAATCACAAAATGGTCTAAAACGTCTCCAAATGCGATTTGAAGCTATTCTGTACACTTTGATGTTTTGTGTGAAAAGTTTTGTCGAAATGTTCAAAATGGTCTAAAACGTTTTTAAATACGATATTAAGCTATTTTGTGCTCTTTTATGTTTTTTTGTGAAAAGTTTTATCGAAATGCTCAAAATTGTCTAAAACGTCTCCAAATGCGATTTGAAGCTATTCTGTACACTTTGATGTTTTGTGTGAAAAGTTTTATCGAAATGCTCAAAATGGTCTAAAACGGTTTCTAATGTGATTTTAAGAACTTTGATGTTTTTGTGTAACCAAGTTTCATCGAAATGCACAAAATGGTCTAAAACGTCTCCAAATGCGATTTGAAGCTATTCTTAGCACTTTGGTGTTTTTATGTTAACAAGTTTTTTCGAAAATTACAAAATGGTCTAAAACGTCTCCAAATGCGATTTGAAGCTATTCTTAGCACTTTGGTGTTTTTATGTCAACAAGTTTTTTCGAAAATCACAAAATGGTCTAAAACGTCTCCAAATGCGATTTGAAGCTATTCTGTACACATTGATGTTTTTATGTTAACAAGTTTTTTCAAAAATCACAAAATGGTTTAAACGTCTCCAAATGCGATTTGAAGCTATTCTGTACACTTTGATGTTTTTGTGTGAAAAGTTTTAACGAAATGCTCAAAATGGTTTAAAACGTTTTTAAATACCATATTAAGCTCTTTTGTGCACATTGATGTTTTTGTGTGAAAAGTTTTATTGAAATGCTCAAAATGGTCTAAAACGTTTTCTAATGCGATTTGAAGCTATTCTGTACACTTTGAAATTTTGTGTGAAAAAGTTTTCTCAAAATGCTCAAAATGGTCTAAAACGTTTTCAAATACCATAATAAGCTATTTTGTGCACTTTGCTGTTTTTGTGTGAAAGTTTTATCGAAATGCTCAAAATTGTCTAAAACGTCTCCAAATGCGATTTGAAGCTATTCTGTACACATTGATGTTTTCGTGTGAAAAGTTTTATCGAAATGCTCAAAATGGTCTAAAACGGTTTCTAATGTGATTTTAAGCACTTTGATGTTTTTGTGTAACCAAGTTTCATCGAAATGCACAAAATGGTCTAAAACGTCTCCAAATGCGATTTGAAGCTATTCTTAGCACTTTGGTGTTTTTATGTTAACAAGTTTTTTCGAAAATTACAAAATGGTCTAAAACGTCTGCAAATGCGATTTGAAGCTATTCTTAGCACTTTGGTGTTTTTATGTTAACAAGTTTTTTCAAAAATCACAAAATGGTTTAAACGTCTCCAAATGCGATTTGAAGCTATTCTGTAAACTTTAATGTTTTTGTGTGAAAAGTTTTAACGAAATGCTCAAAATGGTTTAAAACGTTTTTAAATACCATATTAAGCTCTTTTGTGCACATTGATGTTTTCGTGTGAAAAGTTTTATTGAAATGCTCAAAATGGTCTAAAACGTTTTCTAATGCGATTTGAAGCTATTCTGTACACTATGAAATTTTGTGTGAAAAAGTTTTCTCAAAATGCTCAAAATGGTCTAAAACGTTTTCAAATACCATAATAAGCTATTTTGTGCACTTTGCTGTTTTTGTGTCAAAAGTTTTATCGAAATGCTCAAAATAGTTTAAAACGTCTCCAAATGTGATTTTAAGCACTTTGATGTTTTTGTGTAACAAAGTTTCATCGAAATGCACAAAATGGTCTAAAACGTCTCCAAATGCGATTTGAAGATATTCTTAGCTCTTTGGTGTTTTTATGTTAACAAGTTTTTTCGAAAATCACAAAATGGTCTAAAACGTCTCCAAATGCGATTTGAAGCTATTCTGTACACTTTGATGTTTTGTGTGAAAAGTTTTGTTGAAATGCTCAAAATGGTCTAAAACGTTTTTAAATACGATATTAAGCTATTTTGTGCTCTTTGATGTTTTTGTGTGAAAAGTTTTAGCGAAATGCTAAAAATGGTCTAAAACGGTTTCTAATGTGATTTTAAGCACTTTGATGTTTTTGTGTAACCAAGTTTCATCGAAATGCACAAAATGGTCTAAAACGTCTCCAAATGCGATTTGAAGCTATTCTAAGCACTTTGGTGTTTTTATGTTAACAAGTTTTTTCGAAAATCACAAAATGGTCTGAAACGTCTCCAAATGCGATTTGAAGCTATTCTGTACACTGCGATGTTTTGTGTGAAAAAGTTTTGTCGAAATGTTCAAAATGGTCTAAAACGTTTTTAAATACGATATTAAGCTATTTTGTGCTCTTTGATGTTTTTGTGTGAAAAGTTTTATCGAAATGCTCAAAATGGTCTAAAACGTTTTCAAATACCATATTAAGCTATTTTGTGCACTTTGCTGTTTTTGTGTGAAAAGTTTTATCGAAATGCTCAAAATGGTTTAAAACGGTTTCAAATGTGATTTTAAGCACTTTGATGTTTTTGTGTAACAGAGTTTCATCGAAATGCACAAAATGGTCTAAAACGTCTCCAAATGCGATTTGAAGATATTCTTAGCTCTTTGGTGTTTTTATGGTAACAAGTTTTTTCGAAAATCACAAAATGGTCTAAAACGTCTCCAAATGCGATTTGAAGCTATTCTGTACACTTGGATGTTTTGTGTGAAAAGTTTTATCGAAATGCTCAAAATGGTCTAAAACGGTTTCTAATGTGATTTTAAGCACTTAGATGTTTTTCTGTAACCAAGTTTCATCGAAATGCACAAAATGGTCTAAAACGTCTCCAAATGAGATTTGAAGCTATTCTAAGCACTTTGGTGTTTTTATGTTAACAAGTTTTTTCGAAAATCACAAAATGGTCTAAAACGTCTCCAAATGCGATTTGAAGCTATTCTGTACACTTTGATGTTTTGTGTGAAAAAGTTTTGTCGAAATGTTCAAAATTGTCTAAAACGTCTCCAAATGCGATTTGAAGCTATTCTGTACACTTTGATGTTTTGTGTGAAAAGTTTTATTGAAATGCTCAAAATGGTCTAAAACGGTTTCTAATGTGATTTTAAGCACTTTGATGTTTTTGTGTAACCAAGTTTCATCGAAATGCACAAAATGGTCTAAAACATCTCCAAATGCGATTTGAAGCTATTCTTAAAACTTTGGTATTTTTATGTTAACAAGTTTTTTCGA
This sequence comes from Antedon bifida, assembly GCF_963402885.1. Taxonomy (NCBI): domain Eukaryota; kingdom Metazoa; phylum Echinodermata; class Crinoidea; order Comatulida; family Antedonidae; genus Antedon; species Antedon bifida. Next base: position 6,832,133 of record NC_136233.1, on the reverse strand, counting down.
AAATCATAAAATGGTCTAAAACGTCTCCAAATGCGATTTGAAGCTATTCTAAGCGCTTTGGAGTTTTTATGTTAACAAGTTTGTTCGAAAATCAAAAAATGGTTTAAAACGTCTCCAAATGCGATTTGAAGCTATTCTGTACACTTTTATGTTTAGTATCAAAAAGTTTTGTCTAAATGCTCAAAATGGTCTAAAACGTTTTCAAATACCATATTAAGCTATTTTGTGCACTTTGCTGTTTTTGTGTGAAAAGTTTTATCGAAATGCTCAAAATGGTCTAAAACGTCTCCAAATGTGATTTTAAGCACTTTGATGTTTTTGTGTAACAAAGTTTCATCGAAATGCACAAAATGGTCTAAAACGTCTCCAAATGCGATTTGAAGATATTCTTAGCTCTTTGGTGTTTTTATGTTAACAAGTTTTTTCGAAAATCACAAAATGGTCTAAAACGTCTCCAAATGCGATTTGAAGCTATTCTGTGCTCTTTGATGTTTTTGTGTGAAAAGTTTTATCGAAATGCTCAAAATGGTCTAAAACGTCTCCAAATGCGATTTGAAGCTATTCTGTACACTTTGATGTTTTGTGTGAAAAGTTTTATCGAAATGCTCAAAATGGTCTAAAACGGTTTCTAATGTGATTTTAAGCACTTTGATGTTTTTGTGTAACAAAGTTTCATCGAAATGCACAAAATGGTCTAAAACGTCTCCAAATGCGATTTGAAGATATTCTTAGCTCTTTGGTGTTTTTATGTTAACAAGTTTTTTCGAAAATCACAAAATGGTCTAAAACGTCTCCAAATGCGATTTGAAGCTATTCTGTACACTTTGATGTTTTGTGTGAAAAGTTTTGTTGAAATGCTCAAAATGGTCTAAAACGTTTTTAAATACGATATTAAGCTATTTTGTGCTCTTTGATGTTTTTGTGTGAAAAGTTTTATCGAAATGCTCAAAATTGTCTAAAACGTCTCCAAATGCGATTTGAAGCTATTCTGTACACTTTGATGTTTTGTGTGAAAAGTTTTATCGAAATGCTCAAAATGGTTTAAAACGTCTCCAAATGTGATTTTAAGCACTTTGATGTTTTTGTGTAACAAAGTTTCATCGAAATGCACAAAATGGTCTAAAACGTCTCCAAATGCGATTTGAAGCTATTCTAAGGACTTTGGTGTTTTTATGTTAACAAGTTTTTTCGAAAATCACAAAATGGTCTAAAACGTCTCCAAATGCGATTTGAAGCTATTCTGTACACTTTGATGTTTTGTGTGAAAAAGTTTTGTCGAAATGTTCAAAATGGTCTAAAACGTTTTTAAATACGATATTAAGCTATTTTGTGCTCTTTGATGTTTTTGTGTGAAAAGTTTTATCGAAATGCTCAAAATGGTCTAAAACGGTTTCTATTTTGATTTTAAGCACTTTGATGTTTTTGTGTAACCAAGTTTCATCGAAATGCACAAAATGGTCTAAAACGTCTCCAAATGCGATTTGAAGCTATTCTTAGAACTTTGGTATTTTTATGTTAACAAGTTTTTTCGAAAATCATAAAATGGTCTAAAACGTCTCCAAATGCGATTTGAAGCTATTCTAAGCACTTAGTAGTTTTTATGTTAACAAGTTTTTTCGAAAATCACAAAATGGTCTAAAACGTCTCCAAATGCGACTTGAAGCTATTCTGTACACTTTGATGTTTAGTATGAAAAAGTTTTGTCGAAATGCTCAAAATGGTCTAAAACGTTTTCAAATACCATATTAAGCTATTTTGTGCACTTTGCTGTTTTTGTGTGAAAAGTTTTATCGAAATGCTCAAAATGGTCTAAAACGGTTTCAAATGTGATTTTAAGCACTTTGATGTTTTTGTGTAACCAAGTTTCATCGAAATGCACAAAATGGTCTAAAACGTCTCCAAATGCGATTTGAAGCTATTCTAAGCACTTTGGTGTTTTTATGTTAACAAGTTTTTTCGAAAATCACAAAATGGTTTAAAACGTCTCCAAATGCGATTTGAAGCTATTCTTAGCACTTTGGTGTTTTTATGTTAACTAGTTTTTTCGAAAATTACAAAATGGTCTAAAACGTCTCCAAATGCGATTTGAAGCTATTCTTAGCACTTTGGTGTTTTTATGTCAACAAGTTTTTTCGAAAATCACAAAATGGTCTAAAACGTCTCCAAATGCGATTTGAAGCTATTCTTAGCACTTTGGTGTTTTTATGTTAACAAGTTTTTTCAAAAATCACAAAATGGTTTAAACGTCTCCAAATGCGATTTGAAGCTATTCTGTACACTTTGATGTTTTTGTGTGAAAAGTTTTAACGAAATGCTCAAAATGGTTTAAAACATTTTTAAATACCATATTAAGCTCTTTTGTGCACATTGATGTTTTCGTGTGAAAAGTTTTATTGAAATGCTCAAAATGGTCTAAAACTTTTTCTAATGCGATTTGAAGCTATTCTGTACACTTTGAAATTTTGTGTGAAAAAGTTTTCTCAAAATGCTCAAAATGGTCTAAAACGTTTTCAAATACCATAATAAGCTATTTTGTGCACTTTGCTGTTTTTGTGTGAAAAGTTTTATCGAAATGCTCAAAATAGTTTAAAACGTCTCCAAATGTGATTTTAAGCACTTTGATGTTTTTGTGTAACAAAGTTTCATCGAAATGCACAAAATGGTCTAAAACGTCTCCAAATGCGATTTGAAGATATTCTTAGCTCTTTGGTGTTTTTATGTTAACAAGTTTTTTCGACAATCACAAAATGGTCTAAAACGTCTCCAAATGCGATTTGAAGCTATTCTGTACACTTTGATGTTTTGTGTGAAAAGTTTTGTTGAAATGCTCAAAATGGTCTAAAACGTTTTTAAATACGATATTAAGCTATTTTGTGTTCTCTGATGTTTTTGTGTGAAAAGTTTTATCGAAATGCTCAAAATTGTCTAAAACGTCTCCAAATGCGATTTGAAGCTATTCTGTACACTTTGATGTTTAGTATGAAAAAGTTTTGTCGAAATGCTCAAAATGGTCTAAAACGTTTTCAAATACGATATTAAGCTATTTTGTGCTCTTTGATGTTTTTGTGTGAAAAGTTTTATCGAAATGCTCAAAATGGTCTAAAACGGTTTCTAATGTGATTTTAAGCACTTTGATGTTTTTGTGTAACCAAGTTTCATCGAAAATCAGAAAATGGTCTAAAACGTCTCCAAATGCGATTTGAAGCTATTCTCAGCACTTTGGAGTTTTTATGTTAACAAGTTTGTTCGAAAATCAAAAAATGGTTTAAAACGTCTCCAAATGCGATTTGAAGCTATTCTGTACACTTTTATGTTTAGTATCAAAAAGTTTTGTCTAAATGCTCAAAATGGTCTAAAACGTTTTCAAATACCATATTAAGCTATTTTGTGCACTTTGCTGTTTTTGTGTGAAAAGTTTTATCGAAATGCTCAAAATGGTCTAAAACGTCTCCAAATGTGATTTTAAGCACTTTGATGTTTTTGTGTAACAAAGTTTCATCGAAATGCACAAAATGGTCTAAAACGTCTCCAAATGCGATTTGAAGATATTCTTAGCTCTTTGGTGTTTTTATGTTAACAAGTTTTTTCGAAAATCACAAAATGGTCTAAAACGTCTCCAAATGCGATTTGAAGCTATTCTGTGCTCTTTGATGTTTTTGTGTGAAAAGTTTTATCGAAATGCTCAAAATGGTCTAAAACGTCTCCAAATGCGATTTGAAGCTATTCTGTACAGTTTGATGTTTTGTGTGAAAAGTTTTATCGAAATGCTCAAAATGGTCTAAAACGGTTTCTAATGTGATTTTAAGCACTTTGATGTTTTTGTGTAACAAAGTTTCATCGAAATGCACAAAATGGTTTAAAACGTCTCCAAATGCGATTTGAAGATATTCTTAGCTCTTTGGTGTTTTTATGTTAACAAGTTTTTTCGAAAATCACAAAATGGTCTAAAACGTCTCCAAATGCGATTTGAAGCTATTCTGTACACTTTGATGTTTTGTGTGAAAAGTTTTGTTGAAATGCTCAAAATGGTCTAAAACGTTTTTAAATACGATATTAAGCTATTTTGTGCTCTTTGATGTTTTTGTGTTAAAAGTTTTATCGAAATGCTCAAAATTGTCTAAAACGTCTCCAAATGCGATTTGAAGCTATTCTGTACACTTTGATGTTTTGTGTGAAAAGTTTTATCGAAATGCTCAAAATGGTCTAAAACGGTTTCTAATGTGATTTTAAGCACTTTGATGTTTTTGTGTAACCAAGTTTCATCGAAATGCACAAAATGGTCTAAAACGTCTCCAAATGCGATTTGAAGCTATTCTTAAAACTTTGGTATTTTTATGTTAACAAGTTTTTTCGAAAATCAGAAAATGGTCTAAAACGTCTCCAAATGCGATTTGAAGCTATTCTAAGCACTTTGGAGTTTTTATGTTAACAAGTTTGTTCGAAAATCAAAAAATGGTCTAAAACGTCTCCAAATGCGATTTGAAGCTATTCTGTACACTTTGATGTTTAGTATGAAAAAGTTTTGTCGAAATGCTCAAAATAGTCTAAAACGTTTTCAAATACCATATTAAGCTATTTTGTGCACTTTGCCGTTTTTGTGTGAAAAGTTTTATCGAAATGCTCAAAATGGTCTAAAACGTCTCCAAATGTGATTTTAAGCACTTTGATGTTTTTGTGTAATAAAGTTTCATCGAAATGCACAAAATGGTCTAAAACGTCTCCAAATGCGATTTGAAGCTATTCTAAGCACTTTGGTGTTTTTATGTTAACAAGTTTTTTTCGAAAATCACAAAATGGTCTAAAACGTCTCCAAATGCGATTTGAAGCTATTCTGTACACTTTGATGTTTTGTGTGAAAAAGTTTTGTCGAAATGCTCAAAATGGTCTAAAACGTTTTCAAATACCATATTAAGCTATTTTGTGCACTTTGCTGTTTTTGTGTGAAAAGTTTTATCGAAATGCTCAAAATGGTCTAAAACGGTTTCAAATGTGATTTTAAGCACTTTGATGTTTTTGTGTAACAGAGTTTCATCGAAATGCACAAAATGGTCTAAAACGTCTCCAAATGCGATTTGAAGATATTCTTAGCTCTTTGGTGTTTTTATGTTAACAAGTTTTATCGAAAATCACAAAATGGTCTAAAACGTCTCCAAATGCGATTTGAAGCTATTCTGTACACTTTGATGTTTTGTGTGAAAAGTTTTGTCGAAATGTTCAAAATGGTCTAAAACGTTTTTAAATACGATATTAAGCTATTTTGTGCTCTTTTATGTTTTTGTGTGAAAAGTTTTATCGAAATGCTCAAAATTGTCTAAAACGTCTCCAAATGCGATTTGAAGCTATTCTGTACACTTTGATGTTTTGTGTGAAAAGTTTTATCGAAATGCTCAAAATGGTCTAAAACGGTTTCTAATGTGATTTTAAGAACTTTGATGTTTTTGTGTAACCAAGTTTCATCGAAATGCACAAAATGGTCTAAAACGTCTCCAAATGCGATTTGAAGCTATTCTTAGCACTTTGGTGTTTTTATGTTAACAAGTTTTTTCGAAAATCACAAAATGTTCTAAAACGTCTCCAAATGCGATTTGAAGCTATTCTGTACACTTTGATGTTTAGTATGAAAAAGTTTTGTCGAAATGCTCAAAATGGTCTAAAACGTTTTCAAATACCATATTAAGCTATTTTGTGCACTTTGCTGTTTTTGTGTGAAAAGTTTTATCGAAATGCTCAAAATGGTCTAAAACGTCTCCAAATGTGATTTTAAGCACTTTGATGTTTTTGTGTAACAAAGTTTCATCGAAATGCACAAAATGGTCTAAAACGTCTCCAAATGCGATTTGAAGATATTCTTAGCTCTTTGGTGTTTTTATGTTAACAAGTTTTTTCGAAAATCACAAAATGGTCTAAAACGTCTCCAAATGCGATTTGAAGCTATTCTGTGCTCTTTGATGTTTTTGTGTGAAAAGTTTTATCGAAATGCTCAAAATGGTCTAAAACGTCTCCAAATGCGATTTGAAGCTATTCTGTACAGTTTGATGTTTTGTGTGAAAAGTTTTATCGAAATGCTCAAAATGGTCTAAAACGGTTTCTAATGTGATTTTAAGCACTTTGATGTTTTTGTGTAACAAAGTTTCATCGAAATGCACAAAATGGTTTAAAACGTCTCCAAATGCGATTTGAAGATATTCTTAGCTCTTTGGTGTTTTTATGTTAACAAGTTTTTTCGAAAATCACAAAATGGTCTAAAACGTCTCCAAATGCGATTTGAAGCTATTCTGTACACTTTGATGTTTTGTGTGAAAAGTTTTGTTGAAATGCTCAAAATGGTCTAAAACGTTTTTAAATACGATATTAAGCTATTTTGTGCTCTTTGATGTTTTTGTGTTAAAAGTTTTATCGAAATGCTCAAAATTGTCTAAAACGTCTCCAAATGCGATTTGAAGCTATTCTGTACACTTTGATGTTTTGTGTGAAAAGTTTTATCGAAATGCTCAAAATGGTCTAAAACGGTTTCTAATGTGATTTTAAGCACTTTGATGTTTTTGTGTAACCAAGTTTCATCGAAATGCACAAAATGGTCTAAAACGTCTCCAAATGCGATTTGAAGCTATTCTTAAAACTTTGGTATTTTTATGTTAACAAGTTTTTTCGAAAATCAGAAAATGGTCTAAAACGTCTCCAAATGCGATTTGAAGCTATTCTAAGCACTTTGGAGTTTTTATGTTAACAAGTTTGTTCGAAAATCAAAAAATGGTCTAAAACGTCTCCAAATGCGATTTGAAGCTATTCTGTACACTTTGATGTTTAGTATGAAAAAGTTTTGTCGAAATGCTCAAAATAGTCTAAAACGTTTTCAAATACCATATTAAGCTATTTTGTGCACTTTGCCGTTTTTGTGTGAAAAGTTTTATCGAAATGCTCAAAATGGTCTAAAACGTCTCCAAATGTGATTTTAAGCACTTTGATGTTTTTGTGTAATAAAGTTTCATCGAAATGCACAAAATGGTCTAAAACGTCTCCAAATGCGATTTGAAGCTATTCTAAGCACTTTGGTGTTTTTATGTTAACAAGTTTTTTTCGAAAATCACAAAATGGTCTAAAACGTCTCCAAATGCGATTTGAAGCTATTCTGTACACTTTGATGTTTTGTGTGAAAAAGTTTTGTCGAAATGCTCAAAATGGTCTAAAACGTTTTCAAATACCATATTAAGCTATTTTGTGCACTTTGCTGTTTTTGTGTGAAAAGTTTTATCGAAATGCTCAAAATGGTCTAAAACGGTTTCAAATGTGATTTTAAGCACTTTGATGTTTTTGTGTAACAGAGTTTCATCGAAATGCACAAAATGGTCTAAAACGTCTCCAAATGCGATTTGAAGATATTCTTAGCTCTTTGGTGTTTTTATGTTAACAAGTTTTATCGAAAATCACAAAATGGTCTAAAACGTCTCCAAATGCGATTTGAAGCTATTCTGTACACTTTGATGTTTTGTGTGAAAAGTTTTGTCGAAATGTTCAAAATGGTCTAAAACGTTTTTAAATACGATATTAAGCTATTTTGTGCTCTTTTATGTTTTTGTGTGAAAAGTTTTATCGAAATGCTCAAAATTGTCTAAAACGTCTCCAAATGCGATTTGAAGCTATTCTGTACACTTTGATGTTTTGTGTGAAAAGTTTTATCGAAATGCTCAAAATGGTCTAAAACGGTTTCTAATGTGATTTTAAGAACTTTGATGTTTTTGTGTAACCAAGTTTCATCGAAATGCACAAAATGGTCTAAAACGTCTCCAAATGCGATTTGAAGCTATTCTTAGCACTTTGATGTTTTTGTGTAACCAAGTTTTTTCGAAAATTACAAAATGGTCTAAAACGTCTCCAAATGCGATTTGAAGCTATTCTTAGCACTTTGGTGTTTTTATGTCAACAAGTTTTTTCGAAAATTACAAAATGGTCTAAAACGTCTCCAAATGCGATTTGAAGCTATTCTTAGCACTTTGGTGTTTTTATGTTAACAAGTCTTTTCAAAAATCACAAAATGGTTTAAACGTCTCCAAATGCGATTTGAAGCTATTCTGTACACTTTAATGTTTTTGTGTGAAAAGTTTTAACGAAATGCTCAAAATGGTTTAAAACGTTTTTAAATACCATATTAAGCTCTTTTGTGCACATTGATGTTTTCGTGTGAAAAGTTTTATTGAAATGCTCAAAATGGTCTAAAACGTTTTCTAATGCGATTTGAAGCTATTCTGTACACTTTGAAATTTTGTGTGAAAAAGTTTTCTCAAAATGCTCAAAATGGTCTAAAACGTTTTCAAATACCATAATAAGCTATTTTGTGCACTTTGCTGTTTTTGTGTCAAAAGTTTTATCGAAATGCTCAAAATAGTTTAAAACGTCTCCAAATGTGATTTTAAGCACTTTGATGTTTTTGTGTAACAAAGTTTCATCGAAATGCACAAAATGGTCTAAAACGTCTCCAAATGCGATTTGAAGATATTCTTAGCTCTTTGGTGTTTTTATGTTAACAAGTTTTTTCGAAAATCACAAAATGTTCTAAAACGTCTCCAAATGCGATTTGAAGCTATTCTGTACACTTTGATGTTTTGTGTGAAAAGTTTTGTTGAAATGCTCAAAATGGTCTAAAACGTTTTTAAATACGATATTAAGCTATTTTGTGCTCTTTGATGTTTTTGTGTGAAAAGTTTTATCGAAATGCTCAAAATTGTCTAAAACGGTTTCAAATGTGATTTTAAGCACTTTGATGTTTTTGTGTAACAGAGTTTCATCGAAATGCACAAAATGGTCTAAAACGTCTCCAAATGCGATTTGAAGATATTCTTAGCTCTTTGGTGTTTTTATGTTAACAAGTTTTATCGAAAATCACAAAATGGTCTAAAACGTCTCCAAATGCGATTTGAAGCTATTCTGTACACTTTGATGTTTTGTGTGAAAAGTTTTGTCGAAATGTTCAAAATGGTCTAAAACGTTTTTAAATACGATATTAAGCTATTTTGTGCTCTTTTATGTTTTTGTGTGAAAAGTTTTATCGAAATGCTCAAAATTGTCTAAAACGTCTCCAAATGCGATTTGAAGCTATTCTTAGCACTTTGGTGTTTTTATGTTAACAAGTTTTTTCAAAAATCACAAAATGGTTTAAACGTCTCCAAATGCGATTTGAAGCTATTCTGTACACTTTGATGTTTTTGTGTGAAAAGTTTTAACGAAATGCTCAAAATGGTTTAAAACGTTTTTAAATACCATATTAAGCTCTTTTGTGCACATTGATGTTTTCGTGTGAAAAGTTTTATTGAAATGCTCAAAATGGTCTAAAACGTTTTCTAATGCGATTTGAAGCTATTCTGTACACTTTGAAATTTTGTGTGAAAAAGTTTTCTCAAAATGCTCAAAATGGTCTAAAACGTTTTCAAATACCATAATAAGCTATTTTGTGCACTTTGCTGTTTTTGTGTGAAAAGTTTTATCGAAATGCTCAAAATAGTTTAAAACGTCTCCAAATGTGATTTTAAGCACTTTGATGTTTTTGTGTAACAAAGTTTCATCGAAATGCACAAAATGGTCTAAAACGTCTCCAAATGCGATTTGAAGATATTCTTAGCTCTTTGGTGTTTTTATGTTAACAAGTTTTTTCGACAATCACAAAATGGTCTAAAACGTCTCCAAATGCGATTTGAAGCTATTCTGTACACTTTGATGTTTTGTGTGAAAAGTTTTGTTGAAATGCTCAAAATGGTCTAAAACGTTTTTAAATACGATATTAAGCTATTTTGTGTTCTCTGATGTTTTTGTGTGAAAAGTTTTATCGAAATGCTCAAAATTGTCTAAAACGTCTCCAAATGCGATTTGAAGCTATTCTGTACACTTTGATGTTTAGTATGAAAAAGTTTTGTCGAAATGCTCAAAATGGTCTAAAACGTTTTCAAATACGATATTAAGCTATTTTGTGCTCTTTGATGTTTTTGTGTGAAAAGTTTTATCGAAATGCTCAAAATGGTCTAAAACGGTTTCTAATGTGATTTTAAGCACTTTGATGTTTTTGTGTAACCAAGTTTCATCGAAATGCACAAAATGGTCTAAAACGTCTCCAAATGCGATTTGAAGCTATTCTTAAAACTTTGGTATTTTTATGTTAACAAGTTTTTTCGAAAATCAGAAAATGGTCTAAAACGTCTCCAAATGCGATTTGAAGCTATTCTCAGCACTTTGGAGTTTTTATGTTAACAAGTTTGTTCGAAAATCAAAAAATGGTTTAAAACGTCTCCAAATGCGATTTGAAGCTATTCTGTACACTTTTATGTTTAGTATCAAAAAGTTTTGTCTAAATGCTCAAAATGGTCTAAAACGTTTTCAAATACCATATTAAGCTATTTTGTGCACTTTGCTGTTTTTGTGTGAAAAGTTTTATCGAAATGCTCAAAATGGTCTAAAACGTCTCCAAATGTGATTTTAAGCACTTTGATGTTTTTGTGTAACAAAGTTTCATCGAAATGCACAAAATGGTCTAAAACCTCTCCAAATGCGATTTAAAGATATTCTTAGCTCTTTGGTGTTTTTATGTTAACAAGTTTTTTCGAAAATCACAAAATGGTCTAAAACGTCTCCAAATGCGATTTGAAGCTATTCTGTGCTCTTTGATGTTTTTGTATGAAAAGTTTTATCGAAATGCTCAAAATGGTCTAAAACGTCTCCAAATGCGATTTGAAGCTATTCTGTACACTTTGATGTTTTGTGTGAAAAGTTTTATCGAAATGCTCAAAATGGTCTAAAACGGTTTCTAATGTGATTTTAAGCACTTTGATGTTTTTGTGTAACAAAGTTTCATCGAAATGCACAAAATGGTCTAAAACGTCTCCAAATGCGATTTGAAGATATTCTTAGCTCTTTGGTGTTTTTATGTTAACAAGTTTTTTCGAAAATCACAAAATGGTCTAAAACGTCTCCAAATGCGATTTGAAGCTATTCTGTACACTTTGATGTTTTGTGTGAAAAGTTTTGTTGAAATGCTCAAAATGGTCTAAAACGTTTTTAAATACGATATTAAGCTATTTTGTGCTCTTTGATGTTTTTGTGTTAAAAGTTTTATCGAAATGCTCAAAATTGTCTAAAACGTCTCCAAATGCGATTTGAAGCTATTCTGTACACTTTGATGTTTTGTGTGAAAAGTTTTATCGAAATGCTCAAAATGGTCTAAAACGGTTTCTAATGTGATTTTAAGCACTTTGATGTTTTTGTGTAACCAAGTTTCATCGAAATGCACAAAATGGTCTAAAACGTCTCCAAATGCGATTTGAAGCTATTCTTAAAACTTTGGTATTTTTATGTTAACAAGTTTTTTCGAAAATCAGAAAATGGTCTAAAACGTCTCCAAATGCGATTTGAAGCTATTCTAAGCACTTTGGAGTTTTTATGTTAACAAGTTTGTTCGAAAATCAAAAAATGGTCTAAAACGTCTCCAAATGCGATTTGAAGCTATTCTGTACACTTTGATGTTTAGTATGAAAAAGTTTTGTCGAAATGCTCAAAATGGTCTAAAACGTTTTCAAATACCATATTAAGCTATTTTGTGCACTTTGCCGTTTTTGTGTGAAAAGTTTTATCGAAATGCTCAAAATGGTCTAAAACGTCTCCAAATGTGATTTTAAGCACTTTGATGTTTTTGTGTAATAAAGTTTCATCGAAATGCACAAAATGGTCAAAAACGTCTCCAAATGCGATTTGAAGCTATTCTAAGCACTTTGGTGTTTTTATGTTAACAAGTTTTTTTCGAAAATCACAAAATGGTCTAAAACGTCTCCAAATGCGATTTGAAGCTATTCTGTACACTTTGATGTTTTGTGTGAAAAAGTTTTGTCGAAATGCTCAAAATGGTCTAAAACGTTTTCAAATACCATATTAAGCTATTTTGTGCACTTTGCTGTTTTTGTGTGAAAAGTTTTATCGAAATGCTCAAAATGGTCTAAAACGGTTTCAAATGTGATTTTAAGCACTTTGATGTTTTTGTGTAACAGAGTTTCATCGAAATGCACAAAATGGTCTAAAACGTCTCCAAATGCGATTTGAAGATATTCTTAGCTCTTTGGTGTTTTTATGTTAACAAGTTTTATCGAAAATCACAAAATGGTCTAAAACGTCTCCAAATGCGATTTGAAGCTATTCTGTACACTTTGATGTTTTGTGTGAAAAGTTTTGTCGAAATGTTCAAAATGGTCTAAAACGTTTTTAAATACGATATTAAGCTATTTTGTGCTCTTTTATGTTTTTTTGTGAAAAGTTTTATCGAAATGCTCAAAATTGTCTAAAACGTCTCCAAATGCGATTTGAAGCTATTCTGTACACTTTGATGTTTTGTGTGAAAAGTTTTATCGAAATGCTCAAAATGGTCTAAAACGGTTTCTAATGTGATTTTAAGAACTTTGATGTTTTTGTGTAACCAAGTTTCATCGAAATGCACAAAATGGTCTAAAACGTCTCCAAATGCGATTTGAAGCTATTCTTAGCACTTTGGTGTTTTTATGTTAACAAGTTTTTTCGAAAATTACAAAATGGTCTAAAACGTCTCCAAATGCGATTTGAAGCTATTCTTAGCACTTTGGTGTTTTTATGTCAACAAGTTTTTTCGAAAATCACAAAATGGTCTAAAACGTCTCCAAATGCGATTTGAAGCTATTCTGTACACATTGATGTTTTTATGTTAACAAGTTTTTTCAAAAATCACAAAATGGTTTAAACGTCTCCAAATGCGATTTGAAGCTATTCTGTACACTTTGATGTTTTTGTGTGAAAAGTTTTAACGAAATGCTCAAAATGGTTTAAAACGTTTTTAAATACCATATTAAGCTCTTTTGTGCACATTGATGTTTTTGTGTGAAAAGTTTTATTGAAATGCTCAAAATGGTCTAAAACGTTTTCTAATGCGATTTGAAGCTATTCTGTACACTTTGAAATTTTGTGTGAAAAAGTTTTCTCAAAATGCTCAAAATGGTCTAAAACGTTTTCAAATACCATAATAAGCTATTTTGTGCACTTTGCTGTTTTTGTGTGAAAGTTTTATCGAAATGCTCAAAATTGTCTAAAACGTCTCCAAATGCGATTTGAAGCTATTCTGTACACATTGATGTTTTCGTGTGAAAAGTTTTATCGAAATGCTCAAAATGGTCTAAAACGGTTTCTAATGTGATTTTAAGCACTTTGATGTTTTTGTGTAACCAAGTTTCATCGAAATGCACAAAATGGTCTAAAACGTCTCCAAATGCGATTTGAAGCTATTCTTAGCACTTTGGTGTTTTTATGTTAACAAGTTTTTTCGAAAATTACAAAATGGTCTAAAACGTCTCCAAATGCGATTTGAAGCTATTCTTAGCACTTTGGTGTTTTTATGTTAACAAGTTTTTTCAAAAATCACAAAATGGTTTAAACGTCTCCAAATGCGATTTGAAGCTATTCTGTAAACTTTAATGTTTTTGTGTGAAAAGTTTTAACGAAATGCTCAAAATGGTTTAAAACGTTTTTAAATACCATATTAAGCTCTTTTGTGCACATTGATGTTTTCGTGTGAAAAGTTTTATTGAAATGCTCAAAATGGTCTAAAACGTCTCCAAATGTGATTTTAAGCACTTTGATGTTTTTGTGTAATAAAGTTTCATCGAAATGCACAAAATGGTCTAAAACCTCTCCAAATGCGATTTAAAGATATTCTTAGCTCTTTGGTGTTTTTATGTTAACAAGTTTTTTCGACAATCACAAAATGGTCTAAAACGTCTCCAAATGCGATTTGAAGCTATTCTGTACACTTTGATGTTTTGTGTGAAAAGTTTTGTTGAAATGCTCAAAATGGTCTAAAACGTTTTTAAATACGATATTAAGCTATTTTGTGTTCTCTGATGTTTTTGTGTGAAAAGTTTTATCGAAATGCTCAAAATTGTCTAAAACGTCTCCAAATGCGATTTGAAGCTATTCTGTACACTTTGATGTTTAGTATGAAAAAGTTTTGTCGAAATGCTCAAAATGGTCTAAAACGTTTTCAAATACGATATTAAGCTATTTTGTGCTCTTTGATGTTTTTGTGTGAAAAGTTTTATCGAAATGCTCAAAATGGTCTAAAACGGTTTCTAATGTGATTTTAAGCACTTTGATGTTTTTGTGTAACCAAGTTTCATCGAAATGCACAAAATGGTCTAAAACGTCTCCAAATGCGATTTGAAGCTATTCTTAAAACTTTGGTATTTTTATGTTAACAAGTTTTTTCGAAAATCAGAAAATGGTCTAAAACGTCTCCAAATGCGATTTGAAGCTATTCTCAGCACTTTGGAGTTTTTATGTTAACAAGTTTGTTCGAAAATCAAAAAATGGTTTAAAACGTCTCCAAATGCGATTTGAAGCTATTCTGTACACTTTTATGTTTAGTATCAAAAAGTTTTGTCTAAATGCTCAAAATGGTCTAAAACGTTTTCAAATACCATATTAAGCTATTTTGTGCACTTTGCTGTTTTTGTGTGAAAAGTTTTATCGAAATGCTCAAAATGGTCTAAAACGTCTCCAAATGTGATTTTAAGCACTTTGATGTTTTTGTGTAACAAAGTTTCATCGAAATGCACAAAATGGTCTAAAACCTCTCCAAATGCGATTTAAAGATATTCTTAGCTCTTTGGTGTTTTTATGTTAACAAGTTTTTTCGAAAATCACAAAATGGTCTAAAACGTCTCCAAATGCGATTTGAAGCTATTCTGTGCTCTTTGATGTTTTTGTATGAAAAGTTTTATCGAAATGCTCAAAATGGTCTAAAACGTCTCCAAATGCGATTTGAAGCTATTCTGTACACTTTGATGTTTTGTGTGAAAAGTTTTATCGAAATGCTCAAAATGGTCTAAAACGGTTTCTAATGTGATTTTAAGCACTTTGATGTTTTTGTGTAACAAAGTTTCATCGAAATGCACAAAATGGTCTAAAACGTCTCCAAATGCGATTTGAAGATATTCTTAGCTCTTTGGTGTTTTTATGTTAACAAGTTTTTTCGAAAATCACAAAATGGTCTAAAACGTCTCCAAATGCGATTTGAAGCTATTCTGTACACTTTGATGTTTTGTGTGAAAAGTTTTGTTGAAATGCTCAAAATGGTCTAAAACGTTTTTAAATACGATATTAAGCTATTTTGTGCTCTTTGATGTTTTTGTGTTAAAAGTTTTATCGAAATGCTCAAAATTGTCTAAAACGTCTCCAAATGCGATTTGAAGCTATTCTGTACACTTTGATGTTTTGTGTGAAAAGTTTTATCGAAATGCTCAAAATGGTCTAAAACGGTTTCTAATGTGATTTTAAGCACTTTGATGTTTTTGTGTAACCAAGTTTCATCGAAATGCACAAAATGGTCTAAAACGTCTCCAAATGCGATTTGAAGCTATTCTTAAAACTTTGGTATTTTTATGTTAACAAGTTTTTTCGAAAATCAGAAAATGGTCTAAAACGTCTCCAAATGCGATTTGAAGCTATTCTAAGCACTTTGGAGTTTTTATGTTAACAAGTTTGTTCGAAAATCAAAAAATGGTCTAAAACGTCTCCAAATGCGATTTGAAGCTATTCTGTACACTTTGATGTTTAGTATGAAAAAGTTTTGTCGAAATGCTCAAAATGGTCTAAAACGTTTTCAAATACCATATTAAGCTATTTTGTGCACTTTGCCGTTTTTGTGTGAAAAGTTTTATCGAAATGCTCAAAATGGTCTAAAACGTCTCCAAATGTGATTTTAAGCACTTTGATGTTTTTGTGTAATAAAGTTTCATCGAAATGCACAAAATGGTCAAAAACGTCTCCAAATGCGATTTGAAGCTATTCTAAGCACTTTGGTGTTTTTATGTTAACAAGTTTTTTTCGAAAATCACAAAATGGTCTAAAACGTCTCCAAATGCGATTTGAAGCTATTCTGTACACTTTGATGTTTTGTGTGAAAAAGTTTTGTCGAAATGCTCAAAATGGTCTAAAACGTTTTCAAATACCATATTAAGCTATTTTGTGCACTTTGCTGTTTTTGTGTGAAAAGTTTTATCGAAATGCTCAAAATGGTCTAAAACGGTTTCAAATGTGATTTTAAGCACTTTGATGTTTTTGTGTAACAGAGTTTCATCGAAATGCACAAAATGGTCTAAAACGTCTCCAAATGCGATTTGAAGATATTCTTAGCTCTTTGGTGTTTTTATGTTAACAAGTTTTATCGAAAATCACAAAATGGTCTAAAACGTCTCCAAATGCGATTTGAAGCTATTCTGTACACTTTGATGTTTTGTGTGAAAAGTTTTGTCGAAATGTTCAAAATGGTCTAAAACGTTTTTAAATACGATATTAAGCTATTTTGTGCTCTTTTATGTTTTTTTGTGAAAAGTTTTATCGAAATGCTCAAAATTGTCTAAAACGTCTCCAAATGCGATTTGAAGCTATTCTGTACACTTTGATGTTTTGTGTGAAAAGTTTTATCGAAATGCTCAAAATGGTCTAAAACGGTTTCTAATGTGATTTTAAGAACTTTGATGTTTTTGTGTAACCAAGTTTCATCGAAATGCACAAAATGGTCTAAAACGTCTCCAAATGCGATTTGAAGCTATTCTTAGCACTTTGGTGTTTTTATGTTAACAAGTTTTTTCGAAAATTACAAAATGGTCTAAAACGTCTCCAAATGCGATTTGAAGCTATTCTTAGCACTTTGGTGTTTTTATGTCAACAAGTTTTTTCGAAAATCACAAAATGGTCTAAAACGTCTCCAAATGCGATTTGAAGCTATTCTGTACACATTGATGTTTTTATGTTAACAAGTTTTTTCAAAAATCACAAAATGGTTTAAACGTCTCCAAATGCGATTTGAAGCTATTCTGTACACTTTGATGTTTTTGTGTGAAAAGTTTTAACGAAATGCTCAAAATGGTTTAAAACGTTTTTAAATACCATATTAAGCTCTTTTGTGCACATTGATGTTTTTGTGTGAAAAGTTTTATTGAAATGCTCAAAATGGTCTAAAACGTTTTCTAATGCGATTTGAAGCTATTCTGTACACTTTGAAATTTTGTGTGAAAAAGTTTTCTCAAAATGCTCAAAATGGTCTAAAACGTTTTCAAATACCATAATAAGCTATTTTGTGCACTTTGCTGTTTTTGTGTGAAAGTTTTATCGAAATGCTCAAAATTGTCTAAAACGTCTCCAAATGCGATTTGAAGCTATTCTGTACACATTGATGTTTTCGTGTGAAAAGTTTTATCGAAATGCTCAAAATGGTCTAAAACGGTTTCTAATGTGATTTTAAGCACTTTGATGTTTTTGTGTAACCAAGTTTCATCGAAATGCACAAAATGGTCTAAAACGTCTCCAAATGCGATTTGAAGCTATTCTTAGCACTTTGGTGTTTTTATGTTAACAAGTTTTTTCGAAAATTACAAAATGGTCTAAAACGTCTCCAAATGCGATTTGAAGCTATTCTTAGCACTTTGGTGTTTTTATGTTAACAAGTTTTTTCAAAAATCACAAAATGGTTTAAACGTCTCCAAATGCGATTTGAAGCTATTCTGTAAACTTTAATGTTTTTGTGTGAAAAGTTTTAACGAAATGCTCAAAATGGTTTAAAACGTTTTTAAATACCATATTAAGCTCTTTTGTGCACATTGATGTTTTCGTGTGAAAAGTTTTATTGAAATGCTCAAAATGGTCTAAAACGTTTTCTAATGCGATTTGAAGCTATTCTGTACACTATGAAATTTTGTGTGAAAAAGTTTTCTCAAAATGCTCAAAATGGTCTAAAACGTTTTCAAATACCATAATAAGCTATTTTGTGCACTTTGCTGTTTTTGTGTCAAAAGTTTTATCGAAATGCTCAAAATAGTTTAAAACGTCTCCAAATGTGATTTTAAGCACTTTGATGTTTTTGTGTAACAAAGTTTCATCGAAATGCACAAAATGGTCTAAAACGTCTCCAAATGCGATTTGAAGATATTCTTAGCTCTTTGGTGTTTTTATGTTAACAAGTTTTTTCGAAAATCACAAAATGGTCTAAAACGTCTCCAAATGCGATTTGAAGCTATTCTGTACACTTTGATGTTTTGTGTGAAAAGTTTTGTTGAAATGCTCAAAATGGTCTAAAACGTTTTTAAATACGATATTAAGCTATTTTGTGCTCTTTGATGTTTTTGTGTGAAAAGTTTTAGCGAAATGCTAAAAATGGTCTAAAACGGTTTCTAATGTGATTTTAAGCACTTTGATGTTTTTGTGTAACCAAGTTTCATCGAAATGCACAAAATGGTCTAAAACGTCTCCAAATGCGATTTGAAGCTATTCTAAGCACTTTGGTGTTTTTATGTTAACAAGTTTTTTCGAAAATCACAAAATGGTCTGAAACGTCTCCAAATGCGATTTGAAGCTATTCTGTACACTGCGATGTTTTGTGTGAAAAAGTTTTGTCGAAATGTTCAAAATGGTCTAAAACGTTTTTAAATACGATATTAAGCTATTTTGTGCTCTTTGATGTTTTTGTGTGAAAAGTTTTATCGAAATGCTCAAAATGGTCTAAAACGTTTTCAAATACCATATTAAGCTATTTTGTGCACTTTGCTGTTTTTGTGTGAAAAGTTTTATCGAAATGCTCAAAATGGTTTAAAACGGTTTCAAATGTGATTTTAAGCACTTTGATGTTTTTGTGTAACAGAGTTTCATCGAAATGCACAAAATGGTCTAAAACGTCTCCAAATGCGATTTGAAGATATTCTTAGCTCTTTGGTGTTTTTATGGTAACAAGTTTTTTCGAAAATCACAAAATGGTCTAAAACGTCTCCAAATGCGATTTGAAGCTATTCTGTACACTTGGATGTTTTGTGTGAAAAGTTTTATCGAAATGCTCAAAATGGTCTAAAACGGTTTCTAATGTGATTTTAAGCACTTAGATGTTTTTCTGTAACCAAGTTTCATCGAAATGCACAAAATGGTCTAAAACGTCTCCAAATGAGATTTTAAGCTATTCTAAGCACTTTGGTGTTTTTATGTTAACAAGTTTTTTCGAAAATCACAAAATGGTCTAAAACGTCTCCAAATGCGATTTGAAGCTATTCTGTACACTTTGATGTTTTGTGTGAAAAAGTTTTGTCGAAATGTTCAAAATTGTCTAAAACGTCTCCAAATGCGATTTGAAGCTATTCTGTACACTTTGATGTTTTGTGTGAAAAGTTTTATTGAAATGCTCAAAATGGTCTAAAACGGTTTCTAATGTGATTTTAAGCACTTTGATGTTTTTGTGTAACCAAGTTTCATCGAAATGCACAAAATGGTCTAAAACATCTCCAAATGCGATTTGAAGCTATTCTTAAAACTTTGGTATTTTTATGTTAACAAGTTTTTTCGAAAATCATAAAATGGTCTAAAACGTCTCCAAATGCGATTTGAAGCTATTCTAAGCGCTTTGGAGTTTTTATGTTAACAAGTTTGTTCGAAAATCAAAAAATGGTTTAAAACGTCTCCAAATGCGATTTGAAGCTATTCTGTACACTTTTATGTTTAGTATCAAAAAGTTTTGTCTAAATGCTCAAAATGGTCTAAAACGTTTTCAAATACCATATTAAGCTATTTTGTGCACTTTGCTGTTTTTGTGTGAAAAGTTTTATCGAAATGCTCAAAATGGTCTAAAACGTCTCCAAATGTGATTTTAAGCACTTTGATGTTTTTGTGTAACAAAGTTTCATCGAAATGCACAAAATGGTCTAAAACGTCTCCAAATGCGATTTGAAGATATTCTTAGCTCTTTGGTGTTTTTATGTTAACAAGTTTTTTCGAAAATCACAAAATGGTCTAAAACGTCTCCAAATGCGATTTGAAGCTATTCTGTGCTCTTTGATGTTTTTGTGTGAAAAGTTTTATCGAAATGCTCAAAATGGTCTAAAACGTCTCCAAATGCGATTTGAAGCTATTCTGTACACTTTGATGTTTTGTGTGAAAAGTTTTATCGAAATGCTCAAAATGGTCTAAAACGGTTTCTAATGTGATTTTAAGCACTTTGATGTTTTTGTGTAACAAAGTTTCATCGAAATGCACAAAATGGTCTAAAACGTCTCCAAATGCGATTTGAAGATATTCTTAGCTCTTTGGTGTTTTTATGTTAACAAGTTTTTTCGAAAATCACAAAATGGTCTAAAACGTCTCCAAATGCGAGTTGAAGCTATTCTGTACACTTTGATGTTTTGTGTGAAAAGTTTTGTTGAAATGCTCAAAATGGTCTAAAACGTTTTTAAATACGATATTAAGCTATTTTGTGCTCTTTGATGTTTTTGTGTGAAAAGTTTTATCGAAATGCTCAAAATTGTCTAAAACGTCTCCAAATGCGATTTGAAGCTATTCTGTACACTTTGATGTTTTGTGTGAAAAGTTTTATCGAAATGCTCAAAATGGTCTAAAACGTCTCCAAATGTGATTTTAAGCACTTTGATGTTTTTGTGTAACAAAGTTTCATCGAAATGCACAAAATGGTCTAAAACGTCTCCAAATGCGATTTGAAGCTATTCTAAGGACTTTGGTGTTTTTATGTTAACAAGTTTTTTCGAAAATCACAAAATGGTCTAAAACGTCTCCAAATGCGATTTGAAGCTATTCTGTACACTTTGATGTTTTGTGTGAAAAAGTTTTGTCGAAATGTTCAAAATGGTCTAAAACGTTTTTAAATACGATATTAAGCTATTTTGTGCTCTTTGATGTTTTTGTGTGAAAAGTTTTATCGAAATGCTCAAAATGGTCTAAAACGGTTTCTATTTTGATTTTAAGCACTTTGATGTTTTTGTGTAACCAAGTTTCATCGAAATGCACAAAATGGTCTAAAACGTCTCCAAATGCGATTTGAAGCTATTCTTAGAACTTTGGTATTTTTATGTTAACAAGTTTTTTCGAAAATCATAAAATGGTCTAAAACGTCTCCAAATGCGATTTGAAGCTATTCTAAGCACTTAGTAGTTTTTATGTTAACAAGTTTTTTCGAAAATCACAAAATGGTCTAAAACGTCTCCAAATGCGATTTGAAGCTATTCTGTACACTTTGATGTTTAGTATGAAAAAGTTTTGTCGAAATGCTCAAAATGGTCTAAAACGTTTTCAAATACCATATTAAGCTATTTTGTGCACTTTGCTGTTTTTGTGTGAAAAGTTTTATCGAAATGCTCAAAATGGTCTAAAACGGTTTCAAATGTGATTTTAAGCACTTTGATGTTTTTGTGTAACCAAGTTTCATCGAAATGCACAAAATGGTCTAAAACGTCTCCAAATGCGATTTGAAGCTATTCTAAGCACTTTGGTGTTTTTATGTTAACAAGTTTTTTCGAAAATCACAAAATGGTTTAAAACGTCTCCAAATGCGATTTGAAGCTATTCTTAGCACTTTGGTGTTTTTATGTTAACTAGTTTTTTCGAAAATTACAAAATGGTCTAAAACGTCTCCAAATGCGATTTGAAGCTATTCTTAGCACTTTGGTGTTTTTATGTCAACAAGTTTTTTCGAAAATCACAAAATGGTCTAAAACGTCTCCAAATGCGATTTGAAGCTATTCTTAGCACTTTGGTGTTTTTATGTTAACAAGTTTTTTCAAAAATCACAAAATGGTTTAAACGTCTCCAAATGCGATTTGAAGCTATTCTGTACACTTTGATGTTTTTGTGTGAAAAGTTTTAACGAAATGCTCAAAATGGTTTAAAACATTTTTAAATACCATATTAAGCTCTTTTGTGCACATTGATGTTTTCGTGTGAAAAGTTTTATTGAAATGCTCAAAATGGTCTAAAACGTTTTCTAATGCGATTTGAAGCTATTCTGTACACTTTGAAATTTTGTGTGAAAAAGTTTTCTCAAAATGCTCAAAATGGTCTAAAACGTTTTCAAATACCATAATAAGCTATTTTGTGCACTTTGCTGTTTTTGTGTGAAAAGTTTTATCGAAATGCTCAAAATAGTTTAAAACGTCTCCAAATGTGATTTTAAGCACTTTGATGTTTTTGTGTAACAAAGTTTCATCGAAATGCACAAAATGGTCTAAAACGTCTCCAAATGCGATTTGAAGATATTCTTAGCTCTTTGGTGTTTTTATGTTAACAAGTTTTTTCGACAATCACAAAATGGTCTAAAACGTCTCCAAATGCGATTTGAAGCTATTCTGTACACTTTGATGTTTTGTGTGAAAAGTTTTGTTGAAATGCTCAAAATGGTCTAAAACGTTTTTAAATACGATATTAAGCTATTTTGTGTTCTCTGATGTTTTTGTGTGAAAAGTTTTATCGAAATGCTCAAAATTGTCTAAAACGTCTCCAAATGCGATTTGAAGCTATTCTGTACACTTTGATGTTTAGTATGAAAAAGTTTTGTCGAAATGCTCAAAATGGTCTAAAACGTTTTCAAATACGATATTAAGCTATTTTGTGCTCTTTGATGTTTTTGTGTGAAAAGTTTTATCGAAATGCTCAAAATGGTCTAAAACGGTTTCTAATGTGATTTTAAGCACTTTGATGTTTTTGTGTAACCAAGTTTCATCGAAATGCACAAAATGGTCTAAAACGTCTCCAAATGCGATTTGAAGCTATTCTTAAAACTTTGGTATTTTTATGTTAACAAGTTTTTTCGAAAATCAGAAAATGGTCTAAAACGTCTCCAAATGCGATTTGAAGCTATTCTCAGCACTTTGGAGTTTTTATGTTAACAAGTTTGTTCGAAAATCAAAAAATGGTTTAAAACGTCTCCAAATGCGATTTGAAGCTTTTCTGTACACTTTTATGTTTAGTATCAAAAAGTTTTGTCTAAATGCTCAAAATGGTCTAAAACGTCTCCAAATGTGATTTTAAGCACTTTGATGTTTTTGTGTAACAAAGTTTCATCGAAATGCACAAAATGGTCTAAAACCTCTCCAAATGCGATTTAAAGATATTCTTAGCTCTTTGGTGTTTTTATGTTAACAAGTTTTTTCGAAAATCACAAAATGGTCTAAAACGTCTCCAAATGCGATTTGAAGCTATTCTGTGCTCTTTGATGTTTTTGTATGAAAAGTTTTATCGAAATGCTCAAAATGGTCTAAAACGTCTCCAAATGCGATTTGAAGCTATTCTGTACACTTTGATGTTTTGTGTGAAAAGTTTTATCGAAATGCTCAAAATGGTCTAAAACGGTTTCTAATGTGATTTTAAGCACTTTGATGTTTTTGTGTAACAAAGTTTCATCGAAATGCACAAAATGGTCTAAAACGTCTCCAAATGCGATTTGAAGATATTCTTAGCTCTTTGGTGTTTTTATGTTAACAAGTTTTTTCGAAAATCACAAAATGGTCTAAAACGTCTCCAAATGCGATTTGAAGCTATTCTGTACACTTTGATGTTTTGTGTGAAAAGTTTTGTTGAAATGCTCAAAATGGTCTAAAACGTTTTTAAATACGATATTAAGCTATTTTGTGCTCTTTGATGTTTTTGTGTTAAAAGTTTTATCGAAATGCTCAAAATTGTCTAAAACGTCTCCAAATGCGATTTGAAGCTATTCTGTACACTTTGATGTTTTGTGTGAAAAGTTTTATCGAAATGCTCAAAATGGTCTAAAACGGTTTCTAATGTGATTTTAAGCACTTTGATGTTTTTGTGTAACCAAGTTTCATCGAAATGCACAAAATGGTCTAAAACGTCTCCAAATGCGATTTGAAGCTATTCTTAAAACTTTGGTATTTTTATGTTAACAAGTTTTTTCGAAAATCAGAAAATGGTCTAAAACGTCTCCAAATGCGATTTGAAGCTATTCTAAGCACTTTGGAGTTTTTATGTTAACAAGTTTGTTCGAAAATCAAAAAATGGTCTAAAACGTCTCCAAATGCGATTTGAAGCTATTCTGTACACTTTGATGTTTAGTATGAAAAAGTTTTGTCGAAATGCTCAAAATGGTCTAAAACGTTTTCAAATACCATATTAAGCTATTTTGTGCACTTTGCCGTTTTTGTGTGAAAAGTTTTATCGAAATGCTCAAAATGGTCTAAAACGTCTCCAAATGTGATTTTAAGCACTTTGATGTTGTTGTGTAATAAAGTTTCATCGAAATGCACAAAATGGTCAAAAACGTCTCCAAATGCGATTTGAAGCTATTCTAAGCACTTTGGTGTTTTTATGTTAACAAGTTTTTTTCGAAAATCACAAAATGGTCTAAAACGTCTCCAAATGCGATTTGAAGCTATTCTGTACACTTTGATGTTTTGTGTGAAAAAGTTTTGTCGAAATGCTCAAAATGGTCTAAAACGTTTTCAAATACCATATTAAGCTATTTTGTGCACTTTGCTGTTTTTGTGTGAAAAGTTTTATCGAAATGCTCAAAATGGTCTAAAACGGTTTCAAATGTGATTTTAAGCACTTTGATGTTTTTGTGTAACAGAGTTTCATCGAAATGCACAAAATGGTCTAAAACGTCTCCAAATGCGATTTGAAGATATTCTTAGCTCTTTGGTGTTTTTATGTTAACAAGTTTTATCGAAAATCACAAAATGGTCTAAAACGTCTCCAAATGCGATTTGAAGCTATTCTGTACACTTTGATGTTTTGTGTGAAAAGTTTTGTCGAAATGTTCAAAATGGTCTAAAACGTTTTTAAATACGATATTAAGCTATTTTGTGCTCTTTTATGTTTTTTTGTGAAAAGTTTTATCGAAATGCTCAAAATTGTCTAAAACGTCTCCAAATGCGATTTGAAGCTATTCTGTACACTTTGATGTTTTGTGTGAAAAGTTTTATCGAAATGCTCAAAATGGTCTAAAACGGTTTCTAATGTGATTTTAAGAACTTTGATGTTTTTGTGTAACCAAGTTTCATCGAAATGCACAAAATGGTCTAAAACGTCTCCAAATGCGATTTGAAGCTATTCTTAGCACTTTGGTGTTTTTATGTTAACAAGTTTTTTCGAAAATTACAAAATGGTCTAAAACGTCTCTAAATGCGATTTGAAGCTATTCTTAGCACTTTGGTGTTTTTATGTCAACAAGTTTTTTCGAAAATCACAAAATGGTCTAAAACGTCTCCAAATGCGATTTGAAGCTATTCTGTACACATTGATGTTTTTATGTTAACAAGTTTTTTCAAAAATCACAAAATGGTTTAAACGTCTCCAAATGCGATTTGAAGCTATTCTGTACACTTTGATGTTTTTGTGTGAAAAGTTTTAACGAAATGCTCAAAATGGTTTAAAACGTTTTTAAATACCATATTAAGCTCTTTTGTGCACATTGATGTTTTTGTGTGAAAAGTTTTATTGAAATGCTCAAAATGGTCTAAAACGTTTTCTAATGCGATTTGAAGCTATTCTGTACACTTTGAAATTTTGTGTGAAAAAGTTTTCTCAAAATGCTCAAAATGGTCTAAAACGTTTTCAAATACCATAATAAGCTATTTTGTGCACTTTGCTGTTTTTGTGTGAAAGTTTTATCGAAATGCTCAAAATTGTCTAAAACGTCTCCAAATGCGATTTGAAGCTATTCTGTACACATTGATGTTTTCGTGTGAAAAGTTTTATCGAAATGCTCAAAATGGTCTAAAACGGTTTCTAATGTGATTTTAAGCACTTTGATGTTTTTGTGTAACCAAGTTTCATCGAAATGCACAAAATGGTCTAAAACGTCTCCAAATGCGATTTGAAGCTATTCTTAGCACTTTGGTGTTTTTATGTTAACAAGTTTTTTCGAAAATTACAAAATGGTCTAAAACGTCTCCAAATGCGATTTGAAGCTATTCTTAGCACTTTGGTGTTTTTATGTTAACAAGTTTTTTCAAAAATCACAAAATGGTTTAAACGTCTCCAAATGCGATTTGAAGCTATTCTGTAAACTTTAATGTTTTTGTGTGAAAAGTTTTAACGAAATGCTCAAAATGGTTTAAAACGTTTTTAAATACCATATTAAGCTCTTTTGTGCACATTGATGTTTTCGTGTGAAAAGTTTTATTGAAATGCTCAAAATGGTCTAAAACGTTTTCTAATGCGATTTGAAGCTATTCTGTACACTATGAAATTTTGTGTGAAAAAGTTTTCTCAAAATGCTCAAAATGGTCTAAAACGTTTTCAAATACCATAATAAGCTATTTTGTGCACTTTGCTGTTTTTGTGTCAAAAGTTTTATCGAAATGCTCAAAATAGTTTAAAACGTCTCCAAATGTGATTTTAAGCACTTTGATGTTTTTGTGTAACAAAGTTTCATCGAAATGCACAAAATGGTCTAAAACGTCTCCAAATGCGATTTGAAGATATTCTTAGCTCTTTGGTGTTTTTATGTTAACAAGTTTTTTCGAAAATCACAAAATGGTCTAAAACGTCTCCAAATGCGATTTGAAGCTATTCTGTACACTTTGATGTTTTGTGTGAAAAGTTTTGTTGAAATGCTCAAAATGGTCTAAAACGTTTTTAAATACGATATTAAGCTATTTTGTGCTCTTTGATGTTTTTGTGTGAAAAGTTTTAGCGAAATGCTAAAAATGGTCTAAAACGGTTTCTAATGTGATTTTAAGCACTTTGATGTTTTTGTGTAACCAAGTTTCATCGAAATGCACAAAATGGTCTAAAACGTCTCCAAATGCGATTTGAAGCTATTCTAAGCACTTTGGTGTTTTTATGTTAACAAGTTTTTTCGAAAATCACAAAATGGTCTGAAACGTCTCCAAATGCGATTTGAAGCTATTCTGTACACTGCGATGTTTTGTGTGAAAAAGTTTTGTCGAAATGTTCAAAATGGTCTAAAACGTTTTTAAATACGATATTAAGCTATTTTGTGCTCTTTGATGTTTTTGTGTGAAAAGTTTTATCGAAATGCTCAAAATGGTCTAAAACGTTTTCAAATACCATATTAAGCTATTTTGTGCACTTTGCTGTTTTTGTGTGAAAAGTTTTATCGAAATGCTCAAAATGGTTTAAAACGGTTTCAAATGTGATTTTAAGCACTTTGATGTTTTTGTGTAACAGAGTTTCATCGAAATGCACAAAATGGTCTAAAACGTCTCCAAATGCGATTTGAAGATATTCTTAGCTCTTTGGTGTTTTTATGGTAACAAGTTTTTTCGAAAATCACAAAATGGTCTAAAACGTCTCCAAATGCGATTTGAAGCTATTCTGTACACTTGGATGTTTTGTGTGAAAAGTTTTATCGAAATGCTCAAAATGGTCTAAAACGGTTTCTAATGTGATTTTAAGCACTTAGATGTTTTTCTGTAACCAAGTTTCATCGAAATGCACAAAATGGTCTAAAACGTCTCCAAATGAGATTTGAAGCTATTCTAAGCACTTTGGTGTTTTTATGTTAACAAGTTTTTTCGAAAATCACAAAATGGTCTAAAACGTCTCCAAATGCGATTTGAAGCTATTCTGTACACTTTGATGTTTTGTGTGAAAAAGTTTTGTCGAAATGTTCAAAATTGTCTAAAACGTCTCCAAATGCGATTTGAAGCTATTCTGTACACTTTGATGTTTTGTGTGAAAAGTTTTATTGAAATGCTCAAAATGGTCTAAAACGGTTTCTAATGTGATTTTAAGCACTTTGATGTTTTTGTGTAACCAAGTTTCATCGAAATGCACAAAATGGTCTAAAACATCTCCAAATGCGATTTGAAGCTATTCTTAAAACTTTGGTATTTTTATGTTAACAAGTTTTTTCGAAAATCATAAAATGGTCTAAAACGTCTCCAAATGCGATTTGAAGCTATTCTAAGCGCTTTGGAGTTTTTATGTTAACAAGTTTGTTCGAAAATCAAAAAATGGTTTAAAACGTCTCCAAATGCGATTTGAAGCTATTCTGTACACTTTTATGTTTAGTATCAAAAAGTTTTGTCTAAATGCTCAAAATGGTCTAAAACGTTTTCAAATACCATATTAAGCTATTTTGTGCACTTTGCTGTTTTTGTGTGAAAAGTTTTATCGAAATGCTCAAAATGGTCTAAAACGTCTCCAAATGTGATTTTAAGCACTTTGATGTTTTTGTGTAACAAAGTTTCATCGAAATGCACAAAATGGTCTAAAACGTCTCCAAATGCGATTTGAAGATATTCTTAGCTCTTTGGTGTTTTTATGTTAACAAGTTTTTTCGAAAATCACAAAATGGTCTAAAACGTCTCCAAATGCGATTTGAAGCTATTCTGTGCTCTTTGATGTTTTTGTGTGAAAAGTTTTATCGAAATGCTCAAAATGGTCTAAAACGTCTCCAAATGCGATTTGAAGCTATTCTGTACACTTTGATGTTTTGTGTGAAAAGTTTTATCGAAATGCTCAAAATGGTCTAAAACGGTTTCTAATGTGATTTTAAGCACTTTGATGTTTTTGTGTAACAAAGTTTCATCGAAATGCACAAAATGGTCTAAAACGTCTCCAAATGCGATTTGAAGATATTCTTAGCTCTTTGGTGTTTTTATGTTAACAAGTTTTTTCGAAAATCACAAAATGGTCTAAAACGTCTCCAAATGCGATTTGAAGCTATTCTGTACACTTTGATGTTTTGTGTGAAAAGTTTTGTTGAAATGCTCAAAATGGTCTAAAACGTTTTTAAATACGATATTAAGCTATTTTGTGCTCTTTGATGTTTTTGTGTGAAAAGTTTTATCGAAATGCTCAAAATTGTCTAAAACGTCTCCAAATGCGATTTGAAGCTATTCTGTACACTTTGATGTTTTGTGTGAAAAGTTTTATCGAAATGCTCAAAATGGTTTAAAACGTCTCCAAATGTGATTTTAAGCACTTTGATGTTTTTGTGTAACAAAGTTTCATCGAAATGCACAAAATGGTCTAAAACGTCTCCAAATGCGATTTGAAGCTATTCTAAGGACTTTGGTGTTTTTATGTTAACAAGTTTTTTCGAAAATCACAAAATGGTCTAAAACGTCTCCAAATGCGATTTGAAGCTATTCTGTACACTTTGATGTTTTGTGTGAAAAAGTTTTGTCGAAATGTTCAAAATGGTCTAAAACGTTTTTAAATACGATATTAAGCTATTTTGTGCTCTTTGATGTTTTTGTGTGAAAAGTTTTATCGAAATGCTCAAAATGGTCTAAAACGGTTTCTATTTTGATTTTAAGCACTTTGATGTTTTTGTGTAACCAAGTTTCATCGAAATGCACAAAATGGTCTAAAACGTCTCCAAATGCGATTTGAAGCTATTCTTAGAACTTTGGTATTTTTATGTTAACAAGTTTTTTCGAAAATCATAAAATGGTCTAAAACGTCTCCAAATGCGATTTGAAGCTATTCTAAGCACTTAGTAGTTTTTATGTTAACAAGTTTTTTCGAAAATCACAAAATGGTCTAAAACGTCTCCAAATGCGACTTGAAGCTATTCTGTACACTTTGATGTTTAGTATGAAAAAGTTTTGTCGAAATGCTCAAAATGGTCTAAAACGTTTTCAAATACCATATTAAGCTATTTTGTGCACTTTGCTGTTTTTGTGTGAAAAGTTTTATCGAAATGCTCAAAATGGTCTAAAACGGTTTCAAATGTGATTTTAAGCACTTTGATGTTTTTGTGTAACCAAGTTTCATCGAAATGCACAAAATGGTCTAAAACGTCTCCAAATGCGATTTGAAGCTATTCTAAGCACTTTGGTGTTTTTATGTTAACAAGTTTTTTCGAAAATCACAAAATGGTTTAAAACGTCTCCAAATGCGATTTGAAGCTATTCTTAGCACTTTGGTGTTTTTATGTTAACTAGTTTTTTCGAAAATTACAAAATGGTCTAAAACGTCTCCAAATGCGATTTGAAGCTATTCTTAGCACTTTGGTGTTTTTATGTCAACAAGTTTTTTCGAAAATCACAAAATGGTCTAAAACGTCTCCAAATGCGATTTGAAGCTATTCTTAGCACTTTGGTGTTTTTATGTTAACAAGTTTTTTCAAAAATCACAAAATGGTTTAAACGTCTCCAAATGCGATTTGAAGCTATTCTGTACACTTTGATGTTTTTGTGTGAAAAGTTTTAACGAAATGCTCAAAATGGTTTAAAACATTTTTAAATACCATATTAAGCTCTTTTGTGCACATTGATGTTTTCGTGTGAAAAGTTTTATTGAAATGCTCAAAATGGTCTAAAACGTTTTCTAATGCGATTTGAAGCTATTCTGTACACTTTGAAATTTTGTGTGAAAAAGTTTTCTCAAAATGCTCAAAATGGTCTAAAACGTTTTCAAATACCATAATAAGCTATTTTGTGCACTTTGCTGTTTTTGTGTGAAAAGTTTTATCGAAATGCTCAAAATAGTTTAAAACGTCTCCAAATGTGATTTTAAGCACTTTGATGTTTTTGTGTAACAAAGTTTCATCGAAATGCACAAAATGGTCTAAAACGTCTCCAAATGCGATTTGAAGATATTCTTAGCTCTTTGGTGTTTTTATGTTAACAAGTTTTTTCGACAATCACAAAATGGTCTAAAACGTCTCCAAATGCGATTTGAAGCTATTCTGTACACTTTGATGTTTTGTGTGAAAAGTTTTGTTGAAATGCTCAAAATGGTCTAAAACGTTTTTAAATACGATATTAAGCTATTTTGTGTTCTCTGATGTTTTTGTGTGAAAAGTTTTATCGAAATGCTCAAAATTGTCTAAAACGTCTCCAAATGCGATTTGAAGCTATTCTGTACACTTTGATGTTTAGTATGAAAAAGTTTTGTCGAAATGCTCAAAATGGTCTAAAACGTTTTCAAATACGATATTAAGCTATTTTGTGCTCTTTGATGTTTTTGTGTGAAAAGTTTTATCGAAATGCTCAAAATGGTCTAAAACGGTTTCTAATGTGATTTTAAGCACTTTGATGTTTTTGTGTAACCAAGTTTCATCGAAAATCAGAAAATGGTCTAAAACGTCTCCAAATGCGATTTGAAGCTATTCTCAGCACTTTGGAGTTTTTATGTTAACAAGTTTGTTCGAAAATCAAAAAATGGTTTAAAACGTCTCCAAATGCGATTTGAAGCTATTCTGTACACTTTTATGTTTAGTATCAAAAAGTTTTGTCTAAATGCTCAAAATGGTCTAAAACGTTTTCAAATACCATATTAAGCTATTTTGTGCACTTTGCTGTTTTTGTGTGAAAAGTTTTATCGAAATGCTCAAAATGGTCTAAAACGTCTCCAAATGTGATTTTAAGCACTTTGATGTTTTTGTGTAACAAAGTTTCATCGAAATGCACAAAATGGTCTAAAACGTCTCCAAATGCGATTTGAAGATATTCTTAGCTCTTTGGTGTTTTTATGTTAACAAGTTTTTTCGAAAATCACAAAATGGTCTAAAACGTCTCCAAATGCGATTTGAAGCTATTCTGTGCTCTTTGATGTTTTTGTGTGAAAAGTTTTATCGAAATGCTCAAAATGGTCTAAAACGTCTCCAAATGCGATTTGAAGCTATTCTGTACAGTTTGATGTTTTGTGTGAAAAGTTTTATCGAAATGCTCAAAATGGTCTAAAACGGTTTCTAATGTGATTTTAAGCACTTTGATGTTTTTGTGTAACAAAGTTTCATCGAAATGCACAAAATGGTTTAAAACGTCTCCAAATGCGATTTGAAGATATTCTTAGCTCTTTGGTGTTTTTATGTTAACAAGTTTTTTCGAAAATCACAAAATGGTCTAAAACGTCTCCAAATGCGATTTGAAGCTATTCTGTACACTTTGATGTTTTGTGTGAAAAGTTTTGTTGAAATGCTCAAAATGGTCTAAAACGTTTTTAAATACGATATTAAGCTATTTTGTGCTCTTTGATGTTTTTGTGTTAAAAGTTTTATCGAAATGCTCAAAATTGTCTAAAACGTCTCCAAATGCGATTTGAAGCTATTCTGTACACTTTGATGTTTTGTGTGAAAAGTTTTATCGAAATGCTCAAAATGGTCTAAAACGGTTTCTAATGTGATTTTAAGCACTTTGATGTTTTTGTGTAACCAAGTTTCATCGAAATGCACAAAATGGTCTAAAACGTCTCCAAATGCGATTTGAAGCTATTCTTAAAACTTTGGTATTTTTATGTTAACAAGTTTTTTCGAAAATCAGAAAATGGTCTAAAACGTCTCCAAATGCGATTTGAAGCTATTCTAAGCACTTTGGAGTTTTTATGTTAACAAGTTTGTTCGAAAATCAAAAAATGGTCTAAAACGTCTCCAAATGCGATTTGAAGCTATTCTGTACACTTTGATGTTTAGTATGAAAAAGTTTTGTCGAAATGCTCAAAATAGTCTAAAACGTTTTCAAATACCATATTAAGCTATTTTGTGCACTTTGCCGTTTTTGTGTGAAAAGTTTTATCGAAATGCTCAAAATGGTCTAAAACGTCTCCAAATGTGATTTTAAGCACTTTGATGTTTTTGTGTAATAAAGTTTCATCGAAATGCACAAAATGGTCTAAAACGTCTCCAAATGCGATTTGAAGCTATTCTAAGCACTTTGGTGTTTTTATGTTAACAAGTTTTTTTCGAAAATCACAAAATGGTCTAAAACGTCTCCAAATGCGATTTGAAGCTATTCTGTACACTTTGATGTTTTGTGTGAAAAAGTTTTGTCGAAATGCTCAAAATGGTCTAAAACGTTTTCAAATACCATATTAAGCTATTTTGTGCACTTTGCTGTTTTTGTGTGAAAAGTTTTATCGAAATGCTCAAAATGGTCTAAAACGGTTTCAAATGTGATTTTAAGCACTTTGATGTTTTTGTGTAACAGAGTTTCATCGAAATGCACAAAATGGTCTAAAACGTCTCCAAATGCGATTTGAAGATATTCTTAGCTCTTTGGTGTTTTTATGTTAACAAGTTTTATCGAAAATCACAAAATGGTCTAAAACGTCTCCAAATGCGATTTGAAGCTATTCTGTACACTTTGATGTTTTGTGTGAAAAGTTTTGTCGAAATGTTCAAAATGGTCTAAAACGTTTTTAAATACGATATTAAGCTATTTTGTGCTCTTTTATGTTTTTGTGTGAAAAGTTTTATCGAAATGCTCAAAATTGTCTAAAACGTCTCCAAATGCGATTTGAAGCTATTCTGTACACTTTGATGTTTTGTGTGAAAAGTTTTATCGAAATGCTCAAAATGGTCTAAAACGGTTTCTAATGTGATTTTAAGAACTTTGATGTTTTTGTGTAACCAAGTTTCATCGAAATGCACAAAATGGTCTAAAACGTCTCCAAATGCGATTTGAAGCTATTCTTAGCACTTTGATGTTTTTGTGTAACCAAGTTTTTTCGAAAATTACAAAATGGTCTAAAACGTCTCCAAATGCGATTTGAAGCTATTCTTAGCACTTTGGTGTTTTTATGTCAACAAGTTTTTTCGAAAATTACAAAATGGTCTAAAACGTCTCCAAATGCGATTTGAAGCTATTCTTAGCACTTTGGTGTTTTTATGTTAACAAGTCTTTTCAAAAATCACAAAATGGTTTAAACGTCTCCAAATGCGATTTGAAGCTATTCTGTACACTTTAATGTTTTTGTGTGAAAAGTTTTAACGAAATGCTCAAAATGGTTTAAAACGTTTTTAAATACCATATTAAGCTCTTTTGTGCACATTGATGTTTTCGTGTGAAAAGTTTTATTGAAATGCTCAAAATGGTCTAAAACGTTTTCTAATGCGATTTGAAGCTATTCTGTACACTTTGAAATTTTGTGTGAAAAAGTTTTCTCAAAATGCTCAAAATGGTCTAAAACGTTTTCAAATACCATAATAAGCTATTTTGTGCACTTTGCTGTTTTTGTGTCAAAAGTTTTATCGAAATGCTCAAAATAGTTTAAAACGTCTCCAAATGTGATTTTAAGCACTTTGATGTTTTTGTGTAACAAAGTTTCATCGAAATGCACAAAATGGTCTAAAACGTCTCCAAATGCGATTTGAAGATATTCTTAGCTCTTTGGTGTTTTTATGTTAACAAGTTTTTTCGAAAATCACAAAATGTTCTAAAACGTCTCCAAATGCGATTTGAAGCTATTCTGTACACTTTGATGTTTTGTGTGAAAAGTTTTGTTGAAATGCTCAAAATGGTCTAAAACGTTTTTAAATACGATATTAAGCTATTTTGTGCTCTTTGATGTTTTTGTGTGAAAAGTTTTATCGAAATGCTCAAAATTGTCTAAAACGGTTTCAAATGTGATTTTAAGCACTTTGATGTTTTTGTGTAACAGAGTTTCATCGAAATGCACAAAATGGTCTAAAACGTCTCCAAATGCGATTTGAAGATATTCTTAGCTCTTTGGTGTTTTTATGTTAACAAGTTTTATCGAAAATCACAAAATGGTCTAAAACGTCTCCAAATGCGATTTGAAGCTATTCTGTACACTTTGATGTTTTGTGTGAAAAGTTTTGTCGAAATGTTCAAAATGGTCTAAAACGTTTTTAAATACGATATTAAGCTATTTTGTGCTCTTTTATGTTTTTGTGTGAAAAGTTTTATCGAAATGCTCAAAATTGTCTAAAACGTCTCCAAATGCGATTTGAAGCTATTCTTAGCACTTTGGTGTTTTTATGTTAACAAGTTTTTTCAAAAATCACAAAATGGTTTAAACGTCTCCAAATGCGATTTGAAGCTATTCTGTACACTTTGATGTTTTTGTGTGAAAAGTTTTAACGAAATGCTCAAAATGGTTTAAAACGTTTTTAAATACCATATTAAGCTCTTTTGTGCACATTGATGTTTTCGTGTGAAAAGTTTTATTGAAATGCTCAAAATGGTCTAAAACGTTTTCTAATGCGATTTGAAGCTATTCTGTACACTTTGAAATTTTGTGTGAAAAAGTTTTCTCAAAATGCTCAAAATGGTCTAAAACGTTTTCAAATACCATAATAAGCTATTTTGTGCACTTTGCTGTTTTTGTGTGAAAAGTTTTATCGAAATGCTCAAAATAGTTTAAAACGTCTCCAAATGTGATTTTAAGCACTTTGATGTTTTTGTGTAACAAAGTTTCATCGAAATGCA
This sequence comes from Antedon bifida, assembly GCF_963402885.1. NCBI lineage: Eukaryota > Metazoa > Echinodermata > Crinoidea > Comatulida > Antedonidae > Antedon > Antedon bifida. The sequence continues at coordinate 6,797,202 of NC_136233.1, read as the reverse complement.
CAAAATGGTCTAAAACGTCTCCAAATGCGATTTGAAGATATTCTTAGCTCTTTGGTGTTTTTATGTTAACAAGTTTTTTCGACAATCACAAAATGGTCTAAAACGTCTCCAAATGCGATTTGAAGCTATTCTGTACACTTTGATGTTTTGTGTGAAAAGTTTTGTTGAAATGCTCAAAATGGTCTAAAACGTTTTTAAATACGATATTAAGCTATTTTGTGTTCTCTGATGTTTTTGTGTGAAAAGTTTTATCGAAATGCTCAAAATTGTCTAAAACGTCTCCAAATGCGATTTGAAGCTATTCTGTACACTTTGATGTTTAGTATGAAAAAGTTTTGTCGAAATGCTCAAAATGGTCTAAAACGTTTTCAAATACGATATTAAGCTATTTTGTGCTCTTTGATGTTTTTGTGTGAAAAGTTTTATCGAAATGCTCAAAATGGTCTAAAACGGTTTCTAATGTGATTTTAAGCACTTTGATGTTTTTGTGTAACCAAGTTTCATCGAAATGCACAAAATGGTCTAAAACGTCTCCAAATGCGATTTGAAGCTATTCTTAAAACTTTGGTATTTTTATGTTAACAAGTTTTTTCGAAAATCAGAAAATGGTCTAAAACGTCTCCAAATGCGATTTGAAGCTATTCTCAGCACTTTGGAGTTTTTATGTTAACAAGTTTGTTCGAAAATCAAAAAATGGTTTAAAACGTCTCCAAATGCGATTTGAAGCTATTCTGTACACTTTTATGTTTAGTATCAAAAAGTTTTGTCTAAATGCTCAAAATGGTCTAAAACGTTTTCAAATACCATATTAAGCTATTTTGTGCACTTTGCTGTTTTTGTGTGAAAAGTTTTATCGAAATGCTCAAAATGGTCTAAAACGTCTCCAAATGTGATTTTAAGCACTTTGATGTTTTTGTGTAACAAAGTTTCATCGAAATGCACAAAATGGTCTAAAACCTCTCCAAATGCGATTTAAAGATATTCTTAGCTCTTTGGTGTTTTTATGTTAACAAGTTTTTTCGAAAATCACAAAATGGTCTAAAACGTCTCCAAATGCGATTTGAAGCTATTCTGTGCTCTTTGATGTTTTTGTATGAAAAGTTTTATCGAAATGCTCAAAATGGTCTAAAACGTCTCCAAATGCGATTTGAAGCTATTCTGTACACTTTGATGTTTTGTGTGAAAAGTTTTATCGAAATGCTCAAAATGGTCTAAAACGGTTTCTAATGTGATTTTAAGCACTTTGATGTTTTTGTGTAACAAAGTTTCATCGAAATGCACAAAATGGTCTAAAACGTCTCCAAATGCGATTTGAAGATATTCTTAGCTCTTTGGTGTTTTTATGTTAACAAGTTTTTTCGAAAATCACAAAATGGTCTAAAACGTCTCCAAATGCGATTTGAAGCTATTCTGTACACTTTGATGTTTTGTGTGAAAAGTTTTGTTGAAATGCTCAAAATGGTCTAAAACGTTTTTAAATACGATATTAAGCTATTTTGTGCTCTTTGATGTTTTTGTGTTAAAAGTTTTATCGAAATGCTCAAAATTGTCTAAAACGTCTCCAAATGCGATTTGAAGCTATTCTGTACACTTTGATGTTTTGTGTGAAAAGTTTTATCGAAATGCTCAAAATGGTCTAAAACGGTTTCTAATGTGATTTTAAGCACTTTGATGTTTTTGTGTAACCAAGTTTCATCGAAATGCACAAAATGGTCTAAAACGTCTCCAAATGCGATTTGAAGCTATTCTTAAAACTTTGGTATTTTTATGTTAACAAGTTTTTTCGAAAATCAGAAAATGGTCTAAAACGTCTCCAAATGCGATTTGAAGCTATTCTAAGCACTTTGGAGTTTTTATGTTAACAAGTTTGTTCGAAAATCAAAAAATGGTCTAAAACGTCTCCAAATGCGATTTGAAGCTATTCTGTACACTTTGATGTTTAGTATGAAAAAGTTTTGTCGAAATGCTCAAAATGGTCTAAAACGTTTTCAAATACCATATTAAGCTATTTTGTGCACTTTGCCGTTTTTGTGTGAAAAGTTTTATCGAAATGCTCAAAATGGTCTAAAACGTCTCCAAATGTGATTTTAAGCACTTTGATGTTTTTGTGTAATAAAGTTTCATCGAAATGCACAAAATGGTCAAAAACGTCTCCAAATGCGATTTGAAGCTATTCTAAGCACTTTGGTGTTTTTATGTTAACAAGTTTTTTTCGAAAATCACAAAATGGTCTAAAACGTCTCCAAATGCGATTTGAAGCTATTCTGTACACTTTGATGTTTTGTGTGAAAAAGTTTTGTCGAAATGCTCAAAATGGTCTAAAACGTTTTCAAATACCATATTAAGCTATTTTGTGCACTTTGCTGTTTTTGTGTGAAAAGTTTTATCGAAATGCTCAAAATGGTCTAAAACGGTTTCAAATGTGATTTTAAGCACTTTGATGTTTTTGTGTAACAGAGTTTCATCGAAATGCACAAAATGGTCTAAAACGTCTCCAAATGCGATTTGAAGATATTCTTAGCTCTTTGGTGTTTTTATGTTAACAAGTTTTATCGAAAATCACAAAATGGTCTAAAACGTCTCCAAATGCGATTTGAAGCTATTCTGTACACTTTGATGTTTTGTGTGAAAAGTTTTGTCGAAATGTTCAAAATGGTCTAAAACGTTTTTAAATACGATATTAAGCTATTTTGTGCTCTTTTATGTTTTTTTGTGAAAAGTTTTATCGAAATGCTCAAAATTGTCTAAAACGTCTCCAAATGCGATTTGAAGCTATTCTGTACACTTTGATGTTTTGTGTGAAAAGTTTTATCGAAATGCTCAAAATGGTCTAAAACGGTTTCTAATGTGATTTTAAGAACTTTGATGTTTTTGTGTAACCAAGTTTCATCGAAATGCACAAAATGGTCTAAAACGTCTCCAAATGCGATTTGAAGCTATTCTTAGCACTTTGGTGTTTTTATGTTAACAAGTTTTTTCGAAAATTACAAAATGGTCTAAAACGTCTCCAAATGCGATTTGAAGCTATTCTTAGCACTTTGGTGTTTTTATGTCAACAAGTTTTTTCGAAAATCACAAAATGGTCTAAAACGTCTCCAAATGCGATTTGAAGCTATTCTGTACACATTGATGTTTTTATGTTAACAAGTTTTTTCAAAAATCACAAAATGGTTTAAACGTCTCCAAATGCGATTTGAAGCTATTCTGTACACTTTGATGTTTTTGTGTGAAAAGTTTTAACGAAATGCTCAAAATGGTTTAAAACGTTTTTAAATACCATATTAAGCTCTTTTGTGCACATTGATGTTTTTGTGTGAAAAGTTTTATTGAAATGCTCAAAATGGTCTAAAACGTTTTCTAATGCGATTTGAAGCTATTCTGTACACTTTGAAATTTTGTGTGAAAAAGTTTTCTCAAAATGCTCAAAATGGTCTAAAACGTTTTCAAATACCATAATAAGCTATTTTGTGCACTTTGCTGTTTTTGTGTGAAAGTTTTATCGAAATGCTCAAAATTGTCTAAAACGTCTCCAAATGCGATTTGAAGCTATTCTGTACACATTGATGTTTTCGTGTGAAAAGTTTTATCGAAATGCTCAAAATGGTCTAAAACGGTTTCTAATGTGATTTTAAGCACTTTGATGTTTTTGTGTAACCAAGTTTCATCGAAATGCACAAAATGGTCTAAAACGTCTCCAAATGCGATTTGAAGCTATTCTTAGCACTTTGGTGTTTTTATGTTAACAAGTTTTTTCGAAAATTACAAAATGGTCTAAAACGTCTCCAAATGCGATTTGAAGCTATTCTTAGCACTTTGGTGTTTTTATGTTAACAAGTTTTTTCAAAAATCACAAAATGGTTTAAACGTCTCCAAATGCGATTTGAAGCTATTCTGTAAACTTTAATGTTTTTGTGTGAAAAGTTTTAACGAAATGCTCAAAATGGTTTAAAACGTTTTTAAATACCATATTAAGCTCTTTTGTGCACATTGATGTTTTCGTGTGAAAAGTTTTATTGAAATGCTCAAAATGGTCTAAAACGTTTTCTAATGCGATTTGAAGCTATTCTGTACACTATGAAATTTTGTGTGAAAAAGTTTTCTCAAAATGCTCAAAATGGTCTAAAACGTTTTCAAATACCATAATAAGCTATTTTGTGCACTTTGCTGTTTTTGTGTCAAAAGTTTTATCGAAATGCTCAAAATAGTTTAAAACGTCTCCAAATGTGATTTTAAGCACTTTGATGTTTTTGTGTAACAAAGTTTCATCGAAATGCACAAAATGGTCTAAAACGTCTCCAAATGCGATTTGAAGATATTCTTAGCTCTTTGGTGTTTTTATGTTAACAAGTTTTTTCGAAAATCACAAAATGGTCTAAAACGTCTCCAAATGCGATTTGAAGCTATTCTGTACACTTTGATGTTTTGTGTGAAAAGTGTTGTTGAAATGCTCAAAATGGTCTAAAACGTTTTTAAATACGATATTAAGCTATTTTGTGCTCTTTGATGTTTTTGTGTGAAAAGTTTTAGCGAAATGCTAAAAATGGTCTAAAACGGTTTCTAATGTGATTTTAAGCACTTTGATGTTTTTGTGTAACCAAGTTTCATCGAAATGCACAAAATGGTCTAAAACGTCTCCAAATGCGATTTGAAGCTATTCTAAGCACTTTGGTGTTTTTATGTTAACAAGTTTTTTCGAAAATCACAAAATGGTCTGAAACGTCTCCAAATGCGATTTGAAGCTATTCTGTACACTGCGATGTTTTGTGTGAAAAAGTTTTGTCGAAATGTTCAAAATGGTCTAAAACGTTTTTAAATACGATATTAAGCTATTTTGTGCTCTTTGATGTTTTTGTGTGAAAAGTTTTATCGAAATGCTCAAAATGGTCTAAAACGTTTTCAAATACCATATTAAGCTATTTTGTGCACTTTGCTGTTTTTGTGTGAAAAGTTTTATCGAAATGCTCAAAATGGTTTAAAACGGTTTCAAATGTGATTTTAAGCACTTTGATGTTTTTGTGTAACAGAGTTTCATCGAAATGCACAAAATGGTCTAAAACGTCTCCAAATGCGATTTGAAGATATTCTTAGCTCTTTGGTGTTTTTATGGTAACAAGTTTTTTCGAAAATCACAAAATGGTCTAAAACGTCTCCAAATGCGATTTGAAGCTATTCTGTACACTTGGATGTTTTGTGTGAAAAGTTTTATCGAAATGCTCAAAATGGTCTAAAACGGTTTCTAATGTGATTTTAAGCACTTAGATGTTTTTCTGTAACCAAGTTTCATCGAAATGCACAAAATGGTCTAAAACGTCTCCAAATGAGATTTTAAGCTATTCTAAGCACTTTGGTGTTTTTATGTTAACAAGTTTTTTCGAAAATCACAAAATGGTCTAAAACGTCTCCAAATGCGATTTGAAGCTATTCTGTACACTTTGATGTTTTGTGTGAAAAAGTTTTGTCGAAATGTTCAAAATTGTCTAAAACGTCTCCAAATGCGATTTGAAGCTATTCTGTACACTTTGATGTTTTGTGTGAAAAGTTTTATTGAAATGCTCAAAATGGTCTAAAACGGTTTCTAATGTGATTTTAAGCACTTTGATGTTTTTGTGTAACCAAGTTTCATCGAAATGCACAAAATGGTCTAAAACATCTCCAAATGCGATTTGAAGCTATTCTTAAAACTTTGGTATTTTTATGTTAACAAGTTTTTTCGAAAATCATAAAATGGTCTAAAACGTCTCCAAATGCGATTTGAAGCTATTCTAAGCGCTTTGGAGTTTTTATGTTAACAAGTTTGTTCGAAAATCAAAAAATGGTTTAAAACGTCTCCAAATGCGATTTGAAGCTATTCTGTACACTTTTATGTTTAGTATCAAAAAGTTTTGTCTAAATGCTCAAAATGGTCTAAAACGTTTTCAAATACCATATTAAGCTATTTTGTGCACTTTGCTGTTTTTGTGTGAAAAGTTTTATCGAAATGCTCAAAATGGTCTAAAACGTCTCCAAATGTGATTTTAAGCACTTTGATGTTTTTGTGTAACAAAGTTTCATCGAAATGCACAAAATGGTCTAAAACGTCTCCAAATGCGATTTGAAGATATTCTTAGCTCTTTGGTGTTTTTATGTTAACAAGTTTTTTCGAAAATCACAAAATGGTCTAAAACGTCTCCAAATGCGATTTGAAGCTATTCTGTGCTCTTTGATGTTTTTGTGTGAAAAGTTTTATCGAAATGCTCAAAATGGTCTAAAACGTCTCCAAATGCGATTTGAAGCTATTCTGTACACTTTGATGTTTTGTGTGAAAAGTTTTATCGAAATGCTCAAAATGGTCTAAAACGGTTTCTAATGTGATTTTAAGCACTTTGATGTTTTTGTGTAACAAAGTTTCATCGAAATGCACAAAATGGTCTAAAACGTCTCCAAATGCGATTTGAAGATATTCTTAGCTCTTTGGTGTTTTTATGTTAACAAGTTTTTTCGAAAATCACAAAATGGTCTAAAACGTCTCCAAATGCGATTTGAAGCTATTCTGTACACTTTGATGTTTTGTGTGAAAAGTTTTGTTGAAATGCTCAAAATGGTCTAAAACGTTTTTAAATACGATATTAAGCTATTTTGTGCTCTTTGATGTTTTTGTGTGAAAAGTTTTATCGAAATGCTCAAAATTGTCTAAAACGTCTCCAAATGCGATTTGAAGCTATTCTGTACACTTTGATGTTTTGTGTGAAAAGTTTTATCGAAATGCTCAAAATGGTCTAAAACGTCTCCAAATGTGATTTTAAGCACTTTGATGTTTTTGTGTAACAAAGTTTCATCGAAATGCACAAAATGGTCTAAAACGTCTCCAAATGCGATTTGAAGCTATTCTAAGGACTTTGGTGTTTTTATGTTAACAAGTTTTTTCGAAAATCACAAAATGGTCTAAAACGTCTCCAAATGCGATTTGAAGCTATTCTGTACACTTTGATGTTTTGTGTGAAAAAGTTTTGTCGAAATGTTCAAAATGGTCTAAAACGTTTTTAAATACGATATTAAGCTATTTTGTGCTCTTTGATGTTTTTGTGTGAAAAGTTTTATCGAAATGCTCAAAATGGTCTAAAACGGTTTCTATTTTGATTTTAAGCACTTTGATGTTTTTGTGTAACCAAGTTTCATCGAAATGCACAAAATGGTCTAAAACGTCTCCAAATGCGATTTGAAGCTATTCTTAGAACTTTGGTATTTTTATGTTAACAAGTTTTTTCGAAAATCATAAAATGGTCTAAAACGTCTCCAAATGCGATTTGAAGCTATTCTAAGCACTTAGTAGTTTTTATGTTAACAAGTTTTTTCGAAAATCACAAAATGGTCTAAAACGTCTCCAAATGCGATTTGAAGCTATTCTGTACACTTTGATGTTTAGTATGAAAAAGTTTTGTCGAAATGCTCAAAATGGTCTAAAACGTTTTCAAATACCATATTAAGCTATTTTGTGCACTTTGCTGTTTTTGTGTGAAAAGTTTTATCGAAATGCTCAAAATGGTCTAAAACGGTTTCAAATGTGATTTTAAGCACTTTGATGTTTTTGTGTAACCAAGTTTCATCGAAATGCACAAAATGGTCTAAAACGTCTCCAAATGCGATTTGAAGCTATTCTAAGCACTTTGGTGTTTTTATGTTAACAAGTTTTTTCGAAAATCACAAAATGGTTTAAAACGTCTCCAAATGCGATTTGAAGCTATTCTTAGCACTTTGGTGTTTTTATGTTAACTAGTTTTTTCGAAAATTACAAAATGGTCTAAAACGTCTCCAAATGCGATTTGAAGCTATTCTTAGCACTTTGGTGTTTTTATGTCAACAAGTTTTTTCGAAAATCACAAAATGGTCTAAAACGTCTCCAAATGCGATTTGAAGCTATTCTTAGCACTTTGGTGTTTTTATGTTAACAAGTTTTTTCAAAAATCACAAAATGGTTTAAACGTCTCCAAATGCGATTTGAAGCTATTCTGTACACTTTGATGTTTTTGTGTGAAAAGTTTTAACGAAATGCTCAAAATGGTTTAAAACATTTTTAAATACCATATTAAGCTCTTTTGTGCACATTGATGTTTTCGTGTGAAAAGTTTTATTGAAATGCTCAAAATGGTCTAAAACGTTTTCTAATGCGATTTGAAGCTATTCTGTACACTTTGAAATTTTGTGTGAAAAAGTTTTCTCAAAATGCTCAAAATGGTCTAAAACGTTTTCAAATACCATAATAAGCTATTTTGTGCACTTTGCTGTTTTTGTGTGAAAAGTTTTATCGAAATGCTCAAAATAGTTTAAAACGTCTCCAAATGTGATTTTAAGCACTTTGATGTTTTTGTGTAACAAAGTTTCATCGAAATGCACAAAATGGTCTAAAACGTCTCCAAATGCGATTTGAAGATATTCTTAGCTCTTTGGTGTTTTTATGTTAACAAGTTTTTTCGACAATCACAAAATGGTCTAAAACGTCTCCAAATGCGATTTGAAGCTATTCTGTACACTTTGATGTTTTGTGTGAAAAGTTTTGTTGAAATGCTCAAAATGGTCTAAAACGTTTTTAAATACGATATTAAGCTATTTTGTGTTCTCTGATGTTTTTGTGTGAAAAGTTTTATCGAAATGCTCAAAATTGTCTAAAACGTCTCCAAATGCGATTTGAAGCTATTCTGTACACTTTGATGTTTAGTATGAAAAAGTTTTGTCGAAATGCTCAAAATGGTCTAAAACGTTTTCAAATACGATATTAAGCTATTTTGTGCTCTTTGATGTTTTTGTGTGAAAAGTTTTATCGAAATGCTCAAAATGGTCTAAAACGGTTTCTAATGTGATTTTAAGCACTTTGATGTTTTTGTGTAACCAAGTTTCATCGAAATGCACAAAATGGTCTAAAACGTCTCCAAATGCGATTTGAAGCTATTCTTAAAACTTTGGTATTTTTATGTTAACAAGTTTTTTCGAAAATCAGAAAATGGTCTAAAACGTCTCCAAATGCGATTTGAAGCTATTCTCAGCACTTTGGAGTTTTTATGTTAACAAGTTTGTTCGAAAATCAAAAAATGGTTTAAAACGTCTCCAAATGCGATTTGAAGCTTTTCTGTACACTTTTATGTTTAGTATCAAAAAGTTTTGTCTAAATGCTCAAAATGGTCTAAAACGTCTCCAAATGTGATTTTAAGCACTTTGATGTTTTTGTGTAACAAAGTTTCATCGAAATGCACAAAATGGTCTAAAACCTCTCCAAATGCGATTTAAAGATATTCTTAGCTCTTTGGTGTTTTTATGTTAACAAGTTTTTTCGAAAATCACAAAATGGTCTAAAACGTCTCCAAATGCGATTTGAAGCTATTCTGTGCTCTTTGATGTTTTTGTATGAAAAGTTTTATCGAAATGCTCAAAATGGTCTAAAACGTCTCCAAATGCGATTTGAAGCTATTCTGTACACTTTGATGTTTTGTGTGAAAAGTTTTATCGAAATGCTCAAAATGGTCTAAAACGGTTTCTAATGTGATTTTAAGCACTTTGATGTTTTTGTGTAACAAAGTTTCATCGAAATGCACAAAATGGTCTAAAACGTCTCCAAATGCGATTTGAAGATATTCTTAGCTCTTTGGTGTTTTTATGTTAACAAGTTTTTTCGAAAATCACAAAATGGTCTAAAACGTCTCCAAATGCGATTTGAAGCTATTCTGTACACTTTGATGTTTTGTGTGAAAAGTTTTGTTGAAATGCTCAAAATGGTCTAAAACGTTTTTAAATACGATATTAAGCTATTTTGTGCTCTTTGATGTTTTTGTGTTAAAAGTTTTATCGAAATGCTCAAAATTGTCTAAAACGTCTCCAAATGCGATTTGAAGCTATTCTGTACACTTTGATGTTTTGTGTGAAAAGTTTTATCGAAATGCTCAAAATGGTCTAAAACGGTTTCTAATGTGATTTTAAGCACTTTGATGTTTTTGTGTAACCAAGTTTCATCGAAATGCACAAAATGGTCTAAAACGTCTCCAAATGCGATTTGAAGCTATTCTTAAAACTTTGGTATTTTTATGTTAACAAGTTTTTTCGAAAATCAGAAAATGGTCTAAAACGTCTCCAAATGCGATTTGAAGCTATTCTAAGCACTTTGGAGTTTTTATGTTAACAAGTTTGTTCGAAAATCAAAAAATGGTCTAAAACGTCTCCAAATGCGATTTGAAGCTATTCTGTACACTTTGATGTTTAGTATGAAAAAGTTTTGTCGAAATGCTCAAAATGGTCTAAAACGTTTTCAAATACCATATTAAGCTATTTTGTGCACTTTGCCGTTTTTGTGTGAAAAGTTTTATCGAAATGCTCAAAATGGTCTAAAACGTCTCCAAATGTGATTTTAAGCACTTTGATGTTTTTGTGTAATAAAGTTTCATCGAAATGCACAAAATGGTCAAAAACGTCTCCAAATGCGATTTGAAGCTATTCTAAGCACTTTGGTGTTTTTATGTTAACAAGTTTTTTTCGAAAATCACAAAATGGTCTAAAACGTCTCCAAATGCGATTTGAAGCTATTCTGTACACTTTGATGTTTTGTGTGAAAAAGTTTTGTCGAAATGCTCAAAATGGTCTAAAACGTTTTCAAATACCATATTAAGCTATTTTGTGCACTTTGCTGTTTTTGTGTGAAAAGTTTTATCGAAATGCTCAAAATGGTCTAAAACGGTTTCAAATGTGATTTTAAGCACTTTGATGTTTTTGTGTAACAGAGTTTCATCGAAATGCACAAAATGGTCTAAAACGTCTCCAAATGCGATTTGAAGATATTCTTAGCTCTTTGGTGTTTTTATGTTAACAAGTTTTATCGAAAATCACAAAATGGTCTAAAACGTCTCCAAATGCGATTTGAAGCTATTCTGTACACTTTGATGTTTTGTGTGAAAAGTTTTGTCGAAATGTTCAAAATGGTCTAAAACGTTTTTAAATACGATATTAAGCTATTTTGTGCTCTTTTATGTTTTTTTGTGAAAAGTTTTATCGAAATGCTCAAAATTGTCTAAAACGTCTCCAAATGCGATTTGAAGCTATTCTGTACACTTTGATGTTTTGTGTGAAAAGTTTTATCGAAATGCTCAAAATGGTCTAAAACGGTTTCTAATGTGATTTTAAGAACTTTGATGTTTTTGTGTAACCAAGTTTCATCGAAATGCACAAAATGGTCTAAAACGTCTCCAAATGCGATTTGAAGCTATTCTTAGCACTTTGGTGTTTTTATGTTAACAAGTTTTTTCGAAAATTACAAAATGGTCTAAAACGTCTCTAAATGCGATTTGAAGCTATTCTTAGCACTTTGGTGTTTTTATGTCAACAAGTTTTTTCGAAAATCACAAAATGGTCTAAAACGTCTCCAAATGCGATTTGAAGCTATTCTGTACACATTGATGTTTTTATGTTAACAAGTTTTTTCAAAAATCACAAAATGGTTTAAACGTCTCCAAATGCGATTTGAAGCTATTCTGTACACTTTGATGTTTTTGTGTGAAAAGTTTTAACGAAATGCTCAAAATGGTTTAAAACGTTTTTAAATACCATATTAAGCTCTTTTGTGCACATTGATGTTTTTGTGTGAAAAGTTTTATTGAAATGCTCAAAATGGTCTAAAACGTTTTCTAATGCGATTTGAAGCTATTCTGTACACTTTGAAATTTTGTGTGAAAAAGTTTTCTCAAAATGCTCAAAATGGTCTAAAACGTTTTCAAATACCATAATAAGCTATTTTGTGCACTTTGCTGTTTTTGTGTGAAAGTTTTATCGAAATGCTCAAAATTGTCTAAAACGTCTCCAAATGCGATTTGAAGCTATTCTGTACACATTGATGTTTTCGTGTGAAAAGTTTTATCGAAATGCTCAAAATGGTCTAAAACGGTTTCTAATGTGATTTTAAGCACTTTGATGTTTTTGTGTAACCAAGTTTCATCGAAATGCACAAAATGGTCTAAAACGTCTCCAAATGCGATTTGAAGCTATTCTTAGCACTTTGGTGTTTTTATGTTAACAAGTTTTTTCGAAAATTACAAAATGGTCTAAAACGTCTCCAAATGCGATTTGAAGCTATTCTTAGCACTTTGGTGTTTTTATGTTAACAAGTTTTTTCAAAAATCACAAAATGGTTTAAACGTCTCCAAATGCGATTTGAAGCTATTCTGTAAACTTTAATGTTTTTGTGTGAAAAGTTTTAACGAAATGCTCAAAATGGTTTAAAACGTTTTTAAATACCATATTAAGCTCTTTTGTGCACATTGATGTTTTCGTGTGAAAAGTTTTATTGAAATGCTCAAAATGGTCTAAAACGTTTTCTAATGCGATTTGAAGCTATTCTGTACACTATGAAATTTTGTGTGAAAAAGTTTTCTCAAAATGCTCAAAATGGTCTAAAACGTTTTCAAATACCATAATAAGCTATTTTGTGCACTTTGCTGTTTTTGTGTCAAAAGTTTTATCGAAATGCTCAAAATAGTTTAAAACGTCTCCAAATGTGATTTTAAGCACTTTGATGTTTTTGTGTAACAAAGTTTCATCGAAATGCACAAAATGGTCTAAAACGTCTCCAAATGCGATTTGAAGATATTCTTAGCTCTTTGGTGTTTTTATGTTAACAAGTTTTTTCGAAAATCACAAAATGGTCTAAAACGTCTCCAAATGCGATTTGAAGCTATTCTGTACACTTTGATGTTTTGTGTGAAAAGTTTTGTTGAAATGCTCAAAATGGTCTAAAACGTTTTTAAATACGATATTAAGCTATTTTGTGCTCTTTGATGTTTTTGTGTGAAAAGTTTTAGCGAAATGCTAAAAATGGTCTAAAACGGTTTCTAATGTGATTTTAAGCACTTTGATGTTTTTGTGTAACCAAGTTTCATCGAAATGCACAAAATGGTCTAAAACGTCTCCAAATGCGATTTGAAGCTATTCTAAGCACTTTGGTGTTTTTATGTTAACAAGTTTTTTCGAAAATCACAAAATGGTCTGAAACGTCTCCAAATGCGATTTGAAGCTATTCTGTACACTGCGATGTTTTGTGTGAAAAAGTTTTGTCGAAATGTTCAAAATGGTCTAAAACGTTTTTAAATACGATATTAAGCTATTTTGTGCTCTTTGATGTTTTTGTGTGAAAAGTTTTATCGAAATGCTCAAAATGGTCTAAAACGTTTTCAAATACCATATTAAGCTATTTTGTGCACTTTGCTGTTTTTGTGTGAAAAGTTTTATCGAAATGCTCAAAATGGTTTAAAACGGTTTCAAATGTGATTTTAAGCACTTTGATGTTTTTGTGTAACAGAGTTTCATCGAAATGCACAAAATGGTCTAAAACGTCTCCAAATGCGATTTGAAGATATTCTTAGCTCTTTGGTGTTTTTATGGTAACAAGTTTTTTCGAAAATCACAAAATGGTCTAAAACGTCTCCAAATGCGATTTGAAGCTATTCTGTACACTTGGATGTTTTGTGTGAAAAGTTTTATCGAAATGCTCAAAATGGTCTAAAACGGTTTCTAATGTGATTTTAAGCACTTAGATGTTTTTCTGTAACCAAGTTTCATCGAAATGCACAAAATGGTCTAAAACGTCTCCAAATGAGATTTGAAGCTATTCTAAGCACTTTGGTGTTTTTATGTTAACAAGTTTTTTCGAAAATCACAAAATGGTCTAAAACGTCTCCAAATGCGATTTGAAGCTATTCTGTACACTTTGATGTTTTGTGTGAAAAAGTTTTGTCGAAATGTTCAAAATTGTCTAAAACGTCTCCAAATGCGATTTGAAGCTATTCTGTACACTTTGATGTTTTGTGTGAAAAGTTTTATTGAAATGCTCAAAATGGTCTAAAACGGTTTCTAATGTGATTTTAAGCACTTTGATGTTTTTGTGTAACCAAGTTTCATCGAAATGCACAAAATGGTCTAAAACATCTCCAAATGCGATTTGAAGCTATTCTTAAAACTTTGGTATTTTTATGTTAACAAGTTTTTTCGAAAATCATAAAATGGTCTAAAACGTCTCCAAATGCGATTTGAAGCTATTCTAAGCGCTTTGGAGTTTTTATGTTAACAAGTTTGTTCGAAAATCAAAAAATGGTTTAAAACGTCTCCAAATGCGATTTGAAGCTATTCTGTACACTTTTATGTTTAGTATCAAAAAGTTTTGTCTAAATGCTCAAAATGGTCTAAAACGTTTTCAAATACCATATTAAGCTATTTTGTGCACTTTGCTGTTTTTGTGTGAAAAGTTTTATCGAAATGCTCAAAATGGTCTAAAACGTCTCCAAATGTGATTTTAAGCACTTTGATGTTTTTGTGTAACAAAGTTTCATCGAAATGCACAAAATGGTCTAAAACGTCTCCAAATGCGATTTGAAGATATTCTTAGCTCTTTGGTGTTTTTATGTTAACAAGTTTTTTCGAAAATCACAAAATGGTCTAAAACGTCTCCAAATGCGATTTGAAGCTATTCTGTGCTCTTTGATGTTTTTGTGTGAAAAGTTTTATCGAAATGCTCAAAATGGTCTAAAACGTCTCCAAATGCGATTTGAAGCTATTCTGTACACTTTGATGTTTTGTGTGAAAAGTTTTATCGAAATGCTCAAAATGGTCTAAAACGGTTTCTAATGTGATTTTAAGCACTTTGATGTTTTTGTGTAACAAAGTTTCATCGAAATGCACAAAATGGTCTAAAACGTCTCCAAATGCGATTTGAAGATATTCTTAGCTCTTTGGTGTTTTTATGTTAACAAGTTTTTTCGAAAATCACAAAATGGTCTAAAACGTCTCCAAATGCGATTTGAAGCTATTCTGTACACTTTGATGTTTTGTGTGAAAAGTTTTGTTGAAATGCTCAAAATGGTCTAAAACGTTTTTAAATACGATATTAAGCTATTTTGTGCTCTTTGATGTTTTTGTGTGAAAAGTTTTATCGAAATGCTCAAAATTGTCTAAAACGTCTCCAAATGCGATTTGAAGCTATTCTGTACACTTTGATGTTTTGTGTGAAAAGTTTTATCGAAATGCTCAAAATGGTTTAAAACGTCTCCAAATGTGATTTTAAGCACTTTGATGTTTTTGTGTAACAAAGTTTCATCGAAATGCACAAAATGGTCTAAAACGTCTCCAAATGCGATTTGAAGCTATTCTAAGGACTTTGGTGTTTTTATGTTAACAAGTTTTTTCGAAAATCACAAAATGGTCTAAAACGTCTCCAAATGCGATTTGAAGCTATTCTGTACACTTTGATGTTTTGTGTGAAAAAGTTTTGTCGAAATGTTCAAAATGGTCTAAAACGTTTTTAAATACGATATTAAGCTATTTTGTGCTCTTTGATGTTTTTGTGTGAAAAGTTTTATCGAAATGCTCAAAATGGTCTAAAACGGTTTCTATTTTGATTTTAAGCACTTTGATGTTTTTGTGTAACCAAGTTTCATCGAAATGCACAAAATGGTCTAAAACGTCTCCAAATGCGATTTGAAGCTATTCTTAGAACTTTGGTATTTTTATGTTAACAAGTTTTTTCGAAAATCATAAAATGGTCTAAAACGTCTCCAAATGCGATTTGAAGCTATTCTAAGCACTTAGTAGTTTTTATGTTAACAAGTTTTTTCGAAAATCACAAAATGGTCTAAAACGTCTCCAAATGCGACTTGAAGCTATTCTGTACACTTTGATGTTTAGTATGAAAAAGTTTTGTCGAAATGCTCAAAATGGTCTAAAACGTTTTCAAATACCATATTAAGCTATTTTGTGCACTTTGCTGTTTTTGTGTGAAAAGTTTTATCGAAATGCTCAAAATGGTCTAAAACGGTTTCAAATGTGATTTTAAGCACTTTGATGTTTTTGTGTAACCAAGTTTCATCGAAATGCACAAAATGGTCTAAAACGTCTCCAAATGCGATTTGAAGCTATTCTAAGCACTTTGGTGTTTTTATGTTAACAAGTTTTTTCGAAAATCACAAAATGGTTTAAAACGTCTCCAAATGCGATTTGAAGCTATTCTTAGCACTTTGGTGTTTTTATGTTAACTAGTTTTTTCGAAAATTACAAAATGGTCTAAAACGTCTCCAAATGCGATTTGAAGCTATTCTTAGCACTTTGGTGTTTTTATGTCAACAAGTTTTTTCGAAAATCACAAAATGGTCTAAAACGTCTCCAAATGCGATTTGAAGCTATTCTTAGCACTTTGGTGTTTTTATGTTAACAAGTTTTTTCAAAAATCACAAAATGGTTTAAACGTCTCCAAATGCGATTTGAAGCTATTCTGTACACTTTGATGTTTTTGTGTGAAAAGTTTTAACGAAATGCTCAAAATGGTTTAAAACATTTTTAAATACCATATTAAGCTCTTTTGTGCACATTGATGTTTTCGTGTGAAAAGTTTTATTGAAATGCTCAAAATGGTCTAAAACGTTTTCTAATGCGATTTGAAGCTATTCTGTACACTTTGAAATTTTGTGTGAAAAAGTTTTCTCAAAATGCTCAAAATGGTCTAAAACGTTTTCAAATACCATAATAAGCTATTTTGTGCACTTTGCTGTTTTTGTGTGAAAAGTTTTATCGAAATGCTCAAAATAGTTTAAAACGTCTCCAAATGTGATTTTAAGCACTTTGATGTTTTTGTGTAACAAAGTTTCATCGAAATGCACAAAATGGTCTAAAACGTCTCCAAATGCGATTTGAAGATATTCTTAGCTCTTTGGTGTTTTTATGTTAACAAGTTTTTTCGACAATCACAAAATGGTCTAAAACGTCTCCAAATGCGATTTGAAGCTATTCTGTACACTTTGATGTTTTGTGTGAAAAGTTTTGTTGAAATGCTCAAAATGGTCTAAAACGTTTTTAAATACGATATTAAGCTATTTTGTGTTCTCTGATGTTTTTGTGTGAAAAGTTTTATCGAAATGCTCAAAATTGTCTAAAACGTCTCCAAATGCGATTTGAAGCTATTCTGTACACTTTGATGTTTAGTATGAAAAAGTTTTGTCGAAATGCTCAAAATGGTCTAAAACGTTTTCAAATACGATATTAAGCTATTTTGTGCTCTTTGATGTTTTTGTGTGAAAAGTTTTATCGAAATGCTCAAAATGGTCTAAAACGGTTTCTAATGTGATTTTAAGCACTTTGATGTTTTTGTGTAACCAAGTTTCATCGAAAATCAGAAAATGGTCTAAAACGTCTCCAAATGCGATTTGAAGCTATTCTCAGCACTTTGGAGTTTTTATGTTAACAAGTTTGTTCGAAAATCAAAAAATGGTTTAAAACGTCTCCAAATGCGATTTGAAGCTATTCTGTACACTTTTATGTTTAGTATCAAAAAGTTTTGTCTAAATGCTCAAAATGGTCTAAAACGTTTTCAAATACCATATTAAGCTATTTTGTGCACTTTGCTGTTTTTGTGTGAAAAGTTTTATCGAAATGCTCAAAATGGTCTAAAACGTCTCCAAATGTGATTTTAAGCACTTTGATGTTTTTGTGTAACAAAGTTTCATCGAAATGCACAAAATGGTCTAAAACGTCTCCAAATGCGATTTGAAGATATTCTTAGCTCTTTGGTGTTTTTATGTTAACAAGTTTTTTCGAAAATCACAAAATGGTCTAAAACGTCTCCAAATGCGATTTGAAGCTATTCTGTGCTCTTTGATGTTTTTGTGTGAAAAGTTTTATCGAAATGCTCAAAATGGTCTAAAACGTCTCCAAATGCGATTTGAAGCTATTCTGTACAGTTTGATGTTTTGTGTGAAAAGTTTTATCGAAATGCTCAAAATGGTCTAAAACGGTTTCTAATGTGATTTTAAGCACTTTGATGTTTTTGTGTAACAAAGTTTCATCGAAATGCACAAAATGGTTTAAAACGTCTCCAAATGCGATTTGAAGATATTCTTAGCTCTTTGGTGTTTTTATGTTAACAAGTTTTTTCGAAAATCACAAAATGGTCTAAAACGTCTCCAAATGCGATTTGAAGCTATTCTGTACACTTTGATGTTTTGTGTGAAAAGTTTTGTTGAAATGCTCAAAATGGTCTAAAACGTTTTTAAATACGATATTAAGCTATTTTGTGCTCTTTGATGTTTTTGTGTTAAAAGTTTTATCGAAATGCTCAAAATTGTCTAAAACGTCTCCAAATGCGATTTGAAGCTATTCTGTACACTTTGATGTTTTGTGTGAAAAGTTTTATCGAAATGCTCAAAATGGTCTAAAACGGTTTCTAATGTGATTTTAAGCACTTTGATGTTTTTGTGTAACCAAGTTTCATCGAAATGCACAAAATGGTCTAAAACGTCTCCAAATGCGATTTGAAGCTATTCTTAAAACTTTGGTATTTTTATGTTAACAAGTTTTTTCGAAAATCAGAAAATGGTCTAAAACGTCTCCAAATGCGATTTGAAGCTATTCTAAGCACTTTGGAGTTTTTATGTTAACAAGTTTGTTCGAAAATCAAAAAATGGTCTAAAACGTCTCCAAATGCGATTTGAAGCTATTCTGTACACTTTGATGTTTAGTATGAAAAAGTTTTGTCGAAATGCTCAAAATAGTCTAAAACGTTTTCAAATACCATATTAAGCTATTTTGTGCACTTTGCCGTTTTTGTGTGAAAAGTTTTATCGAAATGCTCAAAATGGTCTAAAACGTCTCCAAATGTGATTTTAAGCACTTTGATGTTTTTGTGTAATAAAGTTTCATCGAAATGCACAAAATGGTCTAAAACGTCTCCAAATGCGATTTGAAGCTATTCTAAGCACTTTGGTGTTTTTATGTTAAC
The DNA here is from genome assembly GCF_963402885.1 of Antedon bifida. Classification (NCBI taxonomy): domain Eukaryota; kingdom Metazoa; phylum Echinodermata; class Crinoidea; order Comatulida; family Antedonidae; genus Antedon; species Antedon bifida. The sequence goes on along the minus strand of NC_136233.1, from coordinate 6,778,436 downwards.
AAGTTTTTTTCGAAAATCACAAAATGGTCTAAAACGTCTCCAAATGCGATTTGAAGCTATTCTGTACACTTTGATGTTTTGTGTGAAAAAGTTTTGTCGAAATGCTCAAAATGGTCTAAAACGTTTTCAAATACCATATTAAGCTATTTTGTGCACTTTGCTGTTTTTGTGTGAAAAGTTTTATCGAAATGCTCAAAATGGTCTAAAACGGTTTCAAATGTGATTTTAAGCACTTTGATGTTTTTGTGTAACAGAGTTTCATCGAAATGCACAAAATGGTCTAAAACGTCTCCAAATGCGATTTGAAGATATTCTTAGCTCTTTGGTGTTTTTATGTTAACAAGTTTTATCGAAAATCACAAAATGGTCTAAAACGTCTCCAAATGCGATTTGAAGCTATTCTGTACACTTTGATGTTTTGTGTGAAAAGTTTTGTCGAAATGTTCAAAATGGTCTAAAACGTTTTTAAATACGATATTAAGCTATTTTGTGCTCTTTTATGTTTTTGTGTGAAAAGTTTTATCGAAATGCTCAAAATTGTCTAAAACGTCTCCAAATGCGATTTGAAGCTATTCTGTACACTTTGATGTTTTGTGTGAAAAGTTTTATCGAAATGCTCAAAATGGTCTAAAACGGTTTCTAATGTGATTTTAAGAACTTTGATGTTTTTGTGTAACCAAGTTTCATCGAAATGCACAAAATGGTCTAAAACGTCTCCAAATGCGATTTGAAGCTATTCTTAGCACTTTGATGTTTTTGTGTAACCAAGTTTTTTCGAAAATTACAAAATGGTCTAAAACGTCTCCAAATGCGATTTGAAGCTATTCTTAGCACTTTGGTGTTTTTATGTCAACAAGTTTTTTCGAAAATTACAAAATGGTCTAAAACGTCTCCAAATGCGATTTGAAGCTATTCTTAGCACTTTGGTGTTTTTATGTTAACAAGTCTTTTCAAAAATCACAAAATGGTTTAAACGTCTCCAAATGCGATTTGAAGCTATTCTGTACACTTTAATGTTTTTGTGTGAAAAGTTTTAACGAAATGCTCAAAATGGTTTAAAACGTTTTTAAATACCATATTAAGCTCTTTTGTGCACATTGATGTTTTCGTGTGAAAAGTTTTATTGAAATGCTCAAAATGGTCTAAAACGTTTTCTAATGCGATTTGAAGCTATTCTGTACACTTTGAAATTTTGTGTGAAAAAGTTTTCTCAAAATGCTCAAAATGGTCTAAAACGTTTTCAAATACCATAATAAGCTATTTTGTGCACTTTGCTGTTTTTGTGTCAAAAGTTTTATCGAAATGCTCAAAATAGTTTAAAACGTCTCCAAATGTGATTTTAAGCACTTTGATGTTTTTGTGTAACAAAGTTTCATCGAAATGCACAAAATGGTCTAAAACGTCTCCAAATGCGATTTGAAGATATTCTTAGCTCTTTGGTGTTTTTATGTTAACAAGTTTTTTCGAAAATCACAAAATGTTCTAAAACGTCTCCAAATGCGATTTGAAGCTATTCTGTACACTTTGATGTTTTGTGTGAAAAGTTTTGTTGAAATGCTCAAAATGGTCTAAAACGTTTTTAAATACGATATTAAGCTATTTTGTGCTCTTTGATGTTTTTGTGTGAAAAGTTTTATCGAAATGCTCAAAATTGTCTAAAACGGTTTCAAATGTGATTTTAAGCACTTTGATGTTTTTGTGTAACAGAGTTTCATCGAAATGCACAAAATGGTCTAAAACGTCTCCAAATGCGATTTGAAGATATTCTTAGCTCTTTGGTGTTTTTATGTTAACAAGTTTTATCGAAAATCACAAAATGGTCTAAAACGTCTCCAAATGCGATTTGAAGCTATTCTGTACACTTTGATGTTTTGTGTGAAAAGTTTTGTCGAAATGTTCAAAATGGTCTAAAACGTTTTTAAATACGATATTAAGCTATTTTGTGCTCTTTTATGTTTTTGTGTGAAAAGTTTTATCGAAATGCTCAAAATTGTCTAAAACGTCTCCAAATGCGATTTGAAGCTATTCTTAGCACTTTGGTGTTTTTATGTTAACAAGTTTTTTCAAAAATCACAAAATGGTTTAAACGTCTCCAAATGCGATTTGAAGCTATTCTGTACACTTTGATGTTTTTGTGTGAAAAGTTTTAACGAAATGCTCAAAATGGTTTAAAACGTTTTTAAATACCATATTAAGCTCTTTTGTGCACATTGATGTTTTCGTGTGAAAAGTTTTATTGAAATGCTCAAAATGGTCTAAAACGTTTTCTAATGCGATTTGAAGCTATTCTGTACACTTTGAAATTTTGTGTGAAAAAGTTTTCTCAAAATGCTCAAAATGGTCTAAAACGTTTTCAAATACCATAATAAGCTATTTTGTGCACTTTGCTGTTTTTGTGTGAAAAGTTTTATCGAAATGCTCAAAATAGTTTAAAACGTCTCCAAATGTGATTTTAAGCACTTTGATGTTTTTGTGTAACAAAGTTTCATCGAAATGCACAAAATGGTCTAAAACGTCTCCAAATGCGATTTGAAGATATTCTTAGCTCTTTGGTGTTTTTATGTTAACAAGTTTTTTCGACAATCACAAAATGGTCTAAAACGTCTCCAAATGCGATTTGAAGCTATTCTGTACACTTTGATGTTTTGTGTGAAAAGTTTTGTTGAAATGCTCAAAATGGTCTAAAACGTTTTTAAATACGATATTAAGCTATTTTGTGTTCTCTGATGTTTTTGTGTGAAAAGTTTTATCGAAATGCTCAAAATTGTCTAAAACGTCTCCAAATGCGATTTGAAGCTATTCTGTACACTTTGATGTTTAGTATGAAAAAGTTTTGTCGAAATGCTCAAAATGGTCTAAAACGTTTTCAAATACGATATTAAGCTATTTTGTGCTCTTTGATGTTTTTGTGTGAAAAGTTTTATCGAAATGCTCAAAATGGTCTAAAACGGTTTCTAATGTGATTTTAAGCACTTTGATGTTTTTGTGTAACCAAGTTTCATCGAAATGCACAAAATGGTCTAAAACGTCTCCAAATGCGATTTGAAGCTATTCTTAAAACTTTGGTATTTTTATGTTAACAAGTTTTTTCGAAAATCAGAAAATGGTCTAAAACGTCTCCAAATGCGATTTGAAGCTATTCTCAGCACTTTGGAGTTTTTATGTTAACAAGTTTGTTCGAAAATCAAAAAATGGTTTAAAACGTCTCCAAATGCGATTTGAAGCTATTCTGTACACTTTTATGTTTAGTATCAAAAAGTTTTGTCTAAATGCTCAAAATGGTCTAAAACGTTTTCAAATACCATATTAAGCTATTTTGTGCACTTTGCTGTTTTTGTGTGAAAAGTTTTATCGAAATGCTCAAAATGGTCTAAAACGTCTCCAAATGTGATTTTAAGCACTTTGATGTTTTTGTGTAACAAAGTTTCATCGAAATGCACAAAATGGTCTAAAACCTCTCCAAATGCGATTTAAAGATATTCTTAGCTCTTTGGTGTTTTTATGTTAACAAGTTTTTTCGAAAATCACAAAATGGTCTAAAACGTCTCCAAATGCGATTTGAAGCTATTCTGTGCTCTTTGATGTTTTTGTATGAAAAGTTTTATCGAAATGCTCAAAATGGTCTAAAACGTCTCCAAATGCGATTTGAAGCTATTCTGTACACTTTGATGTTTTGTGTGAAAAGTTTTATCGAAATGCTCAAAATGGTCTAAAACGGTTTCTAATGTGATTTTAAGCACTTTGATGTTTTTGTGTAACAAAGTTTCATCGAAATGCACAAAATGGTCTAAAACGTCTCCAAATGCGATTTGAAGATATTCTTAGCTCTTTGGTGTTTTTATGTTAACAAGTTTTTTCGAAAATCACAAAATGGTCTAAAACGTCTCCAAATGCGATTTGAAGCTATTCTGTACACTTTGATGTTTTGTGTGAAAAGTTTTGTTGAAATGCTCAAAATGGTCTAAAACGTTTTTAAATACGATATTAAGCTATTTTGTGCTCTTTGATGTTTTTGTGTTAAAAGTTTTATCGAAATGCTCAAAATTGTCTAAAACGTCTCCAAATGCGATTTGAAGCTATTCTGTACACTTTGATGTTTTGTGTGAAAAGTTTTATCGAAATGCTCAAAATGGTCTAAAACGGTTTCTAATGTGATTTTAAGCACTTTGATGTTTTTGTGTAACCAAGTTTCATCGAAATGCACAAAATGGTCTAAAACGTCTCCAAATGCGATTTGAAGCTATTCTTAAAACTTTGGTATTTTTATGTTAACAAGTTTTTTCGAAAATCAGAAAATGGTCTAAAACGTCTCCAAATGCGATTTGAAGCTATTCTAAGCACTTTGGAGTTTTTATGTTAACAAGTTTGTTCGAAAATCAAAAAATGGTCTAAAACGTCTCCAAATGCGATTTGAAGCTATTCTGTACACTTTGATGTTTAGTATGAAAAAGTTTTGTCGAAATGCTCAAAATGGTCTAAAACGTTTTCAAATACCATATTAAGCTATTTTGTGCACTTTGCCGTTTTTGTGTGAAAAGTTTTATCGAAATGCTCAAAATGGTCTAAAACGTCTCCAAATGTGATTTTAAGCACTTTGATGTTTTTGTGTAATAAAGTTTCATCGAAATGCACAAAATGGTCAAAAACGTCTCCAAATGCGATTTGAAGCTATTCTAAGCACTTTGGTGTTTTTATGTTAACAAGTTTTTTTCGAAAATCACAAAATGGTCTAAAACGTCTCCAAATGCGATTTGAAGCTATTCTGTACACTTTGATGTTTTGTGTGAAAAAGTTTTGTCGAAATGCTCAAAATGGTCTAAAACGTTTTCAAATACCATATTAAGCTATTTTGTGCACTTTGCTGTTTTTGTGTGAAAAGTTTTATCGAAATGCTCAAAATGGTCTAAAACGGTTTCAAATGTGATTTTAAGCACTTTGATGTTTTTGTGTAACAGAGTTTCATCGAAATGCACAAAATGGTCTAAAACGTCTCCAAATGCGATTTGAAGATATTCTTAGCTCTTTGGTGTTTTTATGTTAACAAGTTTTATCGAAAATCACAAAATGGTCTAAAACGTCTCCAAATGCGATTTGAAGCTATTCTGTACACTTTGATGTTTTGTGTGAAAAGTTTTGTCGAAATGTTCAAAATGGTCTAAAACGTTTTTAAATACGATATTAAGCTATTTTGTGCTCTTTTATGTTTTTTTGTGAAAAGTTTTATCGAAATGCTCAAAATTGTCTAAAACGTCTCCAAATGCGATTTGAAGCTATTCTGTACACTTTGATGTTTTGTGTGAAAAGTTTTATCGAAATGCTCAAAATGGTCTAAAACGGTTTCTAATGTGATTTTAAGAACTTTGATGTTTTTGTGTAACCAAGTTTCATCGAAATGCACAAAATGGTCTAAAACGTCTCCAAATGCGATTTGAAGCTATTCTTAGCACTTTGGTGTTTTTATGTTAACAAGTTTTTTCGAAAATTACAAAATGGTCTAAAACGTCTCCAAATGCGATTTGAAGCTATTCTTAGCACTTTGGTGTTTTTATGTCAACAAGTTTTTTCGAAAATCACAAAATGGTCTAAAACGTCTCCAAATGCGATTTGAAGCTATTCTGTACACATTGATGTTTTTATGTTAACAAGTTTTTTCAAAAATCACAAAATGGTTTAAACGTCTCCAAATGCGATTTGAAGCTATTCTGTACACTTTGATGTTTTTGTGTGAAAAGTTTTAACGAAATGCTCAAAATGGTTTAAAACGTTTTTAAATACCATATTAAGCTCTTTTGTGCACATTGATGTTTTTGTGTGAAAAGTTTTATTGAAATGCTCAAAATGGTCTAAAACGTTTTCTAATGCGATTTGAAGCTATTCTGTACACTTTGAAATTTTGTGTGAAAAAGTTTTCTCAAAATGCTCAAAATGGTCTAAAACGTTTTCAAATACCATAATAAGCTATTTTGTGCACTTTGCTGTTTTTGTGTGAAAGTTTTATCGAAATGCTCAAAATTGTCTAAAACGTCTCCAAATGCGATTTGAAGCTATTCTGTACACATTGATGTTTTCGTGTGAAAAGTTTTATCGAAATGCTCAAAATGGTCTAAAACGGTTTCTAATGTGATTTTAAGCACTTTGATGTTTTTGTGTAACCAAGTTTCATCGAAATGCACAAAATGGTCTAAAACGTCTCCAAATGCGATTTGAAGCTATTCTTAGCACTTTGGTGTTTTTATGTTAACAAGTTTTTTCGAAAATTACAAAATGGTCTAAAACGTCTCCAAATGCGATTTGAAGCTATTCTTAGCACTTTGGTGTTTTTATGTTAACAAGTTTTTTCAAAAATCACAAAATGGTTTAAACGTCTCCAAATGCGATTTGAAGCTATTCTGTAAACTTTAATGTTTTTGTGTGAAAAGTTTTAACGAAATGCTCAAAATGGTTTAAAACGTTTTTAAATACCATATTAAGCTCTTTTGTGCACATTGATGTTTTCGTGTGAAAAGTTTTATTGAAATGCTCAAAATGGTCTAAAACGTTTTCTAATGCGATTTGAAGCTATTCTGTACACTATGAAATTTTGTGTGAAAAAGTTTTCTCAAAATGCTCAAAATGGTCTAAAACGTTTTCAAATACCATAATAAGCTATTTTGTGCACTTTGCTGTTTTTGTGTCAAAAGTTTTATCGAAATGCTCAAAATAGTTTAAAACGTCTCCAAATGTGATTTTAAGCACTTTGATGTTTTTGTGTAACAAAGTTTCATCGAAATGCACAAAATGGTCTAAAACGTCTCCAAATGCGATTTGAAGATATTCTTAGCTCTTTGGTGTTTTTATGTTAACAAGTTTTTTCGAAAATCACAAAATGGTCTAAAACGTCTCCAAATGCGATTTGAAGCTATTCTGTACACTTTGATGTTTTGTGTGAAAAGTTTTGTTGAAATGCTCAAAATGGTCTAAAACGTTTTTAAATACGATATTAAGCTATTTTGTGCTCTTTGATGTTTTTGTGTGAAAAGTTTTAGCGAAATGCTAAAAATGGTCTAAAACGGTTTCTAATGTGATTTTAAGCACTTTGATGTTTTTGTGTAACCAAGTTTCATCGAAATGCACAAAATGGTCTAAAACGTCTCCAAATGCGATTTGAAGCTATTCTAAGCACTTTGGTGTTTTTATGTTAACAAGTTTTTTCGAAAATCACAAAATGGTCTGAAACGTCTCCAAATGCGATTTGAAGCTATTCTGTACACTGCGATGTTTTGTGTGAAAAAGTTTTGTCGAAATGTTCAAAATGGTCTAAAACGTTTTTAAATACGATATTAAGCTATTTTGTGCTCTTTGATGTTTTTGTGTGAAAAGTTTTATCGAAATGCTCAAAATGGTCTAAAACGTTTTCAAATACCATATTAAGCTATTTTGTGCACTTTGCTGTTTTTGTGTGAAAAGTTTTATCGAAATGCTCAAAATGGTTTAAAACGGTTTCAAATGTGATTTTAAGCACTTTGATGTTTTTGTGTAACAGAGTTTCATCGAAATGCACAAAATGGTCTAAAACGTCTCCAAATGCGATTTGAAGATATTCTTAGCTCTTTGGTGTTTTTATGGTAACAAGTTTTTTCGAAAATCACAAAATGGTCTAAAACGTCTCCAAATGCGATTTGAAGCTATTCTGTACACTTGGATGTTTTGTGTGAAAAGTTTTATCGAAATGCTCAAAATGGTCTAAAACGGTTTCTAATGTGATTTTAAGCACTTAGATGTTTTTCTGTAACCAAGTTTCATCGAAATGCACAAAATGGTCTAAAACGTCTCCAAATGAGATTTTAAGCTATTCTAAGCACTTTGGTGTTTTTATGTTAACAAGTTTTTTCGAAAATCACAAAATGGTCTAAAACGTCTCCAAATGCGATTTGAAGCTATTCTGTACACTTTGATGTTTTGTGTGAAAAAGTTTTGTCGAAATGTTCAAAATTGTCTAAAACGTCTCCAAATGCGATTTGAAGCTATTCTGTACACTTTGATGTTTTGTGTGAAAAGTTTTATTGAAATGCTCAAAATGGTCTAAAACGGTTTCTAATGTGATTTTAAGCACTTTGATGTTTTTGTGTAACCAAGTTTCATCGAAATGCACAAAATGGTCTAAAACATCTCCAAATGCGATTTGAAGCTATTCTTAAAACTTTGGTATTTTTATGTTAACAAGTTTTTTCGAAAATCATAAAATGGTCTAAAACGTCTCCAAATGCGATTTGAAGCTATTCTAAGCGCTTTGGAGTTTTTATGTTAACAAGTTTGTTCGAAAATCAAAAAATGGTTTAAAACGTCTCCAAATGCGATTTGAAGCTATTCTGTACACTTTTATGTTTAGTATCAAAAAGTTTTGTCTAAATGCTCAAAATGGTCTAAAACGTTTTCAAATACCATATTAAGCTATTTTGTGCACTTTGCTGTTTTTGTGTGAAAAGTTTTATCGAAATGCTCAAAATGGTCTAAAACGTCTCCAAATGTGATTTTAAGCACTTTGATGTTTTTGTGTAACAAAGTTTCATCGAAATGCACAAAATGGTCTAAAACGTCTCCAAATGCGATTTGAAGATATTCTTAGCTCTTTGGTGTTTTTATGTTAACAAGTTTTTTCGAAAATCACAAAATGGTCTAAAACGTCTCCAAATGCGATTTGAAGCTATTCTGTGCTCTTTGATGTTTTTGTGTGAAAAGTTTTATCGAAATGCTCAAAATGGTCTAAAACGTCTCCAAATGCGATTTGAAGCTATTCTGTACACTTTGATGTTTTGTGTGAAAAGTTTTATCGAAATGCTCAAAATGGTCTAAAACGGTTTCTAATGTGATTTTAAGCACTTTGATGTTTTTGTGTAACAAAGTTTCATCGAAATGCACAAAATGGTCTAAAACGTCTCCAAATGCGATTTGAAGATATTCTTAGCTCTTTGGTGTTTTTATGTTAACAAGTTTTTTCGAAAATCACAAAATGGTCTAAAACGTCTCCAAATGCGATTTGAAGCTATTCTGTACACTTTGATGTTTTGTGTGAAAAGTTTTGTTGAAATGCTCAAAATGGTCTAAAACGTTTTTAAATACGATATTAAGCTATTTTGTGCTCTTTGATGTTTTTGTGTGAAAAGTTTTATCGAAATGCTCAAAATTGTCTAAAACGTCTCCAAATGCGATTTGAAGCTATTCTGTACACTTTGATGTTTTGTGTGAAAAGTTTTATCGAAATGCTCAAAATGGTCTAAAACGTCTCCAAATGTGATTTTAAGCACTTTGATGTTTTTGTGTAACAAAGTTTCATCGAAATGCACAAAATGGTCTAAAACGTCTCCAAATGCGATTTGAAGCTATTCTAAGGACTTTGGTGTTTTTATGTTAACAAGTTTTTTCGAAAATCACAAAATGGTCTAAAACGTCTCCAAATGCGATTTGAAGCTATTCTGTACACTTTGATGTTTTGTGTGAAAAAGTTTTGTCGAAATGTTCAAAATGGTCTAAAACGTTTTTAAATACGATATTAAGCTATTTTGTGCTCTTTGATGTTTTTGTGTGAAAAGTTTTATCGAAATGCTCAAAATGGTCTAAAACGGTTTCTATTTTGATTTTAAGCACTTTGATGTTTTTGTGTAACCAAGTTTCATCGAAATGCACAAAATGGTCTAAAACGTCTCCAAATGCGATTTGAAGCTATTCTTAGAACTTTGGTATTTTTATGTTAACAAGTTTTTTCGAAAATCATAAAATGGTCTAAAACGTCTCCAAATGCGATTTGAAGCTATTCTAAGCACTTAGTAGTTTTTATGTTAACAAGTTTTTTCGAAAATCACAAAATGGTCTAAAACGTCTCCAAATGCGATTTGAAGCTATTCTGTACACTTTGATGTTTAGTATGAAAAAGTTTTGTCGAAATGCTCAAAATGGTCTAAAACGTTTTCAAATACCATATTAAGCTATTTTGTGCACTTTGCTGTTTTTGTGTGAAAAGTTTTATCGAAATGCTCAAAATGGTCTAAAACGGTTTCAAATGTGATTTTAAGCACTTTGATGTTTTTGTGTAACCAAGTTTCATCGAAATGCACAAAATGGTCTAAAACGTCTCCAAATGCGATTTGAAGCTATTCTAAGCACTTTGGTGTTTTTATGTTAACAAGTTTTTTCGAAAATCACAAAATGGTTTAAAACGTCTCCAAATGCGATTTGAAGCTATTCTTAGCACTTTGGTGTTTTTATGTTAACTAGTTTTTTCGAAAATTACAAAATGGTCTAAAACGTCTCCAAATGCGATTTGAAGCTATTCTTAGCACTTTGGTGTTTTTATGTCAACAAGTTTTTTCGAAAATCACAAAATGGTCTAAAACGTCTCCAAATGCGATTTGAAGCTATTCTTAGCACTTTGGTGTTTTTATGTTAACAAGTTTTTTCAAAAATCACAAAATGGTTTAAACGTCTCCAAATGCGATTTGAAGCTATTCTGTACACTTTGATGTTTTTGTGTGAAAAGTTTTAACGAAATGCTCAAAATGGTTTAAAACATTTTTAAATACCATATTAAGCTCTTTTGTGCACATTGATGTTTTCGTGTGAAAAGTTTTATTGAAATGCTCAAAATGGTCTAAAACGTTTTCTAATGCGATTTGAAGCTATTCTGTACACTTTGAAATTTTGTGTGAAAAAGTTTTCTCAAAATGCTCAAAATGGTCTAAAACGTTTTCAAATACCATAATAAGCTATTTTGTGCACTTTGCTGTTTTTGTGTGAAAAGTTTTATCGAAATGCTCAAAATAGTTTAAAACGTCTCCAAATGTGATTTTAAGCACTTTGATGTTTTTGTGTAACAAAGTTTCATCGAAATGCACAAAATGGTCTAAAACGTCTCCAAATGCGATTTGAAGATATTCTTAGCTCTTTGGTGTTTTTATGTTAACAAGTTTTTTCGACAATCACAAAATGGTCTAAAACGTCTCCAAATGCGATTTGAAGCTATTCTGTACACTTTGATGTTTTGTGTGAAAAGTTTTGTTGAAATGCTCAAAATGGTCTAAAACGTTTTTAAATACGATATTAAGCTATTTTGTGTTCTCTGATGTTTTTGTGTGAAAAGTTTTATCGAAATGCTCAAAATTGTCTAAAACGTCTCCAAATGCGATTTGAAGCTATTCTGTACACTTTGATGTTTAGTATGAAAAAGTTTTGTCGAAATGCTCAAAATGGTCTAAAACGTTTTCAAATACGATATTAAGCTATTTTGTGCTCTTTGATGTTTTTGTGTGAAAAGTTTTATCGAAATGCTCAAAATGGTCTAAAACGGTTTCTAATGTGATTTTAAGCACTTTGATGTTTTTGTGTAACCAAGTTTCATCGAAATGCACAAAATGGTCTAAAACGTCTCCAAATGCGATTTGAAGCTATTCTTAAAACTTTGGTATTTTTATGTTAACAAGTTTTTTCGAAAATCAGAAAATGGTCTAAAACGTCTCCAAATGCGATTTGAAGCTATTCTCAGCACTTTGGAGTTTTTATGTTAACAAGTTTGTTCGAAAATCAAAAAATGGTTTAAAACGTCTCCAAATGCGATTTGAAGCTTTTCTGTACACTTTTATGTTTAGTATCAAAAAGTTTTGTCTAAATGCTCAAAATGGTCTAAAACGTCTCCAAATGTGATTTTAAGCACTTTGATGTTTTTGTGTAACAAAGTTTCATCGAAATGCACAAAATGGTCTAAAACCTCTCCAAATGCGATTTAAAGATATTCTTAGCTCTTTGGTGTTTTTATGTTAACAAGTTTTTTCGAAAATCACAAAATGGTCTAAAACGTCTCCAAATGCGATTTGAAGCTATTCTGTGCTCTTTGATGTTTTTGTATGAAAAGTTTTATCGAAATGCTCAAAATGGTCTAAAACGTCTCCAAATGCGATTTGAAGCTATTCTGTACACTTTGATGTTTTGTGTGAAAAGTTTTATCGAAATGCTCAAAATGGTCTAAAACGGTTTCTAATGTGATTTTAAGCACTTTGATGTTTTTGTGTAACAAAGTTTCATCGAAATGCACAAAATGGTCTAAAACGTCTCCAAATGCGATTTGAAGATATTCTTAGCTCTTTGGTGTTTTTATGTTAACAAGTTTTTTCGAAAATCACAAAATGGTCTAAAACGTCTCCAAATGCGATTTGAAGCTATTCTGTACACTTTGATGTTTTGTGTGAAAAGTTTTGTTGAAATGCTCAAAATGGTCTAAAACGTTTTTAAATACGATATTAAGCTATTTTGTGCTCTTTGATGTTTTTGTGTTAAAAGTTTTATCGAAATGCTCAAAATTGTCTAAAACGTCTCCAAATGCGATTTGAAGCTATTCTGTACACTTTGATGTTTTGTGTGAAAAGTTTTATCGAAATGCTCAAAATGGTCTAAAACGGTTTCTAATGTGATTTTAAGCACTTTGATGTTTTTGTGTAACCAAGTTTCATCGAAATGCACAAAATGGTCTAAAACGTCTCCAAATGCGATTTGAAGCTATTCTTAAAACTTTGGTATTTTTATGTTAACAAGTTTTTTCGAAAATCAGAAAATGGTCTAAAACGTCTCCAAATGCGATTTGAAGCTATTCTAAGCACTTTGGAGTTTTTATGTTAACAAGTTTGTTCGAAAATCAAAAAATGGTCTAAAACGTCTCCAAATGCGATTTGAAGCTATTCTGTACACTTTGATGTTTAGTATGAAAAAGTTTTGTCGAAATGCTCAAAATGGTCTAAAACGTTTTCAAATACCATATTAAGCTATTTTGTGCACTTTGCCGTTTTTGTGTGAAAAGTTTTATCGAAATGCTCAAAATGGTCTAAAACGTCTCCAAATGTGATTTTAAGCACTTTGATGTTTTTGTGTAATAAAGTTTCATCGAAATGCACAAAATGGTCAAAAACGTCTCCAAATGCGATTTGAAGCTATTCTAAGCACTTTGGTGTTTTTATGTTAACAAGTTTTTTTCGAAAATCACAAAATGGTCTAAAACGTCTCCAAATGCGATTTGAAGCTATTCTGTACACTTTGATGTTTTGTGTGAAAAAGTTTTGTCGAAATGCTCAAAATGGTCTAAAACGTTTTCAAATACCATATTAAGCTATTTTGTGCACTTTGCTGTTTTTGTGTGAAAAGTTTTATCGAAATGCTCAAAATGGTCTAAAACGGTTTCAAATGTGATTTTAAGCACTTTGATGTTTTTGTGTAACAGAGTTTCATCGAAATGCACAAAATGGTCTAAAACGTCTCCAAATGCGATTTGAAGATATTCTTAGCTCTTTGGTGTTTTTATGTTAACAAGTTTTATCGAAAATCACAAAATGGTCTAAAACGTCTCCAAATGCGATTTGAAGCTATTCTGTACACTTTGATGTTTTGTGTGAAAAGTTTTGTCGAAATGTTCAAAATGGTCTAAAACGTTTTTAAATACGATATTAAGCTATTTTGTGCTCTTTTATGTTTTTTTGTGAAAAGTTTTATCGAAATGCTCAAAATTGTCTAAAACGTCTCCAAATGCGATTTGAAGCTATTCTGTACACTTTGATGTTTTGTGTGAAAAGTTTTATCGAAATGCTCAAAATGGTCTAAAACGGTTTCTAATGTGATTTTAAGAACTTTGATGTTTTTGTGTAACCAAGTTTCATCGAAATGCACAAAATGGTCTAAAACGTCTCCAAATGCGATTTGAAGCTATTCTTAGCACTTTGGTGTTTTTATGTTAACAAGTTTTTTCGAAAATTACAAAATGGTCTAAAACGTCTCCAAATGCGATTTGAAGCTATTCTTAGCACTTTGGTGTTTTTATGTCAACAAGTTTTTTCGAAAATCACAAAATGGTCTAAAACGTCTCCAAATGCGATTTGAAGCTATTCTGTACACATTGATGTTTTTATGTTAACAAGTTTTTTCAAAAATCACAAAATGGTTTAAACGTCTCCAAATGCGATTTGAAGCTATTCTGTACACTTTGATGTTTTTGTGTGAAAAGTTTTAACGAAATGCTCAAAATGGTTTAAAACGTTTTTAAATACCATATTAAGCTCTTTTGTGCACATTGATGTTTTTGTGTGAAAAGTTTTATTGAAATGCTCAAAATGGTCTAAAACGTTTTCTAATGCGATTTGAAGCTATTCTGTACACTTTGAAATTTTGTGTGAAAAAGTTTTCTCAAAATGCTCAAAATGGTCTAAAACGTTTTCAAATACCATAATAAGCTATTTTGTGCACTTTGCTGTTTTTGTGTGAAAGTTTTATCGAAATGCTCAAAATTGTCTAAAACGTCTCCAAATGCGATTTGAAGCTATTCTGTACACATTGATGTTTTCGTGTGAAAAGTTTTATCGAAATGCTCAAAATGGTCTAAAACGGTTTCTAATGTGATTTTAAGCACTTTGATGTTTTTGTGTAACCAAGTTTCATCGAAATGCACAAAATGGTCTAAAACGTCTCCAAATGCGATTTGAAGCTATTCTTAGCACTTTGGTGTTTTTATGTTAACAAGTTTTTTCGAAAATTACAAAATGGTCTAAAACGTCTCCAAATGCGATTTGAAGCTATTCTTAGCACTTTGGTGTTTTTATGTTAACAAGTTTTTTCAAAAATCACAAAATGGTTTAAACGTCTCCAAATGCGATTTGAAGCTATTCTGTAAACTTTAATGTTTTTGTGTGAAAAGTTTTAACGAAATGCTCAAAATGGTTTAAAACGTTTTTAAATACCATATTAAGCTCTTTGGTGCACATTGATGTTTTCGTGTGAAAAGTTTTATTGAAATGCTCAAAATGGTCTAAAACGTTTTCTAATGCGATTTGAAGCTATTCTGTACACTATGAAATTTTGTGTGAAAAAGTTTTCTCAAAATGCTCAAAATGGTCTAAAACGTTTTCAAATACCATAATAAGCTATTTTGTGCACTTTGCTGTTTTTGTGTCAAAAGTTTTATCGAAATGCTCAAAATAGTTTAAAACGTCTCCAAATGTGATTTTAAGCACTTTGATGTTTTTGTGTAACAAAGTTTCATCGAAATGCACAAAATGGTCTAAAACGTCTCCAAATGCGATTTGAAGATATTCTTAGCTCTTTGGTGTTTTTATGTTAACAAGTTTTTTCGAAAATCACAAAATGGTCTAAAACGTCTCCAAATGCGATTTGAAGCTATTCTGTACACTTTGATGTTTTGTGTGAAAAGTTTTGTTGAAATGCTCAAAATGGTCTAAAACGTTTTTAAATACGATATTAAGCTATTTTGTGCTCTTTGATGTTTTTGTGTGAAAAGTTTTAGCGAAATGCTAAAAATGGTCTAAAACGGTTTCTAATGTGATTTTAAGCACTTTGATGTTTTTGTGTAACCAAGTTTCATCGAAATGCACAAAATGGTCTAAAACGTCTCCAAATGCGATTTGAAGCTATTCTAAGCACTTTGGTGTTTTTATGTTAACAAGTTTTTTCGAAAATCACAAAATGGTCTGAAACGTCTCCAAATGCGATTTGAAGCTATTCTGTACACTGCGATGTTTTGTGTGAAAAAGTTTTGTCGAAATGTTCAAAATGGTCTAAAACGTTTTTAAATACGATATTAAGCTATTTTGTGCTCTTTGATGTTTTTGTGTGAAAAGTTTTATCGAAATGCTCAAAATGGTCTAAAACGTTTTCAAATACCATATTAAGCTATTTTGTGCACTTTGCTGTTTTTGTGTGAAAAGTTTTATCGAAATGCTCAAAATGGTTTAAAACGGTTTCAAATGTGATTTTAAGCACTTTGATGTTTTTGTGTAACAGAGTTTCATCGAAATGCACAAAATGGTCTAAAACGTCTCCAAATGCGATTTGAAGATATTCTTAGCTCTTTGGTGTTTTTATGGTAACAAGTTTTTTCGAAAATCACAAAATGGTCTAAAACGTCTCCAAATGCGATTTGAAGCTATTCTGTACACTTGGATGTTTTGTGTGAAAAGTTTTATCGAAATGCTCAAAATGGTCTAAAACGGTTTCTAATGTGATTTTAAGCACTTAGATGTTTTTCTGTAACCAAGTTTCATCGAAATGCACAAAATGGTCTAAAACGTCTCCAAATGAGATTTTAAGCTATTCTAAGCACTTTGGTGTTTTTATGTTAACAAGTTTTTTCGAAAATCACAAAATGGTCTAAAACGTCTCCAAATGCGATTTGAAGCTATTCTGTACACTTTGATGTTTTGTGTGAAAAAGTTTTGTCGAAATGTTCAAAATTGTCTAAAACGTCTCCAAATGCGATTTGAAGCTATTCTGTACACTTTGATGTTTTGTGTGAAAAGTTTTATTGAAATGCTCAAAATGGTCTAAAACGGTTTCTAATGTGATTTTAAGCACTTTGATGTTTTTGTGTAACCAAGTTTCATCGAAATGCACAAAATGGTCTAAAACATCTCCAAATGCGATTTGAAGCTATTCTTAAAACTTTGGTATTTTTATGTTAACAAGTTTTTTCGAAAATCATAAAATGGTCTAAAACGTCTCCAAATGCGATTTGAAGCTATTCTAAGCGCTTTGGAGTTTTTATGTTAACAAGTTTGTTCGAAAATCAAAAAATGGTTTAAAACGTCTCCAAATGCGATTTGAAGCTATTCTGTACACTTTTATGTTTAGTATCAAAAAGTTTTGTCTAAATGCTCAAAATGGTCTAAAACGTTTTCAAATACCATATTAAGCTATTTTGTGCACTTTGCTGTTTTTGTGTGAAAAGTTTTATCGAAATGCTCAAAATGGTCTAAAACGTCTCCAAATGTGATTTTAAGCACTTTGATGTTTTTGTGTAACAAAGTTTCATCGAAATGCACAAAATGGTCTAAAACGTCTCCAAATGCGATTTGAAGATATTCTTAGCTCTTTGGTGTTTTTATGTTAACAAGTTTTTTCGAAAATCACAAAATGGTCTAAAACGTCTCCAAATGCGATTTGAAGCTATTCTGTGCTCTTTGATGTTTTTGTGTGAAAAGTTTTATCGAAATGCTCAAAATGGTCTAAAACGTCTCCAAATGCGATTTGAAGCTATTCTGTACACTTTGATGTTTTGTGTGAAAAGTTTTATCGAAATGCTCAAAATGGTCTAAAACGGTTTCTAATGTGATTTTAAGCACTTTGATGTTTTTGTGTAACAAAGTTTCATCGAAATGCACAAAATGGTCTAAAACGTCTCCAAATGCGATTTGAAGATATTCTTAGCTCTTTGGTGTTTTTATGTTAACAAGTTTTTTCGAAAATCACAAAATGGTCTAAAACGTCTCCAAATGCGATTTGAAGCTATTCTGTACACTTTGATGTTTTGTGTGAAAAGTTTTGTTGAAATGCTCAAAATGGTCTAAAACGTTTTTAAATACGATATTAAGCTATTTTGTGCTCTTTGATGTTTTTGTGTGAAAAGTTTTATCGAAATGCTCAAAATTGTCTAAAACGTCTCCAAATGCGATTTGAAGCTATTCTGTACACTTTGATGTTTTGTGTGAAAAGTTTTATCGAAATGCTCAAAATGGTCTAAAACGTCTCCAAATGTGATTTTAAGCACTTTGATGTTTTTGTGTAACAAAGTTTCATCGAAATGCACAAAATGGTCTAAAACGTCTCCAAATGCGATTTGAAGCTATTCTAAGGACTTTGGTGTTTTTATGTTAACAAGTTTTTTCGAAAATCACAAAATGGTCTAAAACGTCTCCAAATGCGATTTGAAGCTATTCTGTACACTTTGATGTTTTGTGTGAAAAAGTTTTGTCGAAATGTTCAAAATGGTCTAAAACGTTTTTAAATACGATATTAAGCTATTTTGTGCTCTTTGATGTTTTTGTGTGAAAAGTTTTATCGAAATGCTCAAAATGGTCTAAAACGGTTTCTATTTTGATTTTAAGCACTTTGATGTTTTTGTGTAACCAAGTTTCATCGAAATGCACAAAATGGTCTAAAACGTCTCCAAATGCGATTTGAAGCTATTCTTAGAACTTTGGTATTTTTATGTTAACAAGTTTTTTCGAAAATCATAAAATGGTCTAAAACGTCTCCAAATGCGATTTGAAGCTATTCTAAGCACTTAGTAGTTTTTATGTTAACAAGTTTTTTCGAAAATCACAAAATGGTCTAAAACGTCTCCAAATGCGATTTGAAGCTATTCTGTACACTTTGATGTTTAGTATGAAAAAGTTTTGTCGAAATGCTCAAAATGGTCTAAAACGTTTTCAAATACCATATTAATAATAATAATATAATAATACCACATTTATATAGCGCCCTTTTCATGAGTAATCATGCTCAAAGGCGCTTTACAAGCATTATTACCCCAGTATTTTTTTTGGGATCAAACACGTATGGAAACATACTCCCATAATGCAGCCGGTAACCAGCGCAAAGTTGTGTGTAGATCTAACTGGGTACCCATTTATACACCTGGGTGGAGAGAGGCAACGTAAGTAAAGTATCTTGCCTACGGATACAAGCAATGCGGCGAGAGTTGGATTCGAACCTAGGTCTGACGATCGGTAGTCCAACGTCCAACACACTGCGCCACACGCCCTTATTAAGCTATTTTGTGCACTTTGCTGTTTTTGTGTGAAAAGTTTTATCGAAATGCTCAAAATGGTCTAAAACGGTTTCAAATGTGATTTTAAGCACTTTGATGTTTTTGTGTAACCAAGTTTCATCGAAATGCACAAAATGGTCTAAAACGTCTCCAAATGCGATTTGAAGCTATTCTAAGCACTTTGGTGTTTTTATGTTAACAAGTTTTTTCGAAAATCACAAAATGGTTTAAAACGTCTCCAAATGCGATTTGAAGCTATTCTTAGCACTTTGGTGTTTTTATGTTAACTAGTTTTTTCGAAAATTACAAAATGGTCTAAAACGTCTCCAAATGCGATTTGAAGCTATTCTTAGCACTTTGGTGTTTTTATGTCAACAAGTTTTTTCGAAAATCACAAAATGGTCTAAAACGTCTCCAAATGCGATTTGAAGCTATTCTTAGCACTTTGGTGTTTTTATGTTAACAAGTTTTTTCAAAAATCACAAAATGGTTTAAACGTCTCCAAATGCGATTTGAAGCTATTCTGTACACTTTGATGTTTTTGTGTGAAAAGTTTTAACGAAATGCTCAAAATGGTTTAAAACATTTTTAAATACCATATTAAGCTCTTTTGTGCACATTGATGTTTTCGTGTGAAAAGTTTTATTGAAATGCTCAAAATGGTCTAAAACGTTTTCTAATGCGATTTGAAGCTATTCTGTACACTTTGAAATTTTGTGTGAAAAAGTTTTCTCAAAATGCTCAAAATGGTCTAAAACGTTTTCAAATACCATAATAAGCTATTTTGTGCACTTTGCTGTTTTTGTGTGAAAAGTTTTATCGAAATGCTCAAAATAGTTTAAAACGTCTCCAAATGTGATTTTAAGCACTTTGATGTTTTTGTGTAACAAAGTTTCATCGAAATGCACAAAATGGTCTAAAACGTCTCCAAATGCGATTTGAAGATATTCTTAGCTCTTTGGTGTTTTTATGTTAACAAGTTTTTTCGACAATCACAAAATGGTCTAAAACGTCTCCAAATGCGATTTGAAGCTATTCTGTACACTTTGATGTTTTGTGTGAAAAGTTTTGTTGAAATGCTCAAAATGGTCTAAAACGTTTTTAAATACGATATTAAGCTATTTTGTGTTCTCTGATGTTTTTGTGTGAAAAGTTTTATCGAAATGCTCAAAATTGTCTAAAACGTCTCCAAATGCGATTTGAAGCTATTCTGTACACTTTGATGTTTAGTATGAAAAAGTTTTGTCGAAATGCTCAAAATGGTCTAAAACGTTTTCAAATACGATATTAAGCTATTTTGTGCTCTTTGATGTTTTTGTGTGAAAAGTTTTATCGAAATGCTCAAAATGGTCTAAAACGGTTTCTAATGTGATTTTAAGCACTTTGATGTTTTTGTGTAACCAAGTTTCATCGAAATGCACAAAATGGTCTAAAACGTCTCCAAATGCGATTTGAAGCTATTCTTAAAACTTTGGTATTTTTATGTTAACAAGTTTTTTCGAAAATCAGAAAATGGTCTAAAACGTCTCCAAATGCGATTTGAAGCTATTCTCAGCACTTTGGAGTTTTTATGTTAACAAGTTTGTTCGAAAATCAAAAAATGGTTTAAAACGTCTCCAAATGCGATTTGAAGCTTTTCTGTACACTTTTATGTTTAGTATCAAAAAGTTTTGTCTAAATGCTCAAAATGGTCTAAAACGTCTCCAAATGTGATTTTAAGCACTTTGATGTTTTTGTGTAACAAAGTTTCATCGAAATGCACAAAATGGTCTAAAACGTCTCCAAATGCGATTTGAAGATATTCTTAGCTCTTTGGTGTTTTTATGTTAACAAGTTTTTTCGAAAATCACAAAATGGTCTAAAACGTCTCCAAATGCGATTTGAAGCTATTCTGTGCTCTTTGATGTTTTTGTGTGAAAAGTTTTATCGAAATGCTCAAAATGGTCTAAAACGTCTCCAAATGCGATTTGAAGCTATTCTGTACACTTTGATGTTTTGTGTGAAAAGTTTTATCGAAATGCTCAAAATGGTCTAAAACGGTTTCTAATGTGATTTTAAGCACTTTGATGTTTTTGTGTAACAAAGTTTCATCGAAATGCACAAAATGGTCTAAAACGTCTCCAAATGCGATTTGAAGATATTCTTAGCTCTTTGGTGTTTTTATGTTAACAAGTTTTTTCGAAAATCACAAAATGGTCTAAAACGTCTCCAAATGCGATTTGAAGCTATTCTGTACACTTTGATGTTTTGTGTGAAAAGTTTTGTTGAAATGCTCAAAATGGTCTAAAACGTTTTTAAATACGATATTAAGCTATTTTGTGCTCTTTGATGTTTTTGTGTTAAAAGTTTTATCGAAATGCTCAAAATTGTCTAAAACGTCTCCAAATGCGATTTGAAGCTATTCTGTACACTTTGATGTTTTGTGTGAAAAGTTTTATCGAAATGCTCAAAATGGTCTAAAACGGTTTCTAATGTGATTTTAAGCACTTTGATGTTTTTGTGTAACCAAGTTTCATCGAAATGCACAAAATGGTCTAAAACGTCTCCAAATGCGATTTGAAGCTATTCTTAAAACTTTGGTATTTTTATGTTAACAAGTTTTTTCGAAAATCAGAAAATGGTCTAAAACGTCTCCAAATGCGATTTGAAGCTATTCTAAGCACTTTGGAGTTTTTATGTTAACAAGTTTGTTCGAAAATCAAAAAATGGTCTAAAACGTCTCCAAATGCGATTTGAAGCTATTCTGTACACTTTGATGTTTAGTATGAAAAAGTTTTGTCGAAATGCTCAAAATGGTCTAAAACGTTTTCAAATACCATATTAAGCTATTTTGTGCACTTTGCCGTTTTTGTGTGAAAAGTTTTATCGAAATGCTCAAAATGGTCTAAAACGTCTCCAAATGTGATTTTAAGCACTTTGATGTTTTTGTGTAATAAAGTTTCATCGAAATGCACAAAATGGTCTAAAACGTCTCCAAATGCGATTTGAAGCTATTCTAAGCACTTTGGTGTTTTTATGTTAACAAGTTTTTTTCGAAAATCACAAAATGGTCTAAAACGTCTCCAAATGCGATTTGAAGCTATTCTGTACACTTTGATGTTTTGTGTGAAAAAGTTTTGTCGAAATGCTCAAAATGGTCTAAAACGTTTTCAAATACCATATTAAGCTATTTTGTGCACTTTGCTGTTTTTGTGTGAAAAGTTTTATCGAAATGCTCAAAATGGTCTAAAACGGTTTCAAATGTGATTTTAAGCACTTTGATGTTTTTGTGTAACAGAGTTTCATCGAAATGCACAAAATGGTCTAAAACGTCTCCAAATGCGATTTGAAGATATTCTTAGCTCTTTGGTGTTTTTATGTTAACAAGTTTTATCGAAAATCACAAAATGGTCTAAAACGTCTCCAAATGCGATTTGAAGCTATTCTGTACACTTTGATGTTTTGTGTGAAAAGTTTTGTCGAAATGTTCAAAATGGTCTAAAACGTTTTTAAATACGATATTAAGCTATTTTGTGCTCTTTTATGTTTTTGTGTGAAAAGTTTTATCGAAATGCTCAAAATTGTCTAAAACGTCTCCAAATGCGATTTGAAGCTATTCTGTACACTTTGATGTTTTGTGTGAAAAGTTTTATCGAAATGCTCAAAATGGTCTAAAACGGTTTCTAATGTGATTTTAAGAACTTTGATGTTTTTGTGTAACCAAGTTTCATCGAAATGCACAAAATGGTCTAAAACGTCTCCAAATGCGATTTGAAGCTATTCTTAGCACTTTGGTGTTTTTATGTTAACAAGTTTTTTCGAAAATTACAAAATGGTCTAAAACGTCTCCAAATGCGATTTGAAGCTATTCTTAGCACTTTGGTGTTTTTATGTCAACAAGTTTTTTCGAAAATCACAAAATGGTCTAAAACGTCTCCAAATGCGATTTGAAGCTATTCTGTACACATTGATGTTTTTATGTTAACAAGTTTTTTCAAAAATCACAAAATGGTTTAAACGTCTCCAAATGCGATTTGAAGCTATTCTGTACACTTTGATGTTTTTGTGTGAAAAGTTTTAACGAAATGCTCAAAATGGTTTAAAACGTTTTTAAATACCATATTAAGCTCTTTTGTGCACATTGATGTTTTTGTGTGAAAAGTTTTATTGAAATGCTCAAAATGGTCTAAAACGTTTTCTAATGCGATTTTAAGCACTTTGATGTTTTTGTGTAACAAAGTTTCATCGAAATGCACAAAATGGTCTAAAACGTCTCCAAATGCGATTTGAAGATATTCTTAGCTCTTTGGTGTTTTTATGTTAACAAGTTTTTTCGAAAATCACAAAATGGTCTAAAACGTCTCCAAATGCGATTTGAAGCTATTCTGTACACTTTGATGTTTTGTGTGAAAAGTTTTGTTGAAATGCTCAAAATGGTCTAAAACGTTTTTAAATACGATATTAAGCTATTTTGTGCTCTTTGATGTTTTTGTGTGAAAAGTTTTATCGAAATGCTCAAAATTGTCTAAAACGTCTCCAAATGCGATTTGAAGCTATTCTGTACACTTTGATGTTTTGTGTGAAAAGTTTTATCGAAATGCTCAAAATGGTCTAAAACGTCTCCAAATGTGATTTTAAGCACTTTGATGTTTTTGTGTAAGAAAGTTTCATCGAAATGCACAAAATGGTCTAAAACGTCTCCAAATGCGATTTGAAGCTATTCTAAGGACTTTGGTGTTTTTATGTTAACAAGTTTTTTCGAAAATCACAAAATGGTCTAAAACGTCTCCAAATGCGATTTGAAGCTATTCTGTACACTTTGATGTTTTGTGTGAAAAAGTTTTGTCGAAATGTTCAAAATGGTCTAAAACGTTTTTAAATACGATATTAAGCTATTTTGTGCTCTTTGATGTTTTTGTGTGAAAAGTTTTATCGAAATGCTCAAAATGGTCTAAAACGGTTTCTATTTTGATTTTAAGCACTTTGATGTTTTTGTGTAACCAAGTTTCATCGAAATGCACAAAATGGTCTAAAACGTCTCCAAATGCGATTTGAAGCTATTCTTAGAACTTTGGTATTTTTATGTTAACAAGTTTTTTCGAAAATCATAAAATGGTCTAAAACGTCTCCAAATGCGATTTGAAGCTATTCTAAGCACTTAGTAGTTTTTATGTTAACAAGTTTTTTCGAAAATCACAAAATGGTCTAAAACGTCTCCAAATGCGATTTGAAGCTATTCTGTACACTTTGATGTTTAGTATGAAAAAGTTTTGTCGAAATGCTCAAAATGGTCTAAAACGTTTTCAAATACCATATTAAGCTATTTTGTGCACTTTGCTGTTTTTGTGTGAAAAGTTTTATCGAAATGCTCAAAATGGTCTAAAACGGTTTCAAATGTGATTTTAAGCACTTTGATGTTTTTGTGTAACCAAGTTTCATCGAAATGCACAAAATGGTCTAAAACGTCTCCAAATGCGATTTGAAGCTATTCTAAGCACTTTGGTGTTTTTATGTTAACAAGTTTTTTCGAAAATCACAAAATGGTTTAAAACGTCTCCAAATGCGATTTGAAGCTATTCTTAGCACTTTGGTGTTTTTATGTTAACTAGTTTTTTCGAAAATTACAAAATGGTCTAAAACGTCTCCAAATGCGATTTGAAGCTATTCTTAGCACTTTGGTGTTTTTATGTCAACAAGTTTTTTCGAAAATCACAAAATGGTCTAAAACGTCTCCAAATGCGATTTGAAGCTATTCTTAGCACTTTGGTGTTTTTATGTTAACAAGTTTTTTCAAAAATCACAAAATGGTTTAAACGTCTCCAAATGCGATTTGAAGCTATTCTGTACACTTTGATGTTTTTGTGTGAAAAGTTTTAACGAAATGCTCAAAATGGTTTAAAACATTTTTAAATACCATATTAAGCTCTTTTGTGCACATTGATGTTTTCGTGTGAAAAGTTTTATTGAAATGCTCAAAATGGTCTAAAACGTTTTCTAATGCGATTTGAAGCTATTCTGTACACTATGAAATTTTGTGTGAAAAAGTTTTCTCAAAATGCTCAAAATGGTCTAAAACGTTTTCAAATACCATAATAAGCTATTTTGTGCACTTTGCTGTTTTTGTGTCAAAAGTTTTATCGAAATGCTCAAAATAGTTTAAAACGTCTCCAAATGTGATTTTAAGCACTTTGATGTTTTTGTGTAACAAAGTTTCATCGAAATGCACAAAATGGTCTAAAACGTCTCCAAATGCGATTTGAAGATATTCTTAGCTCTTTGGTGTTTTTATGTTAACAAGTTTTTTCGAAAATCACAAAATGGTCTAAAACGTCTCCAAATGCGATTTGAAGCTATTCTGTACACTTTGATGTTTTGTGTGAAAAGTTTTGTTGAAATGCTCAAAATGGTCTAAAACGTTTTTAAATACGATATTAAGCTATTTTGTGCTCTTTGATGTTTTTGTGTGAAAAGTTTTAGCGAAATGCTAAAAATGGTCTAAAACGGTTTCTAATGTGATTTTAAGCACTTTGATGTTTTTGTGTAACCAAGTTTCATCGAAATGCACAAAATGGTCTAAAACGTCTCCAAATGCGATTTGAAGCTATTCTAAGCACTTTGGTGTTATTATGTTAACAAGTTTTTTCGAAAATCACAAAATGGTCTGAAACGTCTCCAAATGCGATTTGAAGCTATTCTGTACACTGCGATGTTTTGTGTGAAAAAGTTTTGTCGAAATGTTCAAAATGGTCTAAAACGTTTTTAAATACGATATTAAGCTATTTTGTGCTCTTTGATGTTTTTGTGTGAAAAGTTTTATCGAAATGCTCAAAATGGTCTAAAACGTTTTCAAATACCATATTAAGCTATTTTGTGCACTTTGCTGTTTTTGTGTGAAAAGTTTTATCGAAATGCTCAAAATGGTCTAAAACGGTTTCTAATGTGATTTTAAGCACTTTGATGTTTTTGTGTAACAGAGTTTCATCGAAATGCACAAAATGGTCTAAAACGTCTCCAAATGCGATTTGAAGATATTCTTAGCTCTTTGGTGTTTTTATGTTAACAAGTTTTTTCGAAAATCACAAAATGGTCTAAAACGTCTCCAAATGCGATTTGAAGCTATTCTGTACACTTTGATGTTTTGTGTGAAAAGTTTTGTTGAAATGCTCAAAATGGTCTAAAACGTTTTTAAATACGATATTAAGCTATTTTGTGCTCTTTGATGTTTTTGTGTTAAAAGTTTTATCGAAATGCTCAAAATTGTCTAAAACGTCTCCAAATGCGATTTGAAGCTATTCTGTACACTTTGATGTTTTGTGTGAAAAGTTTTATCGAAATGCTCAAAATGGTCTAAAACGGTTTCTAATGTGATTTTAAGCACTTTGATGTTTTTGTGTAACCAAGTTTCATCGAAATGCACAAAATGGTCTAAAAAGTCTCCAAATGCGATTTGAAGCTATTCTTAAAACTTTGGTATTTTTATGTTAACAAGTTTTTTCGAAAATCAGAAAATGGTCTAAAACGTCTCCAAATGCGATTTGAAGCTATTCTAAGCACTTTGGAGTTTTTATGTTAACAAGTTTGTTCGAAAATCAAAAAATGGTCTAAAACGTCTCCAAATGCGATTTGAAGCTATTCTGTACACTTTGATGTTTAGTATGAAAAAGTTTTGTCGAAATGCTCAAAATGGTCTAAAACGTTTTCAAATACCATATTAAGCTATTTTGTGCACTTTGCCGTTTTTGTGTGAAAAGTTTTATCGAAATGCTCAAAATGGTCTAAAACGTCTCCAAATGTGATTTTAAGCACTTTGATGTTTTTGTGTAATAAAGTTTCATCGAAATGCACAAAATGGTCTAAAACGTCTCCAAATGCGATTTGAAGCTATTCTAAGCACTTTGGTGTTTTTATGTTAACAAGTTTTTTTCGAAAATCACAAAATGGTCTAAAACGTCTCCAAATGCGATTTGAAGCTATTCTGTACACTTTGATGTTTTGTGTGAAAAAGTTTTGTCGAAATGCTCAAAATGGTCTAAAACGTTTTCAAATACCATATTAAGCTATTTTGTGCACTTTGCTGTTTTTGTGTGAAAAGTTTTATCGAAATGCTCAAAATGGTCTAAAACGGTTTCAAATGTGATTTTAAGCACTTTGATGTTTTTGTGTAACAGAGTTTCATCGAAATGCACAAAATGGTCTAAAACGTCTCCATATGCGATTTGAAGATATTCTTAGCTCTTTGGTGTTTTTATGTTAACAAGTTTTATCGAAAATCACAAAATGGTCTAAAACGTCTCCAAATGCGATTTGAAGCTATTCTGTACACTTTGATGTTTTGTGTGAAAAGTTTTGTCGAAATGTTCAAAATGGTCTAAAACGTTTTTAAATACGATATTAAGCTATTTTGTGCTCTTTTATGTTTTTGTGTGAAAAGTTTTATCGAAATGCTCAAAATTGTCTAAAACGTCTCCAAATGCGATTTGAAGCTATTCTGTACACTTTGATGTTTTGTGTGAAAAGTTTTATCGAAATGCTCAAAATGGTCTAAAACGGTTTCTAATGTGATTTTAAGAACTTTGATGTTTTTGTGTAACCAAGTTTCATCGAAATGCACAAAATGGTCTAAAACGTCTCCAAATGCGATTTGAAGCTATTCTTAGCACTTTGATGTTTTTGTGTAACCAAGTTTTTTCGAAAATTACAAAATGGTCTAAAACGTCTCCAAATGCGATTTGAAGCTATTCTTAGCACTTTGGTGTTTTTATGTCAACAAGTTTTTTCGAAAATTACAAAATGGTCTAAAACGTCTCCAAATGCGATTTGAAGCTATTCTTAGCACTTTGGTGTTTTTATGTTAACAAGTCTTTTCAAAAATCACAAAATGGTTTAAACGTCTCCAAATGCGATTTGAAGCTATTCTGTACACTTTAATGTTTTTGTGTGAAAAGTTTTAACGAAATGCTCAAAATGGTTTAAAACGTTTTTAAATACCATATTAAGCTCTTTTGTGCACATTGATGTTTTCGTGTGAAAAGTTTTATTGAAATGCTCAAAATGGTCTAAAACGTTTTCTAATGCGATTTGAAGCTATTCTGTACACTTTGAAATTTTGTGTGAAAAAGTTTTCTCAAAATGCTCAAAATGGTCTAAAACGTTTTCAAATACCATAATAAGCTATTTTGTGCACTTTGCTGTTTTTGTGTCAAAAGTTTTATCGAAATGCTCAAAATAGTTTAAAACGTCTCCAAATGTGATTTTAAGCACTTTGATGTTTTTGTGTAACAAAGTTTCATCGAAATGCACAAAATGGTCTAAAACGTCTCCAAATGCGATTTGAAGATATTCTTAGCTCTTTGGTGTTTTTATGTTAACAAGTTTTTTCGAAAATCACAAAATGTTCTAAAACGTCTCCAAATGCGATTTGAAGCTATTCTGTACACTTTGATGTTTTGTGTGAAAAGTTTTGTTGAAATGCTCAAAATGGTCTAAAACGTTTTTAAATACGATATTAAGCTATTTTGTGCTCTTTGATGTTTTTGTGTGAAAAGTTTTATCGAAATGCTCAAAATTGTCTAAAACGGTTTCAAATGTGATTTTAAGCACTTTGATGTTTTTGTGTAACAGAGTTTCATCGAAATGCACAAAATGGTCTAAAACGTCTCCAAATGCGATTTGAAGATATTCTTAGCTCTTTGGTGTTTTTATGTTAACAAGTTTTATCGAAAATCACAAAATGGTCTAAAACGTCTCCAAATGCGATTTGAAGCTATTCTGTACACTTTGATGTTTTGTGTGAAAAGTTTTGTCGAAATGTTCAAAATGGTCTAAAACGTTTTTAAATACGATATTAAGCTATTTTGTGCTCTTTTATGTTTTTGTGTGAAAAGTTTTATCGAAATGCTCAAAATTGTCTAAAACGTCTCCAAATGCGATTTGAAGCTATTCTTAGCACTTTGGTGTTTTTATGTTAACAAGTTTTTTCAAAAATCACAAAATGGTTTAAACGTCTCCAAATGCGATTTGAAGCTATTCTGTACACTTTGATGTTTTTGTGTGAAAAGTTTTAACGAAATGCTCAAAATGGTTTAAAACGTTTTTAAATACCATATTAAGCTCTTTTGTGCACATTGATGTTTTCGTGTGAAAAGTTTTATTGAAATGCTCAAAATGGTCTAAAACGTTTTCTAATGCGATTTGAAGCTATTCTGTACACTTTGAAATTTTGTGTGAAAAAGTTTTCTCAAAATGCTCAAAATGGTCTAAAACGTTTTCAAATACCATAATAAGCTATTTTGTGCACTTTGCTGTTTTTGTGTGAAAAGTTTTATCGAAATGCTCAAAATAGTTTAAAACGTCTCCAAATGTGATTTTAAGCACTTTGATGTTTTTGTGTAACAAAGTTTCATCGAAATGCACAAAATGGTCTAAAACGTCTCCAAATGCGATTTGAAGATATTCTTAGCTCTTTGGTGTTTTTATGTTAACAAGTTTTTTCGACAATCACAAAATGGTCTAAAACGTCTCCAAATGCGATTTGAAGCTATTCTGTACACTTTGATGTTTTGTGTGAAAAGTTTTGTTGAAATGCTCAAAATGGTCTAAAACGTTTTTAAATACGATATTAAGCTATTTTGTGTTCTCTGATGTTTTTGTGTGAAAAGTTTTATCGAAATGCTCAAAATTGTCTAAAACGTCTCCAAATGCGATTTGAAGCTATTCTGTACACTTTGATGTTTAGTATGAAAAAGTTTTGTCGAAATGCTCAAAATGGTCTAAAACGTTTTCAAATACGATATTAAGCTATTTTGTGCTCTTTGATGTTTTTGTGTGAAAAGTTTTATCGAAATGCTCAAAATGGTCTAAAACGGTTTCTAATGTGATTTTAAGCACTTTGATGTTTTTGTGTAACCAAGTTTCATCGAAATGCACAAAATGGTCTAAAACGTCTCCAAATGCGATTTGAAGCTATTCTTAAAACTTTGGTATTTTTATGTTAACAAGTTTTTTCGAAAATCAGAAAATGGTCTAAAACGTCTCCAAATGCGATTTGAAGCTATTCTCAGCACTTTGGAGTTTTTATGTTAACAAGTTTGTTCGAAAATCAAAAAATGGTTTAAAACGTCTCCAAATGCGATTTGAAGCTATTCTGTACACTTTTATGTTTAGTATCAAAAAGTTTTGTCTAAATGCTCAAAATGGTCTAAAACGTTTTCAAATACCATATTAAGCTATTTTGTGCACTTTGCTGTTTTTGTGTGAAAAGTTTTATCGAAATGCTCAAAATGGTCTAAAACGTCTCCAAATGTGATTTTAAGCACTTTGATGTTTTTGTGTAACAAAGTTTCATCGAAATGCACAAAATGGTCTAAAACCTCTCCAAATGCGATTTAAAGATATTCTTAGCTCTTTGGTGTTTTTATGTTAACAAGTTTTTTCGAAAATCACAAAATGGTCTAAAACGTCTCCAAATGCGATTTGAAGCTATTCTGTGCTCTTTGATGTTTTTGTGTGAAAAGTTTTATCGAAATGCTCAAAATGGTCTAAAACGTCTCCAAATGCGATTTGAAGCTATTCTGTACACTTTGATGTTTTGTGTGAAAAGTTTTATCGAAATGCTCAAAATGGTCTAAAACGGTTTCTAATGTGATTTTAAGCACTTTGATGTTTTTGTGTAACAAAGTTTCATCGAAATGCACAAAATGGTCTAAAACGTCTCCAAATGCGATTTGAAGATATTCTTAGCTCTTTGGTGTTTTTATGTTAACAAGTTTTTTCGAAAATCACAAAATGGTCTAAAACGTCTCCAAATGCGATTTGAAGCTATTCTGTACACTTTGATGTTTTGTGTGAAAAGTTTTGTTGAAATGCTCAAAATGGTCTAAAACGTTTTTAAATACGATATTAAGCTATTTTGTGCTCTTTGATGTTTTTGTGTTAAAAGTTTTATCGAAATGCTCAAAATTGTCTAAAACGTCTCCAAATGCGATTTGAAGCTATTCTGTACACTTTGATGTTTTGTGTGAAAAGTTTTATCGAAATGCTCAAAATGGTCTAAAACGGTTTCTAATGTGATTTTAAGCACTTTGATGTTTTTGTGTAACCAAGTTTCATCGAAATGCACAAAATGGTCTAAAACGTCTCCAAATGCGATTTGAAGCTATTCTTAAAACTTTGGTATTTTTATGTTAACAAGTTTTTTCGAAAATCAGAAAATGGTCTAAAACGTCTCCAAATGCGATTTGAAGCTATTCTAAGCACTTTGGAGTTTTTATGTTAACAAGTTTGTTCGAAAATCAAAAAATGGTCTAAAACGTCTCCAAATGCGATTTGAAGCTATTCTGTACACTTTGATGTTTAGTATGAAAAAGTTTTGTCGAAATGCTCAAAATGGTCTAAAACGTTTTCAAATACCATATTAAGCTATTTTGTGCACTTTGCCGTTTTTGTGTGAAAAGTTTTATCGAAATGCTCAAAATGGTCTAAAACGTCTCCAAATGTGATTTTAAGCACTTTGATGTTTTTGTGTAATAAAGTTTCATCGAAATGCACAAAATGGTCTAAAACGTCTCCAAATGCGATTTGAAGCTATTCTAAGCACTTTGGTGTTTTTATGTTAACAAGTTTTTTTCGAAAATCACAAAATGGTCTAAAACGTCTCCAAATGCGATTTGAAGCTATTCTGTACACTTTGATGTTTTGTGTGAAAAAGTTTTGTCGAAATGCTCAAAATGGTCTAAAACGTTTTCAAATACCATATTAAGCTATTTTGTGCACTTTGCTGTTTTTGTGTGAAAAGTTTTATCGAAATGCTCAAAATGGTCTAAAACGGTTTCAAATGTGATTTTAAGCACTTTGATGTTTTTGTGTAACAGAGTTTCATCGAAATGCACAAAATGGTCTAAAACGTCTCCAAATGCGATTTGAAGATATTCTTAGCTCTTTGGTGTTTTTATGTTAACAAGTTTTATCGAAAATCACAAAATGGTCTAAAACGTCTCCAAATGCGATTTGAAGCTATTCTGTACACTTTGATGTTTTGTGTGAAAAGTTTTGTCGAAATGTTCAAAATGGTCTAAAACGTTTTTAAATACGATATTAAGCTATTTTGTGCTCTTTTATGTTTTTGTGTGAAAAGTTTTATCGAAATGCTCAAAATTGTCTAAAACGTCTCCAAATGCGATTTGAAGCTATTCTGTACACTTTGATGTTTTGTGTGAAAAGTTTTATCGAAATGCTCAAAATGGTCTAAAACGGTTTCTAATGTGATTTTAAGAACTTTGATGTTTTTGTGTAACCAAGTTTCATCGAAATGCACAAAATGGTCTAAAACGTCTCCAAATGCGATTTGAAGCTATTCTTAGCACTTTGGTGTTTTTATGTTAACAAGTTTTTTCGAAAATTACAAAATGGTCTAAAACGTCTCCAAATGCGATTTGAAGCTATTCTTAGCACTTTGGTGTTTTTATGTCAACAAGTTTTTTCGAAAATCACAAAATGGTCTAAAACGTCTCCAAATGCGATTTGAAGCTATTCTGTACACATTGATGTTTTTATGTTAACAAGTTTTTTCAAAAATCACAAAATGGTTTAAACGTCTCCAAATGCGATTTGAAGCTATTCTGTACACTTTGATGTTTTTGTGTGAAAAGTTTTAACGAAATGCTCAAAATGGTTTAAAACGTTTTTAAATACCATATTAAGCTCTTTTGTGCACATTGATGTTTTTGTGTGAAAAGTTTTATTGAAATGCTCAAAATGGTCTAAAACGTTTTCTAATGCGATTTGAAGCTATTCTGTACACTTTGAAATTTTGTGTGAAAAAGTTTTCTCAAAATGCTCAAAATGGTCTAAAACGTTTTCAAATACCATAATAAGCTATTTTGTGCACTTTGCTGTTTTTGTGTGAAAGTTTTATCGAAATGCTCAAAATTGTCTAAAACGTCTCCAAATGCGATTTGAAGCTATTCTGTACACTTTGATGTTTTGTGTGAAAAGTTTTATCGAAATGCTCAAAATGGTCTAAAACGGATTCTAATGTGATTTTAAGCACTTTGATGTTTTTGTGTAACCAAGTTTCATCGAAATGCACAAAATGGTCTAAAACGTCTCCAAATGCGATTTGAAGCTATTCTTAGCACTTTGGTGTTTTTATGTTAACAAGTTTTTTCGAAAATTACAAAATGGTCTAAAACGTCTCCAAATGCGATTTGAAGCTATTCTTAGCACTTTGGTGTTTTTATGTTAACAAGTTTTTTCAAAAATCACAAAATGGTTTAAACGTCTCCAAATGCGATTTGAAGCTATTCTGTAAACTTTAATGTTTTTGTGTGAAAAGTTTTAACGAAATGCTCAAAATGGTTTAAAACGTTTTTAAATACCATATTAAGCTCTTTTGTGCACATTGATGTTTTCGTGTGAAAAGTTTTATTGAAATGCTCAAAATGGTCTAAAACGTTTTCTAATGCGATTTGAAGCTATTCTGTACACTATGAAATTTTGTGTGAAAAAGTTTTCTCAAAATGCTCAAAATGGTCTAAAACGTTTTCAAATACCATAATAAGCTATTTTGTGCACTTTCCTGTTTTTGTGTCAAAAGTTTTATCGAAATGCTCAAAATAGTTTAAAACGTCTCCAAATGTGATTTTAAGCACTTTGATGTTTTTGTGTAACAAAGTTTCATCGAAATGCACAAAATGGTCTAAAACGTCTCCAAATGCGATTTGAAGATATTCTTAGCTCTTTGGTGTTTTTATGTTAACAAGTTTTTTCGAAAATCACAAAATGGTCTAAAACGTCTCCAAATGCGATTTGAAGCTATTCTGTACACTTTGATGTTTTGTGTGAAAAGTTTTGTTGAAATGCTCAAAATGGTCTAAAACGTTTTTAAATACGATATTAAGCTATTTTGTGCTCTTTGATGTTTTTGTGTGAAAAGTTTTAGCGAAATGCTAAAAATGGTCTAAAACGGTTTCTAATGTGATTTTAAGCACTTTGATGTTTTTGTGTAACCAAGTTTCATCGAAATGCACAAAATGGTCTAAAACGTCTCCAAATGCGATTTGAAGCTATTCTAAGCACTTTGGTGTTTTTATGTTAACAAGTTTTTTCGAAAATCACAAAATGGTCTGAAACGTCTCCAAATGCGATTTGAAGCTATTCTGTACACTGCGATGTTTTGTGTGAAAAAGTTTTGTCGAAATGTTCAAAATGGTCTAAAACGTTTTTAAATACGATATTAAGCTATTTTGTGCTCTTTGATGTTTTTGTGTGAAAAGTTTTATCGAAATGCTCAAAATGGTCTAAAACGTTTTCAAATACCATATTAAGCTATTTTGTGCACTTTGCTGTTTTTGTGTGAAAAGTTTTATCGAAATGCTCAAAATGGTTTAAAACGGTTTCAAATGTGATTTTAAGCACTTTGATGTTTTTGTGTAACAGAGTTTCATCGAAATGCACAAAATGGTCTAAAACGTCTCCAAATGCGATTTGAAGATATTCTTAGCTCTTTGGTGTTTTTATGGTAACAAGTTTTTTCGAAAATCACAAAATGGTCTAAAACGTCTCCAAATGCGATTTGAAGCTATTCTGTACACTTGGATGTTTTGTGTGAAAAGTTTTATCGAAATGCTCAAAATGGTCTAAAACGGTTTCTAATGTGATTTTAAGCACTTAGATGTTTTTCTGTAACCAAGTTTCATCGAAATGCACAAAATGGTCTAAAACGTCTCCAAATGAGATTTGAAGCTATTCTAAGCACTTTGGTGTTTTTATGTTAACAAGTTTTTTCGAAAATCACAAAATGGTCTAAAACGTCTCCAAATGCGATTTGAAGCTATTCTGTACACTTTGATGTTTTGTGTGAAAAAGTTTTGTCGAAATGTTCAAAATTGTCTAAAACGTCTCCAAATGCGATTTGAAGCTATTCTGTACACTTTGATGTTTTGTGTGAAAAGTTTTATTGAAATGCTCAAAATGGTCTAAAACGGTTTCTAATGTGATTTTAAGCACTTTGATGTTTTTGTGTAACCAAGTTTCATCGAAATGCACAAAATGGTCTAAAACATCTCCAAATGCGATTTGAAGCTATTCTTAAAACTTTGGTATTTTTATGTTAACAAGTTTTTTCGAAAATCATAAAATGGTCTAAAACGTCTCCAAATGCGATTTGAAGCTATTCTAAGCGCTTTGGAGTTTTTATGTTAACAAGTTTGTTCGAAAATCAAAAAATGGTTTAAAACGTCTCCAAATGCGATTTGAAGCTATTCTGTACACTTTTATGTTTAGTATCAAAAAGTTTTGTCTAAATGCTCAAAATGGTCTAAAACGTTTTCAAATACCATATTAAGCTATTTTGTGCACTTTGCTGTTTTTGTGTGAAAAGTTTTATCGAAATGCTCAAAATGGTCTAAAACGTCTCCAAATGTGATTTTAAGCACTTTGATGTTTTTGTGTAACAAAGTTTCATCGAAATGCACAAAATGGTCTAAAACGTCTCCAAATGCGATTTGAAGATATTCTTAGCTCTTTGGTGTTTTTATGTTAACAAGTTTTTTCGAAAATCACAAAATGGTCTGAAACGTCTCCAAATGCGATTTGAAGCTATTCTGTACACTGCGATGTTTTGTGTGAAAAAGTTTTGTCGAAATGTTCAAAATGGTCTAAAACGTTTTTAAATACGATATTAAGCTATTTTGTGCTCTTTGATGTTTTTGTGTGAAAAGTTTTATCGAAATGCTCAAAATGGTCTAAAACGTTTTCAAATACCATATTAAGCTATTTTGTGCACTTTGCTGTTTTTGTGTGAAAAGTTTTATCGAAATGCTCAAAATGGTTTAAAACGGTTTCAAATGTGATTTTAAGCACTTTGATGTTTTTGTGTAACAGAGTTTCATCGAAATGCACAAAATGGTCTAAAACGTCTCCAAATGCGATTTGAAGATATTCTTAGCTCTTTGGTGTTTTTATGGTAACAAGTTTTTTCGAAAATCACAAAATGGTCTAAAACGTCTCCAAATGCGATTTGAAGCTATTCTGTACACTTGGATGTTTTGTGTGAAAAGTTTTATCGAAATGCTCAAAATGGTCTAAAACGGTTTCTAATGTGATTTTAAGCACTTAGATGTTTTTCTGTAACCAAGTTTCATCGAAATGCACAAAATGGTCTAAAACGTCTCCAAATGAGATTTGAAGCTATTCTAAGCACTTTGGTGTTTTTATGTTAACAAGTTTTTTCGAAAATCACAAAATGGTCTAAAACGTCTCCAAATGCGATTTGAAGCTATTCTGTACACTTTGATGTTTTGTGTGAAAAAGTTTTGTCGAAATGTTCAAAATTGTCTAAAACGTCTCCAAATGCGATTTGAAGCTATTCTGTACACTTTGATGTTTTGTGTGAAAAGTTTTATTGAAATGCTCAAAATGGTCTAAAACGGTTTCTAATGTGATTTTAAGCACTTTGATGTTTTTGTGTAACCAAGTTTCATCGAAATGCACAAAATGGTCTAAAACATCTCCAAATGCGATTTGAAGCTATTCTTAAAACTTTGGTATTTTTATGTTAACAAGTTTTTTCGAAAATCATAAAATGGTCTAAAACGTCTCCAAATGCGATTTGAAGCTATTCTAAGCGCTTTGGAGTTTTTATGTTAACAAGTTTGTTCGAAAATCAAAAAATGGTTTAAAACGTCTCCAAATGCGATTTGAAGCTATTCTGTACACTTTTATGTTTAGTATCAAAAAGTTTTGTCTAAATGCTCAAAATGGTCTAAAACGTTTTCAAATACCATATTAAGCTATTTTGTGCACTTTGCTGTTTTTGTGTGAAAAGTTTTATCGAAATGCTCAAAATGGTCTAAAACGTCTCCAAATGTGATTTTAAGCACTTTGATGTTTTTGTGTAACAAAGTTTCATCGAAATGCACAAAATGGTCTAAAACGTCTCCAAATGCGATTTGAAGATATTCTTAGCTCTTTGGTGTTTTTATGTTAACAAGTTTTTTCGAAAATCACAAAATGGTCTAAAACGTCTCCAAATGCGATTTGAAGCTATTCTGTGCTCTTTGATGTTTTTGTGTGAAAAGTTTTATCGAAATGCTCAAAATGGTCTAAAACGTCTCCAAATGCGATTTGAAGATATTCTTAGCTCTTTGGTGTTTTTATGTTAACAAGTTTTTTCGAAAATCACAAAATGGTCTAAAACGTCTCCAAATGCGATTTGAAGCTATTCTGTGCTCTTTGATGTTTTTGTGTGAAAAGTTTTATCGAAATGCTCAAAATGGTCTAAAACGTCTCCAAATGCGATTTGAAGCTATTCTGTACACTTTGATGTTTTGTGTGAAAAGTTTTATCGAAATGCTCAAAATGGTCTAAAACGGTTTCTAATGTGATTTTAAGCACTTTGATGTTTTTGTGTAACAAAGTTTCATCGAAATGCACAAAATGGTCTAAAACGTCTCCAAATGCGATTTGAAGATATTCTTAGCTCTTTGGTGTTTTTATGTTAACAAGTTTTTTCGAAAATCACAAAATGGTCTAAAACGTCTCCAAATGCGATTTGAAGCTATTCTGTACACTTTGATGTTTTGTGTGAAAAGTTTTGTTGAAATGCTCAAAATGGTCTAAAACGTTTTTAAATACGATATTAAGCTATTTTGTGCTCTTTGATGTTTTTGTGTGAAAAGTTTTATCGAAATGCTCAAAATTGTCTAAAACGTCTCCAAATGCGATTTGAAGCTATTCTGTACACTTTGATGTTTTGTGTGAAAAGTTTTATCGAAATGCTCAAAATGGTCTAAAACGTCTCCAAATGTGATTTTAAGCACTTTGATGTTTTTGTGTAACAAAGTTTCATCGAAATGCACAAAATGGTCTAAAACGTCTCC
Source organism: Antedon bifida (assembly GCF_963402885.1). Taxonomy (NCBI): domain Eukaryota; kingdom Metazoa; phylum Echinodermata; class Crinoidea; order Comatulida; family Antedonidae; genus Antedon; species Antedon bifida. The sequence goes on along the minus strand of NC_136233.1, from coordinate 6,741,011 downwards.
AAATGCGATTTGAAGCTATTCTAAGGACTTTGGTGTTTTTATGTTAACAAGTTTTTTCGAAAATCACAAAATGGTCTAAAACGTCTCCAAATGCGATTTGAAGCTATTCTGTACACTTTGATGTTTTGTGTGAAAAAGTTTTGTCGAAATGTTCAAAATGGTCTAAAACGTTTTTAAATACGATATTAAGCTATTTTGTGCTCTTTGATGTTTTTGTGTGAAAAGTTTTATCGAAATGCTCAAAATGGTCTAAAACGGTTTCTATTTTGATTTTAAGCACTTTGATGTTTTTGTGTAACCAAGTTTCATCGAAATGCACAAAATGGTCTAAAACGTCTCCAAATGCGATTTGAAGCTATTCTTAGAACTTTGGTATTTTTATGTTAACAAGTTTTTTCGAAAATCATAAAATGGTCTAAAACGTCTCCAAATGCGATTTGAAGCTATTCTAAGCACTTAGTAGTTTTTATGTTAACAAGTTTTTTCGAAAATCACAAAATGGTCTAAAACGTCTCCAAATGCGATTTGAAGCTATTCTGTACACTTTGATGTTTAGTATGAAAAAGTTTTGTCGAAATGCTCAAAATGGTCTAAAACGTTTTCAAATACCATATTAAGCTATTTTGTGCACTTTGCTGTTTTTGTGTGAAAAGTTTTATCGAAATGCTCAAAATGGTCTAAAACGGTTTCAAATGTGATTTTAAGCACTTTGATGTTTTTGTGTAACCAAGTTTCATCGAAATGCACAAAATGGTCTAAAACGTCTCCAAATGCGATTTGAAGCTATTCTAAGCACTTTGGTGTTTTTATGTTAACAAGTTTTTTCGAAAATCACAAAATGGTTTAAAACGTCTCCAAATGCGATTTGAAGCTATTCTTAGCACTTTGGTGTTTTTATGTTAACTAGTTTTTTCGAAAATTACAAAATGGTCTAAAACGTCTCCAAATGCGATTTGAAGCTATTCTTAGCACTTTGGTGTTTTTATGTCAACAAGTTTTTTCGAAAATCACAAAATGGTCTAAAACGTCTCCAAATGCGATTTGAAGCTATTCTTAGCACTTTGGTGTTTTTATGTTAACAAGTTTTTTCAAAAATCACAAAATGGTTTAAACGTCTCCAAATGCGATTTGAAGCTATTCTGTACACTTTGATGTTTTTGTGTGAAAAGTTTTAACGAAATGCTCAAAATGGTTTAAAACATTTTTAAATACCATATTAAGCTCTTTTGTGCACATTGATGTTTTCGTGTGAAAAGTTTTATTGAAATGCTCAAAATGGTCTAAAACGTTTTCTAATGCGATTTGAAGCTATTCTGTACACTTTGAAATTTTGTGTGAAAAAGTTTTCTCAAAATGCTCAAAATGGTCTAAAACGTTTTCAAATACCATAATAAGCTATTTTGTGCACTTTGCTGTTTTTGTGTGAAAAGTTTTATCGAAATGCTCAAAATAGTTTAAAACGTCTCCAAATGTGATTTTAAGCACTTTGATGTTTTTGTGTAACAAAGTTTCATCGAAATGCACAAAATGGTCTAAAACGTCTCCAAATGCGATTTGAAGATATTCTTAGCTCTTTGGTGTTTTTATGTTAACAAGTTTTTTCGACAATCACAAAATGGTCTAAAACGTCTCCAAATGCGATTTGAAGCTATTCTGTACACTTTGATGTTTTGTGTGAAAAGTTTTGTTGAAATGCTCAAAATGGTCTAAAACGTTTTTAAATACGATATTAAGCTATTTTGTGTTCTCTGATGTTTTTGTGTGAAAAGTTTTATCGAAATGCTCAAAATTGTCTAAAACGTCTCCAAATGCGATTTGAAGCTATTCTGTACACTTTGATGTTTAGTATGAAAAAGTTTTGTCGAAATGCTCAAAATGGTCTAAAACGTTTTCAAATACGATATTAAGCTATTTTGTGCTCTTTGATGTTTTTGTGTGAAAAGTTTTATCGAAATGCTCAAAATGGTCTAAAACGGTTTCTAATGTGATTTTAAGCACTTTGATGTTTTTGTGTAACCAAGTTTCATCGAAATGCACAAAATGGTCTAAAACGTCTCCAAATGCGATTTGAAGCTATTCTTAAAACTTTGGAGTTTTTATGTTAACAAGTTTGTTCGAAAATCAAAAAATGGTTTAAAACGTCTCCAAATGCGATTTGAAGCTTTTCTGTACACTTTTATGTTTAGTATCAAAAAGTTTTGTCTAAATGCTCAAAATGGTCTAAAACGTTTTCAAATACCATATTAAGCTATTTTGTGCACTTTGCTGTTTTTGTGTGAAAAGTTTTATCGAAATGCTCAAAATGGTCTAAAACGTCTCCAAATGTGATTTTAAGCACTTTGATGTTTTTGTGTAACAAAGTTTCATCGAAATGCACAAAATGGTCTAAAACGTCTCCAAATGCGATTTGAAGATATTCTTAGCTCTTTGGTGTTTTTATGTTAACAAGTTTTTTCGAAAATCACAAAATGGTCTAAAACGTCTCCAAATGCGATTTGAAGCTATTCTGTGCTCTTTGATGTTTTTGTGTGAAAAGTTTTATCGAAATGCTCAAAATGGTCTAAAACGTCTCCAAATGCGATTTGAAGCTATTCTGTACACTTTGATGTTTTGTGTGAAAAGTTTTATCGAAATGCTCAAAATGGTCTAAAACGGTTTCTAATGTGATTTTAAGCACTTTGATGTTTTTGTGTAACAAAGTTTCATCGAAATGCACAAAATGGTCTAAAACGTCTCCAAATGCGATTTGAAGATATTCTTAGCTCTTTGGTGTTTTTATGTTAACAAGTTTTTTCGAAAATCACAAAATGGTCTAAAACGTCTCCAAATGCGATTTGAAGCTATTCTGTACACTTTGATGTTTTGTGTGAAAAGTTTTGTTGAAATGCTCAAAATGGTCTAAAACGTTTTTAAATACGATATTAAGCTATTTTGTGCTCTTTGATGTTTTTGTGTTAAAAGTTTTATCGAAATGCTCAAAATTGTCTAAAACGTCTCCAAATGCGATTTGAAGCTATTCTGTACACTTTGATGTTTTGTGTGAAAAGTTTTATCGAAATGCTCAAAATGGTCTAAAACGGTTTCTAATGTGATTTTAAGCACTTTGATGTTTTTGTGTAACCAAGTTTCATCGAAATGCACAAAATGGTCTAAAACGTCTCCAAATGCGATTTGAAGCTATTCTTAAAACTTTGGTATTTTTATGTTAACAATTTTTTTCGAAAATCAGAAAATGGTCTAAAACGTCTCCAAATGCGATTTGAAGCTATTCTAAGCACTTTGGAGTTTTTATGTTAACAAGTTTGTTCGAAAATCAAAAAATGGTCTAAAACGTCTCCAAATGCGATTTGAAGCTATTCTGTACACTTTGATGTTTAGTATGAAAAAGTTTTGTCGAAATGCTCAAAATGGTCTAAAACGTTTTCAAATACCATATTAAGCTATTTTGTGCACTTTGCCGTTTTTGTGTGAAAAGTTTTATCGAAATGCTCAAAATGGTCTAAAACGTCTCCAAATGTGATTTTAAGCACTTTGATGTTTTTGTGTAATAAAGTTTCATCGAAATGCACAAAATGGTCTAAAACGTCTCCAAATGCGATTTGAAGCTATTCTAAGCACTTTGGTGTTTTTATGTTAACAAGTTTTTTTCGAAAATCACAAAATGGTCTAAAACGTCTCCAAATGCGATTTGAAGCTATTCTGTACACTTTGATGTTTTGTGTGAAAAAGTTTTGTCGAAATGCTCAAAATGGTCTAAAACGTTTTCAAATACCATATTAAGCTATTTTGTGCACTTTGCTGTTTTTGTGTGAAAAGTTTTATCGAAATGCTCAAAATGGTCTAAAACGGTTTCAAATGTGATTTTAAGCACTTTGATGTTTTTGTGTAACAGCGTTTCATCGAAATGCACAAAATGGTCTAAAACGTCTCCAAATGCGATTTGAAGATATTCTTAGCTCTTTGGTGTTTTTATGTTAACAAGTTTTATCGAAAATCACAAAATGGTCTAAAACGTCTCCAAATGCGATTTGAAGCTATTCTGTACACTTTGATGTTTTGTGTGAAAAGTTTTGTCGAAATGTTCAAAATGGTCTAAAACGTTTTTAAATACGATATTAAGCTATTTTGTGCTCTTTTATGTTTTTGTGTGAAAAGTTTTATCGAAATGCTCAAAATTGTCTAAAACGTCTCCAAATGCGATTTGAAGCTATTCTGTACACTTTGATGTTTTGTGTGAAAAGTTTTATCGAAATGCTCAAAATGGTCTAAAACGGTTTCTAATGTGATTTTAAGAACTTTGATGTTTTTGTGTAACCAAGTTTCATCGAAATGCACAAAATGGTCTAAAACGTCTCCAAATGCGATTTGAAGCTATTCTTAGCACTTTGGTGTTTTTATGTTAACAAGTTTTTTCGAAAATTACAAAATGGTCTAAAACGTCTCCAAATGCGATTTGAAGCTATTCTTAGCACTTTGGTGTTTTTATGTCAACAAGTTTTTTCGAAAATCACAAAATGGTCTAAAACGTCTCCAAATGCGATTTGAAGCTATTCTGTACACATTGATGTTTTTATGTTAACAAGTTTTTTCAAAAATCACAAAATGGTTTAAACGTCTCCAAATGCGATTTGAAGCTATTCTGTACACTTTGATGTTTTTGTGTGAAAAGTTTTAACGAAATGCTCAAAATGGTTTAAAACGTTTTTAAATACCATATTAAGCTCTTTTGTGCACATTGATGTTTTTGTGTGAAAAGTTTTATTGAAATGCTCAAAATGGTCTAAAACGTTTTCTAATGCGATTTGAAGCTATTCTGTACACTTTGAAATTTTGTGTGAAAAAGTTTTCTCAAAATGCTCAAAATGGTCTAAAACGTTTTCAAATACCATAATAAGCTATTTTGTGCACTTTGCTGTTTTTGTGTGAAAGTTTTATCGCAATGCTCAAAATTGTCTAAAACGTCTCCAAATGCGATTTGAAGCTATTCTGTACACTTTGATGTTTTGTGTGAAATGTTTTATCGAAATGCTCAAAATGGTCTAAAACGGTTTCTAATGTGATTTTAAGCACTTTGATGTTTTTGTGTAACCAAGTTTCATCGAAATGCACAAAATGGTCTAAAACGTCTCCAAATGCGATTTGAAGCTATTCTTAGCACTTTGGTGTTTTTATGTTAACAAGTTTTTTCGAAAATTACAAAATGGTCTAAAACGTCTCCAAATGCGATTTGAAGCTATTCTTAGCACTTTGGTGTTTTTATGTTAACAAGTTTTTTCAAAAATCACAAAATGGTTTAAACGTCTCCAAATGCGATTTGAAGCTATTCTGTAAACTTTAATGTTTTTGTGTGAAAAGTTTTAACGAAATGCTCAAAATGGTTTAAAACGTTTTTAAATACCATATTAAGCTCTTTTGTGCACATTGATGTTTTCGTGTGAAAAGTTTTATTGAAATGCTCAAAATGGTCTAAAACGTTTTCTAATGCGATTTGAAGCTATTCTGTACACTATGAAATTTTGTGTGAAAAAGTTTTCTCAAAATGCTCAAAATGGTCTAAAACGTTTTCAAATACCATAATAAGCTATTTTGTGCACTTTGCTGTTTTTGTGTCAAAAGTTTTATCGAAATGCTCAAAATAGTTTAAAACGTCTCCAAATGTGATTTTAAGCACTTTGATGTTTTTGTGTAACAAAGTTTCATCGAAATGCACAAAATGGTCTAAAACGTCTCCAAATGCGATTTGAAGATATTCTTAGCTCTTTGGTGTTTTTATGTTAACAAGTTTTTTCGAAAATCACAAAATGGTCTAAAACGTCTCCAAATGCGATTTGAAGATATTCTTAGCTCTTTGGTGTTTTTATGTTAACAAGTTTTTTCGAAAATCACAAAATGGTCTAAAACGTCTCCAAATGCGATTTGAAGCTATTCTGTGCTCTTTGATGTTTTTGTGTGAAAAGTTTTATCGAAATGCTCAAAATGGTCTAAAACGTCTCCAAATGCGATTTGAAGCTATTCTGTACACTTTGATGTTTTGTGTGAAAAGTTTTATCGAAATGCTCAAAATGGTCTAAAACGGTTTCTAATGTGATTTTAAGCACTTTGATGTTTTTGTGTAACAAAGTTTCATCGAAATGCACAAAATGGTCTAAAACGTCTCCAAATGCGATTTGAAGATATTCTTAGCTCTTTGGTGTTTTTATGTTAACAAGTTTTTTCGAAAATCACAAAATGGTCTAAAACGTCTCCAAATGCGATTTGAAGCTATTCTGTACACTTTGATGTTTTGTGTGAAAAGTTTTGTTGAAATGCTCAAAATGGTCTAAAACGTTTTTAAATACGATATTAAGCTATTTTGTGCTCTTTGATGTTTTTGTGTTAAAAGTTTTATCGAAATGCTCAAAATTGTCTAAAACGTCTCCAAATGCGATTTGAAGCTATTCTGTACACTTTGATGTTTTGTGTGAAAAGTTTTATCGAAATGCTCAAAATGGTCTAAAACGGTTTCTAATGTGATTTTAAGCACTTTGATGTTTTTGTGTAACCAAGTTTCATCGAAATGCACAAAATGGTCTAAAACGTCTCCAAATGCGATTTGAAGCTATTCTTAAAACTTTGGTATTTTTATGTTAACAATTTTTTTCGAAAATCAGAAAATGGTCTAAAACGTCTCCAAATGCGATTTGAAGCTATTCTAAGCACTTTGGAGTTTTTATGTTAACAAGTTTGTTCGAAAATCAAAAAATGGTCTAAAACGTCTCCAAATGCGATTTGAAGCTATTCTGTACACTTTGATGTTTAGTATGAAAAAGTTTTGTCGAAATGCTCAAAATGGTCTAAAACGTTTTCAAATACCATATTAAGCTATTTTGTGCACTTTGCCGTTTTTGTGTGAAAAGTTTTATCGAAATGCTCAAAATGGTCTAAAACGTCTCCAAATGTGATTTTAAGCACTTTGATGTTTTTGTGTAATAAAGTTTCATCGAAATGCACAAAATGGTCTAAAACGTCTCCAAATGCGATTTGAAGCTATTCTAAGCACTTTGGTGTTTTTATGTTAACAAGTTTTTTTCGAAAATCACAAAATGGTCTAAAACGTCTCCAAATGCGATTTGAAGCTATTCTGTACACTTTGATGTTTTGTGTGAAAAAGTTTTGTCGAAATGCTCAAAATGGTCTAAAACGTTTTCAAATACCATATTAAGCTATTTTGTGCACTTTGCTGTTTTTGTGTGAAAAGTTTTATCGAAATGCTCAAAATGGTCTAAAACGGTTTCAAATGTGATTTTAAGCACTTTGATGTTTTTGTGTAACAGAGTTTCATCGAAATGCACAAAATGGTCTAAAACGTCTCCAAATGCGATTTGAAGATATTCTTAGCTCTTTGGTGTTTTTATGTTAACAAGTTTTATCGAAAATCACAAAATGGTCTAAAACGTCTCCAAATGCGATTTGAAGCTATTCTGTACACTTTGATGTTTTGTGTGAAAAGTTTTGTCGAAATGTTCAAAATGGTCTAAAACGTTTTTAAATACGATATTAAGCTATTTTGTGCTCTTTTATGTTTTTGTGTGAAAAGTTTTATCGAAATGCTCAAAATTGTCTAAAACGTCTCCAAATGCGATTTGAAGCTATTCTGTACACTTTGATGTTTTGTGTGAAAAGTTTTATCGAAATGCTCAAAATGGTCTAAAACGGTTTCTAATGTGATTTTAAGAACTTTGATGTTTTTGTGTAACCAAGTTTCATCGAAATGCACAAAATGGTCTAAAACGTCTCCAAATGCGATTTGAAGCTATTCTTAGCACTTTGGTGTTTTTATGTTAACAAGTTTTTTCGAAAATTACAAAATGGTCTAAAACGTCTCCAAATGCGATTTGAAGCTATTCTTAGCACTTTGGTGTTTTTATGTCAACAAGTTTTTTCGAAAATCACAAAATGGTCTAAAACGTCTCCAAATGCGATTTGAAGCTATTCTGTACACATTGATGTTTTTATGTTAACAAGTTTTTTCAAAAATCACAAAATGGTTTAAACGTCTCCAAATGCGATTTGAAGCTATTCTGTACACTTTGATGTTTTTGTGTGAAAAGTTTTAACGAAATGCTCAAAATGGTTTAAAACGTTTTTAAATACCATATTAAGCTCTTTTGTGCACATTGATGTTTTTGTGTGAAAAGTTTTATTGAAATGCTCAAAATGGTCTAAAACGTTTTCTAATGCGATTTGAAGCTATTCTGTACACTTTGAAATTTTGTGTGAAAAAGTTTTCTCAAAATGCTCAAAATGGTCTAAAACGTTTTCAAATACCATAATAAGCTATTTTGTGCACTTTGCTGTTTTTGTGTGAAAGTTTTATCGAAATGCTCAAAATTGTCTAAAACGTCTCCAAATGCGATTTGAAGCTATTCTGTACACTTTGATGTTTTGTGTGAAATGTTTTATCGAAATGCTCAAAATGGTCTAAAACGGTTTCTAATGTGATTTTAAGCACTTTGATGTTTTTGTGTAACCAAGTTTCATCGAAATGCACAAAATGGTCTAAAACGTCTCCAAATGCGATTTGAAGCTATTCTTAGCACTTTGGTGTTTTTATGTTAACAAGTTTTTTCGAAAATTACAAAATGGTCTAAAACGTCTCCAAATGCGATTTGAAGCTATTCTTAGCACTTTGGTGTTTTTATGTTAACAAGTTTTTTCAAAAATCACAAAATGGTTTAAACGTCTCCAAATGCGATTTGAAGCTATTCTGTAAACTTTAATGTTTTTGTGTGAAAAGTTTTAACGAAATGCTCAAAATGGTTTAAAACGTTTTTAAATACCATATTAAGCTCTTTTGTGCACATTGATGTTTTCGTGTGAAAAGTTTTATTGAAATGCTCAAAATGGTCTAAAACGTTTTCTAATGCGATTTGAAGCTATTCTGTACACTATGAAATTTTGTGTGAAAAAGTTTTCTCAAAATGCTCAAAATGGTCTAAAACGTTTTCAAATACCATAATAAGCTATTTTGTGCACTTTGCTGTTTTTGTGTCAAAAGTTTTATCGAAATGCTCAAAATAGTTTAAAACGTCTCCAAATGTGATTTTAAGCACTTTGATGTTTTTGTGTAACAAAGTTTCATCGAAATGCACAAAATGGTCTAAAACGTCTCCAAATGCGATTTGAAGATATTCTTAGCTCTTTGGTGTTTTTATGTTAACAAGTTTTTTCGAAAATCACAAAATGGTCTAAAACGTCTCCAAATGCGATTTGAAGCTATTCTGTACACTTTGATGTTTTGTGTGAAAAGTTTTGTTGAAATGCTCAAAATGGTCTAAAACGTTTTTAAATACGATATTAAGCTATTTTGTGCTCTTTGATGTTTTTGTGTGAAAAGTTTTAGCGAAATGCTAAAAATGGTCTAAAACGGTTTCTAATGTGATTTTAAGCACTTTGATGTTTTTGTGTAACCAAGTTTCATCGAAATGCACAAAATGGTCTAAAACGTCTCCAAATGCGATTTGAAGCTATTCTAAGCACTTTGGTGTTTTTATGTTAACAAGTTTTTTCGAAAATCACAAAATGGTCTGAAACGTCTCCAAATGCGATTTGAAGCTATTCTGTACACTGCGATGTTTTGTGTAAAAAAGTTTTGTCGAAATGTTCAAAATGGTCTAAAACGTTTTTAAATACGATATTAAGCTATTTTGTGCTCTTTGATGTTTTTGTGTGAAAAGTTTTATCGAAATGCTCAAAATGGTCTAAAACGTTTTCAAATACCATATTAAGCTATTTTGTGCACTTTGCTGTTTTTGTGTGAAAAGTTTTATCGAAATGCTCAAAATGGTTTAAAACGGTTTCAAATGTGATTTTAAGCACTTTGATGTTTTTGTGTAACAGAGTTTCATCGAAATGCACAAAATGGTCTAAAACGTCTCCAAATGCGATTTGAAGATATTCTTAGCTCTTTGGTGTTTTTATGGTAACAAGTTTTTTCGAAAATCACAAAATGGTCTAAAACGTCTCCAAATGCGATTTGAAGCTATTCTGTACACTTGGATGTTTTGTGTGAAAAGTTTTATCGAAATGCTCAAAATGGTCTAAAACGGTTTCTAATGTGATTTTAAGCACTTAGATGTTTTTCTGTAACCAAGTTTCATCGAAATGCACAAAATGGTCTAAAACGTCTCCAAATGCGATTTGAAGCTATTCTTAGCACTTTGGTGTTTTTATGTTAACAAGTTTTTTCGAAAATTACAAAATGGTCTAAAACGTCTCCAAATGCGATTTGAAGCTATTCTTAGCACTTTGGTGTTTTTATGTTAACAAGTTTTTTCGAAAATCACAAAATGGTCTAAAACGTCTCCAAATGCGATTTGAAGCTATTCTGTACACTTTGATGTTTTGTGTGAAAAAGTTTTGTCGAAATGTTCAAAATTGTCTAAAACGTCTCCAAATGCGATTTGAAGCTATTCTGTACACTTTGATGTTTTGTGTGAAAAGTTTTATTGAAATGCTCAAAATGGTCTAAAACGGTTTCTAATGTGATTTTAAGCACTTTGATGTTTTTGTGTAACCAAGTTTCATCGAAATGCACAAAATGGTCTAAAACATCTCCAAATGCGATTTGAAGCTATTCTTAAAACTTTGGTATTTTTATGTTAACAAGTTTTTTCGAAAATCATAAAATGGTCTAAAACGTCTCCAAATGCGATTTGAAGCTATTCTGTACACTTTTATGTTTAGTATCAAAAAGTTTTGTCTAAATGCTCAAAATGGTCTAAAACGTTTTCAAATACCATATTAAGCTATTTTGTGCACTTTGCTGTTTTTGTGTGAAAAGTTTTATCGAAATGCTCAAAATGGTCTAAAACGTCTCCAAATGTGATTTTAAGCACTTTGATGTTTTTGTGTAACAAAGTTTCATCGAAATGCACAAAATGGTCTAAAACGTCTCCAAATGCGATTTGAAGATATTCTTAGCTCTTTGGTGTTTTTATGTTAACAAGTTTTTTCGAAAATCACAAAATGGTCTAAAACGTCTCCAAATGCGATTTGAAGCTATTCTGTGCTCTTTGATGTTTTTGTGTGAAAAGTTTTATCGAAATGCTCAAAATGGTCTAAAACGTCTCCAAATGCGATTTGAAGCTATTCTGTACACTTTGATGTTTTGTGTGAAAAGTTTTATCGAAATGCTCAAAATGGTCTAAAACGGTTTCTAATGTGATTTTAAGCACTTTGATGTTTTTGTGTAACAAAGTTTCATCGAAATGCACAAAATGGTCTAAAACGTCTCCAAATGCGATTTGAAGATATTCTTAGCTCTTTGGTGTTTTTATGTTAACAAGTTTTTTCGAAAATCACAAAATGGTCTAAAACGTCTCCAAATGCGATTTGAAGCTATTCTGTACACTTTGATGTTTTGTGTGAAAAGTTTTGTTGAAATGCTCAAAATGGTCTAAAACGTTTTTAAATACGATATTAAGCTATTTTGTGCTCTTTGATGTTTTTGTGTGAAAAGTTTTATCGAAATGCTCAAAATTGTCTAAAACGTCTCCAAATGCGATTTGAAGCTATTCTGTACACTTTGATGTTTTGTGTGAAAAGTTTTATCGAAATGCTCAAAATGGTCTAAAACGTCTCCAAATGTGATTTTAAGCACTTTGATGTTTTTGTGTAACAAAGTTTCATCGAAATGCACAAAATGGTCTAAAACGTCTCCAAATGCGATTTGAAGCTATTCTAAGGACTTTGGTGTTTTTATGTTAACAAGTTTTTTCGAAAATCACAAAATGGTCTAAAACGTCTCCAAATGCGATTTGAAGCTATTCTGTACACTTTGATGTTTTGTGTGAAAAAGTTTTGTCGAAATGTTCAAAATGGTCTAAAACGTTTTTAAATACGATATTAAGCTATTTTGTGCTCTTTGATGTTTTTGTGTGAAAAGTTTTATCGAAATGCTCAAAATGGTCTAAAACGGTTTCTATTTTGATTTTAAGCACTTTGATGTTTTTGTGTAACCAAGTTTCATCGAAATGCACAAAATGGTCTAAAACGTCTCCAAATGCGATTTGAAGCTATTCTTAGAACTTTGGTATTTTTATGTTAACAAGTTTTTTCGAAAATCATAAAATGGTCTAAAACGTCTCCAAATGCGATTTGAAGCTATTCTAAGCACTTAGTAGTTTTTATGTTAACAAGTTTTTTCGAAAATCACAAAATGGTCTAAAACGTCTCCAAATGCGATTTGAAGCTATTCTGTACACTTTGATGTTTAGTATGAAAAAGTTTTGTCGAAATGCTCAAAATGGTCTAAAACGTTTTCAAATACCATATTAAGCTATTTTGTGCACTTTGCTGTTTTTGTGTGAAAAGTTTTATCGAAATGCTCAAAATGGTCTAAAACGGTTTCAAATGTGATTTTAAGCACTTTGATGTTTTTGTGTAACCAAGTTTCATCGAAATGCACAAAATGGTCTAAAACGTCTCCAAATGCGATTTGAAGCTATTCTAAGCACTTTGGTGTTTTTATGTTAACAAGTTTTTTCGAAAATCACAAAATGGTTTAAAACGTCTCCAAATGCGATTTGAAGCTATTCTTAGCACTTTGGTGTTTTTATGTTAACTAGTTTTTTCGAAAATTACAAAATGGTCTAAAACGTCTCCAAATGCGATTTGAAGCTATTCTTAGCACTTTGGTGTTTTTATGTCAACAAGTTTTTTCGAAAATCACAAAATGGTCTAAAACGTCTCCAAATGCGATTTGAAGCTATTCTTAGCACTTTGGTGTTTTTATGTTAACAAGTTTTTTCAAAAATCACAAAATGGTTTAAACGTCTCCAAATGCGATTTGAAGCTATTCTGTACACTTTGATGTTTTTGTGTGAAAAGTTTTAACGAAATGCTCAAAATGGTTTAAAACATTTTTAAATACCATATTAAGCTCTTTTGTGCACATTGATGTTTTCGTGTGAAAAGTTTTATTGAAATGCTCAAAATGGTCTAAAACGTTTTCTAATGCGATTTGAAGCTATTCTGTACACTTTGAAATTTTGTGTGAAAAAGTTTTCTCAAAATGCTCAAAATGGTCTAAAACGTTTTCAAATACCATAATAAGCTATTTTGTGCACTTTGCTGTTTTTGTGTGAAAAGTTTTATCGAAATGCTCAAAATAGTTTAAAACGTCTCCAAATGTGATTTTAAGCACTTTGATGTTTTTGTGTAACAAAGTTTCATCGAAATGCACAAAATGGTCTAAAACGTCTCCAAATGCGATTTGAAGATATTCTTAGCTCTTTGGTGTTTTTATGTTAACAAGTTTTTTCGACAATCACAAAATGGTCTAAAACGTCTCCAAATGCGATTTGAAGCTATTCTGTACACTTTGATGTTTTGTGTGAAAAGTTTTGTTGAAATGCTCAAAATGGTCTAAAACGTTTTTAAATACGATATTAAGCTATTTTGTGTTCTCTGATGTTTTTGTGTGAAAAGTTTTATCGAAATGCTCAAAATTGTCTAAAACGTCTCCAAATGCGATTTGAAGCTATTCTGTACACTTTGATGTTTAGTATGAAAAAGTTTTGTCGAAATGCTCAAAATGGTCTAAAACGTTTTCAAATACGATATTAAGCTATTTTGTGCTCTTTGATGTTTTTGTGTGAAAAGTTTTATCGAAATGCTCAAAATGGTCTAAAACGGTTTCTAATGTGATTTTAAGCACTTTGATGTTTTTGTGTAACCAAGTTTCATCGAAATGCACAAAATGGTCTAAAACGTCTCCAAATGCGATTTGAAGCTATTCTTAAAACTTTGGTATTTTTATGTTAACAAGTTTTTTCGAAAATCAGAAAATGGTCTAAAACGTCTCCAAATGCGATTTGAAGCTATTCTCAGCACTTTGGAGTTTTTATGTTAACAAGTTTGTTCGAAAATCAAAAAATGGTTTAAAACGTCTCCAAATGCGATTTGAAGCTATTCTGTACACTTTTATGTTTAGTATCAAAAAGTTTTGTCTAAATGCTCAAAATGGTCTAAAACGTTTTCAAATACCATATTAAGCTATTTTGTGCACTTTGCTGTTTTTGTGTGAAAAGTTTTATCGAAATGCTCAAAATGGTCTAAAACGTCTCCAAATGTGATTTTAAGCACTTTGATGTTTTTGTGTAACAAAGTTTCATCGAAATGCACAAAATGGTCTAAAACGTCTCCAAATGCGATTTGAAGATATTCTTAGCTCTTTGGTGTTTTTATGTTAACAAGTTTTTTCGAAAATCACAAAATGGTCTAAAACGTCTCCAAATGTGATTTGAAGCTATTCTGTGCTCTTTGATGTTTTTGTGTGAAAAGTTTTATCGAAATGCTCAAAATGGTCTAAAACGTCTCCAAATGCGATTTGAAGCTATTCTGTACACTTTGATGTTTTGTGTGAAAAGTTTTATCGAAATGCTCAAAATGGTCTAAAACGGTTTCTAATGTGATTTTAAGCACTTTGATGTTTTTGTGTAACAAAGTTTCATCGAAATGCACAAAATGGTCTAAAACGTCTCCAAATGCGATTTGAAGATATTCTTAGCTCTTTGGTGTTTTTATGTTAACAAGTTTTTTCGAAAATCACAAAATGGTCTAAAACGTCTCCAAATGCGATTTGAAGCTATTCTGTACACTTTGATGTTTTGTGTGAAAAGTTTTGTTGAAATGCTCAAAATGGTCTAAAACGTTTTTAAATACGATATTAAGCTATTTTGTGCTCTTTGATGTTTTTGTGTTAAAAGTTTTATCGAAATGCTCAAAATTGTCTAAAACGTCTCCAAATGCGATTTGAAGCTATTCTGTACACTTTGATGTTTTGTGTGAAAAGTTTTATCGAAATGCTCAAAATGGTCTAAAACGGTTTCTAATGTGATTTTAAGCACTTTGATGTTTTTGTGTAACCAAGTTTCATCGAAATGCACAAAATGGTCTAAAACGTCTCCAAATGCGATTTGAAGCTATTCTTAAAACTTTGGTATTTTTATGTTAACAAGTTTTTTCGAAAATCAGAAAATGGTCTAAAACGTCTCCAAATGCGATTTGAAGCTATTCTAAGCACTTTGGAGTTTTTATGTTAACAAGTTTGTTCGAAAATCAAAAAATGGTCTAAAACGTCTCCAAATGCGATTTGAAGCTATTCTGTACACTTTGATGTTTAGTATGAAAAAGTTTTGTCGAAATGCTCAAAATGGTCTAAAACGTTTTCAAATACCATATTAAGCTATTTTGTGCACTTTGCCGTTTTTGTGTGAAAAGTTTTATCGAAATGCTCAAAATGGTCTAAAACGTCTCCAAATGTGATTTTAAGCACTTTGATGTTTTTGTGTAATAAAGTTTCATCGAAATGCACAAAATGGTCTAAAACGTCTCCAAATGCGATTTGAAGCTATTCTAAGCACTTTGGTGTTTTTATGTTAACAAGTTTTTTTCGAAAATCACAAAATGGTCTAAAACGTCTCCAAATGCGATTTGAAGCTATTCTGTACACTTTGATGTTTTGTGTGAAAAAGTTTTGTCGAAATGCTCAAAATGGTCTAAAACGTTTTCAAATACCATATTAAGCTATTTTGTGCACTTTGCTGTTTTTGTGTGAAAAGTTTTATCGAAATGCTCAAAATGGTCTAAAACGGTTTCAAATGTGATTTTAAGCACTTTGATGTTTTTGTGTAACAGAGTTTCATCGAAATGCACAAAATGGTCTAAAACGTCTCCAAATGCGATTTGAAGATATTCTTAGCTCTTTGGTGTTTTTATGTTAACAAGTTTTATCGAAAATCACAAAATGGTCTAAAACGTCTCCAAATGCGATTTGAAGCTATTCTGTACACTTTGATGTTTTGTGTGAAAAGTTTTGTCGAAATGTTCAAAATGGTCTAAAACGTTTTTAAATACGATATTAAGCTATTTTGTGCTCTTTTATGTTTTTGTGTGAAAAGTTTTATCGAAATGCTCAAAATTGTCTAAAACGTCTCCAAATGCGATTTGAAGCTATTCTGTACACTTTGATGTTTTGTGTGAAAAGTTTTATCGAAATGCTCAAAATGGTCTAAAACGGTTTCTAATGTGATTTTAAGAACTTTGATGTTTTTGTGTAACCAAGTTTCATCGAAATGCACAAAATGGTCTAAAACGTCTCCAAATGCGATTTGAAGCTATTCTTAGCACTTTGGTGTTTTTATGTTAACAAGTTTTTTCGAAAATTACAAAATGGTCTAAAACGTCTCCAAATGCGATTTGAAGCTATTCTTAGCACTTTGGTGTTTTTATGTCAACAAGTTTTTTCGAAAATCACAAAATGGTCTAAAACGTCTCCAAATGCGATTTGAAGCTATTCTGTACACATTGATGTTTTTATGTTAACAAGTTTTTTCAAAAATCACAAAATGGTTTAAACGTCTCCAAATGCGATTTGAAGCTATTCTGTACACTTTGATGTTTTTGTGTGAAAAGTTTTAACGAAATGCTCAAAATGGTTTAAAACGTTTTTAAATACCATATTAAGCTCTTTTGTGCACATTGATGTTTTTGTGTGAAAAGTTTTATTGAAATGCTCAAAATGGTCTAAAACGTTTTCTAATGCGATTTGAAGCTATTCTGTACACTTTGAAATTTTGTGTGAAAAAGTTTTCTCAAAATGCTCAAAATGGTCTAAAACGTTTTCAAATACCATAATAAGCTATTTTGTGCACTTTGCTGTTTTTGTGTGAAAAGTTTTATCGAAATGCTCAAAATTGTCTAAAACGTCTCCAAATGCGATTTGAAGCTATTCTGTACACTTTGATGTTTTGTGTGAAAAGTTTTATCGAAATGCTCAAAATGGTCTAAAACGGTTTCTAATGTGATTTTAAGCACTTTGATGTTTTTCTGTAACCAAGTTTCATCGAAATGCACAAAATGAATATATGCGATTTGAAGATATTCTCAGCTCTTTGGTGTTTTTATGTTAACAAGTTTTTTCGAAATGCACAAAATGGTCTAAAACGTCTCCAAATGCGATTTGAAGCTATTCTTAGCACTTTGGTGTTTTTATGTTAACAAGTTTTTTCGAAAATTACAAAATGGTCTAAAACGTCTCCAAATGCGATTTGAAGCTATTCTTAGCACTTTGGTGTTTTTATGTCAACAAGTTTTTTCGAAAATCACAAAATGGTCTAAAACGTCTCCAAATGCGATTTGAAGCTATTCTGTACACATTGATGTTTTTATGTTAACAAGTTTTTTCAAAAATCACAAAATGGTTTAAACGTCTCCAAATGCGATTTGAAGCTATTCTGTACACTTTGATGTTTTTGTGTGAAAAGTTTTAACGAAATGCTCAAAATGGTTTAAAACGTTTTTAAATACCATATTAAGCTCTTTTGTGCACATTGATGTTTTTGTGTGAAAAGTTTTATTGAAATGCTCAAAATGGTCTAAAACGTTTTCTAATGCGATTTGAAGCTATTCTGTACACTTTGAAATTTTGTGTGAAAAAGTTTTCTCAAAATGCTCAAAATGGTCTAAAACGTTTTCAAATACCATAATAAGCTATTTTGTGCACTTTGCTGTTTTTGTGTGAAAAGTTTTATCGAAATGCTCAAAATTGTCTAAAACGTCTCCAAATGCGATTTGAAGCTATTCTGTACACTTTGATGTTTTGTGTGAAAAGTTTTATCGAAATGCTCAAAATGGTCTAAAACGGTTTCTAATGTGATTTTAAGCACTTTGATGTTTTTGTGTAACCAAGTTTCATCGAAATGCACAAAATGGTCTAAAACGTCTCCAAATGCGATTTGAAGCTATTCTTAGCACTTTGGTGTTTTTATGTTAACAAGTTTTTTCGAAAATTACAAAATGGTCTAAAACGTCTCCAAATGCGATTTGAAGCTATTCTTAGCACTTTGGTGTTTTTATGTTAACAAGTTTTTTCAAAAATCACAAAATGGTTTAAACGTCTCCAAATGCGATTTGAAGCTATTCTGTAAACTTTAATGTTTTTGTGTGAAAAGTTTTAACGAAATGCTCAAAATGGTTTAAAACGTTTTTAAATACCATATTAAGCTCTTTTGTGCACATTGATGTTTTCGTGTGAAAAGTTTTATTGAAATGCTCAAAATGGTCTAAAACGTTTTCTAATGCGATTTGAAGCTATTCTGTACACTATGAAATTTTGTGTGAAAAAGTTTTCTCAAAATGCTCAAAATGGTCTAAAACGTTTTCAAATACCATAATAAGCTATTTTGTGCACTTTGCTGTTTTTGTGTCAAAAGTTTTATCGAAATGCTCAAAATAGTTTAAAACGTCTCCAAATGTGATTTTAAGCACTTTGATGTTTTTGTGTAACAAAGTTTCATCGAAATGCACAAAATGGTCTAAAACGTCTCCAAATGCGATTTGAAGATATTCTTAGCTCTTTGGTGTTTTTATGTTAACAAGTTTTTTCGAAAATCACAAAATGGTCTAAAACGTCTCCAAATGCGATTTGAAGCTATTCTGTACACTTTGATGTTTTGTGTGAAAAGTTTTGTTGAAATGCTCAAAATGGTCTAAAACGTTTTTAAATACGATATTAAGCTATTTTGTGCTCTTTGATGTTTTTGTGTGAAAAGTTTTAGCGAAATGCTAAAAATGGTCTAAAACGGTTTCTAATGTGATTTTAAGCACTTTGATGTTTTTGTGTAACCAAGTTTCATCGAAATGCACAAAATGGTCTAAAACGTCTCCAAATGCGATTTGAAGCTATTCTAAGCACTTTGGTGTTTTTATGTTAACAAGTTTTTTCGAAAATCACAAAATGGTCTGAAACGTCTCCAAATGCGATTTGAAGCTATTCTGTACACTGCGATGTTTTGTTTGAAAAAGTTTTGTCGAAATGTTCAAAATGGTCTAAAACGTTTTTAAATACGATATTAAGCTATTTTGTGCTCTTTGATGTTTTTGTGTGAAAAGTTTTATCGAAATGCTCAAAATGGTCTAAAACGTTTTCAAATACCATATTAAGCTATTTTGTGCACTTTGCTGTTTTTGTGTGAAAAGTTTTATCGAAATGCTCAAAATGGTTTAAAACGGTTTCAAATGTGATTTTAAGCACTTTGATGTTTTTGTGTAACAGAGTTTCATCGAAATGCACAAAATGGTCTAAAACGTCTCCAAATGCGATTTGAAGATATTCTTAGCTCTTTGGTGTTTTTATGGTAACAAGTTTTTTCGAAAATCACAAAATGGTCTAAAACGTCTCCAAATGCGATTTGAAGCTATTCTGTACACTTGGATGTTTTGTGTGAAAAGTTTTATCGAAATGCTCAAAATGGTCTAAAACGGTTTCTAATGTGATTTTAAGCACTTAGATGTTTTTCTGTAACCAAGTTTCATCGAAATGCACAAAATGGTCTAAAACGTCTCCAAATGAGATTTGAAGCTATTCTAAGCACTTTGGTGTTTTTATGTTAACAAGTTTTTTCGAAAATCACAAAATGGTCTAAAACGTCTCCAAATGCGATTTGAAGCTATTCTGTACACTTTGATGTTTTGTGTGAAAAAGTTTTGTCGAAATGTTCAAAATTGTCTAAAACGTCTCCAAATGCGATTTGAAGCTATTCTGTACACTTTGATGTTTTGTGTGAAAAGTTTTATCGAAATGCTAAAAATGGTCTAAAACGGTTTCTAATGTGATTTTAAGCACTTTGATGTTTTTGTGTAACCAAGTTTCATCGAAATGCACAAAATGGTCTAAAACATCTCCAAATGCGATTTGAAGCTATTCTTAAAACTTTGGTATTTTTATGTTAACAAGTTTTTTCGAAAATCATAAAATGGTCTAAAACGTCTCCAAATGCGATTTGAAGCTATTCTAAGCGCTTTGGAGTTTTTATGTTAACAAGTTTGTTCGAAAATCAAAAAATGGTTTAAAACGTCTCCAAATGCGATTTGAAGCTATTCTGTACACTTTGATGTTTTGTGTGAAAAGTTTTATCGAAATGCTCAAAATGGTCTAAAACGGTTTCTAATGTGATTTTAAGCACTTTGATGTTTTTGTGTAACAAAGTTTCATCGAAATGCACAAAATGGTCTAAAACGTCTCCAAATGCGATTTGAAGATATTCTTAGCTCTTTGGTGTTTTTATGTTAACAAGTTTTTTCGAAAATCACAAAATGGTCTAAAACGTCTCCAAATGCGATTTGAAGCTATTCTGTACACTTTGATGTTTTGTGTGAAAAGTTTTGTTGAAATGCTCAAAATGGTCTAAAACGTTTTTAAATACGATATTAAGCTATTTTGTGCTCTTTGATGTTTTTGTGTGAAAAGTTTTATCGAAATGCTCAAAATTGTCTAAAACGTCTCCAAATGCGATTTGAAGCTATTCTGTACACTTTGATGTTTTGTGTGAAAAGTTTTATCGAAATGCTCAAAATGGTCTAAAACGTCTCCAAATGTGATTTTAAGCACTTTGGTGTTTTTATGTTAACAAGTTTTTTCGAAAATCACAAAATGGTCTAAAACGTCTCCAAATGCGATTTGAAGCTATTCTGTACACTTTGATGTTTTGTGTGAAAAAGTTTTGTCGAAATGTTCAAAATGGTCTAAAACGTTTTTAAATACGATATTAAGCTATTTTGTGCTCTTTGATGTTTTTGTGTGAAAAGTTTTATCGAAATGCTAAAAATGGTCTAAAACGGTTTCTAATGTGATTTTAAGCACTTTGATGTTTTTGTGTAACCAAGTTTCATCGAAATGCACAAAATGGTCTAAAACATCTCCAAATGCGATTTGAAGCTATTCTTAAAACTTTGGTATTTTTATGTTAACAAGTTTTTTCGAAAATCATAAAATGGTCTAAAACGTCTCCAAATGCGATTTGAAGCTATTCTAAGCGCTTTGGAGTTTTTATGTTAACAAGTTTGTTCGAAAATCAAAAAATGGTTTAAAACGTCTCCAAATGCGATTTGAAGCTATTCTGTACACTTTGATGTTTTGTGTGAAAAGTTTTATCGAAATGCTCAAAATGGTCTAAAACGGTTTCTAATGTGATTTTAAGCACTTTGATGTTTTTGTGTAACAAAGTTTCATCGAAATGCACAAAATGGTCTAAAACGTCTCCAAATGCGATTTGAAGATATTCTTAGCTCTTTGGTGTTTTTATGTTAACAAGTTTTTTCGAAAATCACAAAATGGTCTAAAACGTCTCCAAATGCGATTTGAAGCTATTCTGTACACTTTGATGTTTTGTGTGAAAAGTTTTGTTGAAATGCTCAAAATGGTCTAAAACGTTTTTAAATACGATATTAAGCTATTTTGTGCTCTTTGATGTTTTTGTGTGAAAAGTTTTATCGAAATGCTCAAAATTGTCTAAAACGTCTCCAAATGCGATTTGAAGCTATTCTGTACACTTTGATGTTTTGTGTGAAAAGTTTTATCGAAATGCTCAAAATGGTCTAAAACGTCTCCAAATGTGATTTTAAGCACTTTGGTGTTTTTATGTTAACAAGTTTTTTCGAAAATCACAAAATGGTCTAAAACGTCTCCAAATGCGATTTGAAGCTATTCTGTACACTTTGATGTTTTGTGTGAAAAAGTTTTGTCGAAATGTTCAAAATGGTCTAAAACGTTTTTAAATACGATATTAAGCTATTTTGTGCTCTTTGATGTTTTTGTGTGAAAAGTTTTATCGAAATGCTCAAAATGGTCTAAAACGGTTTCTATTTTGATTTTAAGCACTTTGATGTTTTTGTGTAACCAAGTTTCATCGAAATGCACAAAATGGTCTAAAACGTCTCCAAATGCGATTTGAAGCTATTCTTAGAACTTTGGTATTTTTATGTTAACAAGTTTTTTCGAAAATCATAAAATGGTCTAAAACGTCTCCAAATGCGATTTGAAGCTATTCTAAGCACTTAGTAGTTTTTATGTTAACAAGTTTTTTCGAAAATCACAAAATGGTCTAAAACGTCTCCAAATGCGATTTGAAGCTATTCTGTACACTTTGATGTTTAGTATGAAAAAGTTTTGTCGAAATGCTCAAAATGGTCTAAAACGTTTTCAAATACCATATTAAGCTATTTTGTGCACTTTGCTGTTTTTGTGTGAAAAGTTTTATCGAAATGCTCAAAATGGTCTAAAACGGTTTCAAATGTGATTTTAAGCACTTTGATGTTTTTGTGTAACCAAGTTTCATCGAAATGCACAAAATGGTCTAAAACGTCTCCAAATGCGATTTGAAGCTATTCTAAGCACTTTGGTGTTTTTATGTTAACAAGTTTTTTCGAAAATCAAAAAATGGTTTAAAACGTCTCCAAATGCGATTTGAAGCTATTCTTAGCACTTTGGTGTTTTTATGTTAACTAGTTTTTTCGAAAATTACAAAATGGTCTAAAACGTCTCCAAATGCGATTTGAAGCTATTCTTAGCACTTTGGTGTTTTTATGTCAACAAGTTTTTTCGAAAATCACAAAATGGTCTAAAACGTCTCCAAATGCGATTTGAAGCTATTCTTAGCACTTTGGTGTTTTTATGTTAACAAGTTTTTTCAAAAATCACAAAATGGTTTAAACGTCTCCAAATGCGATTTGAAGCTATTCTGTACACTTTGATGTTTTTGTGTGAAAAGTTTTAACGAAATGCTCAAAATGGTTTAAAACATTTTTAAATACCATATTAAGCTCTTTTGTGCACATTGATGTTTTCGTGTGAAAAGTTTTATTGAAATGCTCAAAATGGTCTAAAACGTTTTCTAATGCGATTTGAAGCTATTCTGTACACTATGAAATTTTGTGTGAAAAAGTTTTCTCAAAATGCTCAAAATGGTCTAAAACGTTTTCAAATACCATAATAAGCTATTTTGTGCACTTTGCTGTTTTTGTGTCAAAAGTTTTATCGAAATGCTCAAAATAGTTTAAAACGTCTCCAAATGTGATTTTAAGCACTTTGATGTTTTTGTGTAACAAAGTTTCATCGAAATGCACAAAATGGTCTAAAACGTCTCCAAATGCGATTTGAAGATATTCTTAGCTCTTTGGTGTTTTTATGTTAACAAGTTTTTTCGAAAATCACAAAATGGTCTAAAACGTCTCCAAATGCGATTTGAAGCTATTCTGTACACTTTGATGTTTTGTGTGAAAAGTTTTGTTGAAATGCTCAAAATGGTCTAAAACGTTTTTAAATACGATATTAAGCTATTTTGTGCTCTTTGATGTTTTTGTGTGAAAAGTTTTAGCGAAATGCTAAAAATGGTCTAAAACGGTTTCTAATGTGATTTTAAGCACTTTGATGTTTTTGTGTAACCAAGTTTCATCGAAATGCACAAAATGGTCTAAAACGTCTCCAAATGCGATTTGAAGCTATTCTAAGCACTTTGGTGTTTTTATGTTAACAAGTTTTTTCGAAAATCACAAAATGGTCTGAAACGTCTCCAAATGCGATTTGAAGCTATTCTGTACACTGCGATGTTTTGTGTGAAAAAGTTTTGTCGAAATGTTCAAAATGGTCTAAAACGTTTTTAAATACGATATTAAGCTATTTTGTGCTCTTTGATGTTTTTGTGTGAAAAGTTTTATCGAAATGCTCAAAATGGTCTAAAACGTTTTCAAATACCATATTAAGCTATTTTGTGCACTTTGCTGTTTTTGTGTGAAAAGTTTTATCGAAATGCTCAAAATGGTTTAAAACGGTTTCAAATGTGATTTTAAGCACTTTGATGTTTTTGTGTAACAGAGTTTCATCGAAATGCACAAAATGGTCTAAAACGTCTCCAAATGCGATTTGAAGATATTCTTAGCTCTTTGGTGTTTTTATGGTAACAAGTTTTTTCGAAAATCACAAAATGGTCTAAAACGTCTCCAAATGCGATTTGAAGCTATTCTGTACACTTGGATGTTTTGTGTGAAAAGTTTTATCGAAATGCTCAAAATGGTCTAAAACGGTTTCTAATGTGATTTTAAGCACTTAGATGTTTTTCTGTAACCAAGTTTCATCGAAATGCACAAAATGGTCTAAAACGTCTCCAAATGAGATTTGAAGCTATTCTAAGCACTTTGGTGTTTTTATGTTAACAAGTTTTTTCGAAAATCACAAAATGGTCTAAAACGTCTCCAAATGCGATTTGAAGCTATTCTGTACACTTTGATGTTTTGTGTGAAAAAGTTTTGTCGAAATGTTCAAAATTGTCTAAAACGTCTCCAAATGCGATTTGAAGCTATTCTGTACACTTTGATGTTTTGTGTGAAAAGTTTTATTGAAATGCTCAAAATGGTCTAAAACGGTTTCTAATGTGATTTTAAGCACTTTGATGTTTTTGTGTAACCAAGTTTCATCGAAATGCACAAAATGGTCTAAAACATCTCCAAATGCGATTTGAAGCTATTCTTAAAACTTTGGTATTTTTATGTTAACAAGTTTTTTCGAAAATCATAAAATGGTCTAAAACGTCTCCAAATGCGATTTGAAGCTATTCTAAGCGCTTTGGAGTTTTTATGTTAACAAGTTTGTTCGAAAATCAAAAAATGGTTTAAAACGTCTCCAAATGCGATTTGAAGCTATTCTGTACACTTTTATGTTTAGTATGAAAAAGTTTTGTCTAAATGCTCAAAATGGTCTAAAACGTTTTCAAATACCATATTAAGCTATTTTGTGCACTTTGCTGTTTTTGTGTGAAAAGTTTTATCGAAATGCTCAAAATGGTCTAAAACGTCTCCAAATGTGATTTTAAGCACTTTGATGTTTTTGTGTAACAAAGTTTCATCGAAATGCACAAAATGGTCTAAAACGTCTCCAAATGCGATTTGAAGATATTCTTAGCTCTTTGGTGTTTTTATGTTAACAAGTTTTTTCGAAAATCACAAAATGGTCTAAAACGTCTCCAAATGCGATTTGAAGCTATTCTGTGCTCTTTGATGTTTTTGTGTGAAAAGTTTTATCGAAATGCTCAAAATGGTCTAAAACGTCTCCAAATGCGATTTGAAGCTATTCTGTACACTTTGATGTTTTGTGTGAAAAGTTTTATCGAAATGCTCAAAATGGTCTAAAACGGTTTCTAATGTGATTTTAAGCACTTTGATGTTTTTGTGTAACAAAGTTTCATCGAAATGCACAAAATGGTCTAAAACGTCTCCAAATGCGATTTGAAGATATTCTTAGCTCTTTGGTGTTTTTATGTTAACAAGTTTTTTCGAAAATCACAAAATGGTCTAAAACGTCTCCAAATGCGATTTGAAGCTATTCTGTACACTTTGATGTTTTGTGTGAAAAGTTTTGTTGAAATGCTCAAAATGGTCTAAAACGTTTTTAAATACGATATTAAGCTATTTTGTGCTCTTTGATGTTTTTGTGTGAAAAGTTTTATCGAAATGCTCAAAATTGTCTAAAACGTCTCCAAATGCGATTTGAAGCTATTCTGTACACTTTGATGTTTTGTGTGAAAAGTTTTATCGAAATGCTCAAAATGGTCTAAAACGTCTCCAAATGTGATTTTAAGCACTTTGATGTTTTTGTGTAACAAAGTTTCATCGAAATGCACAAAATGGTCTAAAACGTCTCCAAATGCGATTTGAAGCTATTCTAAGGACTTTGGTGTTTTTATGTTAACAAGTTTTTTCGAAAATCACAAAATGGTCTAAAACGTCTCCAAATGCGATTTGAAGCTATTCTGTACACTTTGATGTTTTGTGTGAAAAAGTTTTGTCGAAATGTTCAAAATGGTCTAAAACGTTTTTAAATACGATATTAAGCTATTTTGTGCTCTTTGATGTTTTTGTGTGAAAAGTTTTATCGAAATGCTCAAAATGGTCTAAAACGGTTTCTATTTTGATTTTAAGCACTTTGATGTTTTTGTGTAACCAAGTTTCATCGAAATGCACAAAATGGTCTAAAACGTCTCCAAATGCGATTTGAAGCTATTCTTAGAACTTTGGTATTTTTATGTTAACAAGTTTTTTCGAAAATCATAAAATGGTCTAAAACGTCTCCAAATGCGATTTGAAGCTATTCTAAGCACTTAGTAGTTTTTATGTTAACAAGTTTTTTCGAAAATCACAAAATGGTCTAAAACGTCTCCAAATGCGATTTGAAGCTATTCTGTACACTTTGATGTTTAGTATGAAAAAGTTTTGTCGAAATGCTCAAAATGGTCTAAAACGTTTTCAAATACCATATTAAGCTATTTTGTGCACTTTGCTGTTTTTGTGTGAAAAGTTTTATCGAAATGCTCAAAATGGTCTAAAACGGTTTCAAATGTGATTTTAAGCACTTTGATGTTTTTGTGTAACCAAGTTTCATCGAAATGCACAAAATGGTCTAAAACGTCTCCAAATGCGATTTGAAGCTATTCTAAGCACTTTGGTGTTTTTATGTTAACAAGTTTTTTCGAAAATCACAAAATGGTTTAAAACGTCTCCAAATGCGATTTGAAGCTATTCTTAGCACTTTGGTGTTTTTATGTTAACTAGTTTTTTCGAAAATTACAAAATGGTCTAAAACGTCTCCAAATGCGATTTGAAGCTATTCTTAGCACTTTGGTGTTTTTATGTCAACAAGTTTTTTCGAAAATCACAAAATGGTCTAAAACGTCTCCAAATGCGATTTGAAGCTATTCTTAGCACTTTGGTGTTTTTATGTTAACAAGTTTTTTCAAAAATCACAAAATGGTTTAAACGTCTCCAAATGCGATTTGAAGCTATTCTGTACACTTTGATGTTTTTGTGTGAAAAGTTTTAACGAAATGCTCAAAATGGTTTAAAACATTTTTAAATACCATATTAAGCTCTTTTGTGCACATTGATGTTTTCGTGTGAAAAGTTTTATTGAAATGCTCAAAATGGTCTAAAACGTTTTCTAATGCGATTTGAAGCTATTCTGTACACTATGAAATTTTGTGTGAAAAAGTTTTCTCAAAATGCTCAAAATGGTCTAAAACGTTTTCAAATACCATAATAAGCTATTTTGTGCACTTTGCTGTTTTTGTGTCAAAAGTTTTATCGAAATGCTCAAAATAGTTTAAAACGTCTCCAAATGTGATTTTAAGCACTTTGATGTTTTTGTGTAACAAAGTTTCATCGAAATGCACAAAATGGTCTAAAACGTCTCCAAATGCGATTTGAAGATATTCTTAGCTCTTTGGTGTTTTTATGTTAACAAGTTTTTTCGAAAATCACAAAATGGTCTAAAACGTCTCCAAATGCGATTTGAAGCTATTCTGTACACTTTGATGTTTTGTGTGAAAAGTTTTGTTGAAATGCTCAAAATGGTCTAAAACGTTTTTAAATACGATATTAAGCTATTTTGTGCTCTTTGATGTTTTTGTGTGAAAAGTTTTAGCGAAATGCTAAAAATGGTCTAAAACGGTTTCTAATGTGATTTTAAGCACTTTGATGTTTTTGTGTAACCAAGTTTCATCGAAATGCACAAAATGGTCTAAAACGTCTCCAAATGCGATTTGAAGCTATTCTAAGCACTTTGGTGTTATTATGTTAACAAGTTTTTTCGAAAATCACAAAATGGTCTGAAACGTCTCCAAATGCGATTTGAAGCTATTCTGTACACTGCGATGTTTTGTGTGAAAAAGTTTTGTCGAAATGTTCAAAATGGTCTAAAACGTTTTTAAATACGATATTAAGCTATTTTGTGCTCTTTGATGTTTTTGTGTGAAAAGTTTTATCGAAATGCTCAAAATGGTCTAAAACGTTTTCAAATACCATATTAAGCTATTTTGTGCACTTTGCTGTTTTTGTGTGAAAAGTTTTATCGAAATGCTCAAAATGGTTTAAAACGGTTTCAAATGTGATTTTAAGCACTTTGATGTTTTTGTGTAACAGAGTTTCATCGAAATGCACAAAATGGTCTAAAACGTCTCCAAATGCGATTTGAAGATATTCTTAGCTCTTTGGTGTTTTTATGGTAACAAGTTTTTTCGAAAATCACAAAATGGTCTAAAACGTCTCCAAATGCGATTTGAAGCTATTCTGTACACTTGGATGCTTTGTGTGAAAAGTTTTATCGAAATGCTCAAAATGGTCTAAAACGGTTTCTAATGTGATTTTAAGCACTTAGATGTTTTTCTGTAACCAAGTTTCATCGAAATGCACAAAATGGTCTAAAACGTCTCCAAATGAGATTTGAAGCTATTCTAAGCACTTTGGTGTTTTTATGTTAACAAGTTTTTTCGAAAATCACAAAATGGTCTAAAACGTCTCCAAATGCGATTTGAAGCTATTCTGTACACTTTGATGTTTTGTGTGAAAAAGTTTTGTCGAAATGTTCAAAATTGTCTAAAACGTCTCCAAATGCGATTTGAAGCTATTCTGTACACTTTGATGTTTTGTGTGAAAAGTTTTATCGAAATGCTCAAAATGGTCTAAAACGGTTTCTAATGTGATTTTAAGCACTTTGATGTTTTTGTGTAACCAAGTTTCATCGAAATGCACAAAATGGTCTTAAACATCTCCAAATGCGATTTGAAGCTATTCTTAAAACTTTGGTATTTTTATGTTAACAAGTTTTTTCG
This sequence comes from Antedon bifida, assembly GCF_963402885.1. NCBI lineage: Eukaryota > Metazoa > Echinodermata > Crinoidea > Comatulida > Antedonidae > Antedon > Antedon bifida. The sequence goes on along the minus strand of NC_136233.1, from coordinate 6,712,533 downwards.
AAAATCATAAAATGGTCTAAAACGTCTCCAAATGCGATTTGAAGCTATTCTAAGCGCTTTGGAGTTTTTATGTTAACAAGTTTGTTCGAAAATCAAAAAATGGTTTAAAACGTCTCCAAATGCGATTTGAAGCTATTCTGTACACTTTTATGTTTAGTATCAAAAAGTTTTGTCTAAATGCTCAAAATGGTCTAAAACGTTTTCAAATACCATATTAAGCTATTTTGTGCACTTTGCTGTTTTTGTGTGAAAAGTTTTATCGAAATGCTCAAAATGGTCTAAAACGTCTCCAAATGTGATTTTAAGCACTTTGATGTTTTTGTGTAACAAAGTTTCATCGAAATGCACAAAATGGTCTAAAACGTCTCCAAATGCGATTTGAAGATATTCTTAGCTCTTTGGTGTTTTTATGTTAACAAGTTTTTTCGAAAATCACAAAATGGTCTAAAACGTCTCCAAATGCGATTTGAAGCTATTCTGTGCTCTTTGATGTTTTTGTGTGAAAAGTTTTATCGAAATGCTCAAAATGGTCTAAAACGTCTCCAAATGCGATTTGAAGCTATTCTGTACACTTTGATGTTTTGTGTGAAAAGTTTTATCGAAATGCTCAAAATGGTCTAAAACGGTTTCTAATGTGATTTTAAGCACTTTGATGTTTTTGTGTAACAAAGTTTCATCGAAATGCACAAAATGGTCTAAAACGTCTCCAAATGCGATTTGAAGATATTCTTAGCTCTTTGGTGTTTTTATGTTAACAAGTTTTTTCGAAAATCACAAAATGGTCTAAAACGTCTCCAAATGCGATTTGAAGCTATTCTGTACACTTTGATGTTTTGTGTGAAAAGTTTTGTTGAAATGCTCAAAATGGTCTAAAACGTTTTTAAATACGATATTAAGCTATTTTGTGCTCTTTGATGTTTTTGTGTGAAAAGTTTTATCGAAATGCTCAAAATTGTCTAAAACGTCTCCAAATGCGATTTGAAGCTATTCTGTACACTTTGATGTTTTGTGTGAAAAGTTTTATCGAAATGCTCAAAATGGTCTAAAACGTCTCCAAATGTGATTTTAAGCACTTTGATGTTTTTGTGTAACAAAGTTTCATCGAAATGCACAAAATGGTCTAAAACGTCTCCAAATGCGATTTGAAGCTATTCTAAGGACTTTGGTGTTTTTATGTTAACAAGTTTTTTCGAAAATCACAAAATGGTCTAAAACGTCTCCAAATGCGATTTGAAGCTATTCTGTACACTTTGATGTTTTGTGTGAAAAAGTTTTGTCGAAATGTTCAAAATGGTCTAAAACGTTTTTAAATACGATATTAAGCTATTTTGTGCTCTTTGATGTTTTTGTGTGAAAAGTTTTATCGAAATGCTCAAAATGGTCTAAAACGGTTTCTATTTTGATTTTAAGCACTTTGATGTTTTTGTGTAACCAAGTTTCATCGAAATGCACAAAATGGTCTAAAACGTCTCCAAATGCGATTTGAAGCTATTCTTAGAACTTTGGTATTTTTATGTTAACAAGTTTTTTCGAAAATCATAAAATGGTCTAAAACGTCTCCAAATGCGATTTGAAGCTATTCTAAGCACTTAGTAGTTTTTATGTTAACAAGTTTTTTCGAAAATCACAAAATGGTCTAAAACGTCTCCAAATGCGATTTGAAGCTATTCTGTACACTTTGATGTTTAGTATGAAAAAGTTTTGTCGAAATGCTCAAAATGGTCTAAAACGTTTTCAAATACCATATTAAGCTATTTTGTGCACTTTGCTGTTTTTGTGTGAAAAGTTTTATCGAAATGCTCAAAATGGTCTAAAACGGTTTCAAATGTGATTTTAAGCACTTTGATGTTTTTGTGTAACCAAGTTTCATCGAAATGCACAAAATGGTCTAAAACGTCTCCAAATGCGATTTGAAGCTATTCTAAGCACTTTGGTGTTTTTATGTTAACAAGTTTTTTCGAAAATCACAAAATGGTTTAAAACGTCTCCAAATGCGATTTGAAGCTATTCTTAGCACTTTGGTGTTTTTATGTTAACTAGTTTTTTCGAAAATTACAAAATGGTCTAAAACGTCTCCAAATGCGATTTGAAGCTATTCTTAGCACTTTGGTGTTTTTATGTCAACAAGTTTTTTCGAAAATCACAAAATGGTCTAAAACGTCTCCAAATGCGATTTGAAGCTATTCTTAGCACTTTGGTGTTTTTATGTTAACAAGTTTTTTCAAAAATCACAAAATGGTTTAAACGTCTCCAAATGCGATTTGAAGCTATTCTGTACACTTTGATGTTTTTGTGTGAAAAGTTTTAACGAAATGCTCAAAATGGTTTAAAACATTTTTAAATACCATATTAAGCTCTTTTGTGCACATTGATGTTTTCGTGTGAAAAGTTTTATTGAAATGCTCAAAATGGTCTAAAACGTTTTCTAATGCGATTTGAAGCTATTCTGTACACTTTGAAATTTTGTGTGAAAAAGTTTTCTCAAAATGCTCAAAATGGTCTAAAACGTTTTCAAATACCATAATAAGCTATTTTGTGCACTTTGCTGTTTTTGTGTGAAAAGTTTTATCGAAATGCTCAAAATAGTTTAAAACGTCTCCAAATGTGATTTTAAGCACTTTGATGTTTTTGTGTAACAAAGTTTCATCGAAATGCACAAAATGGTCTAAAACGTCTCCAAATGCGATTTGAAGATATTCTTAGCTCTTTGGTGTTTTTATGTTAACAAGTTTTTTCGACAATCACAAAATGGTCTAAAACGTCTCCAAATGCGATTTGAAGCTATTCTGTACACTTTGATGTTTTGTGTGAAAAGTTTTGTTGAAATGCTCAAAATGGTCTAAAACGTTTTTAAATACGATATTAAGCTATTTTGTGTTCTCTGATGTTTTTGTGTGAAAAGTTTTATCGAAATGCTCAAAATTGTCTAAAACGTCTCCAAATGCGATTTGAAGCTATTCTGTACACTTTGATGTTTAGTATGAAAAAGTTTTGTCGAAATGCTCAAAATGGTCTAAAACGTTTTCAAATACGATATTAAGCTATTTTGTGCTCTTTGATGTTTTTGTGTGAAAAGTTTTATCGAAATGCTCAAAATGGTCTAAAACGGTTTCTAATGTGATTTTAAGCACTTTGATGTTTTTGTGTAACCAAGTTTCATCGAAATGCACAAAATGGTCTAAAACGTCTTCAAATGCGATTTGAAGCTATTCTAAGCACTTTGGTGTTTTTATGTTAACAAGTTTTTTCGAAAATCACAAAATGGTCTGAAACGTCTCCAAATGCGATTTGAAGCTATTCTGTACACTGCGATGTTTTGTGTGAAAAAGTTTTGTCGAAATGTTCAAAATGGTCTAAAACGTTTTTAAATACGATATTAAGCTATTTTGTGCTCTTTGATGTTTTTGTGTGAAAAGTTTTATCGAAATGCTCAAAATGGTCTAAAACGTTTTCAAATACCATATTAAGCTATTTTGTGCACTTTGCTGTTTTTGTGTGAAAAGTTTTATCGAAATGCTCAAAATGGTTTAAAACGGTTTCAAATGTGATTTTAAGCACTTTGATGTTTTTGTGTAACAGAGTTTCATCGAAATGCACAAAATGGTCTAAAACGTCTCCAAATGCGATTTGAAGATATTCTTAGCTCTTTGGTGTTTTTATGGTAACAAGTTTTTTCGAAAATCACAAAATGGTCTAAAACGTCTCCAAATGCGATTTGAAGCTATTCTGTACACTTGGATGTTTTGTGTGAAAAGTTTTATCGAAATGCTCAAAATGGTCTAAAACGGTTTCTAATGTGATTTTAAGCACTTAGATGTTTTTCTGTAACCAAGTTTCATCGAAATGCACAAAATGGTCTAAAACGTCTCCAAATGAGATTTGAAGCTATTCTAAGCACTTTGGTGTTTTTATGTTAACAAGTTTTTTCGAAAATCACAAAATGGTCTAAAACGTCTCCAAATGCGATTTGAAGCTATTCTGTACACTTTGATGTTTTGTGTGAAAAAGTTTTGTCGAAATGTTCAAAATTGTCTAAAACGTCTCCAAATGCGATTTGAAGCTATTCTGTACACTTTGATGTTTTGTGTGAAAAGTTTTATCGAAATGCTCAAAATGGTCTAAAACGGTTTCTAATGTGATTTTAAGCACTTTGATGTTTTTGTGTAACCAAGTTTCATCGAAATGCACAAAATGGTCTAAAACATCTCCAAATGCGATTTGAAGCTATTCTTAAAACTTTGGTATTTTTATGTTAACAAGTTTTTTCGAAAATCATAAAATGGTCTAAAACGTCTCCAAATGCGATTTGAAGCTATTCTAAGCGCTTTGGAGTTTTTATGTTAACAAGTTTGTTCGAAAATCAAAAAATGGTTTAAAACGTCTCCAAATGCGATTTGAAGCTATTCTGTACACTTTTATGTTTAGTATCAAAAAGTTTTGTCTAAATGCTCAAAATGGTCTAAAACGTTTTCAAATACCATATTAAGCTATTTTGTGCACTTTGCTGTTTTTGTGTGAAAAGTTTTATCGAAATGCTCAAAATGGTCTAAAACGTCTCCAAATGTGATTTTAAGCACTTTGATGTTTTTGTGTAACAAAGTTTCATCGAAATGCACAAAATGGTCTAAAACGTCTCCAAATGCGATTTGAAGATATTCTTAGCTCTTTGGTGTTTTTATGTTAACAAGTTTTTTCGAAAATCACAAAATGGTCTAAAACGTCTCCAAATGCGATTTGAAGCTATTCTGTGCTCTTTGATGTTTTTGTGTGAAAAGTTTTATCGAAATGCTCAAAATGGTCTAAAACGTCTCCAAATGCGATTTGAAGCTATTCTGTACACTTTGATGTTTTGTGTGAAAAGTTTTATCGAAATGCTCAAAATGGTCTAAAACGGTTTCTAATGTGATTTTAAGCACTTTGATGTTTTTGTGTAACAAAGTTTCATCGAAATGCACAAAATGGTCTAAAACGTCTCCAAATGCGATTTGAAGATATTCTTAGCTCTTTGGTGTTTTTATGTTAACAAGTTTTTTCGAAAATCACAAAATGGTCTAAAACGTCTCCAAATGCGATTTGAAGCTATTCTGTACACTTTGATGTTTTGTGTGAAAAGTTTTGTTGAAATGCTCAAAATGGTCTAAAACGTTTTTAAATACGATATTAAGCTATTTTGTGCTCTTTGATGTTTTTGTGTGAAAAGTTTTATCGAAATGCTCAAAATTGTCTAAAACGTCTCCAAATGCGATTTGAAGCTATTCTGTACACTTTGATGTTTTGTGTGAAAAGTTTTATCGAAATGCTCAAAATGGTCTAAAACGTCTCCAAATGTGATTTTAAGCACTTTGATGTTTTTGTGTAACAAAGTTTCATCGAAATGCACAAAATGGTCTAAAACGTCTCCAAATGCGATTTGAAGCTATTCTAAGGACTTTGGTGTTTTTATGTTAACAAGTTTTTTCGAAAATCACAAAATGGTCTAAAACGTCTCCAAATGCGATTTGAAGCTATTCTGTACACTTTGATGTTTTGTGTGAAAAAGTTTTGTCGAAATGTTCAAAATGGTCTAAAACGTTTTTAAATACGATATTAAGCTATTTTGTGCTCTTTGATGTTTTTGTGTGAAAAGTTTTATCGAAATGCTCAAAATGGTCTAAAACGGTTTCTATTTTGATTTTAAGCACTTTGATGTTTTTGTGTAACCAAGTTTCATCGAAATGCACAAAATGGTCTAAAACGTCTCCAAATGCGATTTGAAGCTATTCTTAGAACTTTGGTATTTTTATGTTAACAAGTTTTTTCGAAAATCATAAAATGGTCTAAAACGTCTCCAAATGCGATTTGAAGCTATTCTAAGCACTTAGTAGTTTTTATGTTAACAAGTTTTTTCGAAAATCACAAAATGGTCTAAAACGTCTCCAAATGCGATTTGAAGCTATTCTGTACACTTTGATGTTTTGTGTGAAAAGTTTTGTTGAAATGCTCAAAATGGTCTAAAACGTTTTTAAATACGATATTAAGCTATTTTGTGCTCTTTGATGTTTTTGTGTTAAAAGTTTTATCGAAATGCTCAAAATTGTCTAAAACGTCTCCAAATGCGATTTGAAGCTATTCTGTACACTTTGATGTTTTTGTGTGAAAAGTTTTATCGAAATGCTCAAAATGGTCTAAAACGGTTTCAAATGTGATTTTAAGCACTTTGATGTTTTTGTGTAACCAAGTTTCATCGAAATGCACAAAATGGTCTAAAACGTCTCCAAATGCGATTTGAAGCTATTCTAAGCACTTTGGTGTTTTTATGTTAACAAGTTTTTTCGAAAATCACAAAATGGTTTAAAACGTCTCCAAATGCGATTTGAAGCTATTCTTAGCACTTTGGTGTTTTTATGTTAACTAGTTTTTTCGAAAATTACAAAATGGTCTAAAACGTCTCCAAATGCGATTTGAAGCTATTCTTAGCACTTTGGTGTTTTTATGTCAACAAGTTTTTTCGAAAATCACAAAATGGTCTAAAACGTCTCCAAATGCGATTTGAAGCTATTCTTAGCACTTTGGTGTTTTTATGTTAACAAGTTTTTTCAAAAATCACAAAATGGTTTAAACGTCTCCAAATGCGATTTGAAGCTATTCTGTACACTTTGATGTTTTTGTGTGAAAAGTTTTAACGAAATGCTCAAAATGGTTTAAAACATTTTTAAATACCATATTAAGCTCTTTTGTGCACATTGATGTTTTCGTGTGAAAAGTTTTATTGAAATGCTCAAAATGGTCTAAAACGTTTTCTAATGCGATTTGAAGCTATTCTGTACACTTTGAAATTTTGTGTGAAAAAGTTTTCTCAAAATGCTCAAAATGGTCTAAAACGTTTTCAAATACCATAATAAGCTATTTTGTGCACTTTGCTGTTTTTGTGTGAAAAGTTTTATCGAAATGCTCAAAATAGTTTAAAACGTCTCCAAATGTGATTTTAAGCACTTTGATGTTTTTGTGTAACAAAGTTTCATCGAAATGCACAAAATGGTCTAAAACGTCTCCAAATGCGATTTGAAGATATTCTTAGCTCTTTGGTGTTTTTATGTTAACAAGTTTTTTCGACAATCACAAAATGGTCTAAAACGTCTCCAAATGCGATTTGAAGCTATTCTGTACACTTTGATGTTTTGTGTGAAAAGTTTTGTTGAAATGCTCAAAATGGTCTAAAACGTTTTTAAATACGATATTAAGCTATTTTGTGTTCTCTGATGTTTTTGTGTGAAAAGTTTTATCGAAATGCTCAAAATTGTCTAAAACGTCTCCAAATGCGATTTGAAGCTATTCTGTACACTTTGATGTTTAGTATGAAAAAGTTTTGTCGAAATGCTCAAAATGGTCTAAAACGTTTTCAAATACGATATTAAGCTATTTTGTGCTCTTTGATGTTTTTGTGTGAAAAGTTTTATCGAAATGCTCAAAATGGTCTAAAACGGTTTCTAATGTGATTTTAAGCACTTTGATGTTTTTGTGTAACCAAGTTTCATCGAAATGCACAAAATGGTCTAAAACGTCTCCAAATGCGATTTGAAGCTATTCTTAAAACTTTGGTATTTTTATGTTAACAAGTTTTTTCGAAAATCAGAAAATGGTCTAAAACGTCTCCAAATGCGATTTGAAGCTATTCTCAGCACTTTGGAGTTTTTATGTTAACAAGTTTGTTCGAAAATCAAAAAATGGTTTAAAACGTCTCCAAATGCGATTTGAAGCTATTCTGTACACTTTTATGTTTAGTATCAAAAAGTTTTGTCTAAATGCTCAAAATGGTCTAAAACGTTTTCAAATACCATATTAAGCTATTTTGTGCACTTTGCTGTTTTTGTGTGAAAAGTTTTATCGAAATGCTCAAAATGGTCTAAAACGTCTCCAAATGTGATTTTAAGCACTTTGATGTTTTTGTGTAACAAAGTTTCATCGAAATGCACAAAATGGTCTAAAACGTCTCCAAATGCGATTTGAAGATATTCTTAGCTCTTTGGTGTTTTTATGTTAACAAGTTTTTTCGAAAATCACAAAATGGTCTAAAACGTCTCCAAATGTGATTTGAAGCTATTCTGTGCTCTTTGATGTTTTTGTGTGAAAAGTTTTATCGAAATGCTCAAAATGGTCTAAAACGTCTCCAAATGCGATTTGAAGCTATTCTGTACACTTTGATGTTTTGTGTGAAAAGTTTTATCGAAATGCTCAAAATGGTCTAAAACGGTTTCTAATGTGATTTTAAGCACTTTGATGTTTTTGTGTAACAAAGTTTCATCGAAATGCACAAAATGGTCTAAAACGTCTCCAAATGCGATTTGAAGATATTCTTAGCTCTTTGGTGTTTTTATGTTAACAAGTTTTTTCGAAAATCACAAAATGGTCTAAAACGTCTCCAAATGCGATTTGAAGCTATTCTGTACACTTTGATGTTTTGTGTGAAAAGTTTTGTTGAAATGCTCAAAATGGTCTAAAACGTTTTTAAATACGATATTAAGCTATTTTGTGCTCTTTGATGTTTTTGTGTTAAAAGTTTTATCGAAATGCTCAAAATTGTCTAAAACGTCTCCAAATGCGATTTGAAGCTATTCTGTACACTTTGATGTTTTGTGTGAAAAGTTTTATCGAAATGCTCAAAATGGTCTAAAACGGTTTCTAATGTGATTTTAAGCACTTTGATGTTTTTGTGTAACCAAGTTTCATCGAAATGCACAAAATGGTCTAAAACGTCTCCAAATGCGATTTGAAGCTATTCTTAAAACTTTGGTATTTTTATGTTAACAAGTTTTTTCGAAAATCAGAAAATGGTCTAAAACGTCTCCAAATGCGATTTGAAGCTATTCTAAGCACTTTGGAGTTTTTATGTTAACAAGTTTGTTCGAAAATCAAAAAATGGTCTAAAACGTCTCCAAATGCGATTTGAAGCTATTCTGTACACTTTGATGTTTAGTATGAAAAAGTTTTGTCGAAATGCTCAAAATGGTCTAAAACGTTTTCAAATACCATATTAAGCTATTTTGTGCACTTTGCCGTTTTTGTGTGAAAAGTTTTATCGAAATGCTCAAAATGGTCTAAAACGTCTCCAAATGTGATTTTAAGCACTTTGATGTTTTTGTGTAATAAAGTTTCATCGAAATGCACAAAATGGTCTAAAACGTCTCCAAATGCGATTTGAAGCTATTCTAAGCACTTTGGTGTTTTTATGTTAACAAGTTTTTTTCGAAAATCACAAAATGGTCTAAAACGTCTCCAAATGCGATTTGAAGCTATTCTGTACACTTTGATGTTTTGTGTGAAAAAGTTTTGTCGAAATGCTCAAAATGGTCTAAAACGTTTTCAAATACCATATTAAGCTATTTTGTGCACTTTGCTGTTTTTGTGTGAAAAGTTTTATCGAAATGCTCAAAATGGTCTAAAACGGTTTCAAATGTGATTTTAAGCACTTTGATGTTTTTGTGTAACAGAGTTTCATCGAAATGCACAAAATGGTCTAAAACGTCTCCAAATGCGATTTGAAGATATTCTTAGCTCTTTGGTGTTTTTATGTTAACAAGTTTTATCGAAAATCACAAAATGGTCTAAAACGTCTCCAAATGCGATTTGAAGCTATTCTGTACACTTTGATGTTTTGTGTGAAAAGTTTTGTCGAAATGTTCAAAATGGTCTAAAACGTTTTTAAATACGATATTAAGCTATTTTGTGCTCTTTTATGTTTTTGTGTGAAAAGTTTTATCGAAATGCTCAAAATTGTCTAAAACGTCTCCAAATGCGATTTGAAGCTATTCTGTACACTTTGATGTTTTGTGTGAAAAGTTTTATCGAAATGCTCAAAATGGTCTAAAACGGTTTCTAATGTGATTTTAAGAACTTTGATGTTTTTGTGTAACCAAGTTTCATCGAAATGCACAAAATGGTCTAAAACGTCTCCAAATGCGATTTGAAGCTATTCTTAGCACTTTGGTGTTTTTATGTTAACAAGTTTTTTCGAAAATTACAAAATGGTCTAAAACGTCTCCAAATGCGATTTGAAGCTATTCTTAGCACTTTGGTGTTTTTATGTCAACAAGTTTTTTCGAAAATCACAAAATGGTCTAAAACGTCTCCAAATGCGATTTGAAGCTATTCTGTACACATTGATGTTTTTATGTTAACAAGTTTTTTCAAAAATCACAAAATGGTTTAAACGTCTCCAAATGCGATTTGAAGCTATTCTGTACACTTTGATGTTTTTGTGTGAAAAGTTTTAACGAAATGCTCAAAATGGTTTAAAACGTTTTTAAATACCATATTAAGCTCTTTTGTGCACATTGATGTTTTTGTGTGAAAAGTTTTATTGAAATGCTCAAAATGGTCTAAAACGTTTTCTAATGCGATTTGAAGCTATTCTGTACACTTTGAAATTTTGTGTGAAAAAGTTTTCTCAAAATGCTCAAAATGGTCTAAAACGTTTTCAAATACCATAATAAGCTATTTTGTGCACTTTGCTGTTTTTGTGTGAAAAGTTTTATCGAAATGCTCAAAATTGTCTAAAACGTCTCCAAATGCGATTTGAAGCTATTCTGTACACTTTGATGTTTTGTGTGAAAAGTTTTATCGAAATGCTCAAAATGGTCTAAAACGGTTTCTAATGTGATTTTAAGCACTTTGATGTTTTTCTGTAACCAAGTTTCATCGAAATGCACAAAATGAATATATGCGATTTGAAGATATTCTCAGCTCTTTGGTGTTTTTATGTTAACAAGTTTTTTCGAAATGCACAAAATGGTCTAAAACGTCTCCAAATGCGATTTGAAGCTATTCTTAGCACTTTGGTGTTTTTATGTTAACAAGTTTTTTCGAAAATTACAAAATGGTCTAAAACGTCTCCAAATGCGATTTGAAGCTATTCTTAGCACTTTGGTGTTTTTATGTCAACAAGTTTTTTCGAAAATCACAAAATGGTCTAAAACGTCTCCAAATGCGATTTGAAGCTATTCTGTACACATTGATGTTTTTATGTTAACAAGTTTTTTCAAAAATCACAAAATGGTTTAAACGTCTCCAAATGCGATTTGAAGCTATTCTGTACACTTTGATGTTTTTGTGTGAAAAGTTTTAACGAAATGCTCAAAATGGTTTAAAACGTTTTTAAATACCATATTAAGCTCTTTTGTGCACATTGATGTTTTTGTGTGAAAAGTTTTATTGAAATGCTCAAAATGGTCTAAAACGTTTTCTAATGCGATTTGAAGCTATTCTGTACACTTTGAAATTTTGTGTGAAAAAGTTTTCTCAAAATGCTCAAAATGGTCTAAAACGTTTTCAAATACCATAATAAGCTATTTTGTGCACTTTGCTGTTTTTGTGTGAAAAGTTTTATCGAAATGCTCAAAATTGTCTAAAACGTCTCCAAATGCGATTTGAAGCTATTCTGTACACTTTGATGTTTTGTGTGAAAAGTTTTATCGAAATGCTCAAAATGGTCTAAAACGGTTTCTAATGTGATTTTAAGCACTTTGATGTTTTTGTGTAACCAAGTTTCATCGAAATGCACAAAATGAATATATGCGATTTGAAGATATTCTCAGCTCTTTGGTGTTTTTATGTTAACAAGTTTTTTCGAAAATCACAAAATGGTCTAAAACGTCTCCAAATGCGATTTGAAGCTATTCTGTACACTTTGATGTTTTGTGTGAAAAGTTTTGTTGAAATGCTCAAAATGGTCTAAAACGTTTTTAAATACGATATTAAGCTATTTTGTGCTCTTTGATGTTTTTGTGTGAAAAGTTTTAGCGAAATGCTAAAAATGGTCTAAAACGGTTTCTAATGTGATTTTAAGCACTTTGATGTTTTTGTGTAACCAAGTTTCATCGAAATGCACAAAATGGTCTAAAACGTCTCCAAATGCGATTTGAAGCTATTCTAAGCACTTTGGTGTTTTTATGTTAACAAGTTTTTTCGAAAATCACAAAATGGTCTGAAACGTCTCCAAATGCGATTTGAAGCTATTCTGTACACTGCGATGTTTTGTGTGAAAAAGTTTTGTCGAAATGTTCAAAATGGTCTAAAACGTTTTTAAATACGATATTAAGCTATTTTGTGCTCTTTGATGTTTTTGTGTGAAAAGTTTTATCGAAATGCTCAAAATGGTCTAAAACGTTTTCAAATACCATATTAAGCTATTTTGTGCACTTTGCTGTTTTTGTGTGAAAAGTTTTATCGAAATGCTCAAAATGGTTTAAAACGGTTTCAAATGTGATTTTAAGCACTTTGATGTTTTTGTGTAACCAAGTTTCATCGAAATGCACAAAATGGTCTAAAACGTCTCCAAATGCGATTTGAAGCTATTCTAAGCACTTTGGTGTTTTTATGTTAACAAGTTTTTTCGAAAATCACAAAATGGTCTAAAACGTCTCCAAATGCGATTTGAAGCTATTCTGTACACTTGGATGTTTTGTGTGAAAAGTTTTATCGAAATGCTCAAAATGGTCTAAAACGGTTTCTAATGTGATTTTAAGCACTTAGATGTTTTTCTGTAACCAAGTTTCATCGAAATGCACAAAATGGTCTAAAACGTCTCCAAATGAGATTTGAAGCTATTCTAAGCACTTTGGTGTTTTTATGTTAACAAGTTTTTTCGAAAATCACAAAATGGTCTAAAACGTCTCCAAATGCGATTTGAAGCTATTCTGTACACTTTGATGTTTTGTGTGAAAAAGTTTTGTCGAAATGTTCAAAATTGTCTAAAACGTCTCCAAATGCGATTTGAAGCTATTCTGTACACTTTGATGTTTTGTGTGAAAAGTTTTATCGAAATGCTCAAAATGGTCTAAAACGGTTTCTAATGTGATTTTAAGCACTTTGATGTTTTTGTGTAACCAAGTTTCATCGAAATGCACAAAATGGTCTAAAACATCTCCAAATGCGATTTGAAGCTATTCTTAAAACTTTGGTATTTTTATGTTAACAAGTTTTTTCGAAAATCATAAAATGGTCTAAAACGTCTCCAAATGCGATTTGAAGCTATTCTAAGCGCTTTGGAGTTTTTATGTTAACAAGTTTGTTCGAAAATCAAAAAATGGTTTAAAACGTCTCCAAATGCGATTTGAAGCTATTCTGTACACTTTTATGTTTAGTATCAAAAAGTTTTGTCTAAATGCTCAAAATGGTCTAAAACGTTTTCAAATACCATATTAAGCTATTTTGTGCACTTTGCTGTTTTTGTGTGAAAAGTTTTATCGAAATGCTCAAAATGGTCTAAAACGTCTCCAAATGTGATTTTAAGCACTTTGATGTTTTTGTGTAACAAAGTTTCATCGAAATGCACAAAATGGTCTAAAACGTCTCCAAATGCGATTTGAAGATATTCTTAGCTCTTTGGTGTTTTTATGTTAACAAGTTTTTTCGAAAATCACAAAATGGTCTAAAACGTCTCCAAATGCGATTTGAAGCTATTCTGTGCTCTTTGATGTTTTTGTGTGAAAAGTTTTATCGAAATGCTCAAAATGGTCTAAAACGTCTCCAAATGCGATTTGAAGCTATTCTGTACACTTTGATGTTTTGTGTGAAAAGTTTTATCGAAATGCTCAAAATGGTCTAAAACGGTTTCTAATGTGATTTTAAGCACTTTGATGTTTTTGTGTAACAAAGTTTCATCGAAATGCACAAAATGGTCTAAAACGTCTCCAAATGCGATTTGAAGATATTCTTAGCTCTTTGGTGTTTTTGTGTGAAAAGTTTTATCGAAATGCTCAAAATGGTCTAAAACGTCTCCAAATGCGATTTGAAGCTATTCTGTACACTTTGATGTTTTGTGTGAAAAGTTTTATCGAAATGCTCAAAATGGTCTAAAACGGTTTCTAATGTGATTTTAAGCACTTTGATGTTTTTGTGTAACAAAGTTTCATCGAAATGCACAAAATGGTCTAAAACGTCTCCAAATGCGATTTGAAGATATTCTTAGCTCTTTGGTGTTTTTATGTTAACAAGTTTTTTCGAAAATCACAAAATGGTCTAAAACGTCTCCAAATGCGATTTGAAGCTATTCTGTACACTTTGATGTTTTGTGTGAAAAGTTTTGTTGAAATGCTCAAAATGGTCTAAAACGTTTTTAAATACGATATTAAGCTATTTTGTGCTCTTTGATGTTTTTGTGTGAAAAGTTTTATCGAAATGCTCAAAATTGTCTAAAACGTCTCCAAATGCGATTTGAAGCTATTCTGTACACTTTGATGTTTTGTGTGAAAAGTTTTATCGAAATGCTCAAAATGGTCTAAAACGTCTCCAAATGTGATTTTAAGCACTTTGATGTTTTTGTGTAACAAAGTTTCATCGAAATGCACAAAATGGTCTAAAACGTCTCCAAATGCGATTTGAAGCTATTCTAAGGACTTTGGTGTTTTTATGTTAACAAGTTTTTTCGAAAATCACAAAATGGTCTAAAACGTCTCCAAATGCGATTTGAAGCTATTCTGTACACTTTGATGTTTTGTGTGAAAAAGTTTTGTCGAAATGTTCAAAATGGTCTAAAACGTTTTTAAATACGATATTAAGCTATTTTGTGCTCTTTGATGTTTTTGTGTGAAAAGTTTTATCGAAATGCTCAAAATGGTCTAAAACGGTTTCTATTTTGATTTTAAGCACTTTGATGTTTTTGTGTAACCAAGTTTCATCGAAATGCACAAAATGGTCTAAAACGTCTCCAAATGCGATTTGAAGCTATTCTTAGAACTTTGGTATTTTTATGTTAACAAGTTTTTTCGAAAATCATAAAATGGTCTAAAACGTCTCCAAATGCGATTTGAAGCTATTCTAAGCACTTAGTAGTTTTTATGTTAACAAGTTTTTTCGAAAATCACAAAATGGTCTAAAACGTCTCCAAATGCGATTTGAAGCTATTCTGTACACTTTGATGTTTAGTATGAAAAAGTTTTGTCGAAATGCTCAAAATGGTCTAAAACGTTTTCAAATACCATATTAAGCTATTTTGTGCACTTTGCTGTTTTTGTGTGAAAAGTTTTATCGAAATGCTCAAAATGGTCTAAAACGGTTTCAAATGTGATTTTAAGCACTTTGATGTTTTTGTGTAACAAAGTTTCATCGAAATGCACAAAATGGTCTAAAACGTCTCCAAATGCGATTTGAAGCTATTCTAAGCACTTTGGTGTTTTTATGTTAACAAGTTTTTTCGAAAATCACAAAATGGTTTAAAACGTCTCCAAATGCGATTTGAAGCTATTCTTAGCACTTTGGTGTTTTTATGTTAACTAGTTTTTTCGAAAATTACAAAATGGTCTAAAACGTCTCCAAATGCGATTTGAAGCTATTCTTAGCACTTTGGTGTTTTTATGTCAACAAGTTTTTTCGAAAATCACAAAATGGTCTAAAACGTCTCCAAATGCGATTTGAAGCTATTCTTAGCACTTTGGTGTTTTTATGTTAACAAGTTTTTTCAAAAATCACAAAATGGTTTAAACGTCTCCAAATGCGATTTGAAGCTATTCTGTACACTTTGATGTTTTTGTGTGAAAAGTTTTAACGAAATGCTCAAAATGGTTTAAAACATTTTTAAATACCATATTAAGCTCTTTTGTGCACATTGATGTTTTCTTGTGAAAAGTTTTATTGAAATGCTCAAAATGGTCTAAAACGTTTTCTAATGCGATTTGAAGCTATTCTGTACACTATGAAATTTTGTGTGAAAAAGTTTTCTCAAAATGCTCAAAATGGTCTAAAACGTTTTCAAATACCATAATAAGCTATTTTGTGCACTTTGCTGTTTTTGTGTCAAAAGTTTTATCGAAATGCTCAAAATAGTTTAAAACGTCTCCAAATGTGATTTTAAGCACTTTGATGTTTTTGTGTAACAAAGTTTCATCGAAATGCACAAAATGGTCTAAAACGTCTCCAAATGCGATTTGAAGATATTCTTAGCTCTTTGGTGTTTTTATGTTAACAAGTTTTTTCGAAAATCACAAAATGGTCTAAAACGTCTCCAAATGCGATTTGAAGCTATTCTGTACACTTTGATGTTTTGTGTGAAAAGTTTTGTTGAAATGCTCAAAATGGTCTAAAACGTTTTTAAATACGATATTAAGCTATTTTGTGCTCTTTGATGTTTTTGTGTGAAAAGTTTTAGCGAAATGCTAAAAATGGTCTAAAACGGTTTCTAATGTGATTTTAAGCACTTTGATGTTTTTGTGTAACCAAGTTTCATCGAAATGCACAAAATGGTCTAAAACGTCTCCAAATGCGATTTGAAGCTATTCTAAGCACTTTGGTGTTATTATGTTAACAAGTTTTTTCGAAAATCACAAAATGGTCTGAAACGTCTCCAAATGCGATTTGAAGCTATTCTGTACACTGCGATGTTTTGTGTGAAAAAGTTTTGTCGAAATGTTCAAAATGGTCTAAAACGTTTTTAAATACGATATTAAGCTATTTTGTGCTCTTTGATGTTTTTGTGTGAAAAGTTTTATCGAAATGCTCAAAATGGTCTAAAACGTTTTCAAATACCATATTAAGCTATTTTGTGCACTTTGCTGTTTTTGTGTGAAAAGTTTTATCGAAATGCTCAAAATGGTTTAAAACGGTTTCAAATGTGATTTTAAGCACTTTGATGTTTTTGTGTAACAGAGTTTCATCGAAATGCACAAAATGGTCTAAAACGTCTCCAAATGCGATTTGAAGATATTCTTAGCTCTTTGGTGTTTTTATGGTAACAAGTTTTTTCGAAAATCACAAAATGGTCTAAAACGTCTCCAAATGCGATTTGAAGCTATTCTGTACACTTGGATGCTTTGTGTGAAAAGTTTTATCGAAATGCTCAAAATGGTCTAAAACGGTTTCTAATGTGATTTTAAGCACTTAGATGTTTTTCTGTAACCAAGTTTCATCGAAATGCACAAAATGGTCTAAAACGTCTCCAAATGAGATTTGAAGCTATTCTAAGCACTTTGGTGTTTTTATGTTAACAAGTTTTTTCGAAAATCACAAAATGGTCTAAAACGTCTCCAAATGCGATTTGAAGCTATTCTGTACACTTTGATGTTTTGTGTGAAAAAGTTTTGTCGAAATGTTCAAAATTGTCTAAAACGTCTCCAAATGCGATTTGAAGCTATTCTGTACACTTTGATGTTTTGTGTGAAAAGTTTTATCGAAATGCTCAAAATGGTCTAAAACGGTTTCTAATGTGATTTTAAGCACTTTGATGTTTTTGTGTAACCAAGTTTCATCGAAATGCACAAAATGGTCTTAAACATCTCCAAATGCGATTTGAAGCTATTCTTAAAACTTTGGTATTTTTATGTTAACAAGTTTTTTCGAAAATCATAAAATGGTCTAAAACGTCTCCAAATGCGATTTGAAGCTATTCTAAGCGCTTTGGAGTTTTTATGTTAACAAGTTTGTTCGAAAATCAAAAAATGGTTTAAAACGTCTCCAAATGCGATTTGAAGCTATTCTGTACACTTTTATGTTTAGTATCAAAAAGTTTTGTCTAAATGCTCAAAATGGTCTAAAACGTTTTCAAATACCATATTAAGCTATTTTGTGCACTTTGCTGTTTTTGTGTGAAAAGTTTTATCGAAATGCTCAAAATGGTCTAAAACGTCTCCAAATGTGATTTTAAGCACTTTGATGTTTTTGTGTAACAAAGTTTCATCGAAATGCACAAAATGGTCTAAAACGTCTCCAAATGCGATTTGAAGATATTCTTAGCTCTTTGGTGTTTTTATGTTAACAAGTTTTTTCGAAAATCACAAAATGGTCTAAAACGTCTCCAAATGCGATTTGAAGCTATTCTGTGCTCTTTGATGTTTTTGTGTGAAAAGTTTTATCGAAATGCTCAAAATGGTCTAAAACGTCTCCAAATGCGATTTGAAGCTATTCTGTACACTTTGATGTTTTGTGTGAAAAGTTTTATCGAAATGCTCAAAATGGTCTAAAACGGTTTCTAATGTGATTTTAAGCACTTTGATGTTTTTGTGTAACAAAGTTTCATCGAAATGCACAAAATGGTCTAAAACGTCTCCAAATGCGATTTGAAGATATTCTTAGCTCTTTGGTGTTTTTATGTTAACAAGTTTTTTCGAAAATCACAAAATGGTCTAAAACGTCTCCAAATGCGATTTGAAGCTATTCTGTACACTTTGATGTTTTGTGTGAAAAGTTTTGTTGAAATGCTCAAAATGGTCTAAAACGTTTTTAAATACGATATTAAGCTATTTTGTGCTCTTTGATGTTTTTGTGTGAAAAGTTTTATCGAAATGCTCAAAATTGTCTAAAACGTCTCCAAATGCGATTTGAAGCTATTCTGTACACTTTGATGTTTTGTGTGAAAAGTTTTATCGAAATGCTCAAAATGGTCTAAAACGTCTCCAAATGTGATTTTAAGCACTTTGATGTTTTTGTGTAACAAAGTTTCATCGAAATGCACAAAATGGTCTAAAACGTCTCCAAATGCGATTTGAAGCTATTCTAAGGACTTTGGTGTTTTTATGTTAACAAGTTTTTTCGAAAATCACAAAATGGTCTAAAACGTCTCCAAATGCGATTTGAAGCTATTCTGTACACTTTGATGTTTTGTGTGAAAAAGTTTTGTCGAAATGTTCAAAATGGTCTAAAACGTTTTTAAATACGATATTAAGCTATTTTGTGCTCTTTGATGTTTTTGTGTGAAAAGTTTTATCGAAATGCTCAAAATGGTCTAAAACGGTTTCTATTTTGATTTTAAGCACTTTGATGTTTTTGTGTAACCAAGTTTCATCGAAATGCACAAAATGGTCTAAAACGTCTCCAAATGCGATTTGAAGCTATTCTTAGAACTTTGGTATTTTTATGTTAACAAGTTTTTTCGAAAATCATAAAATGGTCTAAAACGTCTCCAAATGCGATTTGAAGCTATTCTAAGCACTTAGTAGTTTTTATGTTAACAAGTTTTTTCGAAAATCACAAAATGGTCTAAAACGTCTCCAAATGCGATTTGAAGCTATTCTGTACACTTTGATGTTTAGTATGAAAAAGTTTTGTCGAAATGCTCAAAATGGTCTAAAACGTTTTCAAATACCATATTAAGCTATTTTGTGCACTTTGCTGTTTTTGTGTGAAAAGTTTTATCGAAATGCTCAAAATGGTCTAAAACGGTTTCAAATGTGATTTTAAGCACTTTGATGTTTTTGTGTAACCAAGTTTCATCGAAATGCACAAAATGGTCTAAAACGTCTCCAAATGCGATTTGAAGCTATTCTAAGCACTTTGGTGTTTTTATGTTAACAAGTTTTTTCGAAAATCACAAAATGGTTTAAAACGTCTCCAAATGCGATTTGAAGCTATTCTTAGCACTTTGGTGTTTTTATGTTAACTAGTTTTTTCGAAAATTACAAAATGGTCTAAAACGTCTCCAAATGCGATTTGAAGCTATTCTTAGCACTTTGGTGTTTTTATGTCAACAAGTTTTTTCGAAAATCACAAAATGGTCTAAAACGTCTCCAAATGCGATTTGAAGCTATTCTTAGCACTTTGGTGTTTTTATGTTAACAAGTTTTTTCAAAAATCACAAAATGGTTTAAACGTCTCCAAATGCGATTTGAAGCTATTCTGTACACTTTGATGTTTTTGTGTGAAAAGTTTTAACGAAATGCTCAAAATGGTTTAAAACATTTTTAAATACCATATTAAGCTCTTTTGTGCACATTGATGTTTTCGTGTGAAAAGTTTTATTGAAATGCTCAAAATGGTCTAAAACGTTTTCTAATGCGATTTGAAGCTATTCTGTACACTTTGAAATTTTGTGTGAAAAAGTTTTCTCAAAATGCTCAAAATGGTCTAAAACGTTTTCAAATACCATAATAAGCTATTTTGTGCACTTTGCTGTTTTTGTGTGAAAAGTTTTATCGAAATGCTCAAAATAGTTTAAAACGTCTCCAAATGTTATTTTAAGCACTTTGATGTTTTTGTGTAACAAAGTTTCATCGAAATGCACAAAATGGTCTAAAACGTCTCCAAATGCGATTTGAAGATATTCTTAGCTCTTTGGTGTTTTTATGTTAACAAGTTTTTTCGACAATCACAAAATGGTCTAAAACGTCTCCAAATGCGATTTGAAGCTATTCTGTACACTTTGATGTTTTGTGTGAAAAGTTTTGTTGAAATGCTCAAAATGGTCTAAAACGTTTTTAAATACGATATTAAGCTATTTTGTGTTCTCTGATGTTTTTGTGTGAAAAGTTTTATCGAAATGCTCAAAATTGTCTAAAACGTCTCCAAATGCGATTTGAAGCTATTCTGTACACTTTGATGTTTAGTATGAAAAAGTTTTGTCGAAATGCTCAAAATGGTCTAAAACGTTTTCAAATACGATATTAAGCTATTTTGTGCTCTTTGATGTTTTTGTGTGAAAAGTTTTATCGAAATGCTCAAAATGGTCTAAAACGGTTTCTAATGTGATTTTAAGCACTTTGATGTTTTTGTGTAACCAAGT
Organism: Antedon bifida; assembly: GCF_963402885.1. Lineage (NCBI taxonomy): Eukaryota > Metazoa > Echinodermata > Crinoidea > Comatulida > Antedonidae > Antedon > Antedon bifida. The sequence continues at coordinate 6,692,072 of NC_136233.1, read as the reverse complement.
TTCATCGAAAATCAGAAAATGGTCTAAAACGTCTCCAAATGCGATTTGAAGCTATTCTCAGCACTTTGGAGTTTTTATGTTAACAAGTTTGTTCGAAAATCAAAAAATGGTTTAAAACGTCTCCAAATGCGATTTGAAGCTATTCTGTACACTTTTATGTTTAGTATCAAAAAGTTTTGTCTAAATGCTCAAAATGGTCTAAAACGTTTTCAAATACCATATTAAGCTATTTTGTGCACTTTGCTGTTTTTGTGTGAAAAGTTTTATCGAAATGCTCAAAATGGTCTAAAACGTCTCCAAATGTGATTTTAAGCACTTTGATGTTTTTGTGTAACAAAGTTTCATCGAAATGCACAAAATGGTCTAAAACGTCTCCAAATGCGATTTGAAGATATTCTTAGCTCTTTGGTGTTTTTATGTTAACAAGTTTTTTCGAAAATCACAAAATGGTCTAAAACGTCTCCAAATGCGATTTGAAGCTATTCTGTGCTCTTTGATGTTTTTGTGTGAAAAGTTTTATCGAAATGCTCAAAATGGTCTAAAACGTCTCCAAATGCGATTTGAAGCTATTCTGTACAGTTTGATGTTTTGTGTGAAAAGTTTTATCGAAATGCTCAAAATGGTCTAAAACGGTTTCTAATGTGATTTTAAGCACTTTGATGTTTTTGTGTAACAAAGTTTCATCGAAATGCACAAAATGGTTTAAAACGTCTCCAAATGCGATTTGAAGATATTCTTAGCTCTTTGGTGTTTTTATGTTAACAAGTTTTTTCGAAAATCACAAAATGGTCTAAAACGTCTCCAAATGCGATTTGAAGCTATTCTGTACACTTTGATGTTTTGTGTGAAAAGTTTTGTTGAAATGCTCAAAATGGTCTAAAACGTTTTTAAATACGATATTAAGCTATTTTGTGCTCTTTGATGTTTTTGTGTTAAAAGTTTTATCGAAATGCTCAAAATTGTCTAAAACGTCTCCAAATGCGATTTGAAGCTATTCTGTACACTTTGATGTTTTGTGTGAAAAGTTTTATCGAAATGCTCAAAATGGTCTAAAACGGTTTCTAATGTGATTTTAAGCACTTTGATGTTTTTGTGTAACCAAGTTTCATCGAAATGCACAAAATGGTCTAAAACGTCTCCAAATGCGATTTGAAGCTATTCTTAAAACTTTGGTATTTTTATGTTAACAAGTTTTTTCGAAAATCAGAAAATGGTCTAAAACGTCTCCAAATGCGATTTGAAGCTATTCTAAGCACTTTGGAGTTTTTATGTTAACAAGTTTGTTCGAAAATCAAAAAATGGTCTAAAACGTCTCCAAATGCGATTTGAAGCTATTCTGTACACTTTGATGTTTAGTATGAAAAAGTTTTGTCGAAATGCTCAAAATAGTCTAAAACGTTTTCAAATACCATATTAAGCTATTTTGTGCACTTTGCCGTTTTTGTGTGAAAAGTTTTATCGAAATGCTCAAAATGGTCTAAAACGTCTCCAAATGTGATTTTAAGCACTTTGATGTTTTTGTGTAATAAAGTTTCATCGAAATGCACAAAATGGTCTAAAACGTCTCCAAATGCGATTTGAAGCTATTCTAAGCACTTTGGTGTTTTTATGTTAACAAGTTTTTTTCGAAAATCACAAAATGGTCTAAAACGTCTCCAAATGCGATTTGAAGCTATTCTGTACACTTTGATGTTTTGTGTGAAAAAGTTTTGTCGAAATGCTCAAAATGGTCTAAAACGTTTTCAAATACCATATTAAGCTATTTTGTGCACTTTGCTGTTTTTGTGTGAAAAGTTTTATCGAAATGCTCAAAATGGTCTAAAACGGTTTCAAATGTGATTTTAAGCACTTTGATGTTTTTGTGTAACAGAGTTTCATCGAAATGCACAAAATGGTCTAAAACGTCTCCAAATGCGATTTGAAGATATTCTTAGCTCTTTGGTGTTTTTATGTTAACAAGTTTTATCGAAAATCACAAAATGGTCTAAAACGTCTCCAAATGCGATTTGAAGCTATTCTGTACACTTTGATGTTTTGTGTGAAAAGTTTTGTCGAAATGTTCAAAATGGTCTAAAACGTTTTTAAATACGATATTAAGCTATTTTGTGCTCTTTTATGTTTTTGTGTGAAAAGTTTTATCGAAATGCTCAAAATTGTCTAAAACGTCTCCAAATGCGATTTGAAGCTATTCTGTACACTTTGATGTTTTGTGTGAAAAGTTTTATCGAAATGCTCAAAATGGTCTAAAACGGTTTCTAATGTGATTTTAAGAACTTTGATGTTTTTGTGTAACCAAGTTTCATCGAAATGCACAAAATGGTCTAAAACGTCTCCAAATGCGATTTGAAGCTATTCTTAGCACTTTGATGTTTTTGTGTAACCAAGTTTTTTCGAAAATTACAAAATGGTCTAAAACGTCTCCAAATGCGATTTGAAGCTATTCTTAGCACTTTGGTGTTTTTATGTCAACAAGTTTTTTCGAAAATTACAAAATGGTCTAAAACGTCTCCAAATGCGATTTGAAGCTATTCTTAGCACTTTGGTGTTTTTATGTTAACAAGTCTTTTCAAAAATCACAAAATGGTTTAAACGTCTCCAAATGCGATTTGAAGCTATTCTGTACACTTTAATGTTTTTGTGTGAAAAGTTTTAACGAAATGCTCAAAATGGTTTAAAACGTTTTTAAATACCATATTAAGCTCTTTTGTGCACATTGATGTTTTCGTGTGAAAAGTTTTATTGAAATGCTCAAAATGGTCTAAAACGTTTTCTAATGCGATTTGAAGCTATTCTGTACACTTTGAAATTTTGTGTGAAAAAGTTTTCTCAAAATGCTCAAAATGGTCTAAAACGTTTTCAAATACCATAATAAGCTATTTTGTGCACTTTGCTGTTTTTGTGTGAAAGTTTTATCGAAATGCTCAAAATTGTCTAAAACGTCTCCAAATGCGATTTGAAGCTATTCTGTACACTTTGATGTTTTGTGTGAAATGTTTTATCGAAATGCTCAAAATGGTCTAAAACGGTTTCTAATGTGATTTTAAGCACTTTGATGTTTTTGTGTAACCAAGTTTCATCGAAATGCACAAAATGGTCTAAAACGTCTCCAAATGCGATTTGAAGCTATTCTTAGCACTTTGGTGTTTTTATGTTAACAAGTTTTTTCGAAAATTACAAAATGGTCTAAAACGTCTCCAAATGCGATTTGAAGCTATTCTTAGCACTTTGGTGTTTTTATGTTAACAAGTTTTTTCAAAAATCACAAAATGGTTTAAACGTCTCCAAATGCGATTTGAAGCTATTCTGTAAACTTTAATGTTTTTGTGTGAAAAGTTTTAACGAAATGCTCAAAATGGTTTAAAACGTTTTTAAATACCATATTAAGCTCTTTTGTGCACATTGATGTTTTCGTGTGAAAAGTTTTATTGAAATGCTCAAAATGGTCTAAAACGTTTTCTAATGCGATTTGAAGCTATTCTGTACACTATGAAATTTTGTGTGAAAAAGTTTTCTCAAAATGCTCAAAATGGTCTAAAACGTTTTCAAATACCATAATAAGCTATTTTGTGCACTTTGCTGTTTTTGTGTCAAAAGTTTTATCGAAATGCTCAAAATAGTTTAAAACGTCTCCAAATGTGATTTTAAGCACTTTGATGTTTTTGTGTAACAAAGTTTCATCGAAATGCACAAAATGGTCTAAAACGTCTCCAAATGCGATTTGAAGATATTCTTAGCTCTTTGGTGTTTTTATGTTAACAAGTTTTTTCGAAAATCACAAAATGGTCTAAAACGTCTCCAAATGCGATTTGAAGATATTCTTAGCTCTTTGGTGTTTTTATGTTAACAAGTTTTTTCGAAAATCACAAAATGGTCTAAAACGTCTCCAAATGCGATTTGAAGCTATTCTGTGCTCTTTGATGTTTTTGTGTGAAAAGTTTTATCGAAATGCTCAAAATGGTCTAAAACGTCTCCAAATGCGATTTGAAGCTATTCTGTACACTTTGATGTTTTGTGTGAAAAGTTTTATCGAAATGCTCAAAATGGTCTAAAACGGTTTCTAATGTGATTTTAAGCACTTTGATGTTTTTGTGTAACAAAGTTTCATCGAAATGCACAAAATGGTCTAAAACGTCTCCAAATGCGATTTGAAGATATTCTTAGCTCTTTGGTGTTTTTATGTTAACAAGTTTTTTCGAAAATCACAAAATGGTCTAAAACGTCTCCAAATGCGATTTGAAGCTATTCTGTACACTTTGATGTTTTGTGTGAAAAGTTTTGTTGAAATGCTCAAAATGGTCTAAAACGTTTTTAAATACGATATTAAGCTATTTTGTGCTCTTTGATGTTTTTGTGTTAAAAGTTTTATCGAAATGCTCAAAATTGTCTAAAACGTCTCCAAATGCGATTTGAAGCTATTCTGTACACTTTGATGTTTTGTGTGAAAAGTTTTATCGAAATGCTCAAAATGGTCTAAAACGGTTTCTAATGTGATTTTAAGCACTTTGATGTTTTTGTGTAACCAAGTTTCATCGAAATGCACAAAATGGTCTAAAACGTCTCCAAATGCGATTTGAAGCTATTCTTAAAACTTTGGTATTTTTATGTTAACAATTTTTTTCGAAAATCAGAAAATGGTCTAAAACGTCTCCAAATGCGATTTGAAGCTATTCTAAGCACTTTGGAGTTTTTATGTTAACAAGTTTGTTCGAAAATCAAAAAATGGTCTAAAACGTCTCCAAATGCGATTTGAAGCTATTCTGTACACTTTGATGTTTAGTATGAAAAAGTTTTGTCGAAATGCTCAAAATGGTCTAAAACGTTTTCAAATACCATATTAAGCTATTTTGTGCACTTTGCCGTTTTTGTGTGAAAAGTTTTATCGAAATGCTCAAAATGGTCTAAAACGTCTCCAAATGTGATTTTAAGCACTTTGATGTTTTTGTGTAATAAAGTTTCATCGAAATGCACAAAATGGTCTAAAACGTCTCCAAATGCGATTTGAAGCTATTCTAAGCACTTTGGTGTTTTTATGTTAACAAGTTTTTTTCGAAAATCACAAAATGGTCTAAAACGTCTCCAAATGCGATTTGAAGCTATTCTGTACACTTTGATGTTTTGTGTGAAAAAGTTTTGTCGAAATGCTCAAAATGGTCTAAAACGTTTTCAAATACCATATTAAGCTATTTTGTGCACTTTGCTGTTTTTGTGTGAAAAGTTTTATCGAAATGCTCAAAATGGTCTAAAACGGTTTCAAATGTGATTTTAAGCACTTTGATGTTTTTGTGTAACAGAGTTTCATCGAAATGCACAAAATGGTCTAAAACGTCTCCAAATGCGATTTGAAGATATTCTTAGCTCTTTGGTGTTTTTATGTTAACAAGTTTTATCGAAAATCACAAAATGGTCTAAAACGTCTCCAAATGCGATTTGAAGCTATTCTGTACACTTTGATGTTTTGTGTGAAAAGTTTTGTCGAAATGTTCAAAATGGTCTAAAACGTTTTTAAATACGATATTAAGCTATTTTGTGCTCTTTTATGTTTTTGTGTGAAAAGTTTTATCGAAATGCTCAAAATTGTCTAAAACGTCTCCAAATGCGATTTGAAGCTATTCTGTACACTTTGATGTTTTGTGTGAAAAGTTTTATCGAAATGCTCAAAATGGTCTAAAACGGTTTCTAATGTGATTTTAAGAACTTTGATGTTTTTGTGTAACCAAGTTTCATCGAAATGCACAAAATGGTCTAAAACGTCTCCAAATGCGATTTGAAGCTATTCTTAGCACTTTGGTGTTTTTATGTTAACAAGTTTTTTCGAAAATTACAAAATGGTCTAAAACGTCTCCAAATGCGATTTGAAGCTATTCTTAGCACTTTGGTGTTTTTATGTCAACAAGTTTTTTCGAAAATCACAAAATGGTCTAAAACGTCTCCAAATGCGATTTGAAGCTATTCTGTACACATTGATGTTTTTATGTTAACAAGTTTTTTCAAAAATCACAAAATGGTTTAAACGTCTCCAAATGCGATTTGAAGCTATTCTGTACACTTTGATGTTTTTGTGTGAAAAGTTTTAACGAAATGCTCAAAATGGTTTAAAACGTTTTTAAATACCATATTAAGCTCTTTTGTGCACATTGATGTTTTTGTGTGAAAAGTTTTATTGAAATGCTCAAAATGGTCTAAAACGTTTTCTAATGCGATTTGAAGCTATTCTGTACACTTTGAAATTTTGTGTGAAAAAGTTTTCTCAAAATGCTCAAAATGGTCTAAAACGTTTTCAAATACCATAATAAGCTATTTTGTGCACTTTGCTGTTTTTGTGTGAAAGTTTTATCGAAATGCTCAAAATTGTCTAAAACGTCTCCAAATGCGATTTGAAGCTATTCTGTACACTTTGATGTTTTGTGTGAAATGTTTTATCGAAATGCTCAAAATGGTCTAAAACGGTTTCTAATGTGATTTTAAGCACTTTGATGTTTTTGTGTAACCAAGTTTCATCGAAATGCACAAAATGGTCTAAAACGTCTCCAAATGCGATTTGAAGCTATTCTTAGCACTTTGGTGTTTTTATGTTAACAAGTTTTTTCGAAAATTACAAAATGGTCTAAAACGTCTCCAAATGCGATTTGAAGCTATTCTTAGCACTTTGGTGTTTTTATGTTAACAAGTTTTTTCAAAAATCACAAAATGGTTTAAACGTCTCCAAATGCGATTTGAAGCTATTCTGTAAACTTTAATGTTTTTGTGTGAAAAGTTTTAACGAAATGCTCAAAATGGTTTAAAACGTTTTTAAATACCATATTAAGCTCTTTTGTGCACATTGATGTTTTCGTGTGAAAAGTTTTATTGAAATGCTCAAAATGGTCTAAAACGTTTTCTAATGCGATTTGAAGCTATTCTGTACACTATGAAATTTTGTGTGAAAAAGTTTTCTCAAAATGCTCAAAATGGTCTAAAACGTTTTCAAATACCATAATAAGCTATTTTGTGCACTTTGCTGTTTTTGTGTCAAAAGTTTTATCGAAATGCTCAAAATAGTTTAAAACGTCTCCAAATGTGATTTTAAGCACTTTGATGTTTTTGTGTAACAAAGTTTCATCGAAATGCACAAAATGGTCTAAAACGTCTCCAAATGCGATTTGAAGATATTCTTAGCTCTTTGGTGTTTTTATGTTAACAAGTTTTTTCGAAAATCACAAAATGGTCTAAAACGTCTCCAAATGCGATTTGAAGCTATTCTGTACACTTTGATGTTTTGTGTGAAAAGTTTTGTTGAAATGCTCAAAATGGTCTAAAACGTTTTTAAATACGATATTAAGCTATTTTGTGCTCTTTGATGTTTTTGTGTGAAAAGTTTTAGCGAAATGCTAAAAATGGTCTAAAACGGTTTCTAATGTGATTTTAAGCACTTTGATGTTTTTGTGTAACCAAGTTTCATCGAAATGCACAAAATGGTCTAAAACGTCTCCAAATGCGATTTGAAGCTATTCTAAGCACTTTGGTGTTTTTATGTTAACAAGTTTTTTCGAAAATCACAAAATGGTCTGAAACGTCTCCAAATGCGATTTGAAGCTATTCTGTACACTGCGATGTTTTGTGTAAAAAAGTTTTGTCGAAATGTTCAAAATGGTCTAAAACGTTTTTAAATACGATATTAAGCTATTTTGTGCTCTTTGATGTTTTTGTGTGAAAAGTTTTATCGAAATGCTCAAAATGGTCTAAAACGTTTTCAAATACCATATTAAGCTATTTTGTGCACTTTGCTGTTTTTGTGTGAAAAGTTTTATCGAAATGCTCAAAATGGTTTAAAACGGTTTCAAATGTGATTTTAAGCACTTTGATGTTTTTGTGTAACAGAGTTTCATCGAAATGCACAAAATGGTCTAAAACGTCTCCAAATGCGATTTGAAGATATTCTTAGCTCTTTGGTGTTTTTATGGTAACAAGTTTTTTCGAAAATCACAAAATGGTCTAAAACGTCTCCAAATGCGATTTGAAGCTATTCTGTACACTTGGATGTTTTGTGTGAAAAGTTTTATCGAAATGCTCAAAATGGTCTAAAACGGTTTCTAATGTGATTTTAAGCACTTAGATGTTTTTCTGTAACCAAGTTTCATCGAAATGCACAAAATGGTCTAAAACGTCTCCAAATGCGATTTGAAGCTATTCTTAGCACTTTGGTGTTTTTATGTTAACAAGTTTTTTCGAAAATTACAAAATGGTCTAAAACGTCTCCAAATGCGATTTGAAGCTATTCTTAGCACTTTGGTGTTTTTATGTTAACAAGTTTTTTCGAAAATCACAAAATGGTCTAAAACGTCTCCAAATGCGATTTGAAGCTATTCTGTACACTTTGATGTTTTGTGTGAAAAAGTTTTGTCGAAATGTTCAAAATTGTCTAAAACGTCTCCAAATGCGATTTGAAGCTATTCTGTACACTTTGATGTTTTGTGTGAAAAGTTTTATTGAAATGCTCAAAATGGTCTAAAACGGTTTCTAATGTGATTTTAAGCACTTTGATGTTTTTGTGTAACCAAGTTTCATCGAAATGCACAAAATGGTCTAAAACATCTCCAAATGCGATTTGAAGCTATTCTTAAAACTTTGGTATTTTTATGTTAACAAGTTTTTTCGAAAATCATAAAATGGTCTAAAACGTCTCCAAATGCGATTTGAAGCTATTCTGTACACTTTTATGTTTAGTATCAAAAAGTTTTGTCTAAATGCTCAAAATGGTCTAAAACGTTTTCAAATACCATATTAAGCTATTTTGTGCACTTTGCTGTTTTTGTGTGAAAAGTTTTATCGAAATGCTCAAAATGGTCTAAAACGTCTCCAAATGTGATTTTAAGCACTTTGATGTTTTTGTGTAACAAAGTTTCATCGAAATGCACAAAATGGTCTAAAACGTCTCCAAATGCGATTTGAAGATATTCTTAGCTCTTTGGTGTTTTTATGTTAACAAGTTTTTTCGAAAATCACAAAATGGTCTAAAACGTCTCCAAATGCGATTTGAAGCTATTCTGTGCTCTTTGATGTTTTTGTGTGAAAAGTTTTATCGAAATGCTCAAAATGGTCTAAAACGTCTCCAAATGCGATTTGAAGCTATTCTGTACACTTTGATGTTTTGTGTGAAAAGTTTTATCGAAATGCTCAAAATGGTCTAAAACGGTTTCTAATGTGATTTTAAGCACTTTGATGTTTTTGTGTAACAAAGTTTCATCGAAATGCACAAAATGGTCTAAAACGTCTCCAAATGCGATTTGAAGATATTCTTAGCTCTTTGGTGTTTTTATGTTAACAAGTTTTTTCGAAAATCACAAAATGGTCTAAAACGTCTCCAAATGCGATTTGAAGCTATTCTGTACACTTTGATGTTTTGTGTGAAAAGTTTTGTTGAAATGCTCAAAATGGTCTAAAACGTTTTTAAATACGATATTAAGCTATTTTGTGCTCTTTGATGTTTTTGTGTGAAAAGTTTTATCGAAATGCTCAAAATTGTCTAAAACGTCTCCAAATGCGATTTGAAGCTATTCTGTACACTTTGATGTTTTGTGTGAAAAGTTTTATCGAAATGCTCAAAATGGTCTAAAACGTCTCCAAATGTGATTTTAAGCACTTTGATGTTTTTGTGTAACAAAGTTTCATCGAAATGCACAAAATGGTCTAAAACGTCTCCAAATGCGATTTGAAGCTATTCTAAGGACTTTGGTGTTTTTATGTTAACAAGTTTTTTCGAAAATCACAAAATGGTCTAAAACGTCTCCAAATGCGATTTGAAGCTATTCTGTACACTTTGATGTTTTGTGTGAAAAAGTTTTGTCGAAATGTTCAAAATGGTCTAAAACGTTTTTAAATACGATATTAAGCTATTTTGTGCTCTTTGATGTTTTTGTGTGAAAAGTTTTATCGAAATGCTCAAAATGGTCTAAAACGGTTTCTATTTTGATTTTAAGCACTTTGATGTTTTTGTGTAACCAAGTTTCATCGAAATGCACAAAATGGTCTAAAACGTCTCCAAATGCGATTTGAAGCTATTCTTAGAACTTTGGTATTTTTATGTTAACAAGTTTTTTCGAAAATCATAAAATGGTCTAAAACGTCTCCAAATGCGATTTGAAGCTATTCTAAGCACTTAGTAGTTTTTATGTTAACAAGTTTTTTCGAAAATCACAAAATGGTCTAAAACGTCTCCAAATGCGATTTGAAGCTATTCTGTACACTTTGATGTTTAGTATGAAAAAGTTTTGTCGAAATGCTCAAAATGGTCTAAAACGTTTTCAAATACCATATTAAGCTATTTTGTGCACTTTGCTGTTTTTGTGTGAAAAGTTTTATCGAAATGCTCAAAATGGTCTAAAACGGTTTCAAATGTGATTTTAAGCACTTTGATGTTTTTGTGTAACCAAGTTTCATCGAAATGCACAAAATGGTCTAAAACGTCTCCAAATGCGATTTGAAGCTATTCTAAGCACTTTGGTGTTTTTATGTTAACAAGTTTTTTCGAAAATCACAAAATGGTTTAAAACGTCTCCAAATGCGATTTGAAGCTATTCTTAGCACTTTGGTGTTTTTATGTTAACTAGTTTTTTCGAAAATTACAAAATGGTCTAAAACGTCTCCAAATGCGATTTGAAGCTATTCTTAGCACTTTGGTGTTTTTATGTCAACAAGTTTTTTCGAAAATCACAAAATGGTCTAAAACGTCTCCAAATGCGATTTGAAGCTATTCTTAGCACTTTGGTGTTTTTATGTTAACAAGTTTTTTCAAAAATCACAAAATGGTTTAAACGTCTCCAAATGCGATTTGAAGCTATTCTGTACACTTTGATGTTTTTGTGTGAAAAGTTTTAACGAAATGCTCAAAATGGTTTAAAACATTTTTAAATACCATATTAAGCTCTTTTGTGCACATTGATGTTTTCGTGTGAAAAGTTTTATTGAAATGCTCAAAATGGTCTAAAACGTTTTCTAATGCGATTTGAAGCTATTCTGTACACTTTGAAATTTTGTGTGAAAAAGTTTTCTCAAAATGCTCAAAATGGTCTAAAACGTTTTCAAATACCATAATAAGCTATTTTGTGCACTTTGCTGTTTTTGTGTGAAAAGTTTTATCGAAATGCTCAAAATAGTTTAAAACGTCTCCAAATGTGATTTTAAGCACTTTGATGTTTTTGTGTAACAAAGTTTCATCGAAATGCACAAAATGGTCTAAAACGTCTCCAAATGCGATTTGAAGATATTCTTAGCTCTTTGGTGTTTTTATGTTAACAAGTTTTTTCGACAATCACAAAATGGTCTAAAACGTCTCCAAATGCGATTTGAAGCTATTCTGTACACTTTGATGTTTTGTGTGAAAAGTTTTGTTGAAATGCTCAAAATGGTCTAAAACGTTTTTAAATACGATATTAAGCTATTTTGTGTTCTCTGATGTTTTTGTGTGAAAAGTTTTATCGAAATGCTCAAAATTGTCTAAAACGTCTCCAAATGCGATTTGAAGCTATTCTGTACACTTTGATGTTTAGTATGAAAAAGTTTTGTCGAAATGCTCAAAATGGTCTAAAACGTTTTCAAATACGATATTAAGCTATTTTGTGCTCTTTGATGTTTTTGTGTGAAAAGTTTTATCGAAATGCTCAAAATGGTCTAAAACGGTTTCTAATGTGATTTTAAGCACTTTGATGTTTTTGTGTAACCAAGTTTCATCGAAATGCACAAAATGGTCTAAAACGTCTCCAAATGCGATTTGAAGCTATTCTTAAAACTTTGGTATTTTTATGTTAACAAGTTTTTTCGAAAATCAGAAAGTGGTCTAAAACGTCTCCAAATGCGATTTGAAGCTATTCTCAGCACTTTGGAGTTTTTATGTTAACAAGTTTGTTCGAAAATCAAAAAATGGTTTAAAACGTCTCCAAATGCGATTTGAAGCTTTTCTGTACACTTTTATGTTTAGTATCAAAAAGTTTTGTCTAAATGCTCAAAATGGTCTAAAACGTTTTCAAATACCATATTAAGCTATTTTGTGCACTTTGCTGTTTTTGTGTGAAAAGTTTTATCGAAATGCTCAAAATGGTCTAAAACGTCTCCAAATGTGATTTTAAGCACTTTGATGTTTTTGTGTAACAAAGTTTCATCGAAATGCACAAAATGGTCTAAAACGTCTCCAAATGCGATTTGAAGATATTCTTAGCTCTTTGGTGTTTTTATGTTAACAAGTTTTTTCGAAAATCACAAAATGGTCTAAAACGTCTCCAAATGCGATTTGAAGCTATTCTGTGCTCTTTGATGTTTTTGTGTGAAAAGTTTTATCGAAATGCTCAAAATGGTTTAAAACGTCTCCAAATGCGATTTGAAGCTATTCTGTACACTTTGATGTTTTGTGTGAAAAGTTTTATCGAAATGCTCAAAATGGTCTAAAACGGTTTCTAATGTGATTTTAAGCACTTTGATGTTTTTGTGTAACAAAGTTTCATCGAAATGCACAAAATGGTCTAAAACGTCTCCAAATGCGATTTGAAGATATTCTTAGCTCTTTGGTGTTTTTATGTTAACAAGTTTTTTCGAAAATCACAAAATGGTCTAAAACGTCTCCAAATGCGATTTGAAGCTATTCTGTACACTTTGATGTTTTGTGTGAAAAGTTTTGTTGAAATGCTCAAAATGGTCTAAAACGTTTTTAAATACGATATTAAGCTATTTTGTGCTCTTTGATGTTTTTGTGTTAAAAGTTTTATCGAAATGCTCAAAATTGTCTAAAACGTCTCCAAATGCGATTTGAAGCTATTCTGTACACTTTGATGTTTTGTGTGAAAAGTTTTATCGAAATGCTCAAAATGGTCTAAAACGGTTTCTAATGTGATTTTAAGCACTTTGATGTTTTTGTGTAACCAAGTTTCATCGAAATGCACAAAATGGTCTAAAACGTCTCCAAATGCGATTTGAAGCTATTCTTAAAACTTTGGTATTTTTATGTTAACAAGTTTTTTCGAAAATCAGAAAATGGTCTAAAACGTCTCCAAATGCGATTTGAAGCTATTCTAAGCACTTTGGAGTTTTTATGTTAACAAGTTTGTTCGAAAATCAAAAAATGGTCTAAAACGTCTCCAAATGCGATTTGAAGCTATTCTGTACACTTTGATGTTTAGTATGAAAAAGTTTTGTCGAAATGCTCAAAATGGTCTAAAACGTTTTCAAATACCATATTAAGCTATTTTGTGCACTTTGCCGTTTTTGTGTGAAAAGTTTTATCGAAATGCTCAAAATGGTCTAAAACGTCTCCAAATGTGATTTTAAGCACTTTGATGTTTTTGTGTAATAAAGTTTCATCGAAATGCACAAAATGGTCTAAAACGTCTCCAAATGCGATTTGAAGCTATTCTAATCACTTTGGTGTTTTTATGTTAACAAGTTTTTTTCGAAAATCACAAAATGGTCTAAAACGTCTCCAAATGCGATTTGAAGCTATTCTGTACACTTTGATGTTTTGTGTGAAAAAGTTTTGTCGAAATGCTCAAAATGGTCTAAAACGTTTTCAAATACCATATTAAGCTATTTTGTGCACTTTGCTGTTTTTGTGTGAAAAGTTTTATCGAAATGCTCAAAATGGTCTAAAACGGTTTCAAATGTGATTTTAAGCACTTTGATGTTTTTGTGTAACAGAGTTTCATCGAAATGCACAAAATGGTCTAAAACGTCTCCAAATGCGATTTGAAGATATTCTTAGCTCTTTGGTGTTTTTATGTTAACAAGTTTTATCGAAAATCACAAAATGGTCTAAAACGTCTCCAAATGCGATTTGAAGCTATTCTGTACACTTTGATGTTTTGTGTGAAAAGTTTTGTCGAAATGTTCAAAATGGTCTAAAACGTTTTTAAATACGATATTAAGCTATTTTGTGCTCTTTTATGTTTTTGTGTGAAAAGTTTTATCGAAATGCTCAAAATTGTCTAAAACGTCTCCAAATGCGATTTGAAGCTATTCTGTACACTTTGATGTTTTGTGTGAAAAGTTTTATCGAAATGCTCAAAATGGTCTAAAACGGTTTCTAATGTGATTTTAAGAACTTTGATGTTTTTGTGTAACCAAGTTTCATCGAAATGCACAAAATGGTCTAAAACGTCTCCAAATGCGATTTGAAGCTATTCTTAGCACTTTGGTGTTTTTATGTTAACAAGTTTTTTCGAAAATTACAAAATGGTCTAAAACGTCTCCAAATGCGATTTGAAGCTATTCTTAGCACTTTGGTGTTTTTATGTCAACAAGTTTTTTCGAAAATCACAAAATGGTCTAAAACGTCTCCAAATGCGATTTGAAGCTATTCTGTACACATTGATGTTTTTATGTTAACAAGTTTTTTCAAAAATCACAAAATGGTTTAAACGTCTCCAAATGCGATTTGAAGCTATTCTGTACACTTTGATGTTTTTGTGTGAAAAGTTTTAACGAAATGCTCAAAATGGTTTAAAACGTTTTTAAATACCATATTAAGCTCTTTTGTGCACATTGATGTTTTTGTGTGAAAAGTTTTATTGAAATGCTCAAAATGGTCTAAAACGTTTTCTAATGCGATTTGAAGCTATTCTGTACACTTTGAAATTTTGTGTGAAAAAGTTTTCTCAAAATGCTCAAAATGGTCTAAAACGTTTTCAAATACCATAATAAGCTATTTTGTGCACTTTGCTGTTTTTGTGTGAAAAGTTTTATCGAAATGCTCAAAATTGTCTAAAACGTCTCCAAATGCGATTTGAAGCTATTCTGTACACTTTGATGTTTTGTGTGAAAAGTTTTATCGAAATGCTCAAAATGGTCTAAAACGGTTTCTAATGTGATTTTAAGCACTTTGATGTTTTTGTGTAACCAAGTTTCATCGAAATGCACAAAATGGTCTAAAACGTCTCCAAATGCGATTTGAAGCTATTCTTAGCACTTTGGTGTTTTTATGTTAACAAGTTTTTTCAAAAATCACAAAATGGTTTAAACGTCTCCAAATGCGATTTGAAGCTATTCTGTAAACTTTAATGTTTTTGTGTGAAAAGTTTTAACGAAATGCTCAAAATGGTTTAAAACGTTTTTAAATACCATATTAAGCTCTTTTGTGCACATTGATGTTTTCGTGTGAAAAGTTTTATTGAAATGCTCAAAATGGTCTAAAACGTTTTCTAATGCGATTTGAAGCTATTCTGTACACTATGAAATTTTGTGTGAAAAAGTTTTCTCAAAATGCTCAAAATGGTCTAAAACGTTTTCAAATACCATAATAAGCTATTTTGTGCACTTTGCTGTTTTTGTGTCAAAAGTTTTATCGAAATGCTCAAAATAGTTTAAAACGTCTCCAAATGTGATTTTAAGCACTTTGATGTTTTTGTGTAACAAAGTTTCATCGAAATGCACAAAATGGTCTAAAACGTCTCCAAATGCGATTTGAAGATATTCTTAGCTCTTTGGTGTTTTTATGTTAACAAGTTTTTTCGAAAATCACAAAATGGTCTAAAACGTCTCCAAATGCGATTTGAAGCTATTCTGTACACTTTGATGTTTTGTGTGAAAAGTTTTGTTGAAATGCTCAAAATGGTCTAAAACGTTTTTAAATACGATATTAAGCTATTTTGTGCTCTTTGATGTTTTTGTGTGAAAAGTTTTATCGAAATGCCAAAAATTGTCTAAAACGTCTCCAAATGCGATTTGAAGCTATTCTGTACACTTTGATGTTTTGTGTGAAAAGTTTTATCGAAATGCTCAAAATGGTCTAAAACGGTTTCTAATGTGATTTTAAGCACTTTGATGTTTTTGTGTAACCAAGTTTCATCGAAATGCACAAAATGGTCTAAAACGTCTCCAAATGCGATTTGAAGCTATTCTTAAAACTTTGGTATTTTTATGTTAACAAGTTTTTTCGAAAATCAGAAAATGGTCTAAAACGTCTCCAAATGCGATTTGAAGCTATTCTAAGCACTTTGGAGTTTTTATGTTAACAAGTTTGTTCGAAAATCAAAAAATGGTCTAAAACGTCTCCAAATGCGATTTGAAGCTATTCTGTACACTTTGATGTTTAGTATGAAAAAGTTTTGTCGAAATGCTCAAAATGGTCTAAAACGTTTTCAAATACCATATTAAGCTATTTTGTGCACTTTGCCGTTTTTGTGTGAAAAGTTTTATCGAAATGCTCAAAATGGTCTAAAACGTCTCCAAATGTGATTTTAAGCACTTTGATGTTTTTGTGTAATAAAGTTTCATCGAAATGCACAAAATGGTCTAAAACGTCTCCAAATGCGATTTGAAGCTATTCTAAGCACTTTGGTGTTTTTATGTTAACAAGTTTTTTTCGAAAATCACAAAATGGTCTAAAACGTCTCCAAATGCGATTTGAAGCTATTCTGTACACTTTGATGTTTTGTGTGAAAAAGTTTTGTCGAAATGCTCAAAATGGTCTAAAACGTTTTCAAATACCATATTAAGCTATTTTGTGCACTTTGCTGTTTTTGTGTGAAAAGTTTTATCGAAATGCTCAAAATGGTCTAAAACGGTTTCAAATGTGATTTTAAGCACTTTGATGTTTTTGTGTAACAGAGTTTCATCGAAATGCACAAAATGGTCTAAAACGTCTCCAAATGCGATTTGAAGATATTCTTAGCTCTTTGGTGTTTTTATGTTAACAAGTTTTATCGAAAATCACAAAATGGTCTAAAACGTCTCCAAATGCGATTTGAAGCTATTCTGTACACTTTGATGTTTTGTGTGAAAAGTTTTGTCGAAATGTTCAAAATGGTCTAAAACGTTTTTAAATACGATATTAAGCTATTTTGTGCTCTTTTATGTTTTTGTGTGAAAAGTTTTATCGAAATGCTCAAAATTGTCTAAAACGTCTCCAAATGCGATTTGAAGCTATTCTGTACACTTTGATGTTTTGTGTGAAAAGTTTTATCGAAATGCTCAAAATGGTCTAAAACGGTTTCTAATGTGATTTTAAGAACTTTGATGTTTTTGTGTAACCAAGTTTCATCGAAATGCACAAAATGGTCTAAAACGTCTCCAAATGCGATTTGAAGCTATTCTTAGCACTTTGGTGTTTTTATGTTAACAAGTTTTTTCGAAAATTACAAAATGGTCTAAAACGTCTCCAAATGCGATTTGAAGCTATTCTTAGCACTTTGGTGTTTTTATGTCAACAAGTTTTTTCGAAAATCACAAAATGGTCTAAAACGTCTCCAAATGCGATTTGAAGCTATTCTGTACACATTGATGTTTTTATGTTAACAAGTTTTTTCAAAAATCACAAAATGGTTTAAACGTCTCCAAATGCGATTTGAAGCTATTCTGTACACTTTGATGTTTTTGTGTGAAAAGTTTTAACGAAATGCTCAAAATGGTTTAAAACGTTTTTAAATACCATATTAAGCTCTTTTGTGCACATTGATGTTTTTGTGTGAAAAGTTTTATTGAAATGCTCAAAATGGTCTAAAACGTTTTCTAATGCGATTTGAAGCTATTCTGTACACTTTGAAATTTTGTGTGAAAAAGTTTTCTCAAAATGCTCAAAATGGTCTAAAACGTTTTCAAATACCATAATAAGCTATTTTGTGCACTTTGCTGTTTTTGTGTGAAAAGTTTTATCGAAATGCTCAAAATTGTCTAAAACGTCTCCAAATGCGATTTGAAGCTATTCTGTACACTTTGATGTTTTGTGTGAAAAGTTTTATCGAAATGCTCAAAATGGTCTAAAACGGTTTCTAATGTGATTTTAAGCACTTTGATGTTTTTGTGTAACCAAGTTTCATCGAAATGCACAAAATGGTCTAAAACGTCTCCAAATGCGATTTGAAGCTATTCTTAGCACTTTGGTGTTTTTATGTTAACAAGTTTTTTCGAAAATTACAAAATGGTCTAAAACGTCTCCAAATGCGATTTGAAGCTATTCTTAGCACTTTGGTGTTTTTATGTTAACAAGTTTTTTCAAAAATCACAAAATGGTTTAAACGTCTCCAAATGCGATTTGAAGCTATTCTGTAAACTTTAATGTTTTTGTGTGAAAAGTTTTAACGAAATGCTCAAAATGGTTTAAAACGTTTTTAAATACCATATTAAGCTCTTTTGTGCACATTGATGTTTTCGTGTGAAAAGTTTTATTGAAATGCTCAAAATGGTCTAAAACGTTTTCTAATGCGATTTGAAGCTATTCTGTACACTATGAAATTTTGTGTGAAAAAGTTTTCTCAAAATGCTCAAAATGGTCTAAAACGTTTTCAAATACCATAATAAGCTATTTTGTGCACTTTGCTGTTTTTGTGTCAAAAGTTTTATCGAAATGCTCAAAATAGTTTAAAACGTCTCCAAATGTGATTTTAAGCACTTTGATGTTTTTGTGTAACAAAGTTTCATCGAAATGCACAAAATGGTCTAAAACGTCTCCAAATGCGATTTGAAGATATTCTTAGCTCTTTGGTGTTTTTATGTTAACAAGTTTTTTCGAAAATCACAAAATGGTCTAAAACGTCTCCAAATGCGATTTGAAGCTATTCTGTACACTTTGATGTTTTGTGTGAAAAGTTTTGTTGAAATGCTCAAAATGGTCTAAAACGTTTTTAAATACGATATTAAGCTATTTTGTGCTCTTTGATGTTTTTGTGTGAAAAGTTTTAGCGAAATGCTAAAAATGGTCTAAAACGGTTTCTAATGTGATTTTAAGCACTTTGATGTTTTTGTGTAACCAAGTTTCATCGAAATGCACAAAATGGTCTAAAACGTCTCCAAATGCGATTTGAAGCTATTCTAAGCACTTTGGTGTTTTTATGTTAACAAGTTTTTTCGAAAATCACAAAATGGTCTGAAACGTCTCCAAATGCGATTTGAAGCTATTCTGTACACTGCGATGTTTTGTTTGAAAAAGTTTTGTCGAATTGTTCAAAATGGTCTAAAACGTTTTTAAATACGATATTAAGCTATTTTGTGCTCTTTGATGTTTTTGTGTGAAAAGTTTTATCGAAATGCTCAAAATGGTCTAAAACGTTTTCAAATACCATATTAAGCTATTTTGTGCACTTTGCTGTTTTTGTGTGAAAAGTTTTATCGAAATGCTCAAAATGGTTTAAAACGGTTTCAAATGTGATTTTAAGCACTTTGATGTTTTTGTGTAACAGAGTTTCATCGAAATGCACAAAATGGTCTAAAACGTCTCCAAATGCGATTTGAAGATATTCTTAGCTCTTTGGTGTTTTTATGGTAACAAGTTTTTTCGAAAATCACAAAATGGTCTAAAACGTCTCCAAATGCGATTTGAAGCTATTCTGTACACTTGGATGTTTTGTGTGAAAAGTTTTATCGAAATGCTCAAAATGGTCTAAAACGGTTTCTAATGTGATTTTAAGCACTTAGATGTTTTTCTGTAACCAAGTTTCATCGAAATGCACAAAATGGTCTAAAACGTCTCCAAATGAGATTTGAAGCTATTCTAAGCACTTTGGTGTTTTTATGTTAACAAGTTTTTTCGAAAATCACAAAATGGTCTAAAACGTCTCCAAATGCGATTTGAAGCTATTCTGTACACTTTGATGTTTTGTGTGAAAAAGTTTTGTCGAAATGTTCAAAATTGTCTAAAACGTCTCCAAATGCGATTTGAAGCTATTCTGTACACTTTGATGTTTTGTGTGAAAAGTTTTATCGAAATGCTAAAAATGGTCTAAAACGGTTTCTAATGTGATTTTAAGCACTTTGATGTTTTTGTGTAACCAAGTTTCATCGAAATGCACAAAATGGTCTAAAACATCTCCAAATGCGATTTGAAGCTATTCTTAAAACTTTGGTATTTTTATGTTAACAAGTTTTTTCGAAAATCATAAAATGGTCTAAAACGTCTCCAAATGCGATTTGAAGCTATTCTAAGCGCTTTGGAGTTTTTATGTTAACAAGTTTGTTCGAAAATCAAAAAATGGTTTAAAACGTCTCCAAATGCGATTTGAAGCTATTCTGTACACTTTGATGTTTTGTGTGAAAAGTTTTATCGAAATGCTCAAAATGGTCTAAAACGGTTTCTAATGTGATTTTAAGCACTTTGATGTTTTTGTGTAACAAAGTTTCATCGAAATGCACAAAATGGTCTAAAACGTCTCCAAATGCGATTTGAAGATATTCTTAGCTCTTTGGTGTTTTTATGTTAACAAGTTTTTTCGAAAATCACAAAATGGTCTAAAACGTCTCCAAATGCGATTTGAAGCTATTCTGTACACTTTGATGTTTTGTGTGAAAAGTTTTGTTGAAATGCTCAAAATGGTCTAAAACGTTTTTAAATACGATATTAAGCTATTTTGTGCTCTTTGATGTTTTTGTGTGAAAAGTTTTATCGAAATGCTCAAAATTGTCTAAAACGTCTCCAAATGCGATTTGAAGCTATTCTGTACACTTTGATGTTTTGTGTGAAAAGTTTTATCGAAATGCTCAAAATGGTCTAAAACGTCTCCAAATGTGATTTTAAGCACTTTGGTGTTTTTATGTTAACAAGTTTTTTCGAAAATCACAAAATGGTCTAAAACGTCTCCAAATGCGATTTGAAGCTATTCTGTACACTTTGATGTTTTGTGTGAAAAAGTTTTGTCGAAATGTTCAAAATGGTCTAAAACGTTTTTAAATACGATATTAAGCTATTTTGTGCTCTTTGATGTTTTTGTGTGAAAAGTTTTATCGAAATGCTAAAAATGGTCTAAAACGGTTTCTAATGTGATTTTAAGCACTTTGATGTTTTTGTGTAACCAAGTTTCATCGAAATGCACAAAATGGTTTAAACGTCTCCAAATGCGATTTGAAGCTATTCTGTACACTTTGATGTTTTTGTGTGAAAAGTTTTAACGAAATGCTCAAAATGGTTTAAAACATTTTTAAATACCATATTAAGCTCTTTTGTGCACATTGATGTTTTCGTGTGAAAAGTTTTATTGAAATGCTCAAAATGGTCTAAAACGTTTTCTAATGCGATTTGAAGCTATTCTGTACACTTTGAAATTTTGTGTGAAAAAGTTTTCTCAAAATGCTCAAAATGGTCTAAAACGTTTTCAAATACCATAATAAGCTATTTTGTGCACTTTGCTGTTTTTGTGTGAAAAGTTTTATCGAAATGCTCAAAATAGTTTAAAACGTCTCCAAATGTGATTTTAAGCACTTTGATGTTTTTGTGTAACAAAGTTTCATCGAAATGCACAAAATGGTCTAAAACGTCTCCAAATGCGATTTGAAGATATTCTTAGCTCTTTGGTGTTTTTATGTTAACAAGTTTTTTCGACAATCACAAAATGGTCTAAAACGTCTCCAAATGCGATTTGAAGCTATTCTGTACACTTTGATGTTTTGTGTGAAAAGTTTTGTTGAAATGCTCAAAATGGTCTAAAACGTTTTTAAATACGATATTAAGCTATTTTGTGTTCTCTGATGTTTTTGTGTGAAAAGTTTTATCGAAATGCTCAAAATTGTCTAAAACGTCTCCAAATGCGATTTGAAGCTATTCTGTACACTTTGATGTTTAGTATGAAAAAGTTTTGTCGAAATGCTCAAAATGGTCTAAAACGTTTTCAAATACGATATTAAGCTATTTTGTGCTCTTTGATGTTTTTGTGTGAAAAGTTTTATCGAAATGCTCAAAATGGTCTAAAACGGTTTCTAATGTGATTTTAAGCACTTTGATGTTTTTGTGTAACCAAGTTTCATCGAAATGCACAAAATGGTCTAAAACGTCTCCAAATGCGATTTGAAGCTATTCTTAAAACTTTGGTATTTTTATGTTAACAAGTTTTTTCGAAAATCAGAAAGTGGTCTAAAACGTCTCCAAATGCGATTTGAAGCTATTCTCAGCACTTTGGAGTTTTTATGTTAACAAGTTTGTTCGAAAATCAAAAAATGGTTTAAAACGTCTCCAAATGCGATTTGAAGCTTTTCTGTACACTTTTATGTTTAGTATCAAAAAGTTTTGTCTAAATGCTCAAAATGGTCTAAAACGTTTTCAAATACCATATTAAGCTATTTTGTGCACTTTGCTGTTTTTGTGTGAAAAGTTTTATCGAAATGCTCAAAATGGTCTAAAACGTCTCCAAATGTGATTTTAAGCACTTTGATGTTTTTGTGTAACAAAGTTTCATCGAAATGCACAAAATGGTCTAAAACGTCTCCAAATGCGATTTGAAGATATTCTTAGCTCTTTGGTGTTTTTATGTTAACAAGTTTTTTCGAAAATCACAAAATGGTCTAAAACGTCTCCAAATGCGATTTGAAGCTATTCTGTGCTCTTTGATGTTTTTGTGTGAAAAGTTTTATCGAAATGCTCAAAATGGTTTAAAACGTCTCCAAATGCGATTTGAAGCTATTCTGTACACTTTGATGTTTTGTGTGAAAAGTTTTATCGAAATGCTCAAAATGGTCTAAAACGGTTTCTAATGTGATTTTAAGCACTTTGATGTTTTTGTGTAACAAAGTTTCATCGAAATGCACAAAATGGTCTAAAACGTCTCCAAATGCGATTTGAAGATATTCTTAGCTCTTTGGTGTTTTTATGTTAACAAGTTTTTTCGAAAATCACAAAATGGTCTAAAACGTCTCCAAATGCGATTTGAAGCTATTCTGTACACTTTGATGTTTTGTGTGAAAAGTTTTGTTGAAATGCTCAAAATGGTCTAAAACGTTTTTAAATACGATATTAAGCTATTTTGTGCTCTTTGATGTTTTTGTGTTAAAAGTTTTATCGAAATGCTCAAAATTGTCTAAAACGTCTCCAAATGCGATTTGAAGCTATTCTGTACACTTTGATGTTTTGTGTGAAAAGTTTTATCGAAATGCTCAAAATGGTCTAAAACGGTTTCTAATGTGATTTTAAGCACTTTGATGTTTTTGTGTAACCAAGTTTCATCGAAATGCACAAAATGGTCTAAAACGTCTCCAAATGCGATTTGAAGCTATTCTTAAAACTTTGGTATTTTTATGTTAACAAGTTTTTTCGAAAATCAGAAAATGGTCTAAAACGTCTCCAAATGCGATTTGAAGCTATTCTAAGCACTTTGGAGTTTTTATGTTAACAAGTTTGTTCGAAAATCAAAAAATGGTCTAAAACGTCTCCAAATGCGATTTGAAGCTATTCTGTACACTTTGATGTTTAGTATGAAAAAGTTTTGTCGAAATGCTCAAAATGGTCTAAAACGTTTTCAAATACCATATTAAGCTATTTTGTGCACTTTGCCGTTTTTGTGTGAAAAGTTTTATCGAAATGCTCAAAATGGTCTAAAACGTCTCCAAATGTGATTTTAAGCACTTTGATGTTTTTGTGTAATAAAGTTTCATCGAAATGCACAAAATGGTCTAAAACGTCTCCAAATGCGATTTGAAGCTATTCTAATCACTTTGGTGTTTTTATGTTAACAAGTTTTTTTCGAAAATCACAAAATGGTCTAAAACGTCTCCAAATGCGATTTGAAGCTATTCTGTACACTTTGATGTTTTGTGTGAAAAAGTTTTGTCGAAATGCTCAAAATGGTCTAAAACGTTTTCAAATACCATATTAAGCTATTTTGTGCACTTTGCTGTTTTTGTGTGAAAAGTTTTATCGAAATGCTCAAAATGGTCTAAAACGGTTTCAAATGTGATTTTAAGCACTTTGATGTTTTTGTGTAACAGAGTTTCATCGAAATGCACAAAATGGTCTAAAACGTCTCCAAATGCGATTTGAAGATATTCTTAGCTCTTTGGTGTTTTTATGTTAACAAGTTTTATCGAAAATCACAAAATGGTCTAAAACGTCTCCAAATGCGATTTGAAGCTATTCTGTACACTTTGATGTTTTGTGTGAAAAGTTTTGTCGAAATGTTCAAAATGGTCTAAAACGTTTTTAAATACGATATTAAGCTATTTTGTGCTCTTTTATGTTTTTGTGTGAAAAGTTTTATCGAAATGCTCAAAATTGTCTAAAACGTCTCCAAATGCGATTTGAAGCTATTCTGTACACTTTGATGTTTTGTGTGAAAAGTTTTATCGAAATGCTCAAAATGGTCTAAAACGGTTTCTAATGTGATTTTAAGAACTTTGATGTTTTTGTGTAACCAAGTTTCATCGAAATGCACAAAATGGTCTAAAACGTCTCCAAATGCGATTTGAAGCTATTCTTAGCACTTTGGTGTTTTTATGTTAACAAGTTTTTTCGAAAATTACAAAATGGTCTAAAACGTCTCCAAATGCGATTTGAAGCTATTCTTAGCACTTTGGTGTTTTTATGTCAACAAGTTTTTTCGAAAATCACAAAATGGTCTAAAACGTCTCCAAATGCGATTTGAAGCTATTCTGTACACATTGATGTTTTTATGTTAACAAGTTTTTTCAAAAATCACAAAATGGTTTAAACGTCTCCAAATGCGATTTGAAGCTATTCTGTACACTTTGATGTTTTTGTGTGAAAAGTTTTAACGAAATGCTCAAAATGGTTTAAAACGTTTTTAAATACCATATTAAGCTCTTTTGTGCACATTGATGTTTTTGTGTGAAAAGTTTTATTGAAATGCTCAAAATGGTCTAAAACGTTTTCTAATGCGATTTGAAGCTATTCTGTACACTTTGAAATTTTGTGTGAAAAAGTTTTCTCAAAATGCTCAAAATGGTCTAAAACGTTTTCAAATACCATAATAAGCTATTTTGTGCACTTTGCTGTTTTTGTGTGAAAAGTTTTATCGAAATGCTCAAAATTGTCTAAAACGTCTCCAAATGCGATTTGAAGCTATTCTGTACACTTTGATGTTTTGTGTGAAAAGTTTTATCGAAATGCTCAAAATGGTCTAAAACGGTTTCTAATGTGATTTTAAGCACTTTGATGTTTTTGTGTAACCAAGTTTCATCGAAATGCACAAAATGGTCTAAAACGTCTCCAAATGCGATTTGAAGCTATTCTTAGCACTTTGGTGTTTTTATGTTAACAAGTTTTTTCAAAAATCACAAAATGGTTTAAACGTCTCCAAATGCGATTTGAAGCTATTCTGTAAACTTTAATGTTTTTGTGTGAAAAGTTTTAACGAAATGCTCAAAATGGTTTAAAACGTTTTTAAATACCATATTAAGCTCTTTTGTGCACATTGATGTTTTCGTGTGAAAAGTTTTATTGAAATGCTCAAAATGGTCTAAAACGTTTTCTAATGCGATTTGAAGCTATTCTGTACACTATGAAATTTTGTGTGAAAAAGTTTTCTCAAAATGCTCAAAATGGTCTAAAACGTTTTCAAATACCATAATAAGCTATTTTGTGCACTTTGCTGTTTTTGTGTCAAAAGTTTTATCGAAATGCTCAAAATAGTTTAAAACGTCTCCAAATGTGATTTTAAGCACTTTGATGTTTTTGTGTAACAAAGTTTCATCGAAATGCACAAAATGGTCTAAAACGTCTCCAAATGCGATTTGAAGATATTCTTAGCTCTTTGGTGTTTTTATGTTAACAAGTTTTTTCGAAAATCACAAAATGGTCTAAAACGTCTCCAAATGCGATTTGAAGCTATTCTGTACACTTTGATGTTTTGTGTGAAAAGTTTTGTTGAAATGCTCAAAATGGTCTAAAACGTTTTTAAATACGATATTAAGCTATTTTGTGCTCTTTGATGTTTTTGTGTGAAAAGTTTTATCGAAATGCCAAAAATTGTCTAAAACGTCTCCAAATGCGATTTGAAGCTATTCTGTACACTTTGATGTTTTGTGTGAAAAGTTTTATCGAAATGCTCAAAATGGTCTAAAACGGTTTCTAATGTGATTTTAAGCACTTTGATGTTTTTGTGTAACCAAGTTTCATCGAAATGCACAAAATGGTCTAAAACGTCTCCAAATGCGATTTGAAGCTATTCTTAAAACTTTGGTATTTTTATGTTAACAAGTTTTTTCGAAAATCAGAAAATGGTCTAAAACGTCTCCAAATGCGATTTGAAGCTATTCTAAGCACTTTGGAGTTTTTATGTTAACAAGTTTGTTCGAAAATCAAAAAATGGTCTAAAACGTCTCCAAATGCGATTTGAAGCTATTCTGTACACTTTGATGTTTAGTATGAAAAAGTTTTGTCGAAATGCTCAAAATGGTCTAAAACGTTTTCAAATACCATATTAAGCTATTTTGTGCACTTTGCCGTTTTTGTGTGAAAAGTTTTATCGAAATGCTCAAAATGGTCTAAAACGTCTCCAAATGTGATTTTAAGCACTTTGATGTTTTTGTGTAATAAAGTTTCATCGAAATGCACAAAATGGTCTAAAACGTCTCCAAATGCGATTTGAAGCTATTCTA
This sequence comes from Antedon bifida, assembly GCF_963402885.1. Lineage (NCBI taxonomy): Eukaryota > Metazoa > Echinodermata > Crinoidea > Comatulida > Antedonidae > Antedon > Antedon bifida. The sequence continues at coordinate 6,665,804 of NC_136233.1, read as the reverse complement.
AGCACTTTGGTGTTTTTATGTTAACAAGTTTTTTTCGAAAATCACAAAATGGTCTAAAACGTCTCCAAATGCGATTTGAAGCTATTCTGTACACTTTGATGTTTTGTGTGAAAAAGTTTTGTCGAAATGCTCAAAATGGTCTAAAACGTTTTCAAATACCATATTAAGCTATTTTGTGCACTTTGCTGTTTTTGTGTGAAAAGTTTTATCGAAATGCTCAAAATGGTCTAAAACGGTTTCAAATGTGATTTTAAGCACTTTGATGTTTTTGTGTAACAGAGTTTCATCGAAATGCACAAAATGGTCTAAAACGTCTCCAAATGCGATTTGAAGATATTCTTAGCTCTTTGGTGTTTTTATGTTAACAAGTTTTATCGAAAATCACAAAATGGTCTAAAACGTCTCCAAATGCGATTTGAAGCTATTCTGTACACTTTGATGTTTTGTGTGAAAAGTTTTGTCGAAATGTTCAAAATGGTCTAAAACGTTTTTAAATACGATATTAAGCTATTTTGTGCTCTTTTATGTTTTTGTGTGAAAAGTTTTATCGAAATGCTCAAAATTGTCTAAAACGTCTCCAAATGCGATTTGAAGCTATTCTGTACACTTTGATGTTTTGTGTGAAAAGTTTTATCGAAATGCTCAAAATGGTCTAAAACGGTTTCTAATGTGATTTTAAGAACTTTGATGTTTTTGTGTAACCAAGTTTCATCGAAATGCACAAAATGGTCTAAAACGTCTCCAAATGCGATTTGAAGCTATTCTTAGCACTTTGGTGTTTTTATGTTAACAAGTTTTTTCGAAAATTACAAAATGGTCTAAAACGTCTCCAAATGCGATTTGAAGCTATTCTTAGCACTTTGGTGTTTTTATGTCAACAAGTTTTTTCGAAAATCACAAAATGGTCTAAAACGTCTCCAAATGCGATTTGAAGCTATTCTGTACACATTGATGTTTTTATGTTAACAAGTTTTTTCAAAAATCACAAAATGGTTTAAACGTCTCCAAATGCGATTTGAAGCTATTCTGTACACTTTGATGTTTTTGTGTGAAAAGTTTTAACGAAATGCTCAAAATGGTTTAAAACGTTTTTAAATACCATATTAAGCTCTTTTGTGCACATTGATGTTTTTGTGTGAAAAGTTTTATTGAAATGCTCAAAATGGTCTAAAACGTTTTCTAATGCGATTTGAAGCTATTCTGTACACTTTGAAATTTTGTGTGAAAAAGTTTTCTCAAAATGCTCAAAATGGTCTAAAACGTTTTCAAATACCATAATAAGCTATTTTGTGCACTTTGCTGTTTTTGTGTGAAAAGTTTTATCGAAATGCTCAAAATTGTCTAAAACGTCTCCAAATGCGATTTGAAGCTATTCTGTACACTTTGATGTTTTGTGTGAAAAGTTTTATCGAAATGCTCAAAATGGTCTAAAACGGTTTCTAATGTGATTTTAAGCACTTTGATGTTTTTGTGTAACCAAGTTTCATCGAAATGCACAAAATGGTCTAAAACGTCTCCAAATGCGATTTGAAGCTATTCTTAGCACTTTGGTGTTTTTATGTTAACAAGTTTTTTCGAAAATTACAAAATGGTCTAAAACGTCTCCAAATGCGATTTGAAGCTATTCTTAGCACTTTGGTGTTTTTATGTTAACAAGTTTTTTCAAAAATCACAAAATGGTTTAAACGTCTCCAAATGCGATTTGAAGCTATTCTGTAAACTTTAATGTTTTTGTGTGAAAAGTTTTAACGAAATGCTCAAAATGGTTTAAAACGTTTTTAAATACCATATTAAGCTCTTTTGTGCACATTGATGTTTTCGTGTGAAAAGTTTTATTGAAATGCTCAAAATGGTCTAAAACGTTTTCTAATGCGATTTGAAGCTATTCTGTACACTATGAAATTTTGTGTGAAAAAGTTTTCTCAAAATGCTCAAAATGGTCTAAAACGTTTTCAAATACCATAATAAGCTATTTTGTGCACTTTGCTGTTTTTGTGTCAAAAGTTTTATCGAAATGCTCAAAATAGTTTAAAACGTCTCCAAATGTGATTTTAAGCACTTTGATGTTTTTGTGTAACAAAGTTTCATCGAAATGCACAAAATGGTCTAAAACGTCTCCAAATGCGATTTGAAGATATTCTTAGCTCTTTGGTGTTTTTATGTTAACAAGTTTTTTCGAAAATCACAAAATGGTCTAAAACGTCTCCAAATGCGATTTGAAGCTATTCTGTACACTTTGATGTTTTGTGTGAAAAGTTTTGTTGAAATGCTCAAAATGGTCTAAAACGTTTTTAAATACGATATTAAGCTATTTTGTGCTCTTTGATGTTTTTGTGTGAAAAGTTTTAGCGAAATGCTAAAAATGGTCTAAAACGGTTTCTAATGTGATTTTAAGCACTTTGATGTTTTTGTGTAACCAAGTTTCATCGAAATGCACAAAATGGTCTAAAACGTCTCCAAATGCGATTTGAAGCTATTCTAAGCACTTTGGTGTTTTTATGTTAACAAGTTTTTTCGAAAATCACAAAATGGTCTGAAACGTCTCCAAATGCGATTTGAAGCTATTCTGTACACTGCGATGTTTTGTTTGAAAAAGTTTTGTCGAATTGTTCAAAATGGTCTAAAACGTTTTTAAATACGATATTAAGCTATTTTGTGCTCTTTGATGTTTTTGTGTGAAAAGTTTTATCGAAATGCTCAAAATGGTCTAAAACGTTTTCAAATACCATATTAAGCTATTTTGTGCACTTTGCTGTTTTTGTGTGAAAAGTTTTATCGAAATGCTCAAAATGGTTTAAAACGGTTTCAAATGTGATTTTAAGCACTTTGATGTTTTTGTGTAACAGAGTTTCATCGAAATGCACAAAATGGTCTAAAACGTCTCCAAATGCGATTTGAAGATATTCTTAGCTCTTTGGTGTTTTTATGGTAACAAGTTTTTTCGAAAATCACAAAATGGTCTAAAACGTCTCCAAATGCGATTTGAAGCTATTCTGTACACTTGGATGTTTTGTGTGAAAAGTTTTATCGAAATGCTCAAAATGGTCTAAAACGGTTTCTAATGTGATTTTAAGCACTTAGATGTTTTTCTGTAACCAAGTTTCATCGAAATGCACAAAATGGTCTAAAACGTCTCCAAATGAGATTTGAAGCTATTCTAAGCACTTTGGTGTTTTTATGTTAACAAGTTTTTTCGAAAATCACAAAATGGTCTAAAACGTCTCCAAATGCGATTTGAAGCTATTCTGTACACTTTGATGTTTTGTGTGAAAAAGTTTTGTCGAAATGTTCAAAATTGTCTAAAACGTCTCCAAATGCGATTTGAAGCTATTCTGTACACTTTGATGTTTTGTGTGAAAAGTTTTATCGAAATGCTAAAAATGGTCTAAAACGGTTTCTAATGTGATTTTAAGCACTTTGATGTTTTTGTGTAACCAAGTTTCATCGAAATGCACAAAATGGTCTAAAACATCTCCAAATGCGATTTGAAGCTATTCTTAAAACTTTGGTATTTTTATGTTAACAAGTTTTTTCGAAAATCATAAAATGGTCTAAAACGTCTCCAAATGCGATTTGAAGCTATTCTAAGCGCTTTGGAGTTTTTATGTTAACAAGTTTGTTCGAAAATCAAAAAATGGTTTAAAACGTCTCCAAATGCGATTTGAAGCTATTCTGTACACTTTGATGTTTTGTGTGAAAAGTTTTATCGAAATGCTCAAAATGGTCTAAAACGGTTTCTAATGTGATTTTAAGCACTTTGATGTTTTTGTGTAACAAAGTTTCATCGAAATGCACAAAATGGTCTAAAACGTCTCCAAATGCGATTTGAAGATATTCTTAGCTCTTTGGTGTTTTTATGTTAACAAGTTTTTTCGAAAATCACAAAATGGTCTAAAACGTCTCCAAATGCGATTTGAAGCTATTCTGTACACTTTGATGTTTTGTGTGAAAAGTTTTGTTGAAATGCTCAAAATGGTCTAAAACGTTTTTAAATACGATATTAAGCTATTTTGTGCTCTTTGATGTTTTTGTGTGAAAAGTTTTATCGAAATGCTCAAAATTGTCTAAAACGTCTCCAAATGCGATTTGAAGCTATTCTGTACACTTTGATGTTTTGTGTGAAAAGTTTTATCGAAATGCTCAAAATGGTCTAAAACGTCTCCAAATGTGATTTTAAGCACTTTGGTGTTTTTATGTTAACAAGTTTTTTCGAAAATCACAAAATGGTCTAAAACGTCTCCAAATGCGATTTGAAGCTATTCTGTACACTTTGATGTTTTGTGTGAAAAAGTTTTGTCGAAATGTTCAAAATGGTCTAAAACGTTTTTAAATACGATATTAAGCTATTTTGTGCTCTTTGATGTTTTTGTGTGAAAAGTTTTATCGAAATGCTAAAAATGGTCTAAAACGGTTTCTAATGTGATTTTAAGCACTTTGATGTTTTTGTGTAACCAAGTTTCATCGAAATGCACAAAATGGTCTAAAACATCTCCAAATGCGATTTGAAGCTATTCTTAAAACTTTGGTATTTTTATGTTAACAAGTTTTTTCGAAAATCATAAAATGGTCTAAAACGTCTCCAAATGCGATTTGAAGCTATTCTAAGCGCTTTGGAGTTTTTATGTTAACAAGTTTGTTCGAAAATCAAAAAATGGTTTAAAACGTCTCCAAATGCGATTTGAAGCTATTCTGTACACTTTGATGTTTTGTGTGAAAAGTTTTATCGAAATGCTCAAAATGGTCTAAAACGGTTTCTAATGTGATTTTAAGCACTTTGATGTTTTTGTGTAACAAAGTTTCATCGAAATGCACAAAATGGTCTAAAACGTCTCCAAATGCGATTTGAAGATATTCTTAGCTCTTTGGTGTTTTTATGTTAACAAGTTTTTTCGAAAATCACAAAATGGTCTAAAACGTCTCCAAATGCGATTTGAAGCTATTCTGTACACTTTGATGTTTTGTGTGAAAAGTTTTGTTGAAATGCTCAAAATGGTCTAAAACGTTTTTAAATACGATATTAAGCTATTTTGTGCTCTTTGATGTTTTTGTGTGAAAAGTTTTATCGAAATGCTCAAAATTGTCTAAAACGTCTCCAAATGCGATTTGAAGCTATTCTGTACACTTTGATGTTTTGTGTGAAAAGTTTTATCGAAATGCTCAAAATGGTCTAAAACGTCTCCAAATGTGATTTTAAGCACTTTGGTGTTTTTATGTTAACAAGTTTTTTCGAAAATCACAAAATGGTCTAAAACGTCTCCAAATGCGATTTGAAGCTATTCTGTACACTTTGATGTTTTGTGTGAAAAAGTTTTGTCGAAATGTTCAAAATGGTCTAAAACGTTTTTAAATACGATATTAAGCTATTTTGTGCTCTTTGATGTTTTTGTGTGAAAAGTTTTATCGAAATGCTCAAAATGGTCTAAAACGGTTTCTATTTTGATTTTAAGCACTTTGATGTTTTTGTGTAACCAAGTTTCATCGAAATGCACAAAATGGTCTAAAACGTCTCCAAATGCGATTTGAAGCTATTCTTAGAACTTTGGTATTTTTATGTTAACAAGTTTTTTCGAAAATCATAAAATGGTCTAAAACGTCTCCAAATGCGATTTGAAGCTATTCTAAGCACTTAGTAGTTTTTATGTTAACAAGTTTTTTCGAAAATCACAAAATGGTCTAAAACGTCTCCAAATGCGATTTGAAGCTATTCTGTACACTTTGATGTTTAGTATGAAAAAGTTTTGTCGAAATGCTCAAAATGGTCTAAAACGTTTTCAAATACCATATTAAGCTATTTTGTGCACTTTGCTGTTTTTGTGTGAAAAGTTTTATCGAAATGCTCAAAATGGTCTAAAACGGTTTCAAATGTGATTTTAAGCACTTTGATGTTTTTGTGTAACCAAGTTTCATCGAAATGCACAAAATGGTCTAAAACGTCTCCAAATGCGATTTGAAGCTATTCTAAGCACTTTGGTGTTTTTATGTTAACAAGTTTTTTCGAAAATCAAAAAATGGTTTAAAACGTCTCCAAATGCGATTTGAAGCTATTCTTAGCACTTTGGTGTTTTTATGTTAACTAGTTTTTTCGAAAATTACAAAATGGTCTAAAACGTCTCCAAATGCGATTTGAAGCTATTCTTAGCACTTTGGTGTTTTTATGTCAACAAGTTTTTTCGAAAATCACAAAATGGTCTAAAACGTCTCCAAATGCGATTTGAAGCTATTCTTAGCACTTTGGTGTTTTTATGTTAACAAGTTTTTTCAAAAATCACAAAATGGTTTAAACGTCTCCAAATGCGATTTGAAGCTATTCTGTACACTTTGATGTTTTTGTGTGAAAAGTTTTAACGAAATGCTCAAAATGGTTTAAAACATTTTTAAATACCATATTAAGCTCTTTTGTGCACATTGATGTTTTCGTGTGAAAAGTTTTATTGAAATGCTCAAAATGGTCTAAAACGTTTTCTAATGCGATTTGAAGCTATTCTGTACACTATGAAATTTTGTGTGAAAAAGTTTTCTCAAAATGCTCAAAATGGTCTAAAACGTTTTCAAATACCATAATAAGCTATTTTGTGCACTTTGCTGTTTTTGTGTCAAAAGTTTTATCGAAATGCTCAAAATAGTTTAAAACGTCTCCAAATGTGATTTTAAGCACTTTGATGTTTTTGTGTAACAAAGTTTCATCGAAATGCACAAAATGGTCTAAAACGTCTCCAAATGCGATTTGAAGATATTCTTAGCTCTTTGGTGTTTTTATGTTAACAAGTTTTTTCGAAAATCACAAAATGGTCTAAAACGTCTCCAAATGCGATTTGAAGCTATTCTGTACACTTTGATGTTTTGTGTGAAAAGTTTTGTTGAAATGCTCAAAATGGTCTAAAACGTTTTTAAATACGATATTAAGCTATTTTGTGCTCTTTGATGTTTTTGTGTGAAAAGTTTTAGCGAAATGCTAAAAATGGTCTAAAACGGTTTCTAATGTGATTTTAAGCACTTTGATGTTTTTGTGTAACCAAGTTTCATCGAAATGCACAAAATGGTCTAAAACGTCTCCAAATGCGATTTGAAGCTATTCTAAGCACTTTGGTGTTTTTATGTTAACAAGTTTTTTCGAAAATCACAAAATGGTCTGAAACGTCTCCAAATGCGATTTGAAGCTATTCTGTACACTGCGATGTTTTGTGTGAAAAAGTTTTGTCGAAATGTTCAAAATGGTCTAAAACGTTTTTAAATACGATATTAAGCTATTTTGTGCTCTTTGATGTTTTTGTGTGAAAAGTTTTATCGAAATGCTCAAAATGGTCTAAAACGTTTTCAAATACCATATTAAGCTATTTTGTGCACTTTGCTGTTTTTGTGTGAAAAGTTTTATCGAAATGCTCAAAATGGTTTAAAACGGTTTCAAATGTGATTTTAAGCACTTTGATGTTTTTGTGTAACAGAGTTTCATCGAAATGCACAAAATGGTCTAAAACGTCTCCAAATGCGATTTGAAGATATTCTTAGCTCTTTGGTGTTTTTATGGTAACAAGTTTTTTCGAAAATCACAAAATGGTCTAAAACGTCTCCAAATGCGATTTGAAGCTATTCTGTACACTTGGATGTTTTGTGTGAAAAGTTTTATCGAAATGCTCAAAATGGTCTAAAACGGTTTCTAATGTGATTTTAAGCACTTAGATGTTTTTCTGTAACCAAGTTTCATCGAAATGCACAAAATGGTCTAAAACGTCTCCAAATGAGATTTGAAGCTATTCTAAGCACTTTGGTGTTTTTATGTTAACAAGTTTTTTCGAAAATCACAAAATGGTCTAAAACGTCTCCAAATGCGATTTGAAGCTATTCTGTACACTTTGATGTTTTGTGTGAAAAAGTTTTGTCGAAATGTTCAAAATTGTCTAAAACGTCTCCAAATGCGATTTGAAGCTATTCTGTACACTTTGATGTTTTGTGTGAAAAGTTTTATTGAAATGCTCAAAATGGTCTAAAACGGTTTCTAATGTGATTTTAAGCACTTTGATGTTTTTGTGTAACCAAGTTTCATCGAAATGCACAAAATGGTCTAAAACATCTCCAAATGCGATTTGAAGCTATTCTTAAAACTTTGGTATTTTTATGTTAACAAGTTTTTTCGAAAATCATAAAATGGTCTAAAACGTCTCCAAATGCGATTTGAAGCTATTCTAAGCGCTTTGGAGTTTTTATGTTAACAAGTTTGTTCGAAAATCAAAAAATGGTTTAAAACGTCTCCAAATGCGATTTGAAGCTATTCTGTACACTTTTATGTTTAGTATGAAAAAGTTTTGTCTAAATGCTCAAAATGGTCTAAAACGTTTTCAAATACCATATTAAGCTATTTTGTGCACTTTGCTGTTTTTGTGTGAAAAGTTTTATCGAAATGCTCAAAATGGTCTAAAACGTCTCCAAATGTGATTTTAAGCACTTTGATGTTTTTGTGTAACAAAGTTTCATCGAAATGCACAAAATGGTCTAAAACGTCTCCAAATGCGATTTGAAGATATTCTTAGCTCTTTGGTGTTTTTATGTTAACAAGTTTTTTCGAAAATCACAAAATGGTCTAAAACGTCTCCAAATGCGATTTGAAGCTATTCTGTGCTCTTTGATGTTTTTGTGTGAAAAGTTTTATCGAAATGCTCAAAATGGTCTAAAACGTCTCCAAATGCGATTTGAAGCTATTCTGTACACTTTGATGTTTTGTGTGAAAAGTTTTATCGAAATGCTCAAAATGGTCTAAAACGGTTTCTAATGTGATTTTAAGCACTTTGATGTTTTTGTGTAACAAAGTTTCATCGAAATGCACAAAATGGTCTAAAACGTCTCCAAATGCGATTTGAAGATATTCTTAGCTCTTTGGTGTTTTTATGTTAACAAGTTTTTTCGAAAATCACAAAATGGTCTAAAACGTCTCCAAATGCGATTTGAAGCTATTCTGTACACTTTGATGTTTTGTGTGAAAAGTTTTGTTGAAATGCTCAAAATGGTCTAAAACGTTTTTAAATACGATATTAAGCTATTTTGTGCTCTTTGATGTTTTTGTGTGAAAAGTTTTATCGAAATGCTCAAAATTGTCTAAAACGTCTCCAAATGCGATTTGAAGCTATTCTGTACACTTTGATGTTTTGTGTGAAAAGTTTTATCGAAATGCTCAAAATGGTCTAAAACGTCTCCAAATGTGATTTTAAGCACTTTGATGTTTTTGTGTAACAAAGTTTCATCGAAATGCACAAAATGGTCTAAAACGTCTCCAAATGCGATTTGAAGCTATTCTAAGGACTTTGGTGTTTTTATGTTAACAAGTTTTTTCGAAAATCACAAAATGGTCTAAAACGTCTCCAAATGCGATTTGAAGCTATTCTGTACACTTTGATGTTTTGTGTGAAAAAGTTTTGTCGAAATGTTCAAAATGGTCTAAAACGTTTTTAAATACGATATTAAGCTATTTTGTGCTCTTTGATGTTTTTGTGTGAAAAGTTTTATCGAAATGCTCAAAATGGTCTAAAACGGTTTCTATTTTGATTTTAAGCACTTTGATGTTTTTGTGTAACCAAGTTTCATCGAAATGCACAAAATGGTCTAAAACGTCTCCAAATGCGATTTGAAGCTATTCTTAGAACTTTGGTATTTTTATGTTAACAAGTTTTTTCGAAAATCATAAAATGGTCTAAAACGTCTCCAAATGCGATTTGAAGCTATTCTAAGCACTTAGTAGTTTTTATGTTAACAAGTTTTTTCGAAAATCACAAAATGGTCTAAAACGTCTCCAAATGCGATTTGAAGCTATTCTGTACACTTTGATGTTTAGTATGAAAAAGTTTTGTCGAAATGCTCAAAATGGTCTAAAACGTTTTCAAATACCATATTAAGCTATTTTGTGCACTTTGCTGTTTTTGTGTGAAAAGTTTTATCGAAATGCTCAAAATGGTCTAAAACGGTTTCAAATGTGATTTTAAGCACTTTGATGTTTTTGTGTAACCAAGTTTCATCGAAATGCACAAAATGGTCTAAAACGTCTCCAAATGCGATTTGAAGCTATTCTAAGCACTTTGGTGTTTTTATGTTAACAAGTTTTTTCGAAAATCACAAAATGGTTTAAAACGTCTCCAAATGCGATTTGAAGCTATTCTTAGCACTTTGGTGTTTTTATGTTAACTAGTTTTTTCGAAAATTACAAAATGGTCTAAAACGTCTCCAAATGCGATTTGAAGCTATTCTTAGCACTTTGGTGTTTTTATGTCAACAAGTTTTTTCGAAAATCACAAAATGGTCTAAAACGTCTCCAAATGCGATTTGAAGCTATTCTTAGCACTTTGGTGTTTTTATGTTAACAAGTTTTTTCAAAAATCACAAAATGGTTTAAACGTCTCCAAATGCGATTTGAAGCTATTCTGTACACTTTGATGTTTTTGTGTGAAAAGTTTTAACGAAATGCTCAAAATGGTTTAAAACATTTTTAAATACCATATTAAGCTCTTTTGTGCACATTGATGTTTTCGTGTGAAAAGTTTTATTGAAATGCTCAAAATGGTCTAAAACGTTTTCTAATGCGATTTGAAGCTATTCTGTACACTATGAAATTTTGTGTGAAAAAGTTTTCTCAAAATGCTCAAAATGGTCTAAAACGTTTTCAAATACCATAATAAGCTATTTTGTGCACTTTGCTGTTTTTGTGTCAAAAGTTTTATCGAAATGCTCAAAATAGTTTAAAACGTCTCCAAATGTGATTTTAAGCACTTTGATGTTTTTGTGTAACAAAGTTTCATCGAAATGCACAAAATGGTCTAAAACGTCTCCAAATGCGATTTGAAGATATTCTTAGCTCTTTGGTGTTTTTATGTTAACAAGTTTTTTCGAAAATCACAAAATGGTCTAAAACGTCTCCAAATGCGATTTGAAGCTATTCTGTACACTTTGATGTTTTGTGTGAAAAGTTTTGTTGAAATGCTCAAAATGGTCTAAAACGTTTTTAAATACGATATTAAGCTATTTTGTGCTCTTTGATGTTTTTGTGTGAAAAGTTTTAGCGAAATGCTAAAAATGGTCTAAAACGGTTTCTAATGTGATTTTAAGCACTTTGATGTTTTTGTGTAACCAAGTTTCATCGAAATGCACAAAATGGTCTAAAACGTCTCCAAATGCGATTTGAAGCTATTCTAAGCACTTTGGTGTTATTATGTTAACAAGTTTTTTCGAAAATCACAAAATGGTCTGAAACGTCTCCAAATGCGATTTGAAGCTATTCTGTACACTGCGATGTTTTGTGTGAAAAAGTTTTGTCGAAATGTTCAAAATGGTCTAAAACGTTTTTAAATACGATATTAAGCTATTTTGTGCTCTTTGATGTTTTTGTGTGAAAAGTTTTATCGAAATGCTCAAAATGGTCTAAAACGTTTTCAAATACCATATTAAGCTATTTTGTGCACTTTGCTGTTTTTGTGTGAAAAGTTTTATCGAAATGCTCAAAATGGTTTAAAACGGTTTCAAATGTGATTTTAAGCACTTTGATGTTTTTGTGTAACAGAGTTTCATCGAAATGCACAAAATGGTCTAAAACGTCTCCAAATGCGATTTGAAGATATTCTTAGCTCTTTGGTGTTTTTATGGTAACAAGTTTTTTCGAAAATCACAAAATGGTCTAAAACGTCTCCAAATGCGATTTGAAGCTATTCTGTACACTTGGATGCTTTGTGTGAAAAGTTTTATCGAAATGCTCAAAATGGTCTAAAACGGTTTCTAATGTGATTTTAAGCACTTAGATGTTTTTCTGTAACCAAGTTTCATCGAAATGCACAAAATGGTCTAAAACGTCTCCAAATGAGATTTGAAGCTATTCTAAGCACTTTGGTGTTTTTATGTTAACAAGTTTTTTCGAAAATCACAAAATGGTCTAAAACGTCTCCAAATGCGATTTGAAGCTATTCTGTACACTTTGATGTTTTGTGTGAAAAAGTTTTGTCGAAATGTTCAAAATTGTCTAAAACGTCTCCAAATGCGATTTGAAGCTATTCTGTACACTTTGATGTTTTGTGTGAAAAGTTTTATCGAAATGCTCAAAATGGTCTAAAACGGTTTCTAATGTGATTTTAAGCACTTTGATGTTTTTGTGTAACCAAGTTTCATCGAAATGCACAAAATGGTCTTAAACATCTCCAAATGCGATTTGAAGCTATTCTTAAAACTTTGGTATTTTTATGTTAACAAGTTTTTTCGAAAATCATAAAATGGTCTAAAACGTCTCCAAATGCGATTTGAAGCTATTCTAAGCGCTTTGGAGTTTTTATGTTAACAAGTTTGTTCGAAAATCAAAAAATGGTTTAAAACGTCTCCAAATGCGATTTGAAGCTATTCTGTACACTTTTATGTTTAGTATCAAAAAGTTTTGTCTAAATGCTCAAAATGGTCTAAAACGTTTTCAAATACCATATTAAGCTATTTTGTGCACTTTGCTGTTTTTGTGTGAAAAGTTTTATCGAAATGCTCAAAATGGTCTAAAACGTCTCCAAATGTGATTTTAAGCACTTTGATGTTTTTGTGTAACAAAGTTTCATCGAAATGCACAAAATGGTCTAAAACGTCTCCAAATGCGATTTGAAGATATTCTTAGCTCTTTGGTGTTTTTATGTTAACAAGTTTTTTCGAAAATCACAAAATGGTCTAAAACGTCTCCAAATGCGATTTGAAGCTATTCTGTGCTCTTTGATGTTTTTGTGTGAAAAGTTTTATCGAAATGCTCAAAATGGTCTAAAACGTCTCCAAATGCGATTTGAAGCTATTCTGTACACTTTGATGTTTTGTGTGAAAAGTTTTATCGAAATGCTCAAAATGGTCTAAAACGGTTTCTAATGTGATTTTAAGCACTTTGATGTTTTTGTGTAACAAAGTTTCATCGAAATGCACAAAATGGTCTAAAACGTCTCCAAATGCGATTTGAAGATATTCTTAGCTCTTTGGTGTTTTTATGTTAACAAGTTTTTTCGAAAATCACAAAATGGTCTAAAACGTCTCCAAATGCGATTTGAAGCTATTCTGTACACTTTGATGTTTTGTGTGAAAAGTTTTGTTGAAATGCTCAAAATGGTCTAAAACGTTTTTAAATACGATATTAAGCTATTTTGTGCTCTTTGATGTTTTTGTGTGAAAAGTTTTATCGAAATGCTCAAAATTGTCTAAAACGTCTCCAAATGCGATTTGAAGCTATTCTGTACACTTTGATGTTTTGTGTGAAAAGTTTTATCGAAATGCTCAAAATGGTCTAAAACGTCTCCAAATGTGATTTTAAGCACTTTGATGTTTTTGTGTAACAAAGTTTCATCGAAATGCACAAAATGGTCTAAAACGTCTCCAAATGCGATTTGAAGCTATTCTAAGGACTTTGGTGTTTTTATGTTAACAAGTTTTTTCGAAAATCACAAAATGGTCTAAAACGTCTCCAAATGCGATTTGAAGCTATTCTGTACACTTTGATGTTTTGTGTGAAAAAGTTTTGTCGAAATGTTCAAAATGGTCTAAAACGTTTTTAAATACGATATTAAGCTATTTTGTGCTCTTTGATGTTTTTGTGTGAAAAGTTTTATCGAAATGCTCAAAATGGTCTAAAACGGTTTCTATTTTGATTTTAAGCACTTTGATGTTTTTGTGTAACCAAGTTTCATCGAAATGCACAAAATGGTCTAAAACGTCTCCAAATGCGATTTGAAGCTATTCTTAGAACTTTGGTATTTTTATGTTAACAAGTTTTTTCGAAAATCATAAAATGGTCTAAAACGTCTCCAAATGCGATTTGAAGCTATTCTAAGCACTTAGTAGTTTTTATGTTAACAAGTTTTTTCGAAAATCACAAAATGGTCTAAAACGTCTCCAAATGCGATTTGAAGCTATTCTGTACACTTTGATGTTTAGTATGAAAAAGTTTTGTCGAAATGCTCAAAATGGTCTAAAACGTTTTCAAATACCATATTAAGCTATTTTGTGCACTTTGCTGTTTTTGTGTGAAAAGTTTTATCGAAATGCTCAAAATGGTCTAAAACGGTTTCAAATGTGATTTTAAGCACTTTGATGTTTTTGTGTAACCAAGTTTCATCGAAATGCACAAAATGGTCTAAAACGTCTCCAAATGCGATTTGAAGCTATTCTAAGCACTTTGGTGTTTTTATGTTAACAAGTTTTTTCGAAAATCACAAAATGGTTTAAAACGTCTCCAAATGCGATTTGAAGCTATTCTTAGCACTTTGGTGTTTTTATGTTAACTAGTTTTTTCGAAAATTACAAAATGGTCTAAAACGTCTCCAAATGCGATTTGAAGCTATTCTTAGCACTTTGGTGTTTTTATGTCAACAAGTTTTTTCGAAAATCACAAAATGGTCTAAAACGTCTCCAAATGCGATTTGAAGCTATTCTTAGCACTTTGGTGTTTTTATGTTAACAAGTTTTTTCAAAAATCACAAAATGGTTTAAACGTCTCCAAATGCGATTTGAAGCTATTCTGTACACTTTGATGTTTTTGTGTGAAAAGTTTTAACGAAATGCTCAAAATGGTTTAAAACATTTTTAAATACCATATTAAGCTCTTTTGTGCACATTGATGTTTTCGTGTGAAAAGTTTTATTGAAATGCTCAAAATGGTCTAAAACGTTTTCTAATGCGATTTGAAGCTATTCTGTACACTTTGAAATTTTGTGTGAAAAAGTTTTCTCAAAATGCTCAAAATGGTCTAAAACGTTTTCAAATACCATAATAAGCTATTTTGTGCACTTTGCTGTTTTTGTGTGAAAAGTTTTATCGAAATGCTCAAAATAGTTTAAAACGTCTCCAAATGTGATTTTAAGCACTTTGATGTTTTTGTGTAACAAAGTTTCATCGAAATGCACAAAATGGTCTAAAACGTCTCCAAATGCGATTTGAAGATATTCTTAGCTCTTTGGTGTTTTTATGTTAACAAGTTTTTTCGACAATCACAAAATGGTCTAAAACGTCTCCAAATGCGATTTGAAGCTATTCTGTACACTTTGATGTTTTGTGTGAAAAGTTTTGTTGAAATGCTCAAAATGGTCTAAAACGTTTTTAAATACGATATTAAGCTATTTTGTGTTCTCTGATGTTTTTGTGTGAAAAGTTTTATCGAAATGCTCAAAATTGTCTAAAACGTCTCCAAATGCGATTTGAAGCTATTCTGTACACTTTGATGTTTAGTATGAAAAAGTTTTGTCGAAATGCTCAAAATGGTCTAAAACGTTTTCAAATACGATATTAAGCTATTTTGTGCTCTTTGATGTTTTTGTGTGAAAAGTTTTATCGAAATGCTCAAAATGGTCTAAAACGGTTTCTAATGTGATTTTAAGCACTTTGATGTTTTTGTGTAACCAAGTTTCATCGAAATGCACAAAATGGTCTAAAACGTCTCCAAATGCGATTTGAAGCTATTCTTAAAACTTTGGTATTTTTATGTTAACAAGTTTTTTCGAAAATCAGAAAATGGTCTAAAACGTCTCCAAATGCGATTTGAAGCTATTCTCAGCACTTTGGAGTTTTTATGTTAACAAGTTTGTTCGAAAATCAAAAAATGGTTTAAAACGTCTCCAAATGCGATTTGAAGCTATTCTGTACACTTTTATGTTTAGTATCAAAAAGTTTTGTCTAAATGCTCAAAATGGTCTAAAACGTTTTCAAATACCATATTAAGCTATTTTGTGCACTTTGCTGTTTTTGTGTGAAAAGTTTTATCGAAATGCTCAAAATGGTCTAAAACGTCTCCAAATGTGATTTTAAGCACTTTGATGTTTTTGTGTAACAAAGTTTCATCGAAATGCACAAAATGGTCTAAAACGTCTCCAAATGCGATTTGAAGATATTCTTAGCTCTTTGGTGTTTTTATGTTAACAAGTTTTTTCGAAAATCACAAAATGGTCTAAAACGTCTCCAAATGCGATTTGAAGCTATTCTGTGCTCTTTGATGTTTTTGTGTGAAAAGTTTTATCGAAATGCTCAAAATGGTCTAAAACGTCTCCAAATGCGATTTGAAGCTATTCTGTACACTTTGATGTTTTGTGTGAAAAGTTTTATCGAAATGCTCAAAATGGTCTAAAACGGTTTCTAATGTGATTTTAAGCACTTTGATGTTTTTGTGTAACAAAGTTTCATCGAAATGCACAAAATGGTCTAAAACGTCTCCAAATGCGATTTGAAGATATTCTTAGCTCTTTGGTGTTTTTATGTTAACAAGTTTTTTCGAAAATCACAAAATGGTCTAAAACGTCTCCAAATGCGATTTGAAGCTATTCTGTACACTTTGATGTTTTGTGTGAAAAGTTTTGTTGAAATGCTCAAAATGGTCTAAAACGTTTTTAAATACGATATTAAGCTATTTTGTGCTCTTTGATGTTTTTGTGTTAAAAGTTTTACCGAAATGCTCAAAATTGTCTAAAACGTCTCCAAATGCGATTTGAAGCTATTCTGTACACTTTGATGTTTTGTGTGAAAAGTTTTATCGAAATGCTCAAAATGGTCTAAAACGGTTTCTAATGTGATTTTAAGCACTTTGATGTTTTTGTGTAACCAAGTTTCATCGAAATGCACAAAATGGTCTAAAACGTCTCCAAATGCGATTTGAAGCTATTCTTAGCACTTTGGTGTTTTTATGTTAACAAGTTTTTTCGAAAATTACAAAATGGTCTAAAACGTCTCCAAATGCGATTTGAAGCTATTCTTAGCACTTTGGTGTTTTTATGTCAACAAGTTTTTTCGAAAATCACAAAATGGTCTAAAACGTCTCCAAATGCGATTTGAAGCTATTCTGTACACATTGATGTTTTTATGTTAACAAGTTTTTTCAAAAATCACAAAATGGTTTAAACGTCTCCAAATGCGATTTGAAGCTATTCTGTACACTTTGATGTTTTTGTGTGAAAAGTTTTAACGAAATGCTCAAAATGGTTTAAAACGTTTTTAAATACCATATTAAGCTCTTTTGTGCACATTGATGTTTTTGTGTGAAAAGTTTTATTGAAATGCTCAAAATGGTCTAAAACGTTTTCTAATGCGATTTGAAGCTATTCTGTACACTTTGAAATTTTGTGTGAAAAAGTTTTCTCAAAATGCTCAAAATGGTCTAAAACGTTTTCAAATACCATAATAAGCTATTTTGTGCACTTTGCTGTTTTTGTGTGAAAAGTTTTATCGAAATGCTCAAAATTGTCTAAAACGTCTCCAAATGCGATTTGAAGCTATTCTGTACACTTTGATGTTTTGTGTGAAAAGTTTTATCGAAATGCTCAAAATGGTCTAAAACGGTTTCTAATGTGATTTTAAGCACTTTGATGTTTTTGTGTAACCAAGTTTCATCGAAATGCACAAAATGAATATATGCGATTTGAAGATATTCTCAGCTCTTTGGTGTTTTTATGTTAACAAGTTTTTTCGAAAATCACAAAATGGTCTAAAACGTCTCCAAATGCGATTTGAAGCTATTCTGTACACTTTGATGTTTTGTGTGAAAAGTTTTGTTGAAATGCTCAAAATGGTCTAAAACGTTTTTAAATACGATATTAAGCTATTTTGTGCTCTTTGATGTTTTTGTGTGAAAAGTTTTAGCGAAATGCTAAAAATGGTCTAAAACGGTTTCTAATGTGATTTTAAGCACTTTGATGTTTTTGTGTAACCAAGTTTCATCGAAATGCACAAAATGGTCTAAAACGTCTCCAAATGCGATTTGAAGCTATTCTAAGCACTTTGGTGTTTTTATGTTAACAAGTTTTTTCGAAAATCACAAAATGGTCTGAAACGTCTCCAAATGCGATTTGAAGCTATTCTGTACACTGCGATGTTTTGTGTGAAAAAGTTTTGTCGAAATGTTCAAAATGGTCTAAAACGTTTTTAAATACGATATTAAGCTATTTTGTGCTCTTTGATGTTTTTGTGTGAAAAGTTTTATCGAAATGCTCAAAATGGTCTAAAACGTTTTCAAATACCATATTAAGCTATTTTGTGCACTTTGCTGTTTTTGTGTGAAAAGTTTTATCGAAATGCTCAAAATGGTTTAAAACGGTTTCAAATGTGATTTTAAGCACTTTGATGTTTTTGTGTAACCAAGTTTCATCGAAATGCACAAAATGGTCTAAAACGTCTCCAAATGCGATTTGAAGCTATTCTAAGCACTTTGGTGTTTTTATGTTAACAAGTTTTTTCGAAAATCACAAAATGGTCTAAAACGTCTCCAAATGCGATTTGAAGCTATTCTGTACACTTGGATGTTTTGTGTGAAAAGTTTTATCGAAATGCTCAAAATGGTCTAAAACGGTTTCTAATGTGATTTTAAGCACTTAGATGTTTTTCTGTAACCAAGTTTCATCGAAATGCACAAAATGGTCTAAAACGTCTCCAAATGAGATTTGAAGCTATTCTAAGCACTTTGGTGTTTTTATGTTAACAAGTTTTTTCGAAAATCACAAAATGGTCTAAAACGTCTCCAAATGCGATTTGAAGCTATTCTGTACACTTTGATGTTTTGTGTGAAAAAGTTTTGTCGAAATGTTCAAAATTGTCTAAAACGTCTCCAAATGCGATTTGAAGCTATTCTGTACACTTTGATGTTTTGTGTGAAAAGTTTTATCGAAATGCTCAAAATGGTCTAAAACGGTTTCTAATGTGATTTTAAGCACTTTGATGTTTTTGTGTAACCAAGTTTCATCGAAATGCACAAAATGGTCTAAAACATCTCCAAATGCGATTTGAAGCTATTCTTAAAACTTTGGTATTTTTATGTTAACAAGTTTTTTCGAAAATCATAAAATGGTCTAAAACGTCTCCAAATGCGATTTGAAGCTATTCTAAGCGCTTTGGAGTTTTTATGTTAACAAGTTTGTTCGAAAATCAAAAAATGGTTTAAAACGTCTCCAAATGCGATTTGAAGCTATTCTGTACACTTTTATGTTTAGTATCAAAAAGTTTTGTCTAAATGCTCAAAATGGTCTAAAACGTTTTCAAATACCATATTAAGCTATTTTGTGCACTTTGCTGTTTTTGTGTGAAAAGTTTTATCGAAATGCTCAAAATGGTCTAAAACGTCTCCAAATGTGATTTTAAGCACTTTGATGTTTTTGTGTAACAAAGTTTCATCGAAATGCACAAAATGGTCTAAAACGTCTCCAAATGCGATTTGAAGATATTCTTAGCTCTTTGGTGTTTTTATGTTAACAAGTTTTTTCGAAAATCACAAAATGGTCTAAAACGTCTCCAAATGCGATTTGAAGCTATTCTGTGCTCTTTGATGTTTTTGTGTGAAAAGTTTTATCGAAATGCTCAAAATGGTCTAAAACGTCTCCAAATGCGATTTGAAGCTATTCTGTACACTTTGATGTTTTGTGTGAAAAGTTTTATCGAAATGCTCAAAATGGTCTAAAACGGTTTCTAATGTGATTTTAAGCACTTTGATGTTTTTGTGTAACAAAGTTTCATCGAAATGCACAAAATGGTCTAAAACGTCTCCAAATGCGATTTGAAGATATTCTTAGCTCTTTGGTGTTTTTATGTTAACAAGTTTTTTCGAAAATCACAAAATGGTCTAAAACGTCTCCAAATGCGATTTGAAGCTATTCTGTACACTTTGATGTTTTGTGTGAAAAGTTTTGTTGAAATGCTCAAAATGGTCTAAAACGTTTTTAAATACGATATTAAGCTATTTTGTGCTCTTTGATGTTTTTGTGTGAAAAGTTTTATCGAAATGCTCAAAATTGTCTAAAACGGTTTCAAATGTGATTTTAAGCACTTTGATGTTTTTGTGTAACAGAGTTTCATCGAAATGCACAAAATGGTCTAAAACGTCTCCAAATGCGATTTGAAGATATTCTTAGCTCTTTGGTGTTTTTATGTTAACAAGTTTTATCGAAAATCACAAAATGGTCTAAAACGTCTCCAAATGCGATTTGAAGCTATTCTGTACACTTTGATGTTTTGTGTGAAAAGTTTTGTCGAAATGTTCAAAATGGTCTAAAACGTTTTTAAATACGATATTAAGCTATTTTGTGCTCTTTTATGTTTTTGTGTGAAAAGTTTTATCGAAATGCTCAAAATTGTCTAAAACGTCTCCAAATGCGATTTGAAGCTATTCTTAGCACTTTGGTGTTTTTATGTTAACAAGTTTTTTCAAAAATCACAAAATGGTTTAAACGTCTCCAAATGCGATTTGAAGCTATTCTGTACACTTTGATGTTTTTGTGTGAAAAGTTTTAACGAAATGCTCAAAATGGTTTAAAACATTTTTAAATACCATATTAAGCTCTTTTGTGCACATTGATGTTTTCGTGTGAAAAGTTTTATTGAAATGCTCAAAATGGTCTAAAACGTTTTCTAATGCGATTTGAAGCTATTCTGTACACTTTGAAATTTTGTGTGAAAAAGTTTTCTCAAAATGCTCAAAATGGTCTAAAACGTTTTCAAATACCATAATAAGCTATTTTGTGCACTTTGCTGTTTTTGTGTGAAAAGTTTTATCGAAATGCTCAAAATAGTTTAAAACGTCTCCAAATGTGATTTTAAGCACTTTGATGTTTTTGTGTAACAAAGTTTCATCGAAATGCACAAAATGGTCTAAAACGTCTCCAAATGCGATTTGAAGATATTCTTAGCTCTTTGGTGTTTTTATGTTAACAAGTTTTTTCGACAATCACAAAATGGTCTAAAACGTCTCCAAATGCGATTTGAAGCTATTCTGTACACTTTGATGTTTTGTGTGAAAAGTTTTGTTGAAATGCTCAAAATGGTCTAAAACGTTTTTAAATACGATATTAAGCTATTTTGTGTTCTCTGATGTTTTTGTGTGAAAAGTTTTATCGAAATGCTCAAAATTGTCTAAAACGTCTCCAAATGCGATTTGAAGCTATTCTGTACACTTTGATGTTTAGTATGAAAAAGTTTTGTCGAAATGCTCAAAATGGTCTAAAACGTTTTCAAATACGATATTAAGCTATTTTGTGCTCTTTGATGTTTTTGTGTGAAAAGTTTTATCGAAATGCTCAAAATGGTCTAAAACGGTTTCTAATGTGATTTTAAGCACTTTGATGTTTTTGTGTAACCAAGTTTCATCGAAAATCAGAAAATGGTCTAAAACGTCTCCAAATGCGATTTGAAGCTATTCTCAGCACTTTGGAGTTTTTATGTTAACAAGTTTGTTCGAAAATCAAAAAATGGTTTAAAACGTCTCCAAATGCGATTTGAAGCTATTCTGTACACTTTTATGTTTAGTATCAAAAAGTTTTGTCTAAATGCTCAAAATGGTCTAAAACGTTTTCAAATACCATATTAAGCTATTTTGTGCACTTTGCTGTTTTTGTGTGAAAAGTTTTATCGAAATGTTCAAAATGGTCTAAAACGTCTCCAAATGTGATTTTAAGCACTTTGATGTTTTTGTGTAACAAAGTTTCATCGAAATGCACAAAATGGTCTAAAACCTCTCCAAATGCGATTTAAAGATATTCTTAGCTCTTTGGTGTTTTTATGTTAACAAGTTTTTTCGAAAATCACAAAATGGTCTAAAACGTCTCCAAATGCGATTTGAAGCTATTCTGTGCTCTTTGATGTTTTTGTATGAAAAGTTTTATCGAAATGCTCAAAATGGTCTAAAACGTCTCCAAATGCGATTTGAAGCTATTCTGTACACTTTGATGTTTTGTGTGAAAAGTTTTATCGAAATGCTCAAAATGGTCTAAAACGGTTTCTAATGTGATTTTAAGCACTTTGATGTTTTTGTGTAACAAAGTTTCATCGAAATGCACAAAATGGTCTAAAACGTCTCCAAATGCGATTTGAAGATATTCTTAGCTCTTTGGTGTTTTTATGTTAACAAGTTTTTTCGAAAATCACAAAATGGTCTAAAACGTCTCCAAATGCGATTTGAAGCTATTCTGTACACTTTGATGTTTTGTGTGAAAAGTTTTGTTGAAATGCTCAAAATGGTCTAAAACGTTTTTAAATACGATATTAAGCTATTTTGTGCTCTTTGATGTTTTTGTGTTAAAAGTTTTATCGAAATGCTCAAAATTGTCTAAAACGTCTCCAAATGCGATTTGAAGCTATTCTGTACACTTTGATGTTTTGTGTGAAAAGTTTTATCGAAATGCTCAAAATGGTCTAAAACGGTTTCTAATGTGATTTTAAGCACTTTGATGTTTTTGTGTAACCAAGTTTCATCGAAATGCACAAAATGGTCTAAAACGTCTCCAAATGCGATTTGAAGCTATTCTTAAAACTTTGGTATTTTTATGTTAACAAGTTTTTTCGAAAATCAGAAAATGGTCTAAAACGTCTCCAAATGCGATTTGAAGCTATTCTAAGCACTTTGGAGTTTTTATGTTAACAAGTTTGTTCGAAAATCAAAAAATGGTCTAAAACGTCTCCAAATGCGATTTGAAGCTATTCTGTACACTTTGATGTTTAGTATGAAAAAGTTTTGTCGAAATGCTCAAAATGGTCTAAAACGTTTTCAAATACCATATTAAGCTATTTTGTGCACTTTGCCGTTTTTGTGTGAAAAGTTTTATCGAAATGCTCAAAATGGTCTAAAACGTCTCCAAATGTGATTTTAAGCACTTTGATGTTTTTGTGTAATAAAGTTTCATCGAAATGCACAAAATGGTCAAAAACGTCTCCAAATGCGATTTGAAGCTATTCTAAGCACTTTGGTGTTTTTATGTTAACAAGTTTTTTTCGAAAATCACAAAATGGTCTAAAACGTCTCCAAATGCGATTTGAAGCTATTCTGTACACTTTGATGTTTTGTGTGAAAAAGTTTTGTCGAAATGCTCAAAATGGTCTAAAACGTTTTCAAATACCATATTAAGCTATTTTGTGCACTTTGCTGTTTTTGTGTGAAAAGTTTTATCGAAATGCTCAAAATGGTCTAAAACGGTTTCAAATGTGATTTTAAGCACTTTGATGTTTTTGTGTAACAGAGTTTCATCGAAATGCACAAAATGGTCTAAAACGTCTCCAAATGCGATTTGAAGATATTCTTAGCTCTTTGGTGTTTTTATGTTAACAAGTTTTATCGAAAATCACAAAATGGTCTAAAACGTCTCCAAATGCGATTTGAAGCTATTCTGTACACTTTGATGTTTTGTGTGAAAAGTTTTGTCGAAATGTTCAAAATGGTCTAAAACGTTTTTAAATACGATATTAAGCTATTTTGTGCTCTTTTATGTTTTTTTGTGAAAAGTTTTATCGAAATGCTCAAAATTGTCTAAAACGTCTCCAAATGCGATTTGAAGCTATTCTGTACACTTTGATGTTTTGTGTGAAAAGTTTTATCGAAATGCTCAAAATGGTCTAAAACGGTTTCTAATGTGATTTTAAGAACTTTGATGTTTTTGTGTAACCAAGTTTCATCGAAATGCACAAAATGGTCTAAAACGTCTCCAAATGCGATTTGAAGCTATTCTTAGCACTTTGGTGTTTTTATGTTAACAAGTTTTTTCGAAAATTACAAAATGGTCTAAAACGTCTCCAAATGCGATTTGAAGCTATTCTTAGCACTTTGGTGTTTTTATGTCAACAAGTTTTTTCGAAAATCACAAAATGGTCTAAAACGTCTCCAAATGCGATTTGAAGCTATTCTGTACACATTGATGTTTTTATGTTAACAAGTTTTTTCAAAAATCACAAAATGGTTTAAACGTCTCCAAATGCGATTTGAAGCTATTCTGTACACTTTGATGTTTTTGTGTGAAAAGTTTTAACGAAATGCTCAAAATGGTTTAAAACGTTTTTAAATACCATATTAAGCTCTTTTGTGCACATTGATGTTTTTGTGTGAAAAGTTTTATTGAAATGCTCAAAATGGTCTAAAACGTTTTCTAATGCGATTTGAAGCTATTCTGTACACTTTGAAATTTTGTGTGAAAAAGTTTTCTCAAAATGCTCAAAATGGTCTAAAACGTTTTCAAATACCATAATAAGCTATTTTGTGCACTTTGCTGTTTTTGTGTGAAAGTTTTATCGAAATGCTCAAAATTGTCTAAAACGTCTCCAAATGCGATTTGAAGCTATTCTGTACACATTGATGTTTTCGTGTGAAAAGTTTTATCGAAATGCTCAAAATGGTCTAAAACGGTTTCTAATGTGATTTTAAGCACTTTGATGTTTTTGTGTAACCAAGTTTCATCGAAATGCACAAAATGGTCTAAAACGTCTCCAAATGCGATTTGAAGCTATTCTTAGCACTTTGGTGTTTTTATGTTAACAAGTTTTTTCGAAAATTACAAAATGGTCTAAAACGTCTCCAAATGCGATTTGAAGCTATTCTTAGCACTTTGGTGTTTTTATGTTAACAAGTTTTTTCAAAAATCACAAAATGGTTTAAACGTCTCCAAATGCGATTTGAAGCTATTCTGTAAACTTTAATGTTTTTGTGTGAAAAGTTTTAACGAAATGCTCAAAATGGTTTAAAACGTTTTTAAATACCATATTAAGCTCTTTTGTGCACATTGATGTTTTCGTGTGAAAAGTTTTATTGAAATGCTCAAAATGGTCTAAAACGTTTTCTAATGCGATTTGAAGCTATTCTGTACACTATGAAATTTTGTGTGAAAAAGTTTTCTCAAAATGCTCAAAATGGTCTAAAACGTTTTCAAATACCATAATAAGCTATTTTGTGCACTTTGCTGTTTTTGTGTCAAAAGTTTTATCGAAATGCTCAAAATAGTTTAAAACGTCTCCAAATGTGATTTTAAGCACTTTGATGTTTTTGTGTAACAAAGTTTCATCGAAATGCACAAAATGGTCTAAAACGTCTCCAAATGCGATTTGAAGATATTCTTAGCTCTTTGGTGTTTTTATGTTAACAAGTTTTTTCGAAAATCACAAAATGGTCTAAAACGTCTCCAAATGCGATTTGAAGCTATTCTGTACACTTTGATGTTTTGTGTGAAAAGTTTTGTTGAAATGCTCAAAATGGTCTAAAACGTTTTTAAATACGATATTAAGCTATTTTGTGCTCTTTGATGTTTTTGTGTGAAAAGTTTTAGCGAAATGCTAAAAATGGTCTAAAACGGTTTCTAATGTGATTTTAAGCACTTTGATGTTTTTGTGTAACCAAGTTTCATCGAAATGCACAAAATGGTCTAAAACGTCTCCAAATGCGATTTGAAGCTATTCTAAGCACTTTGGTGTTTTTATGTTAACAAGTTTTTTCGAAAATCACAAAATGGTCTGAAACGTCTCCAAATGCGATTTGAAGCTATTCTGTACACTGCGATGTTTTGTGTGAAAAAGTTTTGTCGAAATGTTCAAAATGGTCTAAAACGTTTTTAAATACGATATTAAGCTATTTTGTGCTCTTTGATGTTTTTGTGTGAAAAGTTTTATCGAAATGCTCAAAATGGTCTAAAACGTTTTCAAATACCATATTAAGCTATTTTGTGCACTTTGCTGTTTTTGTGTGAAAAGTTTTATCGAAATGCTCAAAATGGTTTAAAACGGTTTCAAATGTGATTTTAAGCACTTTGATGTTTTTGTGTAACAGAGTTTCATCGAAATGCACAAAATGGTCTAAAACGTCTCCAAATGCGATTTGAAGATATTCTTAGCTCTTTGGTGTTTTTATGGTAACAAGTTTTTTCGAAAATCACAAAATGGTCTAAAACGTCTCCAAATGCGATTTGAAGCTATTCTGTACACTTGGATGTTTTGTGTGAAAAGTTTTATCGAAATGCTCAAAATGGTCTAAAACGGTTTCTAATGTGATTTTAAGCACTTAGATGTTTTTCTGTAACCAAGTTTCATCGAAATGCACAAAATGGTCTAAAACGTCTCCAAATGAGATTTGAAGCTATTCTAAGCACTTTGGTGTTTTTATGTTAACAAGTTTTTTCGAAAATCACAAAATGGTCTAAAACGTCTCCAAATGCGATTTGAAGCTATTCTGTACACTTTGATGTTTTGTGTGAAAAAGTTTTGTCGAAATGTTCAAAATTGTCTAAAACGTCTCCAAATGCGATTTGAAGCTATTCTGTACACTTTGATGTTTTGTGTGAAAAGTTTTATTGAAATGCTCAAAATGGTCTAAAACGGTTTCTAATGTGATTTTAAGCACTTTGATGTTTTTGTGTAACCAAGTTTCATCGAAATGCACAAAATGGTCTAAAACATCTCCAAATGCGATTTGAAGCTATTCTTAAAACTTTGGTATTTTTATGTTAACAAGTTTTTTCGAAAATCATAAAATGGTCTAAAACGTCTCCAAATGCGATTTGAAGCTATTCTAAGCGCTTTGGAGTTTTTATGTTAACAAGTTTGTTCGAAAATCAAAAAATGGTTTAAAACGTCTCCAAATGCGATTTGAAGCTATTCTGTACACTTTTATGTTTAGTATCAAAAAGTTTTGTCTAAATGCTCAAAATGGTCTAAAACGTTTTCAAATACCATATTAAGCTATTTTGTGCACTTTGCTGTTTTTGTGTGAAAAGTTTTATCGAAATGCTCAAAATGGTCTAAAACGTCTCCAAATGTGATTTTAAGCACTTTGATGTTTTTGTGTAACAAAGTTTCATCGAAATGCACAAAATGGTCTAAAACGTCTCCAAATGCGATTTGAAGATATTCTTAGCTCTTTGGTGTTTTTATGTTAACAAGTTTTTTCGAAAATCACAAAATGGTCTAAAACGTCTCCAAATGCGATTTGAAGCTATTCTGTGCTCTTTGATGTTTTTGTGTGAAAAGTTTTATCGAAATGCTCAAAATGGTCTAAAACGTCTCCAAATGCGATTTGAAGCTATTCTGTACACTTTGATGTTTTGTGTGAAAAGTTTTATCGAAATGCTCAAAATGGTCTAAAACGGTTTCTAATGTGATTTTAAGCACTTTGATGTTTTTGTGTAACAAAGTTTCATCGAAATGCACAAAATGGTCTAAAACGTCTCCAAATGCGATTTGAAGATATTCTTAGCTCTTTGGTGTTTTTATGTTAACAAGTTTTTTCGAAAATCACAAAATGGTCTAAAACGTCTCCAAATGCGATTTGAAGCTATTCTGTACACTTTGATGTTTTGTGTGAAAAGTTTTGTTGAAATGCTCAAAATGGTCTAAAACGTTTTTAAATACGATATTAAGCTATTTTGTGCTCTTTGATGTTTTTGTGTGAAAAGTTTTATCGAAATGCTCAAAATTGTCTAAAACGTCTCCAAATGCGATTTGAAGCTATTCTGTACACTTTGATGTTTTGTGTGAAAAGTTTTATCGAAATGCTCAAAATGGTTTAAAACGTCTCCAAATGTGATTTTAAGCACTTTGATGTTTTTGTGTAACAAAGTTTCATCGAAATGCACAAAATGGTCTAAAACGTCTCCAAATGCGATTTGAAGCTATTCTAAGGACTTTGGTGTTTTTATGTTAACAAGTTTTTTCGAAAATCACAAAATGGTCTAAAACGTCTCCAAATGCGATTTGAAGCTATTCTGTACACTTTGATGTTTTGTGTGAAAAAGTTTTGTCGAAATGTTCAAAATGGTCTAAAACGTTTTTAAATACGATATTAAGCTATTTTGTGCTCTTTGATGTTTTTGTGTGAAAAGTTTTATCGAAATGCTCAAAATGGTCTAAAACGGTTTCTATTTTGATTTTAAGCACTTTGATGTTTTTGTGTAACCAAGTTTCATCGAAATGCACAAAATGGTCTAAAACGTCTCCAAATGCGATTTGAAGCTATTCTTAGAACTTTGGTATTTTTATGTTAACAAGTTTTTTCGAAAATCATAAAATGGTCTAAAACGTCTCCAAATGCGATTTGAAGCTATTCTAAGCACTTAGTAGTTTTTATGTTAACAAGTTTTTTCGAAAATCACAAAATGGTCTAAAACGTCTCCAAATGCGACTTGAAGCTATTCTGTACACTTTGATGTTTAGTATGAAAAAGTTTTGTCGAAATGCTCAAAATGGTCTAAAACGTTTTCAAATACCATATTAAGCTATTTTGTGCACTTTGCTGTTTTTGTGTGAAAAGTTTTATCGAAATGCTCAAAATGGTCTAAAACGGTTTCAAATGTGATTTTAAGCACTTTGATGTTTTTGTGTAACCAAGTTTCATCGAAATGCACAAAATGGTCTAAAACGTCTCCAAATGCGATTTGAAGCTATTCTAAGCACTTTGGTGTTTTTATGTTAACAAGTTTTTTCGAAAATCACAAAATGGTTTAAAACGTCTCCAAATGCGATTTGAAGCTATTCTTAGCACTTTGGTGTTTTTATGTTAACTAGTTTTTTCGAAAATTACAAAATGGTCTAAAACGTCTCCAAATGCGATTTGAAGCTATTCTTAGCACTTTGGTGTTTTTATGTCAACAAGTTTTTTCGAAAATCACAAAATGGTCTAAAACGTCTCCAAATGCGATTTGAAGCTATTCTTAGCACTTTGGTGTTTTTATGTTAACAAGTTTTTTCAAAAATCACAAAATGGTTTAAACGTCTCCAAATGCGATTTGAAGCTATTCTGTACACTTTGATGTTTTTGTGTGAAAAGTTTTAACGAAATGCTCAAAATGGTTTAAAACATTTTTAAATACCATATTAAGCTCTTTTGTGCACATTGATGTTTTCGTGTGAAAAGTTTTATTGAAATGCTCAAAATGGTCTAAAACGTTTTCTAATGCGATTTGAAGCTATTCTGTACACTTTGAAATTTTGTGTGAAAAAGTTTTCTCAAAATGCTCAAAATGGTCTAAAACGTTTTCAAATACCATAATAAGCTATTTTGTGCACTTTGCTGTTTTTGTGTGAAAAGTTTTATCGAAATGCTCAAAATAGTTTAAAACGTCTCCAAATGTGATTTTAAGCACTTTGATGTTTTTGTGTAACAAAGTTTCATCGAAATGCACAAAATGGTCTAAAACGTCTCCAAATGCGATTTGAAGATATTCTTAGCTCTTTGGTGTTTTTATGTTAACAAGTTTTTTCGACAATCACAAAATGGTCTAAAACGTCTCCAAATGCGATTTGAAGCTATTCTGTACACTTTGATGTTTTGTGTGAAAAGTTTTGTTGAAATGCTCAAAATGGTCTAAAACGTTTTTAAATACGATATTAAGCTATTTTGTGTTCTCTGATGTTTTTGTGTGAAAAGTTTTATCGAAATGCTCAAAATTGTCTAAAACGTCTCCAAATGCGATTTGAAGCTATTCTGTACACTTTGATGTTTAGTATGAAAAAGTTTTGTCGAAATGCTCAAAATGGTCTAAAACGTTTTCAAATACGATATTAAGCTATTTTGTGCTCTTTGATGTTTTTGTGTGAAAAGTTTTATCGAAATGCTCAAAATGGTCTAAAACGGTTTCTAATGTGATTTTAAGCACTTTGATGTTTTTGTGTAACCAAGTTTCATCGAAAATCAGAAAATGGTCTAAAACGTCTCCAAATGCGATTTGAAGCTATTCTCAGCACTTTGGAGTTTTTATGTTAACAAGTTTGTTCGAAAATCAAAAAATGGTTTAAAACGTCTCCAAATGCGATTTGAAGCTATTCTGTACACTTTTATGTTTAGTATCAAAAAGTTTTGTCTAAATGCTCAAAATGGTCTAAAACGTTTTCAAATACCATATTAAGCTATTTTGTGCACTTTGCTGTTTTTGTGTGAAAAGTTTTATCGAAATGCTCAAAATGGTCTAAAACGTCTCCAAATGTGATTTTAAGCACTTTGATGTTTTTGTGTAACAAAGTTTCATCGAAATGCACAAAATGGTCTAAAACGTCTCCAAATGCGATTTGAAGATATTCTTAGCTCTTTGGTGTTTTTATGTTAACAAGTTTTTTCGAAAATCACAAAATGGTCTAAAACGTCTCCAAATGCGATTTGAAGCTATTCTGTGCTCTTTGATGTTTTTGTGTGAAAAGTTTTATCGAAATGCTCAAAATGGTCTAAAACGTCTCCAAATGCGATTTGAAGCTATTCTGTACAGTTTGATGTTTTGTGTGAAAAGTTTTATCGAAATGCTCAAAATGGTCTAAAACGGTTTCTAATGTGATTTTAAGCACTTTGATGTTTTTGTGTAACAAAGTTTCATCGAAATGCACAAAATGGTTTAAAACGTCTCCAAATGCGATTTGAAGATATTCTTAGCTCTTTGGTGTTTTTATGTTAACAAGTTTTTTCGAAAATCACAAAATGGTCTAAAACGTCTCCAAATGCGATTTGAAGCTATTCTGTACACTTTGATGTTTTGTGTGAAAAGTTTTGTTGAAATGCTCAAAATGGTCTAAAACGTTTTTAAATACGATATTAAGCTATTTTGTGCTCTTTGATGTTTTTGTGTTAAAAGTTTTATCGAAATGCTCAAAATTGTCTAAAACGTCTCCAAATGCGATTTGAAGCTATTCTGTACACTTTGATGTTTTGTGTGAAAAGTTTTATCGAAATGCTCAAAATGGTCTAAAACGGTTTCTAATGTGATTTTAAGCACTTTGATGTTTTTGTGTAACCAAGTTTCATCGAAATGCACAAAATGGTCTAAAACGTCTCCAAATGCGATTTGAAGCTATTCTTAAAACTTTGGTATTTTTATGTTAACAAGTTTTTTCGAAAATCAGAAAATGGTCTAAAACGTCTCCAAATGCGATTTGAAGCTATTCTAAGCACTTTGGAGTTTTTATGTTAACAAGTTTGTTCGAAAATCAAAAAATGGTCTAAAACGTCTCCAAATGCGATTTGAAGCTATTCTGTACACTTTGATGTTTAGTATGAAAAAGTTTTGTCGAAATGCTCAAAATAGTCTAAAACGTTTTCAAATACCATATTAAGCTATTTTGTGCACTTTGCCGTTTTTGTGTGAAAAGTTTTATCGAAATGCTCAAAATGGTCTAAAACGTCTCCAAATGTGATTTTAAGCACTTTGATGTTTTTGTGTAATAAAGTTTCATCGAAATGCACAAAATGGTCTAAAACGTCTCCAAATGCGATTTGAAGCTATTCTAAGCACTTTGGTGTTTTTATGTTAACAAGTTTTTTTCGAAAATCACAAAATGGTCTAAAACGTCTCCAAATGCGATTTGAAGCTATTCTGTACACTTTGATGTTTTGTGTGAAAAAGTTTTGTCGAAATGCTCAAAATGGTCTAAAACGTTTTCAAATACCATATTAAGCTATTTTGTGCACTTTGCTGTTTTTGTGTGAAAAGTTTTATCGAAATGCTCAAAATGGTCTAAAACGGTTTCAAATGTGATTTTAAGCACTTTGATGTTTTTGTGTAACAGAGTTTCATCGAAATGCACAAAATGGTCTAAAACGTCTCCAAATGCGATTTGAAGATATTCTTAGCTCTTTGGTGTTTTTATGTTAACAAGTTTTATCGAAAATCACAAAATGGTCTAAAACGTCTCCAAATGCGATTTGAAGCTATTCTGTACACTTTGATGTTTTGTGTGAAAAGTTTTGTCGAAATGTTCAAAATGGTCTAAAACGTTTTTAAATACGATATTAAGCTATTTTGTGCTCTTTTATGTTTTTGTGTGAAAAGTTTTATCGAAATGCTCAAAATTGTCTAAAACGTCTCCAAATGCGATTTGAAGCTATTCTGTACACTTTGATGTTTTGTGTGAAAAGTTTTATCGAAATGCTCAAAATGGTCTAAAACGGTTTCTAATGTGATTTTAAGAACTTTGATGTTTTTGTGTAACCAAGTTTCATCGAAATGCACAAAATGGTCTAAAACGTCTCCAAATGCGATTTGAAGCTATTCTTAGCACTTTGATGTTTTTGTGTAACCAAGTTTTTTCGAAAATTACAAAATGGTCTAAAACGTCTCCAAATGCGATTTGAAGCTATTCTTAGCACTTTGGTGTTTTTATGTCAACAAGTTTTTTCGAAAATTACAAAATGGTCTAAAACGTCTCCAAATGCGATTTGAAGCTATTCTTAGCACTTTGGTGTTTTTATGTTAACAAGTCTTTTCAAAAATCACAAAATGGTTTAAACGTCTCCAAATGCGATTTGAAGCTATTCTGTACACTTTAATGTTTTTGTGTGAAAAGTTTTAACGAAATGCTCAAAATGGTTTAAAACGTTTTTAAATACCATATTAAGCTCTTTTGTGCACATTGATGTTTTCGTGTGAAAAGTTTTATTGAAATGCTCAAAATGGTCTAAAACGTTTTCTAATGCGATTTGAAGCTATTCTGTACACTTTGAAATTTTGTGTGAAAAAGTTTTCTCAAAATGCTCAAAATGGTCTAAAACGTTTTCAAATACCATAATAAGCTATTTTGTGCACTTTGCTGTTTTTGTGTCAAAAGTTTTATCGAAATGCTCAAAATAGTTTAAAACGTCTCCAAATGTGATTTTAAGCACTTTGATGTTTTTGTGTAACAAAGTTTCATCGAAATGCACAAAATGGTCTAAAACGTCTCCAAATGCGATTTGAAGATATTCTTAGCTCTTTGGTGTTTTTATGTTAACAAGTTTTTTCGAAAATCACAAAATGTTCTAAAACGTCTCCAAATGCGATTTGAAGCTATTCTGTACACTTTGATGTTTTGTGTGAAAAGTTTTGTTGAAATGCTCAAAATGGTCTAAAACGTTTTTAAATACGATATTAAGCTATTTTGTGCTCTTTGATGTTTTTGTGTGAAAAGTTTTATCGAAATGCTCAAAATTGTCTAAAACGGTTTCAAATGTGATTTTAAGCACTTTGATGTTTTTGTGTAACAGAGTTTCATCGAAATGCACAAAATGGTCTAAAACGTCTCCAAATGCGATTTGAAGATATTCTTAGCTCTTTGGTGTTTTTATGTTAACAAGTTTTATCGAAAATCACAAAATGGTCTAAAACGTCTCCAAATGCGATTTGAAGCTATTCTGTACACTTTGATGTTTTGTGTGAAAAGTTTTGTCGAAATGTTCAAAATGGTCTAAAACGTTTTTAAATACGATATTAAGCTATTTTGTGCTCTTTTATGTTTTTGTGTGAAAAGTTTTATCGAAATGCTCAAAATTGTCTAAAACGTCTCCAAATGCGATTTGAAGCTATTCTTAGCACTTTGGTGTTTTTATGTTAACAAGTTTTTTCAAAAATCACAAAATGGTTTAAACGTCTCCAAATGCGATTTGAAGCTATTCTGTACACTTTGATGTTTTTGTGTGAAAAGTTTTAACGAAATGCTCAAAATGGTTTAAAACGTTTTTAAATACCATATTAAGCTCTTTTGTGCACATTGATGTTTTCGTGTGAAAAGTTTTATTGAAATGCTCAAAATGGTCTAAAACGTTTTCTAATGCGATTTGAAGCTATTCTGTACACTTTGAAATTTTGTGTGAAAAAGTTTTCTCAAAATGCTCAAAATGGTCTAAAACGTTTTCAAATACCATAATAAGCTATTTTGTGCACTTTGCTGTTTTTGTGTGAAAAGTTTTATCGAAATGCTCAAAATAGTTTAAAACGTCTCCAAATGTGATTTTAAGCACTTTGATGTTTTTGTGTAACAAAGTTTCATCGAAATGCACAAAATGGTCTAAAACGTCTCCAAATGCGATTTGAAGATATTCTTAGCTCTTTGGTGTTTTTATGTTAACAAGTTTTTTCGACAATCACAAAATGGTCTAAAACGTCTCCAAATGCGATTTGAAGCTATTCTGTACACTTTGATGTTTTGTGTGAAAAGTTTTGTTGAAATGCTCAAAATGGTCTAAAACGTTTTTAAATACGATATTAAGCTATTTTGTGTTCTCTGATGTTTTTGTGTGAAAAGTTTTATCGAAATGCTCAAAATTGTCTAAAACGTCTCCAAATGCGATTTGAAGCTATTCTGTACACTTTGATGTTTAGTATGAAAAAGTTTTGTCGAAATGCTCAAAATGGTCTAAAACGTTTTCAAATACGATATTAAGCTATTTTGTGCTCTTTGATGTTTTTGTGTGAAAAGTTTTATCGAAATGCTCAAAATGGTCTAAAACGGTTTCTAATGTGATTTTAAGCACTTTGATGTTTTTGTGTAACCAAGTTTCATCGAAATGCACAAAATGGTCTAAAACGTCTCCAAATGCGATTTGAAGCTATTCTTAAAACTTTGGTATTTTTATGTTAACAAGTTTTTTCGAAAATCAGAAAATGGTCTAAAACGTCTCCAAATGCGATTTGAAGCTATTCTCAGCACTTTGGAGTTTTTATGTTAACAAGTTTGTTCGAAAATCAAAAAATGGTTTAAAACGTCTCCAAATGCGATTTGAAGCTATTCTGTACACTTTTATGTTTAGTATCAAAAAGTTTTGTCTAAATGCTCAAAATGGTCTAAAACGTTTTCAAATACCATATTAAGCTATTTTGTGCACTTTGCTGTTTTTGTGTGAAAAGTTTTATCGAAATGCTCAAAATGGTCTAAAAGGTCTCCAAATGTGATTTTAAGCACTTTGATGTTTTTGTGTAACAAAGTTTCATCGAAATGCACAAAATGGTCTAAAACCTCTCCAAATGCGATTTAAAGATATTCTTAGCTCTTTGGTGTTTTTATGTTAACAAGTTTTTTCGAAAATCACAAAATGGTCTAAAACGTCTCCAAATGCGATTTGAAGCTATTCTGTGCTCTTTGATGTTTTTGTATGAAAAGTTTTATCGAAATGCTCAAAATGGTCTAAAACGTCTCCAAATGCGATTTGAAGCTATTCTGTACACTTTGATGTTTTGTGTGAAAAGTTTTATCGAAATGCTCAAAATGGTCTAAAACGGTTTCTAATGTGATTTTAAGCACTTTGATGTTTTTGTGTAACAAAGTTTCATCGAAATGCACAAAATGGTCTAAAACGTCTCCAAATGCGATTTGAAGATATTCTTAGCTCTTTGGTGTTTTTATGTTAACAAGTTTTTTCGAAAATCACAAAATGGTCTAAAACGTCTCCAAATGCGATTTGAAGCTATTCTGTACACTTTGATGTTTTGTGTGAAAAGTTTTGTTGAAATGCTCAAAATGGTCTAAAACGTTTTTAAATACGATATTAAGCTATTTTGTGCTCTTTGATGTTTTTGTGTTAAAAGTTTTATCGAAATGCTCAAAATTGTCTAAAACGTCTCCAAATGCGATTTGAAGCTATTCTGTACACTTTGATGTTTTGTGTGAAAAGTTTTATCGAAATGCTCAAAATGGTCTAAAACGGTTTCTAATGTGATTTTAAGCACTTTGATGTTTTTGTGTAACCAAGTTTCATCGAAATGCACAAAATGGTCTAAAACGTCTCCAAATGCGATTTGAAGCTATTCTTAAAACTTTGGTATTTTTATGTTAACAAGTTTTTTCGAAAATCAGAAAATGGTCTAAAACGTCTCCAAATGCGATTTGAAGCTATTCTAAGCACTTTGGAGTTTTTATGTTAACAAGTTTGTTCGAAAATCAAAAAATGGTCTAAAACGTCTCCAAATGCGATTTGAAGCTATTCTGTACACTTTGATGTTTAGTATGAAAAAGTTTTGTCGAAATGCTCAAAATGGTCTAAAACGTTTTCAAATACCATATTAAGCTATTTTGTGCACTTTGCCGTTTTTGTGTGAAAAGTTTTATCGAAATGCTCAAAATGGTCTAAAACGTCTCCAAATGTGATTTTAAGCACTTTGATGTTTTTGTGTAATAAAGTTTCATCGAAATGCACAAAATGGTCAAAAACGTCTCCAAATGCGATTTGAAGCTATTCTAAGCACTTTGGTGTTTTTATGTTAACAAGTTTTTTTCGAAAATCACAAAATGGTCTAAAACGTCTCCAAATGCGATTTGAAGCTATTCTGTACACTTTGATGTTTTGTGTGAAAAAGTTTTGTCGAAATGCTCAAAATGGTCTAAAACGTTTTCAAATACCATATTAAGCTATTTTGTGCACTTTGCTGTTTTTGTGTGAAAAGTTTTATCGAAATGCTCAAAATGGTCTAAAACGGTTTCAAATGTGATTTTAAGCACTTTGATGTTTTTGTGTAACAGAGTTTCATCGAAATGCACAAAATGGTCTAAAACGTCTCCAAATGCGATTTGAAGATATTCTTAGCTCTTTGGTGTTTTTATGTTAACAAGTTTTATCGAAAATCACAAAATGGTCTAAAACGTCTCCAAATGCGATTTGAAGCTATTCTGTACACTTTGATGTTTTGTGTGAAAAGTTTTGTCGAAATGTTCAAAATGGTCTAAAACGTTTTTAAATACGATATTAAGCTATTTTGTGCTCTTTTATGTTTTTTTGTGAAAAGTTTTATCGAAATGCTCAAAATTGTCTAAAACGTCTCCAAATGCGATTTGAAGCTATTCTGTACACTTTGATGTTTTGTGTGAAAAGTTTTATCGAAATGCTCAAAATGGTCTAAAACGGTTTCTAATGTGATTTTAAGAACTTTGATGTTTTTGTGTAACCAAGTTTCATCGAAATGCACAAAATGGTCTAAAACGTCTCCAAATGCGATTTGAAGCTATTCTTAGCACTTTGGTGTTTTTATGTTAACAAGTTTTTTCGAAAATTACAAAATGGTCTAAAACGTCTCCAAATGCGATTTGAAGCTATTCTTAGCACTTTGGTGTTTTTATGTCAACAAGTTTTTTCGAAAATCACAAAATGGTCTAAAACGTCTCCAAATGCGATTTGAAGCTATTCTGTACACATTGATGTTTTTATGTTAACAAGTTTTTTCAAAAATCACAAAATGGTTTAAACGTCTCCAAATGCGATTTGAAGCTATTCTGTACACTTTGATGTTTTTGTGTGAAAAGTTTTAACGAAATGCTCAAAATGGTTTAAAACGTTTTTAAATACCATATTAAGCTCTTTTGTGCACATTGATGTTTTTGTGTGAAAAGTTTTATTGAAATGCTCAAAATGGTCTAAAACGTTTTCTAATGCGATTTGAAGCTATTCTGTACACTTTGAAATTTTGTGTGAAAAAGTTTTCTCAAAATGCTCAAAATGGTCTAAAACGTTTTCAAATACCATAATAAGCTATTTTGTGCACTTTGCTGTTTTTGTGTGAAAGTTTTATCGAAATGCTCAAAATTGTCTAAAACGTCTCCAAATGCGATTTGAAGCTATTCTGTACACATTGATGTTTTCGTGTGAAAAGTTTTATCGAAATGCTCAAAATGGTCTAAAACGGTTTCTAATGTGATTTTAAGCACTTTGATGTTTTTGTGTAACCAAGTTTCATCGAAATGCACAAAATGGTCTAAAACGTCTCCAAATGCGATTTGAAGCTATTCTTAGCACTTTGGTGTTTTTATGTTAACAAGTTTTTTCGAAAATTACAAAATGGTCTAAAACGTCTCCAAATGCGATTTGAAGCTATTCTTAGCACTTTGGTGTTTTTATGTTAACAAGTTTTTTCAAAAATCACAAAATGGTTTAAACGTCTCCAAATGCGATTTGAAGCTATTCTGTAAACTTTAATGTTTTTGTGTGAAAAGTTTTAACGAAATGCTCAAAATGGTTTAAAACGTTTTTAAATACCATATTAAGCTCTTTTGTGCACATTGATGTTTTCGTGTGAAAAGTTTTATTGAAATGCTCAAAATGGTCTAAAACGTTTTCTAATGCGATTTGAAGCTATTCTGTACACTATGAAATTTTGTGTGAAAAAGTTTTCTCAAAATGCTCAAAATGGTCTAAAACGTTTTCAAATACCATAATAAGCTATTTTGTGCACTTTGCTGTTTTTGTGTCAAAAGTTTTATCGAAATGCTCAAAATAGTTTAAAACGTCTCCAAATGTGATTTTAAGCACTTTGATGTTTTTGTGTAACAAAGTTTCATCGAAATGCACAAAATGGTCTAAAACGTCTCCAAATGCGATTTGAAGATATTCTTAGCTCTTTGGTGTTTTTATGTTAACAAGTTTTTTCGAAAATCACAAAATGGTCTAAAACGTCTCCAAATGCGATTTGAAGCTATTCTGTACACTTTGATGTTTTGTGTGAAAAGTTTTGTTGAAATGCTCAAAATGGTCTAAAACGTTTTTAAATACGATATTAAGCTATTTTGTGCTCTTTGATGTTTTTGTGTGAAAAGTTTTAGCGAAATGCTAAAAATGGTCTAAAACGGTTTCTAATGTGATTTTAAGCACTTTGATGTTTTTGTGTAACCAAGTTTCATCGAAATGCACAAAATGGTCTAAAACGTCTCCAAATGCGATTTGAAGCTATTCTAAGCACTTTGGTGTTTTTATGTTAACAAGTTTTTTCGAAAATCACAAAATGGTCTGAAACGTCTCCAAATGCGATTTGAAGCTATTCTGTACACTGCGATGTTTTGTGTGAAAAAGTTTTGTCGAAATGTTCAAAATGGTCTAAAACGTTTTTAAATACGATATTAAGCTATTTTGTGCTCTTTGATGTTTTTGTGTGAAAAGTTTTATCGAAATGCTCAAAATGGTCTAAAACGTTTTCAAATACCATATTAAGCTATTTTGTGCACTTTGCTGTTTTTGTGTGAAAAGTTTTATCGAAATGCTCAAAATGGTTTAAAACGGTTTCAAATGTGATTTTAAGCACTTTGATGTTTTTGTGTAACAGAGTTTCATCGAAATGCACAAAATGGTCTAAAACGTCTCCAAATGCGATTTGAAGATATTCTTAGCTCTTTGGTGTTTTTATGGTAACAAGTTTTTTCGAAAATCACAAAATGGTCTAAAACGTCTCCAAATGCGATTTGAAGCTATTCTGTACACTTGGATGTTTTGTGTGAAAAGTTTTATCGAAATGCTCAAAATGGTCTAAAACGGTTTCTAATGTGATTTTAAGCACTTAGATGTTTTTCTGTAACCAAGTTTCATCGAAATGCACAAAATGGTCTAAAACGTCTCCAAATGAGATTTGAAGCTATTCTAAGCACTTTGGTGTTTTTATGTTAACAAGTTTTTTCGAAAATCACAAAATGGTCTAAAACGTCTCCAAATGCGATTTGAAGCTATTCTGTACACTTTGATGTTTTGTGTGAAAAAGTTTTGTCGAAATGTTCAAAATTGTCTAAAACGTCTCCAAATGCGATTTGAAGCTATTCTGTACACTTTGATGTTTTGTGTGAAAAGTTTTATTGAAATGCTCAAAATGGTCTAAAACGGTTTCTAATGTGATTTTAAGCACTTTGATGTTTTTGTGTAACCAAGTTTCATCGAAATGCACAAAATGGTCTAAAACATCTCCAAATGCGATTTGAAGCTATTCTTAAAACTTTGGTATTTTTATGTTAACAAGTTTTTTCGAAAATCATAAAATGGTCTAAAACGTCTCCAAATGCGATTTGAAGCTATTCTAAGCGCTTTGGAGTTTTTATGTTAACAAGTTTGTTCGAAAATCAAAAAATGGTTTAAAACGTCTCCAAATGCGATTTGAAGCTATTCTGTACACTTTTATGTTTAGTATGAAAAAGTTTTGTCTAAATGCTCAAAATGGTCTAAAACGTTTTCAAATACCATATTAAGCTATTTTGTGCACTTTGCTGTTTTTGTGTGAAAAGTTTTATCGAAATGCTCAAAATGGTCTAAAACGTCTCCAAATGTGATTTTAAGCACTTTGATGTTTTTGTGTAACAAAGTTTCATCGAAATGCACAAAATGGTCTAAAACGTCTCCAAATGCGATTTGAAGATATTCTTAGCTCTTTGGTGTTTTTATGTTAACAAGTTTTTTCGAAAATCACAAAATGGTCTAAAACGTCTCCAAATGCGATTTGAAGCTATTCTGTGCTCTTTGATGTTTTTGTGTGAAAAGTTTTATCGAAATGCTCAAAATGGTCTAAAACGTCTCCAAATGCGATTTGAAGCTATTCTGTACACTTTGATGTTTTGTGTGAAAAGTTTTATCGAAATGCTCAAAATGGTCTAAAACGGTTTCTAATGTGATTTTAAGCACTTTGATGTTTTTGTGTAACAAAGTTTCATCGAAATGCACAAAATGGTCTAAAACGTCTCCAAATGCGATTTGAAGATATTCTTAGCTCTTTGGTGTTTTTATGTTAACAAGTTTTTTCGAAAATCACAAAATGGTCTAAAACGTCTCCAAATGCGATTTGAAGCTATTCTGTACACTTTGATGTTTTGTGTGAAAAGTTTTGTTGAAATGCTCAAAATGGTCTAAAACGTTTTTAAATACGATATTAAGCTATTTTGTGCTCTTTGATGTTTTTGTGTGAAAAGTTTTATCGAAATGCTCAAAATTGTCTAAAACGTCTCCAAATGCGATTTGAAGCTATTCTGTACACTTTGATGTTTTGTGTGAAAAGTTTTATCGAAATGCTCAAAATGGTCTAAAACGTCTCCAAATGTGATTTTAAGCACTTTGATGTTTTTGTGTAACAAAGTTTCATCGAAATGCACAAAATGGTCTAAAACGTCTCCAAATGCG
Source organism: Antedon bifida (assembly GCF_963402885.1). Lineage (NCBI taxonomy): Eukaryota > Metazoa > Echinodermata > Crinoidea > Comatulida > Antedonidae > Antedon > Antedon bifida. Next base: position 6,625,471 of record NC_136233.1, on the reverse strand, counting down.
ATTTGAAGCTATTCTAAGGACTTTGGTGTTTTTATGTTAACAAGTTTTTTCGAAAATCACAAAATGGTCTAAAACGTCTCCAAATGCGATTTGAAGCTATTCTGTACACTTTGATGTTTTGTGTGAAAAAGTTTTGTCGAAATGTTCAAAATGGTCTAAAACGTTTTTAAATACGATATTAAGCTATTTTGTGCTCTTTGATGTTTTTGTGTGAAAAGTTTTATCGAAATGCTCAAAATGGTCTAAAACGGTTTCTATTTTGATTTTAAGCACTTTGATGTTTTTGTGTAACCAAGTTTCATCGAAATGCACAAAATGGTCTAAAACGTCTCCAAATGCGATTTGAAGCTATTCTTAGAACTTTGGTATTTTTATGTTAACAAGTTTTTTCGAAAATCATAAAATGGTCTAAAACGTCTCCAAATGCGATTTGAAGCTATTCTAAGCACTTAGTAGTTTTTATGTTAACAAGTTTTTTCGAAAATCACAAAATGGTCTAAAACGTCTCCAAATGCGATTTGAAGCTATTCTGTACACTTTGATGTTTAGTATGAAAAAGTTTTGTCGAAATGCTCAAAATGGTCTAAAACGTTTTCAAATACCATATTAAGCTATTTTGTGCACTTTGCTGTTTTTGTGTGAAAAGTTTTATCGAAATGCTCAAAATGGTCTAAAACGGTTTCAAATGTGATTTTAAGCACTTTGATGTTTTTGTGTAACCAAGTTTCATCGAAATGCACAAAATGGTCTAAAACGTCTCCAAATGCGATTTGAAGCTATTCTAAGCACTTTGGTGTTTTTATGTTAACAAGTTTTTTCGAAAATCACAAAATGGTTTAAAACGTCTCCAAATGCGATTTGAAGCTATTCTTAGCACTTTGGTGTTTTTATGTTAACTAGTTTTTTCGAAAATTACAAAATGGTCTAAAACGTCTCCAAATGCGATTTGAAGCTATTCTTAGCACTTTGGTGTTTTTATGTCAACAAGTTTTTTCGAAAATCACAAAATGGTCTAAAACGTCTCCAAATGCGATTTGAAGCTATTCTTAGCACTTTGGTGTTTTTATGTTAACAAGTTTTTTCAAAAATCACAAAATGGTTTAAACGTCTCCAAATGCGATTTGAAGCTATTCTGTACACTTTGATGTTTTTGTGTGAAAAGTTTTAACGAAATGCTCAAAATGGTTTAAAACATTTTTAAATACCATATTAAGCTCTTTTGTGCACATTGATGTTTTCGTGTGAAAAGTTTTATTGAAATGCTCAAAATGGTCTAAAACGTTTTCTAATGCGATTTGAAGCTATTCTGTACACTATGAAATTTTGTGTGAAAAAGTTTTCTCAAAATGCTCAAAATGGTCTAAAACGTTTTCAAATACCATAATAAGCTATTTTGTGCACTTTGCTGTTTTTGTGTCAAAAGTTTTATCGAAATGCTCAAAATAGTTTAAAACGTCTCCAAATGTGATTTTAAGCACTTTGATGTTTTTGTGTAACAAAGTTTCATCGAAATGCACAAAATGGTCTAAAACGTCTCCAAATGCGATTTGAAGATATTCTTAGCTCTTTGGTGTTTTTATGTTAACAAGTTTTTTCGAAAATCACAAAATGGTCTAAAACGTCTCCAAATGCGATTTGAAGCTATTCTGTACACTTTGATGTTTTGTGTGAAAAGTTTTGTTGAAATGCTCAAAATGGTCTAAAACGTTTTTAAATACGATATTAAGCTATTTTGTGCTCTTTGATGTTTTTGTGTGAAAAGTTTTAGCGAAATGCTAAAAATGGTCTAAAACGGTTTCTAATGTGATTTTAAGCACTTTGATGTTTTTGTGTAACCAAGTTTCATCGAAATGCACAAAATGGTCTAAAACGTCTCCAAATGCGATTTGAAGCTATTCTAAGCACTTTGGTGTTATTATGTTAACAAGTTTTTTCGAAAATCACAAAATGGTCTGAAACGTCTCCAAATGCGATTTGAAGCTATTCTGTACACTGCGATGTTTTGTGTGAAAAAGTTTTGTCGAAATGTTCAAAATGGTCTAAAACGTTTTTAAATACGATATTAAGCTATTTTGTGCTCTTTGATGTTTTTGTGTGAAAAGTTTTATCGAAATGCTCAAAATGGTCTAAAACGTTTTCAAATACCATATTAAGCTATTTTGTGCACTTTGCTGTTTTTGTGTGAAAAGTTTTATCGAAATGCTCAAAATGGTTTAAAACGGTTTCAAATGTGATTTTAAGCACTTTGATGTTTTTGTGTAACAGAGTTTCATCGAAATGCACAAAATGGTCTAAAACGTCTCCAAATGCGATTTGAAGATATTCTTAGCTCTTTGGTGTTTTTATGGTAACAAGTTTTTTCGAAAATCACAAAATGGTCTAAAACGTCTCCAAATGCGATTTGAAGCTATTCTGTACACTTGGATGCTTTGTGTGAAAAGTTTTATCGAAATGCTCAAAATGGTCTAAAACGGTTTCTAATGTGATTTTAAGCACTTAGATGTTTTTCTGTAACCAAGTTTCATCGAAATGCACAAAATGGTCTAAAACGTCTCCAAATGAGATTTGAAGCTATTCTAAGCACTTTGGTGTTTTTATGTTAACAAGTTTTTTCGAAAATCACAAAATGGTCTAAAACGTCTCCAAATGCGATTTGAAGCTATTCTGTACACTTTGATGTTTTGTGTGAAAAAGTTTTGTCGAAATGTTCAAAATTGTCTAAAACGTCTCCAAATGCGATTTGAAGCTATTCTGTACACTTTGATGTTTTGTGTGAAAAGTTTTATCGAAATGCTCAAAATGGTCTAAAACGGTTTCTAATGTGATTTTAAGCACTTTGATGTTTTTGTGTAACCAAGTTTCATCGAAATGCACAAAATGGTCTTAAACATCTCCAAATGCGATTTGAAGCTATTCTTAAAACTTTGGTATTTTTATGTTAACAAGTTTTTTCGAAAATCATAAAATGGTCTAAAACGTCTCCAAATGCGATTTGAAGCTATTCTAAGCGCTTTGGAGTTTTTATGTTAACAAGTTTGTTCGAAAATCAAAAAATGGTTTAAAACGTCTCCAAATGCGATTTGAAGCTATTCTGTACACTTTTATGTTTAGTATCAAAAAGTTTTGTCTAAATGCTCAAAATGGTCTAAAACGTTTTCAAATACCATATTAAGCTATTTTGTGCACTTTGCTGTTTTTGTGTGAAAAGTTTTATCGAAATGCTCAAAATGGTCTAAAACGTCTCCAAATGTGATTTTAAGCACTTTGATGTTTTTGTGTAACAAAGTTTCATCGAAATGCACAAAATGGTCTAAAACGTCTCCAAATGCGATTTGAAGATATTCTTAGCTCTTTGGTGTTTTTATGTTAACAAGTTTTTTCGAAAATCACAAAATGGTCTAAAACGTCTCCAAATGCGATTTGAAGCTATTCTGTGCTCTTTGATGTTTTTGTGTGAAAAGTTTTATCGAAATGCTCAAAATGGTCTAAAACGTCTCCAAATGCGATTTGAAGCTATTCTGTACACTTTGATGTTTTGTGTGAAAAGTTTTATCGAAATGCTCAAAATGGTCTAAAACGGTTTCTAATGTGATTTTAAGCACTTTGATGTTTTTGTGTAACAAAGTTTCATCGAAATGCACAAAATGGTCTAAAACGTCTCCAAATGCGATTTGAAGATATTCTTAGCTCTTTGGTGTTTTTATGTTAACAAGTTTTTTCGAAAATCACAAAATGGTCTAAAACGTCTCCAAATGCGATTTGAAGCTATTCTGTACACTTTGATGTTTTGTGTGAAAAGTTTTGTTGAAATGCTCAAAATGGTCTAAAACGTTTTTAAATACGATATTAAGCTATTTTGTGCTCTTTGATGTTTTTGTGTGAAAAGTTTTATCGAAATGCTCAAAATTGTCTAAAACGTCTCCAAATGCGATTTGAAGCTATTCTGTACACTTTGATGTTTTGTGTGAAAAGTTTTATCGAAATGCTCAAAATGGTCTAAAACGTCTCCAAATGTGATTTTAAGCACTTTGATGTTTTTGTGTAACAAAGTTTCATCGAAATGCACAAAATGGTCTAAAACGTCTCCAAATGCGATTTGAAGCTATTCTAAGGACTTTGGTGTTTTTATGTTAACAAGTTTTTTCGAAAATCACAAAATGGTCTAAAACGTCTCCAAATGCGATTTGAAGCTATTCTGTACACTTTGATGTTTTGTGTGAAAAAGTTTTGTCGAAATGTTCAAAATGGTCTAAAACGTTTTTAAATACGATATTAAGCTATTTTGTGCTCTTTGATGTTTTTGTGTGAAAAGTTTTATCGAAATGCTCAAAATGGTCTAAAACGGTTTCTATTTTGATTTTAAGCACTTTGATGTTTTTGTGTAACCAAGTTTCATCGAAATGCACAAAATGGTCTAAAACGTCTACAAATGCGATTTGAAGCTATTCTTAGAACTTTGGTATTTTTATGTTAACAAGTTTTTTCGAAAATCATAAAATGGTCTAAAACGTCTCCAAATGCGATTTGAAGCTATTCTAAGCACTTAGTAGTTTTTATGTTAACAAGTTTTTTCGAAAATCACAAAATGGTCTAAAACGTCTCCAAATGCGATTTGAAGCTATTCTGTACACTTTGATGTTTAGTATGAAAAAGTTTTGTCGAAATGCTCAAAATGGTCTAAAACGTTTTCAAATACCATATTAAGCTATTTTGTGCACTTTGCTGTTTTTGTGTGAAAAGTTTTATCGAAATGCTCAAAATGGTCTAAAACGGTTTCAAATGTGATTTTAAGCACTTTGATGTTTTTGTGTAACCAAGTTTCATCGAAATGCACAAAATGGTCTAAAACGTCTCCAAATGCGATTTGAAGCTATTCTAAGCACTTTGGTGTTTTTATGTTAACAAGTTTTTTCGAAAATCACAAAATGGTTTAAAACGTCTCCAAATGCGATTTGAAGCTATTCTTAGCACTTTGGTGTTTTTATGTTAACTAGTTTTTTCGAAAATTACAAAATGGTCTAAAACGTCTCCAAATGCGATTTGAAGCTATTCTTAGCACTTTGGTGTTTTTATGTCAACAAGTTTTTTCGAAAATCACAAAATGGTCTAAAACGTCTCCAAATGCGATTTGAAGCTATTCTTAGCACTTTGGTGTTTTTATGTTAACAAGTTTTTTCAAAAATCACAAAATGGTTTAAACGTCTCCAAATGCGATTTGAAGCTATTCTGTACACTTTGATGTTTTTGTGTGAAAAGTTTTAACGAAATGCTCAAAATGGTTTAAAACATTTTTAAATACCATATTAAGCTCTTTTGTGCACATTGATGTTTTCGTGTGAAAAGTTTTATTGAAATGCTCAAAATGGTCTAAAACGTTTTCTAATGCGATTTGAAGCTATTCTGTACACTTTGAAATTTTGTGTGAAAAAGTTTTCTCAAAATGCTCAAAATGGTCTAAAACGTTTTCAAATACCATAATAAGCTATTTTGTGCACTTTGCTGTTTTTGTGTGAAAAGTTTTATCGAAATGCTCAAAATAGTTTAAAACGTCTCCAAATGTGATTTTAAGCACTTTGATGTTTTTGTGTAACAAAGTTTCATCGAAATGCACAAAATGGTCTAAAACGTCTCCAAATGCGATTTGAAGATATTCTTAGCTCTTTGGTGTTTTTATGTTAACAAGTTTTTTCGACAATCACAAAATGGTCTAAAACGTCTCCAAATGCGATTTGAAGCTATTCTGTACACTTTGATGTTTTGTGTGAAAAGTTTTGTTGAAATGCTCAAAATGGTCTAAAACGTTTTTAAATACGATATTAAGCTATTTTGTGTTCTCTGATGTTTTTGTGTGAAAAGTTTTATCGAAATGCTCAAAATTGTCTAAAACGTCTCCAAATGCGATTTGAAGCTATTCTGTACACTTTGATGTTTAGTATGAAAAAGTTTTGTCGAAATGCTCAAAATGGTCTAAAACGTTTTCAAATACGATATTAAGCTATTTTGTGCTCTTTGATGTTTTTGTGTGAAAAGTTTTATCGAAATGCTCAAAATGGTCTAAAACGGTTTCTAATGTGATTTTAAGCACTTTGATGTTTTTGTGTAACCAAGTTTCATCGAAATGCACAAAATGGTCTAAAACGTCTTCAAATGCGATTTGAAGCTATTCTAAGCACTTTGGTGTTTTTATGTTAACAAGTTTTTTCGAAAATCACAAAATGGTCTGAAACGTCTCCAAATGCGATTTGAAGCTATTCTGTACACTGCGATGTTTTGTGTGAAAAAGTTTTGTCGAAATGTTCAAAATGGTCTAAAACGTTTTTAAATACGATATTAAGCTATTTTGTGCTCTTTGATGTTTTTGTGTGAAAAGTTTTATCGAAATGCTCAAAATGGTCTAAAACGTTTTCAAATACCATATTAAGCTATTTTGTGCACTTTGCTGTTTTTGTGTGAAAAGTTTTATCGAAATGCTCAAAATGGTTTAAAACGGTTTCAAATGTGATTTTAAGCACTTTGATGTTTTTGTGTAACAGAGTTTCATCGAAATGCACAAAATGGTCTAAAACGTCTCCAAATGCGATTTGAAGATATTCTTAGCTCTTTGGTGTTTTTATGGTAACAAGTTTTTTCGAAAATCACAAAATGGTCTAAAACGTCTCCAAATGCGATTTGAAGCTATTCTGTACACTTGGATGTTTTGTGTGAAAAGTTTTATCGAAATGCTCAAAATGGTCTAAAACGGTTTCTAATGTGATTTTAAGCACTTAGATGTTTTTCTGTAACCAAGTTTCATCGAAATGCACAAAATGGTCTAAAACGTCTCCAAATGAGATTTGAAGCTATTCTAAGCACTTTGGTGTTTTTATGTTAACAAGTTTTTTCGAAAATCACAAAATGGTCTAAAACGTCTCCAAATGCGATTTGAAGCTATTCTGTACACTTTGATGTTTTGTGTGAAAAAGTTTTGTCGAAATGTTCAAAATTGTCTAAAACGTCTCCAAATGCGATTTGAAGCTATTCTGTACACTTTGATGTTTTGTGTGAAAAGTTTTATCGAAATGCTCAAAATGGTCTAAAACGGTTTCTAATGTGATTTTAAGCACTTTGATGTTTTTGTGTAACCAAGTTTCATCGAAATGCACAAAATGGTCTAAAACATCTCCAAATGCGATTTGAAGCTATTCTTAAAACTTTGGTATTTTTATGTTAACAAGTTTTTTCGAAAATCATAAAATGGTCTAAAACGTCTCCAAATGCGATTTGAAGCTATTCTAAGCGCTTTGGAGTTTTTATGTTAACAAGTTTGTTCGAAAATCAAAAAATGGTTTAAAACGTCTCCAAATGCGATTTGAAGCTATTCTGTACACTTTTATGTTTAGTATCAAAAAGTTTTGTCTAAATGCTCAAAATGGTCTAAAACGTTTTCAAATACCATATTAAGCTATTTTGTGCACTTTGCTGTTTTTGTGTGAAAAGTTTTATCGAAATGCTCAAAATGGTCTAAAACGTCTCCAAATGTGATTTTAAGCACTTTGATGTTTTTGTGTAACAAAGTTTCATCGAAATGCACAAAATGGTCTAAAACGTCTCCAAATGCGATTTGAAGATATTCTTAGCTCTTTGGTGTTTTTATGTTAACAAGTTTTTTCGAAAATCACAAAATGGTCTAAAACGTCTCCAAATGCGATTTGAAGCTATTCTGTGCTCTTTGATGTTTTTGTGTGAAAAGTTTTATCGAAATGCTCAAAATGGTCTAAAACGTCTCCAAATGCGATTTGAAGCTATTCTGTACACTTTGATGTTTTGTGTGAAAAGTTTTATCGAAATGCTCAAAATGGTCTAAAACGGTTTCTAATGTGATTTTAAGCACTTTGATGTTTTTGTGTAACAAAGTTTCATCGAAATGCACAAAATGGTCTAAAACGTCTCCAAATGCGATTTGAAGATATTCTTAGCTCTTTGGTGTTTTTATGTTAACAAGTTTTTTCGAAAATCACAAAATGGTCTAAAACGTCTCCAAATGCGATTTGAAGCTATTCTGTACACTTTGATGTTTTGTGTGAAAAGTTTTGTTGAAATGCTCAAAATGGTCTAAAACGTTTTTAAATACGATATTAAGCTATTTTGTGCTCTTTGATGTTTTTGTGTGAAAAGTTTTATCGAAATGCTCAAAATTGTCTAAAACGTCTCCAAATGCGATTTGAAGCTATTCTGTACACTTTGATGTTTTGTGTGAAAAGTTTTATCGAAATGCTCAAAATGGTCTAAAACGTCTCCAAATGTGATTTTAAGCACTTTGATGTTTTTGTGTAACAAAGTTTCATCGAAATGCACAAAATGGTCTAAAACGTCTCCAAATGCGATTTGAAGCTATTCTAAGGACTTTGGTGTTTTTATGTTAACAAGTTTTTTCGAAAATCACAAAATGGTCTAAAACGTCTCCAAATGCGATTTGAAGCTATTCTGTACACTTTGATGTTTTGTGTGAAAAAGTTTTGTCGAAATGTTCAAAATGGTCTAAAACGTTTTTAAATACGATATTAAGCTATTTTGTGCTCTTTGATGTTTTTGTGTGAAAAGTTTTATCGAAATGCTCAAAATGGTCTAAAACGGTTTCTATTTTGATTTTAAGCACTTTGATGTTTTTGTGTAACCAAGTTTCATCGAAATGCACAAAATGGTCTAAAACGTCTCCAAATGCGATTTGAAGCTATTCTTAGAACTTTGGTATTTTTATGTTAACAAGTTTTTTCGAAAATCATAAAATGGTCTAAAACGTCTCCAAATGCGATTTGAAGCTATTCTAAGCACTTAGTAGTTTTTATGTTAACAAGTTTTTTCGAAAATCACAAAATGGTCTAAAACGTCTCCAAATGCGATTTGAAGCTATTCTGTACACTTTGATGTTTAGTATGAAAAAGTTTTGTCGAAATGCTCAAAATGGTCTAAAACGTTTTCAAATACCATATTAAGCTATTTTGTGCACTTTGCTGTTTTTGTGTGAAAAGTTTTATCGAAATGCTCAAAATGGTCTAAAACGGTTTCAAATGTGATTTTAAGCACTTTGATGTTTTTGTGTAACCAAGTTTCATCGAAATGCACAAAATGGTCTAAAACGTCTCCAAATGCGATTTGAAGCTATTCTAAGCACTTTGGTGTTTTTATGTTAACAAGTTTTTTCGAAAATCACAAAATGGTTTAAAACGTCTCCAAATGCGATTTGAAGCTATTCTTAGCACTTTGGTGTTTTTATGTTAACTAGTTTTTTCGAAAATTACAAAATGGTCTAAAACGTCTCCAAATGCGATTTGAAGCTATTCTTAGCACTTTGGTGTTTTTATGTCAACAAGTTTTTTCGAAAATCACAAAATGGTCTAAAACGTCTCCAAATGCGATTTGAAGCTATTCTTAGCACTTTGGTGTTTTTATGTTAACAAGTTTTTTCAAAAATCACAAAATGGTTTAAACGTCTCCAAATGCGATTTGAAGCTATTCTGTACACTTTGATGTTTTTGTGTGAAAAGTTTTAACGAAATGCTCAAAATGGTTTAAAACATTTTTAAATACCATATTAAGCTCTTTTGTGCACATTGATGTTTTCGTGTGAAAAGTTTTATTGAAATGCTCAAAATGGTCTAAAACGTTTTCTAATGCGATTTGAAGCTATTCTGTACACTTTGAAATTTTGTGTGAAAAAGTTTTCTCAAAATGCTCAAAATGGTCTAAAACGTTTTCAAATACCATAATAAGCTATTTTGTGCACTTTGCTGTTTTTGTGTGAAAAGTTTTATCGAAATGCTCAAAATAGTTTAAAACGTCTCCAAATGTGATTTTAAGCACTTTGATGTTTTTGTGTAACAAAGTTTCATCGAAATGCACAAAATGGTCTAAAACGTCTCCAAATGCGATTTGAAGATATTCTTAGCTCTTTGGTGTTTTTATGTTAACAAGTTTTTTCGACAATCACAAAATGGTCTAAAACGTCTCCAAATGCGATTTGAAGCTATTCTGTACACTTTGATGTTTTGTGTGAAAAGTTTTGTTGAAATGCTCAAAATGGTCTAAAACGTTTTTAAATACGATATTAAGCTATTTTGTGTTCTCTGATGTTTTTGTGTGAAAAGTTTTATCGAAATGCTCAAAATTGTCTAAAACGTCTCCAAATGCGATTTGAAGCTATTCTGTACACTTTGATGTTTAGTATGAAAAAGTTTTGTCGAAATGCTCAAAATGGTCTAAAACGTTTTCAAATACGATATTAAGCTATTTTGTGCTCTTTGATGTTTTTGTGTGAAAAGTTTTATCGAAATGCTCAAAATGGTCTAAAACGGTTTCTAATGTGATTTTAAGCACTTTGATGTTTTTGTGTAACCAAGTTTCATCGAAATGCACAAAATGGTCTAAAACGTCTCCAAATGCGATTTGAAGCTATTCTTAAAACTTTGGTATTTTTATGTTAACAAGTTTTTTCGAAAATCAGAAAATGGTCTAAAACGTCTCCAAATGCGATTTGAAGCTATTCTCAGCACTTTGGAGTTTTTATGTTAACAAGTTTGTTCGAAAATCAAAAAATGGTTTAAAACGTCTCCAAATGCGATTTGAAGCTATTCTGTACACTTTTATGTTTAGTATCAAAAAGTTTTGTCTAAATGCTCAAAATGGTCTAAAACGTTTTCAAATACCATATTAAGCTATTTTGTGCACTTTGCTGTTTTTGTGTGAAAAGTTTTATCGAAATGCTCAAAATGGTCTAAAACGTCTCCAAATGTGATTTTAAGCACTTTGATGTTTTTGTGTAACAAAGTTTCATCGAAATGCACAAAATGGTCTAAAACGTCTCCAAATGCGATTTGAAGATATTCTTAGCTCTTTGGTGTTTTTATGTTAACAAGTTTTTTCGAAAATCACAAAATGGTCTAAAACGTCTCCAAATGCGATTTGAAGCTATTCTGTGCTCTTTGATGTTTTTGTGTGAAAAGTTTTATCGAAATGCTCAAAATGGTCTAAAACGTCTCCAAATGCGATTTGAAGCTATTCTGTACACTTTGATGTTTTGTGTGAAAAGTTTTATCGAAATGCTCAAAATGGTCTAAAACGGTTTCTAATGTGATTTTAAGCACTTTGATGTTTTTGTGTAACAAAGTTTCATCGAAATGCACAAAATGGTCTAAAACGTCTCCAAATGCGATTTGAAGATATTCTTAGCTCTTTGGTGTTTTTATGTTAACAAGTTTTTTCGAAAATCACAAAATGGTCTAAAACGTCTCCAAATGCGATTTGAAGCTATTCTGTACACTTTGATGTTTTGTGTGAAAAGTTTTGTTGAAATGCTCAAAATGGTCTAAAACGTTTTTAAATACGATATTAAGCTATTTTGTGCTCTTTGATGTTTTTGTGTTAAAAGTTTTATCGAAATGCTCAAAATTGTCTAAAACGTCTCCAAATGCGATTTGAAGCTATTCTGTACACTTTGATGTTTTGTGTGAAAAGTTTTATCGAAATGCTCAAAATGGTCTAAAACGGTTTCTAATGTGATTTTAAGCACTTTGATGTTTTTGTGTAACCAAGTTTCATCGAAATGCACAAAATGGTCTAAAACGTCTCCAAATGCGATTTGAAGCTATTCTTAAAACTTTGGTATTTTTATGTTAACAAGTTTTTTCGAAAATCAGAAAATGGTCTAAAACGTCTCCAAATGCGATTTGAAGCTATTCTAAGCACTTTGGAGTTTTTATGTTAACAAGTTTGTTCGAAAATCAAAAAATGGTCTAAAACGTCTCCAAATGCGATTTGAAGCTATTCTGTACACTTTGATGTTTAGTATGAAAAAGTTTTGTCGAAATGCTCAAAATGGTCTAAAACGTTTTCAAATACCATATTAAGCTATTTTGTGCACTTTGCCGTTTTTGTGTGAAAAGTTTTATCGAAATGCTCAAAATGGTCTAAAACGTCTCCAAATGTGATTTTAAGCACTTTGATGTTTTTGTGTAATAAAGTTTCATCGAAATGCACAAAATGGTCTAAAACGTCTCCAAATGCGATTTGAAGCTATTCTAAGCACTTTGGTGTTTTTATGTTAACAAGTTTTTTTCGAAAATCACAAAATGGTCTAAAACGTCTCCAAATGCGATTTGAAGCTATTCTGTACACTTTGATGTTTTGTGTGAAAAAGTTTTGTCGAAATGCTCAAAATGGTCTAAAACGTTTTCAAATACCATATTAAGCTATTTTGTGCACTTTGCTGTTTTTGTGTGAAAAGTTTTATCGAAATGCTCAAAATGGTCTAAAACGGTTTCAAATGTGATTTTAAGCACTTTGATGTTTTTGTGTAACAGAGTTTCATCGAAATGCACAAAATGGTCTAAAACGTCTCCAAATGCGATTTGAAGATATTCTTAGCTCTTTGGTGTTTTTATGTTAACAAGTTTTATCGAAAATCACAAAATGGTCTAAAACGTCTCCAAATGCGATTTGAAGCTATTCTGTACACTTTGATGTTTTGTGTGAAAAGTTTTGTCGAAATGTTCAAAATGGTCTAAAACGTTTTTAAATACGATATTAAGCTATTTTGTGCTCTTTTATGTTTTTGTGTGAAAAGTTTTATCGAAATGCTCAAAATTGTCTAAAACGTCTCCAAATGCGATTTGAAGCTATTCTGTACACTTTGATGTTTTGTGTGAAAAGTTTTATCGAAATGCTCAAAATGGTCTAAAACGGTTTCTAATGTGATTTTAAGAACTTTGATGTTTTTGTGTAACCAAGTTTCATCGAAATGCACAAAATGGTCTAAAACGTCTCCAAATGCGATTTGAAGCTATTCTTAGCACTTTGGTGTTTTTATGTTAACAAGTTTTTTCGAAAATTACAAAATGGTCTAAAACGTCTCCAAATGCGATTTGAAGCTATTCTTAGCACTTTGGTGTTTTTATGTCAACAAGTTTTTTCGAAAATCACAAAATGGTCTAAAACGTCTCCAAATGCGATTTGAAGCTATTCTGTACACATTGATGTTTTTATGTTAACAAGTTTTTTCAAAAATCACAAAATGGTTTAAACGTCTCCAAATGCGATTTGAAGCTATTCTGTACACTTTGATGTTTTTGTGTGAAAAGTTTTAACGAAATGCTCAAAATGGTTTAAAACGTTTTTAAATACCATATTAAGCTCTTTTGTGCACATTGATGTTTTTGTGTGAAAAGTTTTATTGAAATGCTCAAAATGGTCTAAAACGTTTTCTAATGCGATTTGAAGCTATTCTGTACACTTTGAAATTTTGTGTGAAAAAGTTTTCTCAAAATGCTCAAAATGGTCTAAAACGTTTTCAAATACCATAATAAGCTATTTTGTGCACTTTGCTGTTTTTGTGTGAAAAGTTTTATCGAAATGCTCAAAATTGTCTAAAACGTCTCCAAATGCGATTTGAAGCTATTCTGTACACTTTGATGTTTTGTGTGAAAAGTTTTATCGAAATGCTCAAAATGGTCTAAAACGGTTTCTAATGTGATTTTAAGCACTTTGATGTTTTTGTGTAACCAAGTTTCATCGAAATGCACAAAATGAATATATGCGATTTGAAGATATTCTCAGCTCTTTGGTGTTTTTATGTTAACAAGTTTTTTCGAAATGCACAAAATGGTCTAAAACGTCTCCAAATGCGATTTGAAGCTATTCTTAGCACTTTGGTGTTTTTATGTTAACAAGTTTTTTCGAAAATTACAAAATGGTCTAAAACGTCTCCAAATGCGATTTGAAGCTATTCTTAGCACTTTGGTGTTTTTATGTCAACAAGTTTTTTCGAAAATCACAAAATGGTCTAAAACGTCTCCAAATGCGATTTGAAGCTATTCTGTACACATTGATGTTTTTATGTTAACAAGTTTTTTCAAAAATCACAAAATGGTTTAAACGTCTCCAAATGCGATTTGAAGCTATTCTGTACACTTTGATGTTTTTGTGTGAAAAGTTTTAACGAAATGCTCAAAATGGTTTAAAACGTTTTTAAATACCATATTAAGCTCTTTTGTGCACATTGATGTTTTTGTGTGAAAAGTTTTATTGAAATGCTCAAAATGGTCTAAAACGTTTTCTAATGCGATTTGAAGCTATTCTGTACACTTTGAAATTTTGTGTGAAAAAGTTTTCTCAAAATGCTCAAAATGGTCTAAAACGTTTTCAAATACCATAATAAGCTATTTTGTGCACTTTGCTGTTTTTGTGTGAAAAGTTTTATCGAAATGCTCAAAATTGTCTAAAACGTCTCCAAATGCGATTTGAAGCTATTCTGTACACTTTGATGTTTTGTGTGAAAAGTTTTATCGAAATGCTCAAAATGGTCTAAAACGGTTTCTAATGTGATTTTAAGCACTTTGATGTTTTTGTGTAACCAAGTTTCATCGAAATGCACAAAATGAATATATGCGATTTGAAGATATTCTCAGCTCTTTGGTGTTTTTATGTTAACAAGTTTTTTCGAAAATCACAAAATGGTCTAAAACGTCTCCAAATGCGATTTGAAGCTATTCTGTACACTTTGATGTTTTGTGTGAAAAGTTTTGTTGAAATGCTCAAAATGGTCTAAAACGTTTTTAAATACGATATTAAGCTATTTTGTGCTCTTTGATGTTTTTGTGTGAAAAGTTTTAGCGAAATGCTAAAAATGGTCTAAAACGGTTTCTAATGTGATTTTAAGCACTTTGATGTTTTTGTGTAACCAAGTTTCATCGAAATGCACAAAATGGTCTAAAACGTCTCCAAATGCGATTTGAAGCTATTCTAAGCACTTTGGTGTTTTTATGTTAACAAGTTTTTTCGAAAATCACAAAATGGTCTGAAACGTCTCCAAATGCGATTTGAAGCTATTCTGTACACTGCGATGTTTTGTGTGAAAAAGTTTTGTCGAAATGTTCAAAATGGTCTAAAACGTTTTTAAATACGATATTAAGCTATTTTGTGCTCTTTGATGTTTTTGTGTGAAAAGTTTTATCGAAATGCTCAAAATGGTCTAAAACGTTTTCAAATACCATATTAAGCTATTTTGTGCACTTTGCTGTTTTTGTGTGAAAAGTTTTATCGAAATGCTCAAAATGGTTTAAAACGGTTTCAAATGTGATTTTAAGCACTTTGATGTTTTTGTGTAACCAAGTTTCATCGAAATGCACAAAATGGTCTAAAACGTCTCCAAATGCGATTTGAAGCTATTCTAAGCACTTTGGTGTTTTTATGTTAACAAGTTTTTTCGAAAATCACAAAATGGTCTAAAACGTCTCCAAATGCGATTTGAAGCTATTCTGTACACTTGGATGTTTTGTGTGAAAAGTTTTATCGAAATGCTCAAAATGGTCTAAAACGGTTTCTAATGTGATTTTAAGCACTTAGATGTTTTTCTGTAACCAAGTTTCATCGAAATGCACAAAATGGTCTAAAACGTCTCCAAATGAGATTTGAAGCTATTCTAAGCACTTTGGTGTTTTTATGTTAACAAGTTTTTTCGAAAATCACAAAATGGTCTAAAACGTCTCCAAATGCGATTTGAAGCTATTCTGTACACTTTGATGTTTTGTGTGAAAAAGTTTTGTCGAAATGTTCAAAATTGTCTAAAACGTCTCCAAATGCGATTTGAAGCTATTCTGTACACTTTGATGTTTTGTGTGAAAAGTTTTATCGAAATGCTCAAAATGGTCTAAAACGGTTTCTAATGTGATTTTAAGCACTTTGATGTTTTTGTGTAACCAAGTTTCATCGAAATGCACAAAATGGTCTAAAACATCTCCAAATGCGATTTGAAGCTATTCTTAAAACTTTGGTATTTTTATGTTAACAAGTTTTTTCGAAAATCATAAAATGGTCTAAAACGTCTCCAAATGCGATTTGAAGCTATTCTAAGCGCTTTGGAGTTTTTATGTTAACAAGTTTGTTCGAAAATCAAAAAATGGTTTAAAACGTCTCCAAATGCGATTTGAAGCTATTCTGTACACTTTTATGTTTAGTATCAAAAAGTTTTGTCTAAATGCTCAAAATGGTCTAAAACGTTTTCAAATACCATATTAAGCTATTTTGTGCACTTTGCTGTTTTTGTGTGAAAAGTTTTATCGAAATGCTCAAAATGGTCTAAAACGTCTCCAAATGTGATTTTAAGCACTTTGATGTTTTTGTGTAACAAAGTTTCATCGAAATGCACAAAATGGTCTAAAACGTCTCCAAATGCGATTTGAAGATATTCTTAGCTCTTTGGTGTTTTTATGTTAACAAGTTTTTTCGAAAATCACAAAATGGTCTAAAACGTCTCCAAATGCGATTTGAAGCTATTCTGTGCTCTTTGATGTTTTTGTGTGAAAAGTTTTATCGAAATGCTCAAAATGGTCTAAAACGTCTCCAAATGCGATTTGAAGCTATTCTGTACACTTTGATGTTTTGTGTGAAAAGTTTTATCGAAATGCTCAAAATGGTCTAAAACGGTTTCTAATGTGATTTTAAGCACTTTGATGTTTTTGTGTAACAAAGTTTCATCGAAATGCACAAAATGGTCTAAAACGTCTCCAAATGCGATTTGAAGATATTCTTAGCTCTTTGGTGTTTTTATGTTAACAAGTTTTTTCGAAAATCACAAAATGGTCTAAAACGTCTCCAAATGCGATTTGAAGCTATTCTGTACACTTTGATGTTTTGTGTGAAAAGTTTTGTTGAAATGCTCAAAATGGTCTAAAACGTTTTTAAATACGATATTAAGCTATTTTGTGCTCTTTGATGTTTTTGTGTGAAAAGTTTTATCGAAATGCTCAAAATTGTCTAAAACGTCTCCAAATGCGATTTGAAGCTATTCTGTACACTTTGATGTTTTGTGTGAAAAGTTTTATCGAAATGCTCAAAATGGTCTAAAACGTCTCCAAATGTGATTTTAAGCACTTTGATGTTTTTGTGTAACAAAGTTTCATCGAAATGCACAAAATGGTCTAAAACGTCTCCAAATGCGATTTGAAGCTATTCTAAGGACTTTGGTGTTTTTATGTTAACAAGTTTTTTCGAAAATCACAAAATGGTCTAAAACGTCTCCAAATGCGATTTGAAGCTATTCTGTACACTTTGATGTTTTGTGTGAAAAAGTTTTGTCGAAATGTTCAAAATGGTCTAAAACGTTTTTAAATACGATATTAAGCTATTTTGTGCTCTTTGATGTTTTTGTGTGAAAAGTTTTATCGAAATGCTCAAAATGGTCTAAAACGGTTTCTATTTTGATTTTAAGCACTTTGATGTTTTTGTGTAACCAAGTTTCATCGAAATGCACAAAATGGTCTAAAACGTCTCCAAATGCGATTTGAAGCTATTCTTAGAACTTTGGTATTTTTATGTTAACAAGTTTTTTCGAAAATCATAAAATGGTCTAAAACGTCTCCAAATGCGATTTGAAGCTATTCTAAGCACTTAGTAGTTTTTATGTTAACAAGTTTTTTCGAAAATCACAAAATGGTCTAAAACGTCTCCAAATGCGATTTGAAGCTATTCTGTACACTTTGATGTTTAGTATGAAAAAGTTTTGTCGAAATGCTCAAAATGGTCTAAAACGTTTTCAAATACCATATTAAGCTATTTTGTGCACTTTGCTGTTTTTGTGTGAAAAGTTTTATCGAAATGCTCAAAATGGTCTAAAACGGTTTCAAATGTGATTTTAAGCACTTTGATGTTTTTGTGTAACAAAGTTTCATCGAAATGCACAAAATGGTCTAAAACGTCTCCAAATGCGATTTGAAGCTATTCTAAGCACTTTGGTGTTTTTATGTTAACAAGTTTTTTCGAAAATCACAAAATGGTTTAAAACGTCTCCAAATGCGATTTGAAGCTATTCTTAGCACTTTGGTGTTTTTATGTTAACTAGTTTTTTCGAAAATTACAAAATGGTCTAAAACGTCTCCAAATGCGATTTGAAGCTATTCTTAGCACTTTGGTGTTTTTATGTCAACAAGTTTTTTCGAAAATCACAAAATGGTCTAAAACGTCTCCAAATGCGATTTGAAGCTATTCTTAGCACTTTGGTGTTTTTATGTTAACAAGTTTTTTCAAAAATCACAAAATGGTTTAAACGTCTCCAAATGCGATTTGAAGCTATTCTGTACACTTTGATGTTTTTGTGTGAAAAGTTTTAACGAAATGCTCAAAATGGTTTAAAACATTTTTAAATACCATATTAAGCTCTTTTGTGCACATTGATGTTTTCTTGTGAAAAGTTTTATTGAAATGCTCAAAATGGTCTAAAACGTTTTCTAATGCGATTTGAAGCTATTCTGTACACTATGAAATTTTGTGTGAAAAAGTTTTCTCAAAATGCTCAAAATGGTCTAAAACGTTTTCAAATACCATAATAAGCTATTTTGTGCACTTTGCTGTTTTTGTGTCAAAAGTTTTATCGAAATGCTCAAAATAGTTTAAAACGTCTCCAAATGTGATTTTAAGCACTTTGATGTTTTTGTGTAACAAAGTTTCATCGAAATGCACAAAATGGTCTAAAACGTCTCCAAATGCGATTTGAAGATATTCTTAGCTCTTTGGTGTTTTTATGTTAACAAGTTTTTTCGAAAATCACAAAATGGTCTAAAACGTCTCCAAATGCGATTTGAAGCTATTCTGTACACTTTGATGTTTTGTGTGAAAAGTTTTGTTGAAATGCTCAAAATGGTCTAAAACGTTTTTAAATACGATATTAAGCTATTTTGTGCTCTTTGATGTTTTTGTGTGAAAAGTTTTAGCGAAATGCTAAAAATGGTCTAAAACGGTTTCTAATGTGATTTTAAGCACTTTGATGTTTTTGTGTAACCAAGTTTCATCGAAATGCACAAAATGGTCTAAAACGTCTCCAAATGCGATTTGAAGCTATTCTAAGCACTTTGGTGTTATTATGTTAACAAGTTTTTTCGAAAATCACAAAATGGTCTGAAACGTCTCCAAATGCGATTTGAAGCTATTCTGTACACTGCGATGTTTTGTGTGAAAAAGTTTTGTCGAAATGTTCAAAATGGTCTAAAACGTTTTTAAATACGATATTAAGCTATTTTGTGCTCTTTGATGTTTTTGTGTGAAAAGTTTTATCGAAATGCTCAAAATGGTCTAAAACGTTTTCAAATACCATATTAAGCTATTTTGTGCACTTTGCTGTTTTTGTGTGAAAAGTTTTATCGAAATGCTCAAAATGGTTTAAAACGGTTTCAAATGTGATTTTAAGCACTTTGATGTTTTTGTGTAACAGAGTTTCATCGAAATGCACAAAATGGTCTAAAACGTCTCCAAATGCGATTTGAAGATATTCTTAGCTCTTTGGTGTTTTTATGGTAACAAGTTTTTTCGAAAATCACAAAATGGTCTAAAACGTCTCCAAATGCGATTTGAAGCTATTCTGTACACTTGGATGCTTTGTGTGAAAAGTTTTATCGAAATGCTCAAAATGGTCTAAAACGGTTTCTAATGTGATTTTAAGCACTTAGATGTTTTTCTGTAACCAAGTTTCATCGAAATGCACAAAATGGTCTAAAACGTCTCCAAATGAGATTTGAAGCTATTCTAAGCACTTTGGTGTTTTTATGTTAACAAGTTTTTTCGAAAATCACAAAATGGTCTAAAACGTCTCCAAATGCGATTTGAAGCTATTCTGTACACTTTGATGTTTTGTGTGAAAAAGTTTTGTCGAAATGTTCAAAATTGTCTAAAACGTCTCCAAATGCGATTTGAAGCTATTCTGTACACTTTGATGTTTTGTGTGAAAAGTTTTATCGAAATGCTCAAAATGGTCTAAAACGGTTTCTAATGTGATTTTAAGCACTTTGATGTTTTTGTGTAACCAAGTTTCATCGAAATGCACAAAATGGTCTTAAACATCTCCAAATGCGATTTGAAGCTATTCTTAAAACTTTGGTATTTTTATGTTAACAAGTTTTTTCGAAAATCATAAAATGGTCTAAAACGTCTCCAAATGCGATTTGAAGCTATTCTAAGCGCTTTGGAGTTTTTATGTTAACAAGTTTGTTCGAAAATCAAAAAATGGTTTAAAACGTCTCCAAATGCGATTTGAAGCTATTCTGTACACTTTTATGTTTAGTATCAAAAAGTTTTGTCTAAATGCTCAAAATGGTCTAAAACGTTTTCAAATACCATATTAAGCTATTTTGTGCACTTTGCTGTTTTTGTGTGAAAAGTTTTATCGAAATGCTCAAAATGGTCTAAAACGTCTCCAAATGTGATTTTAAGCACTTTGATGTTTTTGTGTAACAAAGTTTCATCGAAATGCACAAAATGGTCTAAAACGTCTCCAAATGCGATTTGAAGATATTCTTAGCTCTTTGGTGTTTTTATGTTAACAAGTTTTTTCGAAAATCACAAAATGGTCTAAAACGTCTCCAAATGCGATTTGAAGCTATTCTGTGCTCTTTGATGTTTTTGTGTGAAAAGTTTTATCGAAATGCTCAAAATGGTCTAAAACGTCTCCAAATGCGATTTGAAGCTATTCTGTACACTTTGATGTTTTGTGTGAAAAGTTTTATCGAAATGCTCAAAATGGTCTAAAACGGTTTCTAATGTGATTTTAAGCACTTTGATGTTTTTGTGTAACAAAGTTTCATCGAAATGCACAAAATGGTCTAAAACGTCTCCAAATGCGATTTGAAGATATTCTTAGCTCTTTGGTGTTTTTATGTTAACAAGTTTTTTCGAAAATCACAAAATGGTCTAAAAGGTCTCCAAATGCGATTTGAAGCTATTCTGTACACTTTGATGTTTTGTGTGAAAAGTTTTGTTGAAATGCTCAAAATGGTCTAAAACGTTTTTAAATACGATATTAAGCTATTTTGTGCTCTTTGATGTTTTTGTGTGAAAAGTTTTATCGAAATGCTCAAAATTGTCTAAAACGTCTCCAAATGCGATTTGAAGCTATTCTGTACACTTTGATGTTTTGTGTGAAAAGTTTTATCGAAATGCTCAAAATGGTCTAAAACGTCTCCAAATGTGATTTTAAGCACTTTGATGTTTTTGTGTAACAAAGTTTCATCGAAATGCACAAAATGGTCTAAAACGTCTCCAAATGCGATTTGAAGCTATTCTAAGGACTTTGGTGTTTTTATGTTAACAAGTTTTTTCGAAAATCACAAAATGGTCTAAAACGTCTCCAAATGCGATTTGAAGCTATTCTGTACACTTTGATGTTTTGTGTGAAAAAGTTTTGTCGAAATGTTCAAAATGGTCTAAAACGTTTTTAAATACGATATTAAGCTATTTTGTGCTCTTTGATGTTTTTGTGTGAAAAGTTTTATCGAAATGCTCAAAATGGTCTAAAACGGTTTCTATTTTGATTTTAAGCACTTTGATGTTTTTGTGTAACCAAGTTTCATCGAAATGCACAAAATGGTCTAAAACGTCTCCAAATGCGATTTGAAGCTATTCTTAGAACTTTGGTATTTTTATGTTAACAAGTTTTTTCGAAAATCATAAAATGGTCTAAAACGTCTCCAAATGCGATTTGAAGCTATTCTAAGCACTTAGTAGTTTTTATGTTAACAAGTTTTTTCGAAAATCACAAAATGGTCTAAAACGTCTCCAAATGCGATTTGAAGCTATTCTGTACACTTTGATGTTTAGTATGAAAAAGTTTTGTCGAAATGCTCAAAATGGTCTAAAACGTTTTCAAATACCATATTAAGCTATTTTGTGCACTTTGCTGTTTTTGTGTGAAAAGTTTTATCGAAATGCTCAAAATGGTCTAAAACGGTTTCAAATGTGATTTTAAGCACTTTGATGTTTTTGTGTAACAAAGTTTCATCGAAATGCACAAAATGGTCTAAAACGTCTCCAAATGCGATTTGAAGCTATTCTAAGCACTTTGGTGTTTTTATGTTAACAAGTTTTTTCGAAAATCACAAAATGGTTTAAAACGTCTCCAAATGCGATTTGAAGCTATTCTTAGCACTTTGGTGTTTTTATGTTAACTAGTTTTTTCGAAAATTACAAAATGGTCTAAAACGTCTCCAAATGCGATTTGAAGCTATTCTTAGCACTTTGGTGTTTTTATGTCAACAAGTTTTTTCGAAAATCACAAAATGGTCTAAAACGTCTCCAAATGCGATTTGAAGCTATTCTTAGCACTTTGGTGTTTTTATGTTAACAAGTTTTTTCAAAAATCACAAAATGGTTTAAACGTCTCCAAATGCGATTTGAAGCTATTCTGTACACTTTGATGTTTTTGTGTGAAAAGTTTTAACGAAATGCTCAAAATGGTTTAAAACGTTTTTAAATACCATATTAAGCTCTTTTGTGCACATTGATGTTTTTGTGTGAAAAGTTTTATTGAAATGCTCAAAATGGTCTAAAACGTTTTCTAATGCGATTTGAAGCTATTCTGTACACTTTGAAATTTTGTGTGAAAAAGTTTTCTCAAAATGCTCAAAATGGTCTAAAACGTTTTCAAATACCATAATAAGCTATTTTGTGCACTTTGCTGTTTTTGTGTGAAAAGTTTTATCGAAATGCTCAAAATTGTCTAAAACGTCTCCAAATGC
The DNA here is from genome assembly GCF_963402885.1 of Antedon bifida. NCBI lineage: Eukaryota > Metazoa > Echinodermata > Crinoidea > Comatulida > Antedonidae > Antedon > Antedon bifida. The sequence goes on along the minus strand of NC_136233.1, from coordinate 6,602,942 downwards.
GATTTGAAGCTATTCTGTACACTTTGATGTTTTGTGTGAAAAGTTTTATCGAAATGCTCAAAATGGTCTAAAACGGTTTCTAATGTGATTTTAAGCACTTTGATGTTTTTGTGTAACCAAGTTTCATCGAAATGCACAAAATGAATATATGCGATTTGAAGATATTCTCAGCTCTTTGGTGTTTTTATGTTAACAAGTTTTTTCGAAAATCACAAAATGGTCTAAAACGTCTCCAAATGCGATTTGAAGCTATTCTGTACACTTTGATGTTTTGTGTGAAAAGTTTTGTTGAAATGCTCAAAATGGTCTAAAACGTTTTTAAATACGATATTAAGCTATTTTGTGCTCTTTGATGTTTTTGTGTGAAAAGTTTTAGCGAAATGCTAAAAATGGTCTAAAACGGTTTCTAATGTGATTTTAAGCACTTTGATGTTTTTGTGTAACCAAGTTTCATCGAAATGCACAAAATGGTCTAAAACGTCTCCAAATGCGATTTGAAGCTATTCTAAGCACTTTGGTGTTTTTATGTTAACAAGTTTTTTCGAAAATCACAAAATGGTCTGAAACGTCTCCAAATGCGATTTGAAGCTATTCTGTACACTGCGATGTTTTGTGTGAAAAAGTTTTGTCGAAATGTTCAAAATGGTCTAAAACGTTTTTAAATACGATATTAAGCTATTTTGTGCTCTTTGATGTTTTTGTGTGAAAAGTTTTATCGAAATGCTCAAAATGGTCTAAAACGTTTTCAAATACCATATTAAGCTATTTTGTGCACTTTGCTGTTTTTGTGTGAAAAGTTTTATCGAAATGCTCAAAATGGTTTAAAACGGTTTCAAATGTGATTTTAAGCACTTTGATGTTTTTGTGTAACCAAGTTTCATCGAAATGCACAAAATGGTCTAAAACGTCTCCAAATGCGATTTGAAGCTATTCTAAGCACTTTGGTGTTTTTATGTTAACAAGTTTTTTCGAAAATCACAAAATGGTCTAAAACGTCTCCAAATGCGATTTGAAGCTATTCTGTACACTTGGATGTTTTGTGTGAAAAGTTTTATCGAAATGCTCAAAATGGTCTAAAACGGTTTCTAATGTGATTTTAAGCACTTAGATGTTTTTCTGTAACCAAGTTTCATCGAAATGCACAAAATGGTCTAAAACGTCTCCAAATGAGATTTGAAGCTATTCTAAGCACTTTGGTGTTTTTATGTTAACAAGTTTTTTCGAAAATCACAAAATGGTCTAAAACGTCTCCAAATGCGATTTGAAGCTATTCTGTACACTTTGATGTTTTGTGTGAAAAAGTTTTGTCGAAATGTTCAAAATTGTCTAAAACGTCTCCAAATGCGATTTGAAGCTATTCTGTACACTTTGATGTTTTGTGTGAAAAGTTTTATCGAAATGCTCAAAATGGTCTAAAACGGTTTCTAATGTGATTTTAAGCACTTTGATGTTTTTGTGTAACCAAGTTTCATCGAAATGCACAAAATGGTCTAAAACATCTCCAAATGCGATTTGAAGCTATTCTTAAAACTTTGGTATTTTTATGTTAACAAGTTTTTTCGAAAATCATAAAATGGTCTAAAACGTCTCCAAATGCGATTTGAAGCTATTCTAAGCGCTTTGGAGTTTTTATGTTAACAAGTTTGTTCGAAAATCAAAAAATGGTTTAAAACGTCTCCAAATGCGATTTGAAGCTATTCTGTACACTTTTATGTTTAGTATCAAAAAGTTTTGTCTAAATGCTCAAAATGGTCTAAAACGTTTTCAAATACCATATTAAGCTATTTTGTGCACTTTGCTGTTTTTGTGTGAAAAGTTTTATCGAAATGCTCAAAATGGTCTAAAACGTCTCCAAATGTGATTTTAAGCACTTTGATGTTTTTGTGTAACAAAGTTTCATCGAAATGCACAAAATGGTCTAAAACGTCTCCAAATGCGATTTGAAGATATTCTTAGCTCTTTGGTGTTTTTATGTTAACAAGTTTTTTCGAAAATCACAAAATGGTCTAAAACGTCTCCAAATGCGATTTGAAGCTATTCTGTGCTCTTTGATGTTTTTGTGTGAAAAGTTTTATCGAAATGCTCAAAATGGTCTAAAACGTCTCCAAATGCGATTTGAAGCTATTCTGTACACTTTGATGTTTTGTGTGAAAAGTTTTATCGAAATGCTCAAAATGGTCTAAAACGGTTTCTAATGTGATTTTAAGCACTTTGATGTTTTTGTGTAACAAAGTTTCATCGAAATGCACAAAATGGTCTAAAACGTCTCCAAATGCGATTTGAAGATATTCTTAGCTCTTTGGTGTTTTTATGTTAACAAGTTTTTTCGAAAATCACAAAATGGTCTAAAACGTCTCCAAATGCGATTTGAAGCTATTCTGTACACTTTGATGTTTTGTGTGAAAAGTTTTGTTGAAATGCTCAAAATGGTCTAAAACGTTTTTAAATACGATATTAAGCTATTTTGTGCTCTTTGATGTTTTTGTGTGAAAAGTTTTATCGAAATGCTCAAAATTGTCTAAAACGTCTCCAAATGCGATTTGAAGCTATTCTGTACACTTTGATGTTTTGTGTGAAAAGTTTTATCGAAATGCTCAAAATGGTCTAAAACGTCTCCAAATGTGATTTGAAGCTATTCTAAGGACTTTGGTGTTTTTATGTTAACAAGTTTTTTCGAAAATCACAAAATGGTCTAAAACGTCTCCAAATGCGATTTGAAGCTATTCTGTACACTTTGATGTTTTGTGTAACAAAGTTTCATCGAAATGCACAAAATGGTCTAAAACGTCTCCAAATGCGATTTGAAGCTATTCTAAGGACTTTGGTGTTTTTATGTTAACAAGTTTTTTCGAAAATCACAAAATGGTCTAAAACGTCTCCAAATGCGATTTGAAGCTATTCTGTACACTTTGATGTTTTGTGTGAAAAAGTTTTGTCGAAATGTTCAAAATGGTCTAAAACGTTTTTAAATACGATATTAAGCTATTTTGTGCTCTTTGATGTTTTTGTGTGAAAAGTTTTATCGAAATGCTCAAAATGGTCTAAAACGGTTTCTATTTTGATTTTAAGCACTTTGATGTTTTTGTGTAACCAAGTTTCATCGAAATGCACAAAATGGTCTAAAACGTCTCCAAATGCGATTTGAAGCTATTCTTAGAACTTTGGTATTTTTATGTTAACAAGTTTTTTCGAAAATCATAAAATGGTCTAAAACGTCTCCAAATGCGATTTGAAGCTATTCTAAGCACTTAGTAGTTTTTATGTTAACAAGTTTTTTCGAAAATCACAAAATGGTCTAAAACGTCTCCAAATGCGATTTGAAGCTATTCTGTACACTTTGATGTTTAGTATGAAAAAGTTTTGTCGAAATGCTCAAAATGGTCTAAAACGTTTTCAAATACCATATTAAGCTATTTTGTGCACTTTGCTGTTTTTGTGTGAAAAGTTTTATCGAAATGCTCAAAATGGTCTAAAACGGTTTCAAATGTGATTTTAAGCACTTTGATGTTTTTGTGTAACAAAGTTTCATCGAAATGCACAAAATGGTCTAAAACGTCTCCAAATGCGATTTGAAGCTATTCTAAGCACTTTGGTGTTTTTATGTTAACAAGTTTTTTCGAAAATCACAAAATGGTTTAAAACGTCTCCAAATGCGATTTGAAGCTATTCTTAGCACTTTGGTGTTTTTATGTTAACTAGTTTTTTCGAAAATTACAAAATGGTCTAAAACGTCTCCAAATGCGATTTGAAGCTATTCTTAGCACTTTGGTGTTTTTATGTCAACAAGTTTTTTCGAAAATCACAAAATGGTCTAAAACGTCTCCAAATGCGATTTGAAGCTATTCTTAGCACTTTGGTGTTTTTATGTTAACAAGTTTTTTCAAAAATCACAAAATGGTTTAAACGTCTCCAAATGCGATTTGAAGCTATTCTGTACACTTTGATGTTTTTGTGTGAAAAGTTTTAACGAAATGCTCAAAATGGTTTAAAACATTTTTAAATACCATATTAAGCTCTTTTGTGCACATTGATGTTTTCTTGTGAAAAGTTTTATTGAAATGCTCAAAATGGTCTAAAACGTTTTCTAATGCGATTTGAAGCTATTCTGTACACTATGAAATTTTGTGTGAAAAAGTTTTCTCAAAATGCTCAAAATGGTCTAAAACGTTTTCAAATACCATAATAAGCTATTTTGTGCACTTTGCTGTTTTTGTGTCAAAAGTTTTATCGAAATGCTCAAAATAGTTTAAAACGTCTCCAAATGTGATTTTAAGCACTTTGATGTTTTTGTGTAACAAAGTTTCATCGAAATGCACAAAATGGTCTAAAACGTCTCCAAATGCGATTTGAAGATATTCTTAGCTCTTTGGTGTTTTTATGTTAACAAGTTTTTTCGAAAATCACAAAATGGTCTGAAACGTCTCCAAATGCGATTTGAAGCTATTCTGTACACTGCGATGTTTTGTGTGAAAAGTTTTGTTGAAATGTTCAAAATGGTCTAAAACGTTTTTAAATACGATATTAAGCTATTTTGTGCTCTTTGATGTTTTTGTGTGAAAAGTTTTATCGAAATGCTCAAAATGGTCTAAAACGTTTTCAAATACCATATTAAGCTATTTTGTGCACTTTGCTGTTTTTGTGTGAAAAGTTTTATCGAAATGCTCAAAATGGTTTAAAACGGTTTCAAATGTGATTTTAAGCACTTTGATGTTTTTGTGTAACAGAGTTTCATCGAAATGCACAAAATGGTCTAAAACGTCTCCAAATGCGATTTGAAGATATTCTTAGCTCTTTGGTGTTTTTATGGTAACAAGTTTTTTCGAAAATCACAAAATGGTCTAAAACGTCTCCAAATGCGATTTGAAGCTATTCTGTACACTTGGATGCTTTGTGTGAAAAGTTTTATCGAAATGCTCAAAATGGTCTAAAACGGTTTCTAATGTGATTTTAAGCACTTAGATGTTTTTCTGTAACCAAGTTTCATCGAAATGCACAAAATGGTCTAAAACGTCTCCAAATGAGATTTGAAGCTATTCTAAGCACTTTGGTGTTTTTATGTTAACAAGTTTTTTCGAAAATCACAAAATGGTCTAAAACGTCTCCAAATGCGATTTGAAGCTATTCTGTACACTTTGATGTTTTGTGTGAAAAGTTTTATCGAAATGCTCAAAATGGTCTAAAACGGTTTCTAATGTGATTTTAAGCACTTTGATGTTTTTGTGTAACCAAGTTTCATCGAAATGCACAAAATGGTCTTAAACATCTCCAAATGCGATTTGAAGCTATTCTTAAAACTTTGGTATTTTTATGTTAACAAGTTTTTTCGAAAATCATAAAATGGTCTAAAACGTCTCCAAATGCGATTTGAAGCTATTCTAAGCGCTTTGGAGTTTTTATGTTAACAAGTTTGTTCGAAAATCAAAAAATGGTTTAAAACGTCTCCAAATGCGATTTGAAGCTATTCTGTACACTTTTATGTTTAGTATCAAAAAGTTTTGTCTAAATGCTCAAAATGGTCTAAAACGTTTTCAAATACCATATTAAGCTATTTTGTGCACTTTGCTGTTTTTGTGTGAAAAGTTTTATCGAAATGCTCAAAATGGTCTAAAACGTCTCCAAATGTGATTTTAAGCACTTTGATGTTTTTGTGTAACAAAGTTTCATCGAAATGCACAAAATGGTCTAAAACGTCTCCAAATGCGATTTGAAGCTATTCTGTGCTCTTTGATGTTTTTGTGTGAAAAGTTTTATCGAAATGCTCAAAATGGTCTAAAACGTCTCCAAATGCGATTTGAAGCTATTCTGTACACTTTGATGTTTTGTGTGAAAAGTTTTATCGAAATGCTCAAAATGGTCTAAAACGGTTTCTAATGTGATTTTAAGCACTTTGATGTTTTTGTGTAACAAAGTTTCATCGAAATGCACAAAATGGTCTAAAACGTCTCCAAATGCGATTTGAAGATATTCTTAGCTCTTTGGTGTTTTTATGTTAACAAGTTTTTTCGAAAATCACAAAATGGTCTAAAACGTCTCCAAATGCGATTTGAAGCTATTCTGTACACTTTGATGTTTTGTGTGAAAAGTTTTGTTGAAATGCTCAAAATGGTCTAAAACGTTTTTAAATACGATATTAAGCTATTTTGTGCTCTTTGATGTTTTTGTGTGAAAAGTTTTATCGAAATGCTCAAAATTGTCTAAAACGTCTCCAAATGCGATTTGAAGCTATTCTGTACACTTTGATGTTTTGTGTGAAAAGTTTTATCGAAATGCTCAAAATGGTCTAAAACGTCTCCAAATGTGATTTTAAGCACTTTGATGTTTTTGTGTAACAAAGTTTCATCGAAATGCACAAAATGGTCTAAAACGTCTCCAAATGCGATTTGAAGCTATTCTAAGGACTTTGGTGTTTTTATGTTAACAAGTTTTTTCGAAAATCACAAAATGGTCTAAAACGTCTCCAAATGCGATTTGAAGCTATTCTGTACACTTTGATGTTTTGTGTGAAAAAGTTTTGTCGAAATGTTCAAAATGGTCTAAAACGTTTTTAAATACGATATTAAGCTATTTTGTGCTCTTTGATGTTTTTGTGTGAAAAGTTTTATCGAAATGCTCAAAATGGTCTAAAACGGTTTCTATTTTGATTTTAAGCACTTTGATGTTTTTGTGTAACCAAGTTTCATCGAAATGCACAAAATGGTCTAAAACGTCTCCAAATGCGATTTGAAGCTATTCTTAGAACTTTGGTATTTTTATGTTAACAAGTTTTTTCGAAAATCATAAAATGGTCTAAAACGTCTCCAAATGCGATTTGAAGCTATTCTAAGCACTTAGTAGTTTTTATGTTAACAAGTTTTTTCGAAAATCACAAAATGGTCTAAAACGTCTCCAAATGCGATTTGAAGCTATTCTGTACACTTTGATGTTTAGTATGAAAAAGTTTTGTCGAAATGCTCAAAATGGTCTAAAACGTTTTCAAATACCATATTAAGCTATTTTGTGCACTTTGCTGTTTTTGTGTGAAAAGTTTTATCGAAATGCTCAAAATGGTCTAAAACGGTTTCAAATGTGATTTTAAGCACTTTGATGTTTTTGTGTAACCAAGTTTCATCGAAATGCACAAAATGGTCTAAAACGTCTCCAAATGCGATTTGAAGCTATTCTAAGCACTTTGGTGTTTTTATGTTAACAAGTTTTTTCGAAAATCACAAAATGGTTTAAAACGTCTCCAAATGCGATTTGAAGCTATTCTTAGCACTTTGGTGTTTTTATGTTAACTAGTTTTTTCGAAAATTACAAAATGGTCTAAAACGTCTCCAAATGCGATTTGAAGCTATTCTTAGCACTTTGGTGTTTTTATGTCAACAAGTTTTTTCGAAAATCACAAAATGGTCTAAAACGTCTCCAAATGCGATTTGAAGCTATTCTTAGCACTTTGGTGTTTTTATGTTAACAAGTTTTTTCAAAAATCACAAAATGGTTTAAACGTCTCCAAATGCGATTTGAAGCTATTCTGTACACTTTGATGTTTTTGTGTGAAAAGTTTTAACGAAATGCTCAAAATGGTTTAAAACATTTTTAAATACCATATTAAGCTCTTTTGTGCACATTGATGTTTTCGTGTGAAAAGTTTTATTGAAATGCTCAAAATGGTCTAAAACGTTTTCTAATGCGATTTGAAGCTATTCTGTACACTTTGAAATTTTGTGTGAAAAAGTTTTCTCAAAATGCTCAAAATGGTCTAAAACGTTTTCAAATACCATAATAAGCTATTTTGTGCACTTTGCTGTTTTTGTGTGAAAAGTTTTATCGAAATGCTCAAAATAGTTTAAAACGTCTCCAAATGTGATTTTAAGCACTTTGATGTTTTTGTGTAACAAAGTTTCATCGAAATGCACAAAATGGTCTAAAACGTCTCCAAATGCGATTTGAAGATATTCTTAGCTCTTTGGTGTTTTTATGTTAACAAGTTTTTTCGACAATCACAAAATGGTCTAAAACGTCTCCAAATGCGATTTGAAGCTATTCTGTACACTTTGATGTTTTGTGTGAAAAGTTTTGTTGAAATGCTCAAAATGGTCTAAAACGTTTTTAAATACGATATTAAGCTATTTTGTGTTCTCTGATGTTTTTGTGTGAAAAGTTTTATCGAAATGCTCAAAATTGTCTAAAACGTCTCCAAATGCGATTTGAAGCTATTCTGTACACTTTGATGTTTAGTATGAAAAAGTTTTGTCGAAATGCTCAAAATGGTCTAAAACGTTTTCAAATACGATATTAAGCTATTTTGTGCTCTTTGATGTTTTTGTGTGAAAAGTTTTATCGAAATGCTCAAAATGGTCTAAAACGGTTTCTAATGTGATTTTAAGCACTTTGATGTTTTTGTGTAACCAAGTTTCATCGAAAATCAGAAAATGGTCTAAAACGTCTCCAAATGCGATTTGAAGCTATTCTCAGCACTTTGGAGTTTTTATGTTAACAAGTTTGTTCGAAAATCAAAAAATGGTTTAAAACGTCTCCAAATGCGATTTGAAGCTATTCTGTACACTTTTATGTTTAGTATCAAAAAGTTTTGTCTAAATGCTCAAAATGGTCTAAAACGTTTTCAAATACCATATTAAGCTATTTTGTGCACTTTGCTGTTTTTGTGTGAAAAGTTTTATCGAAATGCTCAAAATGGTCTAAAACGTCTCCAAATGTGATTTTAAGCACTTTGATGTTTTTGTGTAACAAAGTTTCATCGAAATGCACAAAATGGTCTAAAACGTCTCCAAATGCGATTTGAAGATATTCTTAGCTCTTTGGTGTTTTTATGTTAACAAGTTTTTTCGAAAATCACAAAATGGTCTAAAACGTCTCCAAATGCGATTTGAAGCTATTCTGTGCTCTTTGATGTTTTTGTGTGAAAAGTTTTATCGAAATGCTCAAAATGGTCTAAAACGTCTCCAAATGCGATTTGAAGCTATTCTGTACAGTTTGATGTTTTGTGTGAAAAGTTTTATCGAAATGCTCAAAATGGTCTAAAACGGTTTCTAATGTGATTTTAAGCACTTTGATGTTTTTGTGTAACAAAGTTTCATCGAAATGCACAAAATGGTTTAAAACGTCTCCAAATGCGATTTGAAGATATTCTTAGCTCTTTGGTGTTTTTATGTTAACAAGTTTTTTCGAAAATCACAAAATGGTCTAAAACGTCTCCAAATGCGATTTGAAGCTATTCTGTACACTTTGATGTTTTGTGTGAAAAGTTTTGTTGAAATGCTCAAAATGGTCTAAAACGTTTTTAAATACGATATTAAGCTATTTTGTGCTCTTTGATGTTTTTGTGTTAAAAGTTTTATCGAAATGCTCAAAATTGTCTAAAACGTCTCCAAATGCGATTTGAAGCTATTCTGTACACTTTGATGTTTTGTGTGAAAAGTTTTATCGAAATGCTCAAAATGGTCTAAAACGGTTTCTAATGTGATTTTAAGCACTTTGATGTTTTTGTGTAACCAAGTTTCATCGAAATGCACAAAATGGTCTAAAACGTCTCCAAATGCGATTTGAAGCTATTCTTAAAACTTTGGTATTTTTATGTTAACAAGTTTTTTCGAAAATCAGAAAATGGTCTAAAACGTCTCCAAATGCGATTTGAAGCTATTCTAAGCACTTTGGAGTTTTTATGTTAACAAGTTTGTTCGAAAATCAAAAAATGGTCTAAAACGTCTCCAAATGCGATTTGAAGCTATTCTGTACACTTTGATGTTTAGTATGAAAAAGTTTTGTCGAAATGCTCAAAATAGTCTAAAACGTTTTCAAATACCATATTAAGCTATTTTGTGCACTTTGCCGTTTTTGTGTGAAAAGTTTTATCGAAATGCTCAAAATGGTCTAAAACGTCTCCAAATGTGATTTTAAGCACTTTGATGTTTTTGTGTAATAAAGTTTCATCGAAATGCACAAAATGGTCTAAAACGTCTCCAAATGCGATTTGAAGCTATTCTAAGCACTTTGGTGTTTTTATGTTAACAAGTTTTTTTCGAAAATCACAAAATGGTCTAAAACGTCTCCAAATGCGATTTGAAGCTATTCTGTACACTTTGATGTTTTGTGTGAAAAAGTTTTGTCGAAATGCTCAAAATGGTCTAAAACGTTTTCAAATACCATATTAAGCTATTTTGTGCACTTTGCTGTTTTTGTGTGAAAAGTTTTATCGAAATGCTCAAAATGGTCTAAAACGGTTTCAAATGTGATTTTAAGCACTTTGATGTTTTTGTGTAACAGAGTTTCATCGAAATGCACAAAATGGTCTAAAACGTCTCCAAATGCGATTTGAAGATATTCTTAGCTCTTTGGTGTTTTTATGTTAACAAGTTTTATCGAAAATCACAAAATGGTCTAAAACGTCTCCAAATGCGATTTGAAGCTATTCTGTACACTTTGATGTTTTTGTGTGAAAAGTTTTAACGAAATGCTCAAAATGGTTTAAAACATTTTTAAATACCATATTAAGCTCTTTTGTGCACATTGATGTTTTCGTGTGAAAAGTTTTATTGAAATGCTCAAAATGGTCTAAAACGTTTTCTAATGCGATTTGAAGCTATTCTGTACACTTTGAAATTTTGTGTGAAAAAGTTTTCTCAAAATGCTCAAAATGGTCTAAAACGTTTTCAAATACCATAATAAGCTATTTTGTGCACTTTGCTGTTTTTGTGTGAAAAGTTTTATCGAAATGCTCAAAATAGTTTAAAACGTCTCCAAATGTGATTTTAAGCACTTTGATGTTTTTGTGTAACAAAGTTTCATCGAAATGCACAAAATGGTCTAAAACGTCTCCAAATGCGATTTGAAGATATTCTTAGCTCTTTGGTGTTTTTATGTTAACAAGTTTTTTCGACAATCACAAAATGGTCTAAAACGTCTCCAAATGCGATTTGAAGCTATTCTGTACACTTTGATGTTTTGTGTGAAAAGTTTTCTTGAAATGCTCAAAATGGTCTAAAACGTTTTTAAATACGATATTAAGCTATTTTGTGTTCTCTGATGTTTTTGTGTGAAAAGTTTTATCGAAATGCTCAAAATTGTCTAAAACGTCTCCAAATGCGATTTGAAGCTATTCTGTACACTTTGATGTTTAGTATGAAAAAGTTTTGTCGAAATGCTCAAAATGGTCTAAAACGTTTTCAAATACGATATTAAGCTATTTTGTGCTCTTTGATGTTTTTGTGTGAAAAGTTTTATCGAAATGCTCAAAATGGTCTAAAACGGTTTCTAATGTGATTTTAAGCACTTTGATGTTTTTGTGTAACCAAGTTTCATCGAAAATCAGAAAATGGTCTAAAACGTCTCCAAATGCGATTTGAAGCTATTCTCAGCACTTTGGAGTTTTTATGTTAACAAGTTTGTTCGAAAATCAAAAAATGGTTTAAAACGTCTCCAAATGCGATTTGAAGCTATTCTGTACACTTTTATGTTTAGTATCAAAAAGTTTTGTCTAAATGCTCAAAATGGTCTAAAACGTTTTCAAATACCATATTAAGCTATTTTGTGCACTTTGCTGTTTTTGTGTGAAAAGTTTTATCGAAATGCTCAAAATGGTCTAAAACGTCTCCAAATGTGATTTTAAGCACTTTGATGTTTTTGTGTAACAAAGTTTCATCGAAATGCACAAAATGGTCTAAAACGTCTCCAAATGCGATTTGAAGATATTCTTAGCTCTTTGGTGTTTTTATGTTAACAAGTTTTTTCGAAAATCACAAAATGGTCTAAAACGTCTCCAAATGCGATTTGAAGCTATTCTGTGCTCTTTGATGTTTTTGTGTGAAAAGTTTTATCGAAATGCTCAAAATGGTCTAAAACGTCTCCAAATGCGATTTGAAGCTATTCTGTACAGTTTGATGTTTTGTGTGAAAAGTTTTATCGAAATGCTCAAAATGGTCTAAAACGGTTTCTAATGTGATTTTAAGCACTTTGATGTTTTTGTGTAACAAAGTTTCATCGAAATGCACAAAATGGTTTAAAACGTCTCCAAATGCGATTTGAAGATATTCTTAGCTCTTTGGTGTTTTTATGTTAACAAGTTTTTTCGAAAATCACAAAATGGTCTAAAACGTCTCCAAATGCGATTTGAAGCTATTCTGTACACTTTGATGTTTTGTGTGAAAAGTTTTGTTGAAATGCTCAAAATGGTCTAAAACGTTTTTAAATACGATATTAAGCTATTTTGTGCTCTTTGATGTTTTTGTGTTAAAAGTTTTATCGAAATGCTCAAAATTGTCTAAAACGTCTCCAAATGCGATTTGAAGCTATTCTGTACACTTTGATGTTTTGTGTGAAAAGTTTTATCGAAATGCTCAAAATGGTCTAAAACGGTTTCTAATGTGATTTTAAGCACTTTGATGTTTTTGTGTAACCAAGTTTCATCGAAATGCACAAAATGGTCTAAAACGTCTCCAAATGCGATTTGAAGCTATTCTTAAAACTTTGGTATTTTTATGTTAACAAGTTTTTTCGAAAATCAGAAAATGGTCTAAAACGTCTCCAAATGCGATTTGAAGCTATTCTAAGCACTTTGGAGTTTTTATGTTAACAAGTTTGTTCGAAAATCAAAAAATGGTCTAAAACGTCTCCAAATGCGATTTGAAGCTATTCTGTACACTTTGATGTTTAGTATGAAAAAGTTTTGTCGAAATGCTCAAAATAGTCTAAAACGTTTTCAAATACCATATTAAGCTATTTTGTGCACTTTGCCGTTTTTGTGTGAAAAGTTTTATCGAAATGCTCAAAATGGTCTAAAACGTCTCCAAATGTGATTTTAAGCACTTTGATGTTTTTGTGTAATAAAGTTTCATCGAAATGCACAAAATGGTCTAAAACGTCTCCAAATGCGATTTGAAGCTATTCTAAGCACTTTGGTGTTTTTATGTTAACAAGTTTTTTTCGAAAATCACAAAATGGTCTAAAACGTCTCCAAATGCGATTTGAAGCTATTCTGTACACTTTGATGTTTTGTGTGAAAAAGTTTTGTCGAAATGCTCAAAATGGTCTAAAACGTTTTCAAATACCATATTAAGCTATTTTGTGCACTTTGCTGTTTTTGTGTGAAAAGTTTTATCGAAATGCTCAAAATGGTCTAAAACGGTTTCAAATGTGATTTTAAGCACTTTGATGTTTTTGTGTAACAGAGTTTCATCGAAATGCACAAAATGGTCTAAAACGTCTCCAAATGCGATTTGAAGATATTCTTAGCTCTTTGGTGTTTTTATGTTAACAAGTTTTATCGAAAATCACAAAATGGTCTAAAACGTCTCCAAATGCGATTTGAAGCTATTCTGTACACTTTGATGTTTTGTGTGAAAAGTTTTGTCGAAATGTTCAAAATGGTCTAAAACGTTTTTAAATACGATATTAAGCTATTTTGTGCTCTTTTATGTTTTTGTGTGAAAAGTTTTATCGAAATGCTCAAAATTGTCTAAAACGTCTCCAAATGCGATTTGAAGCTATTCTGTACACTTTGATGTTTTGTGTGAAAAGTTTTATCGAAATGCTCAAAATGGTCTAAAACGGTTTCTAATGTGATTTTAAGAACTTTGATGTTTTTGTGTAACCAAGTTTCATCGAAATGCACAAAATGGTCTAAAACGTCTCCAAATGCGATTTGAAGCTATTCTTAGCACTTTGATGTTTTTGTGTAACCAAGTTTTTTCGAAAATTACAAAATGGTCTAAAACGTCTCCAAATGCGATTTGAAGCTATTCTTAGCACTTTGGTGTTTTTATGTCAACAAGTTTTTTCGAAAATTACAAAATGGTCTAAAACGTCTCCAAATGCGATTTGAAGCTATTCTTAGCACTTTGGTGTTTTTATGTTAACAAGTCTTTTCAAAAATCACAAAATGGTTTAAACGTCTCCAAATGCGATTTGAAGCTATTCTGTACACTTTAATGTTTTTGTGTGAAAAGTTTTAACGAAATGCTCAAAATGGTTTAAAACGTTTTTAAATACCATATTAAGCTCTTTTGTGCACATTGATGTTTTCGTGTGAAAAGTTTTATTGAAATGCTCAAAATGGTCTAAAACGTTTTCTAATGCGATTTGAAGCTATTCTGTACACTTTGAAATTTTGTGTGAAAAAGTTTTCTCAAAATGCTCAAAATGGTCTAAAACGTTTTCAAATACCATAATAAGCTATTTTGTGCACTTTGCTGTTTTTGTGTCAAAAGTTTTATCGAAATGCTCAAAATAGTTTAAAACGTCTCCAAATGTGATTTTAAGCACTTTGATGTTTTTGTGTAACAAAGTTTCATCGAAATGCACAAAATGGTCTAAAACGTCTCCAAATGCGATTTGAAGATATTCTTAGCTCTTTGGTGTTTTTATGTTAACAAGTTTTTTCGAAAATCACAAAATGTTCTAAAACGTCTCCAAATGCGATTTGAAGCTATTCTGTACACTTTGATGTTTTGTGTGAAAAGTTTTGTTGAAATGCTCAAAATGGTCTAAAACGTTTTTAAATACGATATTAAGCTATTTTGTGCTCTTTGATGTTTTTGTGTGAAAAGTTTTATCGAAATGCTCAAAATTGTCTAAAACGGTTTCAAATGTGATTTTAAGCACTTTGATGTTTTTGTGTAACAGAGTTTCATCGAAATGCACAAAATGGTCTAAAACGTCTCCAAATGCGATTTGAAGATATTCTTAGCTCTTTGGTGTTTTTATGTTAACAAGTTTTATCGAAAATCACAAAATGGTCTAAAACGTCTCCAAATGCGATTTGAAGCTATTCTGTACACTTTGATGTTTTGTGTGAAAAGTTTTGTCGAAATGTTCAAAATGGTCTAAAACGTTTTTAAATACGATATTAAGCTATTTTGTGCTCTTTTATGTTTTTGTGTGAAAAGTTTTATCGAAATGCTCAAAATTGTCTAAAACGTCTCCAAATGCGATTTGAAGCTATTCTTAGCACTTTGGTGTTTTTATGTTAACAAGTTTTTTCAAAAATCACAAAATGGTTTAAACGTCTCCAAATGCGATTTGAAGCTATTCTGTACACTTTGATGTTTTTGTGTGAAAAGTTTTAACGAAATGCTCAAAATGGTTTAAAACGTTTTTAAATACCATATTAAGCTCTTTTGTGCACATTGATGTTTTCGTGTGAAAAGTTTTATTGAAATGCTCAAAATGGTCTAAAACGTTTTCTAATGCGATTTGAAGCTATTCTGTACACTTTGAAATTTTGTGTGAAAAAGTTTTCTCAAAATGCTCAAAATGGTCTAAAACGTTTTCAAATACCATAATAAGCTATTTTGTGCACTTTGCTGTTTTTGTGTGAAAAGTTTTATCGAAATGCTCAAAATAGTTTAAAACGTCTCCAAATGTGATTTTAAGCACTTTGATGTTTTTGTGTAACAAAGTTTCATCGAAATGCACAAAATGGTCTAAAACGTCTCCAAATGCGATTTGAAGATATTCTTAGCTCTTTGGTGTTTTTATGTTAACAAGTTTTTTCGACAATCACAAAATGGTCTAAAACGTCTCCAAATGCGATTTGAAGCTATTCTGTACACTTTGATGTTTTGTGTGAAAAGTTTTGTTGAAATGCTCAAAATGGTCTAAAACGTTTTTAAATACGATATTAAGCTATTTTGTGTTCTCTGATGTTTTTGTGTGAAAAGTTTTATCGAAATGCTCAAAATTGTCTAAAACGTCTCCAAATGCGATTTGAAGCTATTCTGTACACTTTGATGTTTAGTATGAAAAAGTTTTGTCGAAATGCTCAAAATGGTCTAAAACGTTTTCAAATACGATATTAAGCTATTTTGTGCTCTTTGATGTTTTTGTGTGAAAAGTTTTATCGAAATGCTCAAAATGGTCTAAAACGGTTTCTAATGTGATTTTAAGCACTTTGATGTTTTTGTGTAACCAAGTTTCATCGAAATGCACAAAATGGTCTAAAACGTCTCCAAATGCGATTTGAAGCTATTCTTAAAACTTTGGTATTTTTATGTTAACAAGTTTTTTCGAAAATCAGAAAATGGTCTAAAACGTCTCCAAATGCGATTTGAAGCTATTCTCAGCACTTTGGAGTTTTTATGTTAACAAGTTTGTTCGAAAATCAAAAAATGGTTTAAAACGTCTCCAAATGCGATTTGAAGCTATTCTGTACACTTTTATGTTTAGTATCAAAAAGTTTTGTCTAAATGCTCAAAATGGTCTAAAACGTTTTCAAATACCATATTAAGCTATTTTGTGCACTTTGCTGTTTTTGTGTGAAAAGTTTTATCGAAATGCTCAAAATGGTCTAAAAGGTCTCCAAATGTGATTTTAAGCACTTTGATGTTTTTGTGTAACAAAGTTTCATCGAAATGCACAAAATGGTCTAAAACCTCTCCAAATGCGATTTAAAGATATTCTTAGCTCTTTGGTGTTTTTATGTTAACAAGTTTTTTCGAAAATCACAAAATGGTCTAAAACGTCTCCAAATGCGATTTGAAGCTATTCTGTGCTCTTTGATGTTTTTGTATGAAAAGTTTTATCGAAATGCTCAAAATGGTCTAAAACGTCTCCAAATGCGATTTGAAGCTATTCTGTACACTTTGATGTTTTGTGTGAAAAGTTTTATCGAAATGCTCAAAATGGTCTAAAACGGTTTCTAATGTGATTTTAAGCACTTTGATGTTTTTGTGTAACAAAGTTTCATCGAAATGCACAAAATGGTCTAAAACGTCTCCAAATGCGATTTGAAGATATTCTTAGCTCTTTGGTGTTTTTATGTTAACAAGTTTTTTCGAAAATCACAAAATGGTCTAAAACGTCTCCAAATGCGATTTGAAGCTATTCTGTACACTTTGATGTTTTGTGTGAAAAGTTTTGTTGAAATGCTCAAAATGGTCTAAAACGTTTTTAAATACGATATTAAGCTATTTTGTGCTCTTTGATGTTTTTGTGTTAAAAGTTTTATCGAAATGCTCAAAATTGTCTAAAACGTCTCCAAATGCGATTTGAAGCTATTCTGTACACTTTGATGTTTTGTGTGAAAAGTTTTATCGAAATGCTCAAAATGGTCTAAAACGGTTTCTAATGTGATTTTAAGCACTTTGATGTTTTTGTGTAACCAAGTTTCATCGAAATGCACAAAATGGTCTAAAACGTCTCCAAATGCGATTTGAAGCTATTCTTAAAACTTTGGTATTTTTATGTTAACAAGTTTTTTCGAAAATCAGAAAATGGTCTAAAACGTCTCCAAATGCGATTTGAAGCTATTCTAAGCACTTTGGAGTTTTTATGTTAACAAGTTTGTTCGAAAATCAAAAAATGGTCTAAAACGTCTCCAAATGCGATTTGAAGCTATTCTGTACACTTTGATGTTTAGTATGAAAAAGTTTTGTCGAAATGCTCAAAATGGTCTAAAACGTTTTCAAATACCATATTAAGCTATTTTGTGCACTTTGCCGTTTTTGTGTGAAAAGTTTTATCGAAATGCTCAAAATGGTCTAAAACGTCTCCAAATGTGATTTTAAGCACTTTGATGTTTTTGTGTAATAAAGTTTCATCGAAATGCACAAAATGGTCAAAAACGTCTCCAAATGCGATTTGAAGCTATTCTAAGCACTTTGGTGTTTTTATGTTAACAAGTTTTTTTCGAAAATCACAAAATGGTCTAAAACGTCTCCAAATGCGATTTGAAGCTATTCTGTACACTTTGATGTTTTGTGTGAAAAAGTTTTGTCGAAATGCTCAAAATGGTCTAAAACGTTTTCAAATACCATATTAAGCTATTTTGTGCACTTTGCTGTTTTTGTGTGAAAAGTTTTATCGAAATGCTCAAAATGGTCTAAAACGGTTTCAAATGTGATTTTAAGCACTTTGATGTTTTTGTGTAACAGAGTTTCATCGAAATGCACAAAATGGTCTAAAACGTCTCCAAATGCGATTTGAAGATATTCTTAGCTCTTTGGTGTTTTTATGTTAACAAGTTTTATCGAAAATCACAAAATGGTCTAAAACGTCTCCAAATGCGATTTGAAGCTATTCTGTACACTTTGATGTTTTGTGTGAAAAGTTTTGTCGAAATGTTCAAAATGGTCTAAAACGTTTTTAAATACGATATTAAGCTATTTTGTGCTCTTTTATGTTTTTTTGTGAAAAGTTTTATCGAAATGCTCAAAATTGTCTAAAACGTCTCCAAATGCGATTTGAAGCTATTCTGTACACTTTGATGTTTTGTGTGAAAAGTTTTATCGAAATGCTCAAAATGGTCTAAAACGGTTTCTAATGTGATTTTAAGAACTTTGATGTTTTTGTGTAACCAAGTTTCATCGAAATGCACAAAATGGTCTAAAACGTCTCCAAATGCGATTTGAAGCTATTCTTAGCACTTTGGTGTTTTTATGTTAACAAGTTTTTTCGAAAATTACAAAATGGTCTAAAACGTCTCCAAATGCGATTTGAAGCTATTCTTAGCACTTTGGTGTTTTTATGTCAACAAGTTTTTTCGAAAATCACAAAATGGTCTAAAACGTCTCCAAATGCGATTTGAAGCTATTCTGTACACATTGATGTTTTTATGTTAACAAGTTTTTTCAAAAATCACAAAATGGTTTAAACGTCTCCAAATGCGATTTGAAGCTATTCTGTACACTTTGATGTTTTTGTGTGAAAAGTTTTAACGAAATGCTCAAAATGGTTTAAAACGTTTTTAAATACCATATTAAGCTCTTTTGTGCACATTGATGTTTTTGTGTGAAAAGTTTTATTGAAATGCTCAAAATGGTCTAAAACGTTTTCTAATGCGATTTGAAGCTATTCTGTACACTTTGAAATTTTGTGTGAAAAAGTTTTCTCAAAATGCTCAAAATGGTCTAAAACGTTTTCAAATACCATAATAAGCTATTTTGTGCACTTTGCTGTTTTTGTGTGAAAGTTTTATCGAAATGCTCAAAATTGTCTAAAACGTCTCCAAATGCGATTTGAAGCTATTCTGTACACATTGATGTTTTCGTGTGAAAAGTTTTATCGAAATGCTCAAAATGGTCTAAAACGGTTTCTAATGTGATTTTAAGCACTTTGATGTTTTTATGTTAACTAGTTTTTTCGAAAATTACAAAATGGTCTAAAACGTCTCCAAATGCGATTTGAAGCTATTCTTAGCACTTTGGTGTTTTTATGTCAACAAGTTTTTTCGAAAATCACAAAATGGTCTAAAACGTCTCCAAATGCGATTTGAAGCTATTCTTAGCACTTTGGTGTTTTTATGTTAACAAGTTTTTTCAAAAATCACAAAATGGTTTAAACGTCTCCAAATGCGATTTGAAGCTATTCTGTACACTTTGATGTTTTTGTGTGAAAAGTTTTAACGAAATGCTCAAAATGGTTTAAAACATTTTTAAATACCATATTAAGCTCTTTTGTGCACATTGATGTTTTCGTGTGAAAAGTTTTATTGAAATGCTCAAAATGGTCTAAAACGTTTTCTAATGCGATTTGAAGCTATTCTGTACACTATGAAATTTTGTGTGAAAAAGTTTTCTCAAAATGCTCAAAATGGTCTAAAACGTTTTCAAATACCATAATAAGCTATTTTGTGCACTTTGCTGTTTTTGTGTCAAAAGTTTTATCGAAATGCTCAAAATAGTTTAAAACGTCTCCAAATGTGATTTTAAGCACTTTGATGTTTTTGTGTAACAAAGTTTCATCGAAATGCACAAAATGGTCTAAAACGTCTCCAAATGCGATTTGAAGATATTCTTAGCTCTTTGGTGTTTTTATGTTAACAAGTTTTTTCGAAAATCACAAAATGGTCTAAAACGTCTCCAAATGCGATTTGAAGCTATTCTGTACACTTTGATGTTTTGTGTGAAAAGTTTTGTTGAAATGCTCAAAATGGTCTAAAACGTTTTTAAATACGATATTAAGCTATTTTGTGCTCTTTGATGTTTTTGAGTGAAAAGTTTTAGCGAAATGCTAAAAATGGTCTAAAACGGTTTCTAATGTGATTTTAAGCACTTTGATGTTTTTGTGTAACCAAGTTTCATCGAAATGCACAAAATGGTCTAAAACGTCTCCAAATGCGATTTGAAGCTATTCTAAGCACTTTGGTGTTTTTATGTTAACAAGTTTTTTCGAAAATCACAAAATGGTCTGAAACGTCTCCAAATGCGATTTGAAGCTATTCTGTACACTGCGATGTTTTGTGTGAAAAAGTTTTGTCGAAATGTTCAAAATGGTCTAAAACGTTTTTAAATACGATATTAAGCTATTTTGTGCTCTTTGATGTTTTTGTGTGAAAAGTTTTATCGAAATGCTCAAAATGGTCTAAAACGTTTTCAAATACCATATTAAGCTATTTTGTGCACTTTGCTGTTTTTGTGTGAAAAGTTTTATCGAAATGCTCAAAATGGTTTAAAACGGTTTCAAATGTGATTTTAAGCACTTTGATGTTTTTGTGTAACAGAGTTTCATCGAAATGCACAAAATGGTCTAAAACGTCTCCAAATGCGATTTGAAGATATTCTTAGCTCTTTGGTGTTTTTATGGTAACAAGTTTTTTCGAAAATCACAAAATGGTCTAAAACGTCTCCAAATGCGATTTGAAGCTATTCTGTACACTTGGATGTTTTGTGTGAAAAGTTTTATCGAAATGCTCAAAATGGTCTAAAACGGTTTCTAATGTGATTTTAAGCACTTAGATGTTTTTCTGTAACCAAGTTTCATCGAAATGCACAAAATGGTCTAAAACGTCTCCAAATGAGATTTGAAGCTATTCTAAGCACTTTGGTGTTTTTATGTTAACAAGTTTTTTCGAAAATCACAAAATGGTCTAAAACGTCTCCAAATGCGATTTGAAGCTATTCTGTACACTTTGATGTTTTGTGTGAAAAAGTTTTGTCGAAATGTTCAAAATTGTCTAAAACGTCTCCAAATGCGATTTGAAGCTATTCTGTACACTTTGATGTTTTGTGTGAAAAGTTTTATTGAAATGCTCAAAATGGTCTAAAACGGTTTCTAATGTGATTTTAAGCACTTTGATGTTTTTGTGTAACCAAGTTTCATCGAAATGCACAAAATGGTCTAAAACATCTCCAAATGCGATTTGAAGCTATTCTTAAAACTTTGGTATTTTTATGTTAACAAGTTTTTTCGAAAATCATAAAATGGTCTAAAACGTCTCCAAATGCGATTTGAAGCTATTCTAAGCGCTTTGGAGTTTTTATGTTAACAAGTTTGTTCGAAAATCAAAAAATGGTTTAAAACGTCTCCAAATGCGATTTGAAGCTATTCTGTACACTTTTATGTTTAGTATGAAAAAGTTTTGTCTAAATGCTCAAAATGGTCTAAAACGTTTTCAAATACCATATTAAGCTATTTTGTGCACTTTGCTGTTTTTGTGTGAAAAGTTTTATCGAAATGCTCAAAATGGTCTAAAACGTCTCCAAATGTGATTTTAAGCACTTTGATGTTTTTGTGTAACAAAGTTTCATCGAAATGCACAAAATGGTCTAAAACGTCTCCAAATGCGATTTGAAGATATTCTTAGCTCTTTGGTGTTTTTATGTTAACAAGTTTTTTCGAAAATCACAAAATGGTCTAAAACGTCTCCAAATGCGATTTGAAGCTATTCTGTGCTCTTTGATGTTTTTGTGTGAAAAGTTTTATCGAAATGCTCAAAATGGTCTAAAACGTCTCCAAATGCGATTTGAAGCTATTCTGTACACTTTGATGTTTTGTGTGAAAAGTTTTATCGAAATGCTCAAAATGGTCTAAAACGGTTTCTAATGTGATTTTAAGCACTTTGATGTTTTTGTGTAACAAAGTTTCATCGAAATGCACAAAATGGTCTAAAACGTCTCCAAATGCGATTTGAAGATATTCTTAGCTCTTTGGTGTTTTTATGTTAACAAGTTTTTTCGAAAATCACAAAATGGTCTAAAACGTCTCCAAATGCGATTTGAAGCTATTCTGTACACTTTGATGTTTTGTGTGAAAAGTTTTGTTGAAATGCTCAAAATGGTCTAAAACGTTTTTAAATACGATATTAAGCTATTTTGTGCTCTTTGATGTTTTTGTGTGAAAAGTTTTATCGAAATGCTCAAAATTGTCTAAAACGTCTCCAAATGCGATTTGAAGCTATTCTGTACACTTTGATGTTTTGTGTGAAAAGTTTTATCGAAATGCTCAAAATGGTCTAAAACGTCTCCAAATGTGATTTTAAGCACTTTGATGTTTTTGTGTAACAAAGTTTCATCGAAATGCACAAAATGGTCTAAAACGTCTCCAAATGCGATTTGAAGCTATTCTAAGGACTTTGGTGTTTTTATGTTAACAAGTTTTTTCGAAAATCACAAAATGGTCTAAAACGTCTCCAAATGCGATTTGAAGCTATTCTGTACACTTTGATGTTTTGTGTGAAAAAGTTTTGTCGAAATGTTCAAAATGGTCTAAAACGTTTTTAAATACGATATTAAGCTATTTTGTGCTCTTTGATGTTTTTGTGTGAAAAGTTTTATCGAAATGCTCAAAATGGTCTAAAACGGTTTCTATTTTGATTTTAAGCACTTTGATGTTTTTGTGTAACCAAGTTTCATCGAAATGCACAAAATGGTCTAAAACGTCTCCAAATGCGATTTGAAGCTATTCTTAGAACTTTGGTATTTTTATGTTAACAAGTTTTTTCGAAAATCACAAAATGGTCTAAAACGTCTCCAAATGCGATTTGAAGCTATTCTGTACACTGCGATGTTTTGTGTGAAAAAGTTTTGTCGAAATGTTCAAAATGGTCTAAAACGTTTTTAAATACGATATTAAGCTATTTTGTGCTCTTTGATGTTTTTGTGTGAAAAGTTTTATCGAAATGCTCAAAATGGTCTAAAACGTTTTCAAATACCATATTAAGCTATTTTGTGCACTTTGCTGTTTTTGTGTGAAAAGTTTTATCGAAATGCTCAAAATGGTTTAAAACGGTTTCAAATGTGATTTTAAGCACTTTGATGTTTTTGTGTAACAGAGTTTCATCGAAATGCACAAAATGGTCTAAAACGTCTCCAAATGCGATTTGAAGATATTCTTAGCTCTTTGGTGTTTTTATGGTAACAAGTTTTTTCGAAAATCACAAAATGGTCTAAAACGTCTCCAAATGCGATTTGAAGCTATTCTGTACACTTGGATGCTTTGTGTGAAAAGTTTTATCGAAATGCTCAAAATGGTCTAAAACGGTTTCTAATGTGATTTTAAGCACTTAGATGTTTTTCTGTAACCAAGTTTCATCGAAATGCACAAAATGGTCTAAAACGTCTCCAAATGAGATTTGAAGCTATTCTAAGCACTTTGGTGTTTTTATGTTAACAAGTTTTTTCGAAAATCACAAAATGGTCTAAAACGTCTCCAAATGCGATTTGAAGCTATTCTGTACACTTTGATGTTTTGTGTGAAAAAGTTTTGTCGAAATGTTCAAAATTGTCTAAAACGTCTCCAAATGCGATTTGAAGCTATTCTGTACACTTTGATGTTTTGTGTGAAAAGTTTTATCGAAATGCTCAAAATGGTCTAAAACGGTTTCTAATGTGATTTTAAGCACTTTGATGTTTTTGTGTAACCAAGTTTCATCGAAATGCACAAAATGGTCTTAAACATCTCCAAATGCGATTTGAAGCTATTCTTAAAACTTTGGTATTTTTATGTTAACAAGTTTTTTCGAAAATCATAAAATGGTCTAAAACGTCTCCAAATGCGATTTGAAGCTATTCTAAGCGCTTTGGAGTTTTTATGTTAACAAGTTTGTTCGAAAATCAAAAAATGGTTTAAAACGTCTCCAAATGCGATTTGAAGCTATTCTGTACACTTTTATGTTTAGTATCAAAAAGTTTTGTCTAAATGCTCAAAATGGTCTAAAACGTTTTCAAATACCATATTAAGCTATTTTGTGCACTTTGCTGTTTTTGTGTGAAAAGTTTTATCGAAATGCTCAAAATGGTCTAAAACGTCTCCAAATGTGATTTTAAGCACTTTGATGTTTTTGTGTAACAAAGTTTCATCGAAATGCACAAAATGGTCTAAAACGTCTCCAAATGCGATTTGAAGATATTCTTAGCTCTTTGGTGTTTTTATGTTAACAAGTTTTTTCGAAAATCACAAAATGGTCTAAAACGTCTCCAAATGCGATTTGAAGCTATTCTGTGCTCTTTGATGTTTTTGTGTGAAAAGTTTTATCGAAATGCTCAAAATGGTCTAAAACGTCTCCAAATGCGATTTGAAGCTATTCTGTACACTTTGATGTTTTGTGTGAAAAGTTTTATCGAAATGCTCAAAATGGTCTAAAACGGTTTCTAATGTGATTTTAAGCACTTTGATGTTTTTGTGTAACAAAGTTTCATCGAAATGCACAAAATGGTCTAAAACGTCTCCAAATGCGATTTGAAGATATTCTTAGCTCTTTGGTGTTTTTATGTTAACAAGTTTTTTCGAAAATCACAAAATGGTCTAAAACGTCTCCAAATGCGATTTGAAGCTATTCTGTACACTTTGATGTTTTGTGTGAAAAGTTTTGTTGAAATGCTCAAAATGGTCTAAAACGTTTTTAAATACGATATTAAGCTATTTTGTGCTCTTTGATGTTTTTGTGTGAAAAGTTTTATCGAAATGCTCAAAATTGTCTAAAACGTCTCCAAATGCGATTTGAAGCTATTCTGTACACTTTGATGTTTTGTGTGAAAAGTTTTATCGAAATGCTCAAAATGGTCTAAAACGTCTCCAAATGTGATTTTAAGCACTTTGATGTTTTTGTGTAACAAAGTTTCATCGAAATGCACAAAATGGTCTAAAACGTCTCCAAATGCGATTTGAAGCTATTCTAAGGACTTTGGTGTTTTTATGTTAACAAGTTTTTTCGAAAATCACAAAATGGTCTAAAACGTCTCCAAATGCGATTTGAAGCTATTCTGTACACTTTGATGTTTTGTGTGAAAAAGTTTTGTCGAAATGTTCAAAATGGTCTAAAACGTTTTTAAATACGATATTAAGCTATTTTGTGCTCTTTGATGTTTTTGTGTAATACTAAACATCAAAGTGTACAGAATAGCTTCAAATCGCATTTGGAGACGTTTTAGACCATTTTGTGATTTTCGAAAAAACTTGTTAACATAAAAACTACTAAGTGCTTAGAATAGCTTCAAATCGCATTTGGAGACGTTTTAGACCATTTTATGATTTTCGAAAAAACTTGTTAACATAAAAATACCAAAGTTCTAAGAATAGCTTCAAATCGCATTTGGAGACGTTTTAGACCATTTTGTGCATTTCGATGAAACTTGGTTACACAAAAACATCAAAGTGCTTAAAATCAAAATAGAAACCGTTTTAGACCATTTTGAGCATTTCGATAAAACTTTTCACACTGGTACTGGTACTGGTTCAAATAACCGTCTCACAGAGACATCTGGTAGCCATTGACTTAAAGTTGGCATTTGGATGTGTTACTTTTAAATGTAGGCCTACAGTATGAGAGTGACTACTACCAAATTACACAGTCTCAAAACAACTTATAAACAGTTCATATATACAGTTAAAACATTGCTGGGAATTATAAATTTCTGTTGAAGCAGGCTCTAATGAAGTTGCATCTAGTAAGTTGACTTTGTTGTACAACTCTATCAAGTTTGATTACGTTATTAGAGTGTTCAAACAACGCTGTAAAGATGCTAGTTTGGATGGCCTAATGATACAATACCTAATTCCTATTGAAGCTACAAATCGTGCTCAAAGACGTAAAGCACCATCAAGGGGCATCTATGACGACTTTGAAAGTGGCTATGCTGATGACTTTGCTGTAAGCTCCTGGTCACAAGAAGAACTGCAAACCATTGTGAACATCTTGAATAAAGTTTGTCTGGAATTTGGTCTAAGAATTAGTGCCCCCAAAACAGAAACCATTATATGGAACTGGAAAGAGGAAGTTGAAGAATACCCAAGATGCATCATACAAATTGGCGGCGTACACATTAACAACGTAACACACTTTAGATACCTTGGTGTATGGGCTACCTACAATGATGTTCATATTGGAGATCAAGAAGTAAAATACAGAATCAATTCAGCCAAAGGAGCATTTGCAGAGAATAGAGCATTGCTTACCAACAGAACGATCCACTTACAAACAAGAATGATGTTTCTTAATGGTCTAGTTAGGAGTAGACTCACCTATGGTTGCCATGCTTGGAGGGCAACAGGAAGTGAAATGTCCAAACTTAGCACAACATACAAAACCTTCCTAAGAAGAATGCTAGTGAATGGCTTTCAAAGAGTCTGCCCACCAAACCATGTAGACATATCCTCAGATGAAGAAACAGATGAAAACTATATAGACTGGCGTTACGTTATTGATAATGACGATCTCTACAAAATTACTGGCTGTCAACCGCTAGAAGAATATGTCTACAAGCAACAATTCAACTGGATCGGACATGTAATTAGAAAAGAAAATGAAGATCCTACAAAAATTCTTACTTTTCACACAACCCAAAGTAAACGAAGAGGTCGGAAGATACCATCAATACTTGATAGAGTTGTACAACAAAGTCAACTTACTAGATGCAACTTCATTAGAGCCTGCTTCAACAGAAATTTATAATTCCCAGCAATGTTTTAACTGTATATATGAACTGTTTATAAGTTGTTTTGAGACTGTGTAATTTGGTAGTAGTCACTCTCATACTGTAGGCCTACATTTAAAAGTAACACATCCAAATGCCAACTTTAAGTCAATGGCTACCAGATGTCTCTGTGAGACGGTTATTTGAACCAGTACCAGTACCAGTGTGAAAAGTTTTATCGAAATGCTCAAAATGGTCTAAAACGGTTTCTATTTTGATTTTAAGCACTTTGATGTTTTTGTGTAACCAAGTTTCATCGAAATGCACAAAATGGTCTAAAACGTCTCCAAATGCGATTTGAAGCTATTCTTAGAACTTTGGTATTTTTATGTTAACAAGTTTTTTCGAAAATCATAAAATGGTCTAAAACGTCTCCAAATGCGATTTGAAGCTATTCTAAGCACTTAGTAGTTTTTATGTTAACAAGTTTTTTCGAAAATCACAAAATGGTCTAAAACGTCTCCAAATGCGATTTGAAGCTATTCTGTACACTTTGATGTTTAGTATGAAAAAGTTTTGTCGAAATGCTCAAAATGGTCTAAAACGTTTTCAAATACCATATTAAGCTATTTTGTGCACTTTGCTGTTTTTGTGTGAAAAGTTTTATCGAAATGCTCAAAATGGTCTAAAACGGTTTCAAATGTGATTTTAAGCACTTTGATGTTTTTGTGTAACCAAGTTTCATCGAAATGCACAAAATGGTCTAAAACGTCTCCAAATGCGATTTGAAGCTATTCTAAGCACTTTGGTGTTTTTATGTTAACAAGTTTTTTCGAAAATCACAAAATGGTTTAAAACGTCTCCAAATGCGATTTGAAGCTATTCTTAGCACTTTGGTGTTTTTATGTTAACTAGTTTTTTCGAAAATTACAAAATGGTCTAAAACGTCTCCAAATGCGATTTGAAGCTATTCTTAGCACTTTGGTGTTTTTATGTCAACAAGTTTTTTCGAAAATCACAAAATGGTCTAAAACGTCTCCAAATGCGATTTGAAGCTATTCTTAGCACTTTGGTGTTTTTATGTTAACAAGTTTTTTCAAAAATCACAAAATGGTTTAAACGTCTCCAAATGCGATTTGAAGCTATTCTGTACACTTTGATGTTTTTGTGTGAAAAGTTTTAACGAAATGCTCAAAATGGTTTAAAACATTTTTAAATACCATATTAAGCTCTTTTGTGCACATTGATGTTTTCGTGTGAAAAGTTTTATTGAAATGCTCAAAATGGTCTAAAACGTTTTCTAATGCGATTTGAAGCTATTCTGTACACTTTGAAATTTTGTGTGAAAAAGTTTTCTCAAAATGCTCAAAATGGTCTAAAACGTTTTCAAATACCATAATAAGCTATTTTGTGCACTTTGCTGTTTTTGTGTGAAAAGTTTTATCGAAATGCTCAAAATAGTTTAAAACGTCTCCAAATGTGATTTTAAGCACTTTGATGTTTTTGTGTAACAAAGTTTCATCGAAATGCACAAAATGGTCTAAAACGTCTCCAAATGCGATTTGAAGATATTCTTAGCTCTTTGGTGTTTTTATGTTAACAAGTTTTTTCGACAATCACAAAATGGTCTAAAACGTCTCCAAATGCGATTTGAAGCTATTCTGTACACTTTGATGTTTTGTGTGAAAAGTTTTGTTGAAATGCTCAAAATGGTCTAAAACGTTTTTAAATACGATATTAAGCTATTTTGTGTTCTCTGATGTTTTTGTGTGAAAAGTTTTATCGAAATGCTCAAAATTGTCTAAA
Organism: Antedon bifida; assembly: GCF_963402885.1. Taxonomy (NCBI): domain Eukaryota; kingdom Metazoa; phylum Echinodermata; class Crinoidea; order Comatulida; family Antedonidae; genus Antedon; species Antedon bifida. The sequence goes on along the minus strand of NC_136233.1, from coordinate 6,574,575 downwards.
ACGTCTCCAAATGCGATTTGAAGCTATTCTGTACACTTTGATGTTTAGTATGAAAAAGTTTTGTCGAAATGCTCAAAATGGTCTAAAACGTTTTCAAATACGATATTAAGCTATTTTGTGCTCTTTGATGTTTTTGTGTGAAAAGTTTTATCGAAATGCTCAAAATGGTCTAAAACGGTTTCTAATGTGATTTTAAGCACTTTGATGTTTTTGTGTAACCAAGTTTCATCGAAATGCACAAAATGGTCTAAAACGTCTTCAAATGCGATTTGAAGCTATTCTAAGCACTTTGGTGTTTTTATGTTAACAAGTTTTTTCGAAAATCACAAAATGGTCTGAAACGTCTCCAAATGCGATTTGAAGCTATTCTGTACACTGCGATGTTTTGTGTGAAAAAGTTTTGTCGAAATGTTCAAAATGGTCTAAAACGTTTTTAAATACGATATTAAGCTATTTTGTGCTCTTTGATGTTTTTGTGTGAAAAGTTTTATCGAAATGCTCAAAATGGTCTAAAACGTTTTCAAATACCATATTAAGCTATTTTGTGCACTTTGCTGTTTTTGTGTGAAAAGTTTTATCGAAATGCTCAAAATGGTTTAAAACGGTTTCAAATGTGATTTTAAGCACTTTGATGTTTTTGTGTAACAGAGTTTCATCGAAATGCACAAAATGGTCTAAAACGTCTCCAAATGCGATTTGAAGATATTCTTAGCTCTTTGGTGTTTTTATGGTAACAAGTTTTTTCGAAAATCACAAAATGGTCTAAAACGTCTCCAAATGCGATTTGAAGCTATTCTGTACACTTGGATGTTTTGTGTGAAAAGTTTTATCGAAATGCTCAAAATGGTCTAAAACGGTTTCTAATGTGATTTTAAGCACTTAGATGTTTTTCTGTAACCAAGTTTCATCGAAATGCACAAAATGGTCTAAAACGTCTCCAAATGAGATTTGAAGCTATTCTAAGCACTTTGGTGTTTTTATGTTAACAAGTTTTTTCGAAAATCACAAAATGGTCTAAAACGTCTCCAAATGCGATTTGAAGCTATTCTGTACACTTTGATGTTTTGTGTGAAAAAGTTTTGTCGAAATGTTCAAAATTGTCTAAAACGTCTCCAAATGCGATTTGAAGCTATTCTGTACACTTTGATGTTTTGTGTGAAAAGTTTTATCGAAATGCTCAAAATGGTCTAAAACGGTTTCTAATGTGATTTTAAGCACTTTGATGTTTTTGTGTAACCAAGTTTCATCGAAATGCACAAAATGGTCTAAAACATCTCCAAATGCGATTTGAAGCTATTCTTAAAACTTTGGTATTTTTATGTTAACAAGTTTTTTCGAAAATCATAAAATGGTCTAAAACGTCTCCAAATGCGATTTGAAGCTATTCTAAGCGCTTTGGAGTTTTTATGTTAACAAGTTTGTTCGAAAATCAAAAAATGGTTTAAAACGTCTCCAAATGCGATTTGAAGCTATTCTGTACACTTTTATGTTTAGTATCAAAAAGTTTTGTCTAAATGCTCAAAATGGTCTAAAACGTTTTCAAATACCATATTAAGCTATTTTGTGCACTTTGCTGTTTTTGTGTGAAAAGTTTTATCGAAATGCTCAAAATGGTCTAAAACGTCTCCAAATGTGATTTTAAGCACTTTGATGTTTTTGTGTAACAAAGTTTCATCGAAATGCACAAAATGGTCTAAAACGTCTCCAAATGCGATTTGAAGATATTCTTAGCTCTTTGGTGTTTTTATGTTAACAAGTTTTTTCGAAAATCACAAAATGGTCTAAAACGTCTCCAAATGCGATTTGAAGCTATTCTGTGCTCTTTGATGTTTTTGTGTGAAAAGTTTTATCGAAATGCTCAAAATGGTCTAAAACGTCTCCAAATGCGATTTGAAGCTATTCTGTACACTTTGATGTTTTGTGTGAAAAGTTTTATCGAAATGCTCAAAATGGTCTAAAACGGTTTCTAATGTGATTTTAAGCACTTTGATGTTTTTGTGTAACAAAGTTTCATCGAAATGCACAAAATGGTCTAAAACGTCTCCAAATGCGATTTGAAGATATTCTTAGCTCTTTGGTGTTTTTATGTTAACAAGTTTTTTCGAAAATCACAAAATGGTCTAAAACGTCTCCAAATGCGATTTGAAGCTATTCTGTACACTTTGATGTTTTGTGTGAAAAGTTTTGTTGAAATGCTCAAAATGGTCTAAAACGTTTTTAAATACGATATTAAGCTATTTTGTGCTCTTTGATGTTTTTGTGTGAAAAGTTTTATCGAAATGCTCAAAATTGTCTAAAACGTCTCCAAATGCGATTTGAAGCTATTCTGTACACTTTGATGTTTTGTGTGAAAAGTTTTATCGAAATGCTCAAAATGGTCTAAAACGTCTCCAAATGTGATTTTAAGCACTTTGATGTTTTTGTGTAACAAAGTTTCATCGAAATGCACAAAATGGTCTAAAACGTCTCCAAATGCGATTTGAAGCTATTCTAAGGACTTTGGTGTTTTTATGTTAACAAGTTTTTTCGAAAATCACAAAATGGTCTAAAACGTCTCCAAATGCGATTTGAAGCTATTCTGTACACTTTGATGTTTTGTGTGAAAAAGTTTTGTCGAAATGTTCAAAATGGTCTAAAACGTTTTTAAATACGATATTAAGCTATTTTGTGCTCTTTGATGTTTTTGTGTGAAAAGTTTTATCGAAATGCTCAAAATGGTCTAAAACGGTTTCTATTTTGATTTTAAGCACTTTGATGTTTTTGTGTAACCAAGTTTCATCGAAATGCACAAAATGGTCTAAAACGTCTCCAAATGCGATTTGAAGCTATTCTTAGAACTTTGGTATTTTTATGTTAACAAGTTTTTTCGAAAATCATAAAATGGTCTAAAACGTCTCCAAATGCGATTTGAAGCTATTCTAAGCACTTAGTAGTTTTTATGTTAACAAGTTTTTTCGAAAATCACAAAATGGTCTAAAACGTCTCCAAATGCGATTTGAAGCTATTCTGTACACTTTGATGTTTTGTGTGAAAAGTTTTGTTGAAATGCTCAAAATGGTCTAAAACGTTTTTAAATACGATATTAAGCTATTTTGTGCTCTTTGATGTTTTTGTGTTAAAAGTTTTATCGAAATGCTCAAAATTGTCTAAAACGTCTCCAAATGCGATTTGAAGCTATTCTGTACACTTTGATGTTTTTGTGTGAAAAGTTTTATCGAAATGCTCAAAATGGTCTAAAACGGTTTCAAATGTGATTTTAAGCACTTTGATGTTTTTGTGTAACCAAGTTTCATCGAAATGCACAAAATGGTCTAAAACGTCTCCAAATGCGATTTGAAGCTATTCTAAGCACTTTGGTGTTTTTATGTTAACAAGTTTTTTCGAAAATCACAAAATGGTTTAAAACGTCTCCAAATGCGATTTGAAGCTATTCTTAGCACTTTGGTGTTTTTATGTTAACTAGTTTTTTCGAAAATTACAAAATGGTCTAAAACGTCTCCAAATGCGATTTGAAGCTATTCTTAGCACTTTGGTGTTTTTATGTCAACAAGTTTTTTCGAAAATCACAAAATGGTCTAAAACGTCTCCAAATGCGATTTGAAGCTATTCTTAGCACTTTGGTGTTTTTATGTTAACAAGTTTTTTCAAAAATCACAAAATGGTTTAAACGTCTCCAAATGCGATTTGAAGCTATTCTGTACACTTTGATGTTTTTGTGTGAAAAGTTTTAACGAAATGCTCAAAATGGTTTAAAACATTTTTAAATACCATATTAAGCTCTTTTGTGCACATTGATGTTTTCGTGTGAAAAGTTTTATTGAAATGCTCAAAATGGTCTAAAACGTTTTCTAATGCGATTTGAAGCTATTCTGTACACTTTGAAATTTTGTGTGAAAAAGTTTTCTCAAAATGCTCAAAATGGTCTAAAACGTTTTCAAATACCATAATAAGCTATTTTGTGCACTTTGCTGTTTTTGTGTGAAAAGTTTTATCGAAATGCTCAAAATAGTTTAAAACGTCTCCAAATGTGATTTTAAGCACTTTGATGTTTTTGTGTAACAAAGTTTCATCGAAATGCACAAAATGGTCTAAAACGTCTCCAAATGCGATTTGAAGATATTCTTAGCTCTTTGGTGTTTTTATGTTAACAAGTTTTTTCGACAATCACAAAATGGTCTAAAACGTCTCCAAATGCGATTTGAAGCTATTCTGTACACTTTGATGTTTTGTGTGAAAAGTTTTGTTGAAATGCTCAAAATGGTCTAAAACGTTTTTAAATACGATATTAAGCTATTTTGTGTTCTCTGATGTTTTTGTGTGAAAAGTTTTATCGAAATGCTCAAAATTGTCTAAAACGTCTCCAAATGCGATTTGAAGCTATTCTGTACACTTTGATGTTTAGTATGAAAAAGTTTTGTCGAAATGCTCAAAATGGTCTAAAACGTTTTCAAATACGATATTAAGCTATTTTGTGCTCTTTGATGTTTTTGTGTGAAAAGTTTTATCGAAATGCTCAAAATGGTCTAAAACGGTTTCTAATGTGATTTTAAGCACTTTGATGTTTTTGTGTAACCAAGTTTCATCGAAATGCACAAAATGGTCTAAAACGTCTCCAAATGCGATTTGAAGCTATTCTTAAAACTTTGGTATTTTTATGTTAACAAGTTTTTTCGAAAATCAGAAAATGGTCTAAAACGTCTCCAAATGCGATTTGAAGCTATTCTCAGCACTTTGGAGTTTTTATGTTAACAAGTTTGTTCGAAAATCAAAAAATGGTTTAAAACGTCTCCAAATGCGATTTGAAGCTATTCTGTACACTTTTATGTTTAGTATCAAAAAGTTTTGTCTAAATGCTCAAAATGGTCTAAAACGTTTTCAAATACCATATTAAGCTATTTTGTGCACTTTGCTGTTTTTGTGTGAAAAGTTTTATCGAAATGCTCAAAATGGTCTAAAACGTCTCCAAATGTGATTTTAAGCACTTTGATGTTTTTGTGTAACAAAGTTTCATCGAAATGCACAAAATGGTCTAAAACGTCTCCAAATGCGATTTGAAGATATTCTTAGCTCTTTGGTGTTTTTATGTTAACAAGTTTTTTCGAAAATCACAAAATGGTCTAAAACGTCTCCAAATGCGATTTGAAGCTATTCTGTGCTCTTTGATGTTTTTGTGTGAAAAGTTTTATCGAAATGCTCAAAATGGTCTAAAACGTCTCCAAATGCGATTTGAAGCTATTCTGTACACTTTGATGTTTTGTGTGAAAAGTTTTATCGAAATGCTCAAAATGGTCTAAAACGGTTTCTAATGTGATTTTAAGCACTTTGATGTTTTTGTGTAACAAAGTTTCATCGAAATGCACAAAATGGTCTAAAACGTCTCCAAATGCGATTTGAAGATATTCTTAGCTCTTTGGTGTTTTTATGTTAACAAGTTTTTTCGAAAATCACAAAATGGTCTAAAACGTCTCCAAATGCGATTTGAAGCTATTCTGTACACTTTGATGTTTTGTGTGAAAAGTTTTGTTGAAATGCTCAAAATGGTCTAAAACGTTTTTAAATACGATATTAAGCTATTTTGTGCTCTTTGATGTTTTTGTGTTAAAAGTTTTATCGAAATGCTCAAAATTGTCTAAAACGTCTCCAAATGCGATTTGAAGCTATTCTGTACACTTTGATGTTTTGTGTGAAAAGTTTTATCGAAATGCTCAAAATGGTCTAAAACGGTTTCTAATGTGATTTTAAGCACTTTGATGTTTTTGTGTAACCAAGTTTCATCGAAATGCACAAAATGGTCTAAAACGTCTCCAAATGCGATTTGAAGCTATTCTTAAAACTTTGGTATTTTTATGTTAACAAGTTTTTTCGAAAATCAGAAAATGGTCTAAAACGTCTCCAAATGCGATTTGAAGCTATTCTAAGCACTTTGGAGTTTTTATGTTAACAAGTTTGTTCGAAAATCAAAAAATGGTCTAAAACGTCTCCAAATGCGATTTGAAGCTATTCTGTACACTTTGATGTTTAGTATGAAAAAGTTTTGTCGAAATGCTCAAAATGGTCTAAAACGTTTTCAAATACCATATTAAGCTATTTTGTGCACTTTGCCGTTTTTGTGTGAAAAGTTTTATCGAAATGCTCAAAATGGTCTAAAACGTCTCCAAATGTGATTTTAAGCACTTTGATGTTTTTGTGTAATAAAGTTTCATCGAAATGCACAAAATGGTCTAAAACGTCTCCAAATGCGATTTGAAGCTATTCTAAGCACTTTGGTGTTTTTATGTTAACAAGTTTTTTTCGAAAATCACAAAATGGTCTAAAACGTCTCCAAATGCGATTTGAAGCTATTCTGTACACTTTGATGTTTTGTGTGAAAAAGTTTTGTCGAAATGCTCAAAATGGTCTAAAACGTTTTCAAATACCATATTAAGCTATTTTGTGCACTTTGCTGTTTTTGTGTGAAAAGTTTTATCGAAATGCTCAAAATGGTCTAAAACGGTTTCAAATGTGATTTTAAGCACTTTGATGTTTTTATGTAACAGAGTTTCATCGAAATGCACAAAATGGTCTAAAACGTCTCCAAATGCGATTTGAAGATATTCTTAGCTCTTTGGTGTTTTTATGTTAACAAGTTTTATCGAAAATCACAAAATGGTCTAAAACGTCTCCAAATGCGATTTGAAGCTATTCTGTACACTTTGATGTTTTGTGTGAAAAGTTTTGTCGAAATGTTCAAAATGGTCTAAAACGTTTTTAAATACGATATTAAGCTATTTTGTGCTCTTTTATGTTTTTGTGTGAAAAGTTTTATCGAAATGCTCAAAATTGTCTAAAACGTCTCCAAATGCGATTTGAAGCTATTCTGTACACTTTGATGTTTTGTGTGAAAAGTTTTATCGAAATGCTCAAAATGGTCTAAAACGGTTTCTAATGTGATTTTAAGAACTTTGATGTTTTTGTGTAACCAAGTTTCATCGAAATGCACAAAATGGTCTAAAACGTCTCCAAATGCGATTTGAAGCTATTCTTAGCACTTTGGTGTTTTTATGTTAACAAGTTTTTTCGAAAATTACAAAATGGTCTAAAACGTCTCCAAATGCGATTTGAAGCTATTCTTAGCACTTTGGTGTTTTTATGTCAACAAGTTTTTTCGAAAATCACAAAATGGTCTAAAACGTCTCCAAATGCGATTTGAAGCTATTCTGTACACATTGATGTTTTTATGTTAACAAGTTTTTTCAAAAATCACAAAATGGTTTAAACGTCTCCAAATGCGATTTGAAGCTATTCTGTACACTTTGATGTTTTTGTGTGAAAAGTTTTAACGAAATGCTCAAAATGGTTTAAAACGTTTTTAAATACCATATTAAGCTCTTTTGTGCACATTGATGTTTTTGTGTGAAAAGTTTTATTGAAATGCTCAAAATGGTCTAAAACGTTTTCTAATGCGATTTGAAGCTATTCTGTACACTTTGAAATTTTGTGTGAAAAAGTTTTCTCAAAATGCTCAAAATGGTCTAAAACGTTTTCAAATACCATAATAAGCTATTTTGTGCACTTTGCTGTTTTTGTGTGAAAAGTTTTATCGCAATGCTCAAAATTGTCTAAAACGTCTCCAAATGCGATTTGAAGCTATTCTGTACACTTTGATGTTTTGTGTGAAAAGTTTTATCGAAATGCTCAAAATGGTCTAAAACGGTTTCTAATGTGATTTTAAGCACTTTGATGTTTTTCTGTAACCAAGTTTCATCGAAATGCACAAAATGAATATATGCGATTTGAAGATATTCTCAGCTCTTTGGTGTTTTTATGTTAACAAGTTTTTTCGAAATGCACAAAATGGTCTAAAACGTCTCCAAATGCGATTTGAAGCTATTCTTAGCACTTTGGTGTTTTTATGTTAACAAGTTTTTTCGAAAATTACAAAATGGTCTAAAACGTCTCCAAATGCGATTTGAAGCTATTCTTAGCACTTTGGTGTTTTTATGTCAACAAGTTTTTTCGAAAATCACAAAATGGTCTAAAACGTCTCCAAATGCGATTTGAAGCTATTCTGTACACATTGATGTTTTTATGTTAACAAGTTTTTTCAAAAATCACAAAATGGTTTAAACGTCTCCAAATGCGATTTGAAGCTATTCTGTACACTTTGATGTTTTTGTGTGAAAAGTTTTAACGAAATGCTCAAAATGGTTTAAAACGTTTTTAAATACCATATTAAGCTCTTTTGTGCACATTGATGTTTTTGTGTGAAAAGTTTTATTGAAATGCTCAAAATGGTCTAAAACGTTTTCTAATGCGATTTGAAGCTATTCTGTACACTTTGAAATTTTGTGTGAAAAAGTTTTCTCAAAATGCTCAAAATGGTCTAAAACGTTTTCAAATACCATAATAAGCTATTTTGTGCACTTTGCTGTTTTTGTGTGAAAAGTTTTATCGAAATGCTCAAAATTGTCTAAAACGTCTCCAAATGCGATTTGAAGCTATTCTGTACACTTTGATGTTTTGTGTGAAAAGTTTTATCGAAATGCTCAAAATGGTCTAAAACGGTTTCTAATGTGATTTTAAGCACTTTGATGTTTTTGTGTAACCAAGTTTCATCGAAATGCACAAAATGAATATATGCGATTTGAAGATATTCTCAGCTCTTTGGTGTTTTTATGTTAACAAGTTTTTTCGAAAATCACAAAATGGTCTAAAACGTCTCCAAATGCGATTTGAAGCTATTCTGTACACTTTGATGTTTTGTGTGAAAAGTTTTGTTGAAATGCTCAAAATGGTCTAAAACGTTTTTAAATACGATATTAAGCTATTTTGTGCTCTTTGATGTTTTTGTGTGAAAAGTTTTAGCGAAATGCTAAAAATGGTCTAAAACGGTTTCTAATGTGATTTTAAGCACTTTGATGTTTTTGTGTAACCAAGTTTCATCGAAATGCACAAAATGGTCTAAAACGTCTCCAAATGCGATTTGAAGCTATTCTAAGCACTTTGGTGTTTTTATGTTAACAAGTTTTTTCGAAAATCACAAAATGGTCTGAAACGTCTCCAAATGCGATTTGAAGCTATTCTGTACACTGCGATGTTTTGTGTGAAAAAGTTTTGTCGAAATGTTCAAAATGGTCTAAAACGTTTTTAAATACGATATTAAGCTATTTTGTGCTCTTTGATGTTTTTGTGTGAAAAGTTTTATCGAAATGCTCAAAATGGTCTAAAACGTTTTCAAATACCATATTAAGCTATTTTGTGCACTTTGCTGTTTTTGTGTGAAAAGTTTTATCGAAATGCTCAAAATGGTTTAAAACGGTTTCAAATGTGATTTTAAGCACTTTGATGTTTTTGTGTAACCAAGTTTCATCGAAATGCACAAAATGGTCTAAAACGTCTCCAAATGCGATTTGAAGCTATTCTAAGCACTTTGGTGTTTTTATGTTAACAAGTTTTTTCGAAAATCACAAAATGGTCTAAAACGTCTCCAAATGCGATTTGAAGCTATTCTGTACACTTGGATGTTTTGTGTGAAAAGTTTTATCGAAATGCTCAAAATGGTCTAAAACGGTTTCTAATGTGATTTTAAGCACTTAGATGTTTTTCTGTAACCAAGTTTCATCGAAATGCACAAAATGGTCTAAAACGTCTCCAAATGAGATTTGAAGCTATTCTAAGCACTTTGGTGTTTTTATGTTAACAAGTTTTTTCGAAAATCACAAAATGGTCTAAAACGTCTCCAAATGCGATTTGAAGCTATTCTGTACACTTTGATGTTTTGTGTGAAAAAGTTTTGTCGAAATGTTCAAAATTGTCTAAAACGTCTCCAAATGCGATTTGAAGCTATTCTGTACACTTTGATGTTTTGTGTGAAAAGTTTTATCGAAATGCTCAAAATGGTCTAAAACGGTTTCTAATGTGATTTTAAGCACTTTGATGTTTTTGTGTAACCAAGTTTCATCGAAATGCACAAAATGGTCTAAAACATCTCCAAATGCGATTTGAAGCTATTCTTAAAACTTTGGTATTTTTATGTTAACAAGTTTTTTCGAAAATCATAAAATGGTCTAAAACGTCTCCAAATGCGATTTGAAGCTATTCTAAGCGCTTTGGAGTTTTTATGTTAACAAGTTTGTTCGAAAATCAAAAAATGGTTTAAAACGTCTCCAAATGCGATTTGAAGCTATTCTGTACACTTTTATGTTTAGTATCAAAAAGTTTTGTCTAAATGCTCAAAATGGTCTAAAACGTTTTCAAATACCATATTAAGCTATTTTGTGCACTTTGCTGTTTTTGTGTGAAAAGTTTTATCGAAATGCTCAAAATGGTCTAAAACGTCTCCAAATGTGATTTTAAGCACTTTGATGTTTTTGTGTAACAAAGTTTCATCGAAATGCACAAAATGGTCTAAAACGTCTCCAAATGCGATTTGAAGATATTCTTAGCTCTTTGGTGTTTTTATGTTAACAAGTTTTTTCGAAAATCACAAAATGGTCTAAAACGTCTCCAAATGCGATTTGAAGCTATTCTGTGCTCTTTGATGTTTTTGTGTGAAAAGTTTTATCGAAATGCTCAAAATGGTCTAAAACGTCTCCAAATGCGATTTGAAGCTATTCTGTACACTTTGATGTTTTGTGTGAAAAGTTTTATCGAAATGCTCAAAATGGTCTAAAACGGTTTCTAATGTGATTTTAAGCACTTTGATGTTTTTGTGTAACAAAGTTTCATCGAAATGCACAAAATGGTCTAAAACGTCTCCAAATGCGATTTGAAGATATTCTTAGCTCTTTGGTGTTTTTATGTTAACAAGTTTTTTCGAAAATCACAAAATGGTCTAAAACGTCTCCAAATGCGATTTGAAGCTATTCTGTACACTTTGATGTTTTGTGTGAAAAGTTTTGTTGAAATGCTCAAAATGGTCTAAAACGTTTTTAAATACGATATTAAGCTATTTTGTGCTCTTTGATGTTTTTGTGTGAAAAGTTTTATCGAAATGCTCAAAATTGTCTAAAACGTCTCCAAATGCGATTTGAAGCTATTCTGTACACTTTGATGTTTTGTGTGAAAAGTTTTATCGAAATGCTCAAAATGGTCTAAAACGTCTCCAAATGTGATTTTAAGCACTTTGATGTTTTTGTGTAACAAAGTTTCATCGAAATGCACAAAATGGTCTAAAACGTCTCCAAATGCGATTTGAAGCTATTCTAAGGACTTTGGTGTTTTTATGTTAACAAGTTTTTTCGAAAATCACAAAATGGTCTAAAACGTCTCCAAATGCGATTTGAAGCTATTCTGTACACTTTGATGTTTTGTGTGAAAAAGTTTTGTCGAAATGTTCAAAATGGTCTAAAACGTTTTTAAATACGATATTAAGCTATTTTGTGCTCTTTGATGTTTTTGTGTGAAAAGTTTTATCGAAATGCTCAAAATGGTCTAAAACGGTTTCTATTTTGATTTTAAGCACTTTGATGTTTTTGTGTAACCAAGTTTCATCGAAATGCACAAAATGGTCTAAAACGTCTCCAAATGCGATTTGAAGCTATTCTTAGAACTTTGGTATTTTTATGTTAACAAGTTTTTTCGAAAATCATAAAATGGTCTAAAACGTCTCCAAATGCGATTTGAAGCTATTCTAAGCACTTAGTAGTTTTTATGTTAACAAGTTTTTTCGAAAATCACAAAATGGTCTAAAACGTCTCCAAATGCGATTTGAAGCTATTCTGTACACTTTGATGTTTAGTATGAAAAAGTTTTGTCGAAATGCTCAAAATGGTCTAAAACGTTTTCAAATACCATATTAAGCTATTTTGTGCACTTTGCTGTTTTTGTGTGAAAAGTTTTATCGAAATGCTCAAAATGGTCTAAAACGGTTTCAAATGTGATTTTAAGCACTTTGATGTTTTTGTGTAACAAAGTTTCATCGAAATGCACAAAATGGTCTAAAACGTCTCCAAATGCGATTTGAAGCTATTCTAAGCACTTTGGTGTTTTTATGTTAACAAGTTTTTTCGAAAATCACAAAATGGTTTAAAACGTCTCCAAATGCGATTTGAAGCTATTCTTAGCACTTTGGTGTTTTTATGTTAACTAGTTTTTTCGAAAATTACAAAATGGTCTAAAACGTCTCCAAATGCGATTTGAAGCTATTCTTAGCACTTTGGTGTTTTTATGTCAACAAGTTTTTTCGAAAATCACAAAATGGTCTAAAACGTCTCCAAATGCGATTTGAAGCTATTCTTAGCACTTTGGTGTTTTTATGTTAACAAGTTTTTTCAAAAATCACAAAATGGTTTAAACGTCTCCAAATGCGATTTGAAGCTATTCTGTACACTTTGATGTTTTTGTGTGAAAAGTTTTAACGAAATGCTCAAAATGGTTTAAAACATTTTTAAATACCATATTAAGCTCTTTTGTGCACATTGATGTTTTCTTGTGAAAAGTTTTATTGAAATGCTCAAAATGGTCTAAAACGTTTTCTAATGCGATTTGAAGCTATTCTGTACACTATGAAATTTTGTGTGAAAAAGTTTTCTCAAAATGCTCAAAATGGTCTAAAACGTTTTCAAATACCATAATAAGCTATTTTGTGCACTTTGCTGTTTTTGTGTCAAAAGTTTTATCGAAATGCTCAAAATAGTTTAAAACGTCTCCAAATGTGATTTTAAGCACTTTGATGTTTTTGTGTAACAAAGTTTCATCGAAATGCACAAAATGGTCTAAAACGTCTCCAAATGCGATTTGAAGATATTCTTAGCTCTTTGGTGTTTTTATGTTAACAAGTTTTTTCGAAAATCACAAAATGGTCTAAAACGTCTCCAAATGCGATTTGAAGCTATTCTGTACACTTTGATGTTTTGTGTGAAAAGTTTTGTTGAAATGCTCAAAATGGTCTAAAACGTTTTTAAATACGATATTAAGCTATTTTGTGCTCTTTGATGTTTTTGTGTGAAAAGTTTTAGCGAAATGCTAAAAATGGTCTAAAACGGTTTCTAATGTGATTTTAAGCACTTTGATGTTTTTGTGTAACCAAGTTTCATCGAAATGCACAAAATGGTCTAAAACGTCTCCAAATGCGATTTGAAGCTATTCTAAGCACTTTGGTGTTATTATGTTAACAAGTTTTTTCGAAAATCACAAAATGGTCTGAAACGTCTCCAAATGCGATTTGAAGCTATTCTGTACACTGCGATGTTTTGTGTGAAAAAGTTTTGTCGAAATGTTCAAAATGGTCTAAAACGTTTTTAAATACGATATTAAGCTATTTTGTGCTCTTTGATGTTTTTGTGTGAAAAGTTTTATCGAAATGCTCAAAATGGTCTAAAACGTTTTCAAATACCATATTAAGCTATTTTGTGCACTTTGCTGTTTTTGTGTGAAAAGTTTTATCGAAATGCTCAAAATGGTTTAAAACGGTTTCAAATGTGATTTTAAGCACTTTGATGTTTTTGTGTAACAGAGTTTCATCGAAATGCACAAAATGGTCTAAAACGTCTCCAAATGCGATTTGAAGATATTCTTAGCTCTTTGGTGTTTTTATGGTAACAAGTTTTTTCGAAAATCACAAAATGGTCTAAAACGTCTCCAAATGCGATTTGAAGCTATTCTGTACACTTGGATGCTTTGTGTGAAAAGTTTTATCGAAATGCTCAAAATGGTCTAAAACGGTTTCTAATGTGATTTTAAGCACTTAGATGTTTTTCTGTAACCAAGTTTCATCGAAATGCACAAAATGGTCTAAAACGTCTCCAAATGAGATTTGAAGCTATTCTAAGCACTTTGGTGTTTTTATGTTAACAAGTTTTTTCGAAAATCACAAAATGGTCTAAAACGTCTCCAAATGCGATTTGAAGCTATTCTGTACACTTTGATGTTTTGTGTGAAAAAGTTTTGTCGAAATGTTCAAAATTGTCTAAAACGTCTCCAAATGCGATTTGAAGCTATTCTGTACACTTTGATGTTTTGTGTGAAAAGTTTTATCGAAATGCTCAAAATGGTCTAAAACGGTTTCTAATGTGATTTTAAGCACTTTGATGTTTTTGTGTAACCAAGTTTCATCGAAATGCACAAAATGGTCTTAAACATCTCCAAATGCGATTTGAAGCTATTCTTAAAACTTTGGTATTTTTATGTTAACAAGTTTTTTCGAAAATCATAAAATGGTCTAAAACGTCTCCAAATGCGATTTGAAGCTATTCTAAGCGCTTTGGAGTTTTTATGTTAACAAGTTTGTTCGAAAATCAAAAAATGGTTTAAAACGTCTCCAAATGCGATTTGAAGCTATTCTGTACACTTTTATGTTTAGTATCAAAAAGTTTTGTCTAAATGCTCAAAATGGTCTAAAACGTTTTCAAATACCATATTAAGCTATTTTGTGCACTTTGCTGTTTTTGTGTGAAAAGTTTTATCGAAATGCTCAAAATGGTCTAAAACGTCTCCAAATGTGATTTTAAGCACTTTGATGTTTTTGTGTAACAAAGTTTCATCGAAATGCACAAAATGGTCTAAAACGTCTCCAAATGCGATTTGAAGATATTCTTAGCTCTTTGGTGTTTTTATGTTAACAAGTTTTTTCGAAAATCACAAAATGGTCTAAAACGTCTCCAAATGCGATTTGAAGCTATTCTGTGCTCTTTGATGTTTTTGTGTGAAAAGTTTTATCGAAATGCTCAAAATGGTCTAAAACGTCTCCAAATGCGATTTGAAGCTATTCTGTACACTTTGATGTTTTGTGTGAAAAGTTTTATCGAAATGCTCAAAATGGTCTAAAACGGTTTCTAATGTGATTTTAAGCACTTTGATGTTTTTGTGTAACAAAGTTTCATCGAAATGCACAAAATGGTCTAAAACGTCTCCAAATGCGATTTGAAGATATTCTTAGCTCTTTGGTGTTTTTATGTTAACAAGTTTTTTCGAAAATCACAAAATGGTCTAAAACGTCTCCAAATGCGATTTGAAGCTATTCTGTACACTTTGATGTTTTGTGTGAAAAGTTTTGTTGAAATGCTCAAAATGGTCTAAAACGTTTTTAAATACGATATTAAGCTATTTTGTGCTCTTTGATGTTTTTGTGTGAAAAGTTTTATCGAAATGCTCAAAATTGTCTAAAACGTCTCCAAATGCGATTTGAAGCTATTCTGTACACTTTGATGTTTTGTGTGAAAAGTTTTATCGAAATGCTCAAAATGGTCTAAAACGTCTCCAAATGTGATTTTAAGCACTTTGATGTTTTTGTGTAACAAAGTTTCATCGAAATGCACAAAATGGTCTAAAACGTCTCCAAATGCGATTTGAAGCTATTCTAAGGACTTTGGTGTTTTTATGTTAACAAGTTTTTTCGAAAATCACAAAATGGTCTAAAACGTCTCCAAATGCGATTTGAAGCTATTCTGTACACTTTGATGTTTTGTGTGAAAAAGTTTTGTCGAAATGTTCAAAATGGTCTAAAACGTTTTTAAATACGATATTAAGCTATTTTGTGCTCTTTGATGTTTTTGTGTGAAAAGTTTTATCGAAATGCTCAAAATGGTCTAAAACGGTTTCTATTTTGATTTTAAGCACTTTGATGTTTTTGTGTAACCAAGTTTCATCGAAATGCACAAAATGGTCTAAAACGTCTCCAAATGCGATTTGAAGCTATTCTTAGAACTTTGGTATTTTTATGTTAACAAGTTTTTTCGAAAATCATAAAATGGTCTAAAACGTCTCCAAATGCGATTTGAAGCTATTCTAAGCACTTAGTAGTTTTTATGTTAACAAGTTTTTTCGAAAATCACAAAATGGTCTAAAACGTCTCCAAATGCGATTTGAAGCTATTCTGTACACTTTGATGTTTAGTATGAAAAAGTTTTGTCGAAATGCTCAAAATGGTCTAAAACGTTTTCAAATACCATATTAAGCTATTTTGTGCACTTTGCTGTTTTTGTGTGAAAAGTTTTATCGAAATGCTCAAAATGGTCTAAAACGGTTTCAAATGTGATTTTAAGCACTTTGATGTTTTTGTGTAACCAAGTTTCATCGAAATGCACAAAATGGTCTAAAACGTCTCCAAATGCGATTTGAAGCTATTCTAAGCACTTTGGTGTTTTTATGTTAACAAGTTTTTTCGAAAATCACAAAATGGTTTAAAACGTCTCCAAATGCGATTTGAAGCTATTCTTAGCACTTTGGTGTTTTTATGTTAACTAGTTTTTTCGAAAATTACAAAATGGTCTAAAACGTCTCCAAATGCGATTTGAAGCTATTCTTAGCACTTTGGTGTTTTTATGTCAACAAGTTTTTTCGAAAATCACAAAATGGTCTAAAACGTCTCCAAATGCGATTTGAAGCTATTCTTAGCACTTTGGTGTTTTTATGTTAACAAGTTTTTTCAAAAATCACAAAATGGTTTAAACGTCTCCAAATGCGATTTGAAGCTATTCTGTACACTTTGATGTTTTTGTGTGAAAAGTTTTAACGAAATGCTCAAAATGGTTTAAAACATTTTTAAATACCATATTAAGCTCTTTTGTGCACATTGATGTTTTCGTGTGAAAAGTTTTATTGAAATGCTCAAAATGGTCTAAAACGTTTTCTAATGCGATTTGAAGCTATTCTGTACACTTTGAAATTTTGTGTGAAAAAGTTTTCTCAAAATGCTCAAAATGGTCTAAAACGTTTTCAAATACCATAATAAGCTATTTCGTGCACTTTGCTGTTTTTGTGTGAAAAGTTTTATCGAAATGCTCAAAATAGTTTAAAACGTCTCCAAATGTGATTTTAAGCACTTTGATGTTTTTGTGTAACAAAGTTTCATCGAAATGCACAAAATGGTCTAAAACGTCTCCAAATGCGATTTGAAGATATTCTTAGCTCTTTGGTGTTTTTATGTTAACAAGTTTTTTCGACAATCACAAAATGGTCTAAAACGTCTCCAAATGCGATTTGAAGCTATTCTGTACACTTTGATGTTTTGTGTGAAAAGTTTTGTTGAAATGCTCAAAATGGTCTAAAACGTTTTTAAATACGATATTAAGCTATTTTGTGTTCTCTGATGTTTTTGTGTGAAAAGTTTTATCGAAATGCTCAAAATTGTCTAAAACGTCTCCAAATGCGATTTGAAGCTATTCTGTACACTTTGATGTTTAGTATGAAAAAGTTTTGTCGAAATGCTCAAAATGGTCTAAAACGTTTTCAAATACGATATTAAGCTATTTTGTGCTCTTTGATGTTTTTGTGTGAAAAGTTTTATCGAAATGCTCAAAATGGTCTAAAACGGTTTCTAATGTGATTTTAAGCACTTTGATGTTTTTGTGTAACCAAGTTTCATCGAAAATCAGAAAATGGTCTAAAACGTCTCCAAATGCGATTTGAAGCTATTCTCAGCACTTTGGAGTTTTTATGTTAACAAGTTTGTTCGAAAATCAAAAAATGGTTTAAAACGTCTCCAAATGCGATTTGAAGCTATTCTGTACACTTTTATGTTTAGTATCAAAAAGTTTTGTCTAAATGCTCAAAATGGTCTAAAACGTTTTCAAATACCATATTAAGCTATTTTGTGCACTTTGCTGTTTTTGTGTGAAAAGTTTTATCGAAATGCTCAAAATGGTCTAAAACGTCTCCAAATGTGATTTTAAGCACTTTGATGTTTTTGTGTAACAAAGTTTCATCGAAATGCACAAAATGGTCTAAAACGTCTCCAAATGCGATTTGAAGATATTCTTAGCTCTTTGGTGTTTTTATGTTAACAAGTTTTTTCGAAAATCACAAAATGGTCTAAAACGTCTCCAAATGCGATTTGAAGCTATTCTGTGCTCTTTGATGTTTTTGTGTGAAAAGTTTTATCGAAATGCTCAAAATGGTCTAAAACGTCTCCAAATGCGATTTGAAGCTATTCTGTACAGTTTGATGTTTTGTGTGAAAAGTTTTATCGAAATGCTCAAAATGGTCTAAAACGGTTTCTAATGTGATTTTAAGCACTTTGATGTTTTTGTGTAACAAAGTTTCATCGAAATGCACAAAATGGTTTAAAACGTCTCCAAATGCGATTTGAAGATATTCTTAGCTCTTTGGTGTTTTTATGTTAACAAGTTTTTTCGAAAATCACAAAATGGTCTAAAACGTCTCCAAATGCGATTTGAAGCTATTCTGTACACTTTGATGTTTTGTGTGAAAAGTTTTGTTGAAATGCTCAAAATGGTCTAAAACGTTTTTAAATACGATATTAAGCTATTTTGTGCTCTTTGATGTTTTTGTGTTAAAAGTTTTATCGAAATGCTCAAAATTGTCTAAAACGTCTCCAAATGCGATTTGAAGCTATTCTGTACACTTTGATGTTTTGTGTGAAAAGTTTTATCGAAATGCTCAAAATGGTCTAAAACGGTTTCTAATGTGATTTTAAGCACTTTGATGTTTTTGTGTAACCAAGTTTCATCGAAATGCACAAAATGGTCTAAAACGTCTCCAAATGCGATTTGAAGCTATTCTTAAAACTTTGGTATTTTTATGTTAACAAGTTTTTTCGAAAATCAGAAAATGGTCTAAAACGTCTCCAAATGCGATTTGAAGCTATTCTAAGCACTTTGGAGTTTTTATGTTAACAAGTTTGTTCGAAAATCAAAAAATGGTCTAAAACGTCTCCAAATGCGATTTGAAGCTATTCTGTACACTTTGATGTTTAGTATGAAAAAGTTTTGTCGAAATGCTCAAAATAGTCTAAAACGTTTTCAAATACCATATTAAGCTATTTTGTGCACTTTGCCGTTTTTGTGTGAAAAGTTTTATCGAAATGCTCAAAATGGTCTAAAACGTCTCCAAATGTGATTTTAAGCACTTTGATGTTTTTGTGTAATAAAGTTTCATCGAAATGCACAAAATGGTCTAAAACGTCTCCAAATGCGATTTGAAGCTATTCTAAGCACTTTGGTGTTTTTATGTTAACAAGTTTTTTTCGAAAATCACAAAATGGTCTAAAACGTCTCCAAATGCGATTTGAAGCTATTCTGTACACTTTGATGTTTTGTGTGAAAAAGTTTTGTCGAAATGCTCAAAATGGTCTAAAACGTTTTCAAATACCATATTAAGCTATTTTGTGCACTTTGCTGTTTTTGTGTGAAAAGTTTTATCGAAATGCTCAAAATGGTCTAAAACGGTTTCAAATGTGATTTTAAGCACTTTGATGTTTTTGTGTAACAGAGTTTCATCGAAATGCACAAAATGGTCTAAAACGTCTCCAAATGCGATTTGAAGATATTCTTAGCTCTTTGGTGTTTTTATGTTAACAAGTTTTATCGAAAATCACAAAATGGTCTAAAACGTCTCCAAATGCGATTTGAAGCTATTCTGTACACTTTGATGTTTTGTGTGAAAAGTTTTGTCGAAATGTTCAAAATGGTCTAAAACGTTTTTAAATACGATATTAAGCTATTTTGTGCTCTTTTATGTTTTTGTGTGAAAAGTTTTATCGAAATGCTCAAAATTGTCTAAAACGTCTCCAAATGCGATTTGAAGCTATTCTGTACACTTTGATGTTTTGTGTGAAAAGTTTTATCGAAATGCTCAAAATGGTCTAAAACGGTTTCTAATGTGATTTTAAGAACTTTGATGTTTTTGTGTAACCAAGTTTCATCGAAATGCACAAAATGGTCTAAAACGTCTCCAAATGCGATTTGAAGCTATTCTTAGCACTTTGATGTTTTTGTGTAACCAAGTTTTTTCGAAAATTACAAAATGGTCTAAAACGTCTCCAAATGCGATTTGAAGCTATTCTTAGCACTTTGGTGTTTTTATGTCAACAAGTTTTTTCGAAAATTACAAAATGGTCTAAAACGTCTCCAAATGCGATTTGAAGCTATTCTTAGCACTTTGGTGTTTTTATGTTAACAAGTCTTTTCAAAAATCACAAAATGGTTTAAACGTCTCCAAATGCGATTTGAAGCTATTCTGTACACTTTAATGTTTTTGTGTGAAAAGTTTTAACGAAATGCTCAAAATGGTTTAAAACGTTTTTAAATACCATATTAAGCTCTTTTGTGCACATTGATGTTTTCGTGTGAAAAGTTTTATTGAAATGCTCAAAATGGTCTAAAACGTTTTCTAATGCGATTTGAAGCTATTCTGTACACTTTGAAATTTTGTGTGAAAAAGTTTTCTCAAAATGCTCAAAATGGTCTAAAACGTTTTCAAATACCATAATAAGCTATTTTGTGCACTTTGCTGTTTTTGTGTCAAAAGTTTTATCGAAATGCTCAAAATAGTTTAAAACGTCTCCAAATGTGATTTTAAGCACTTTGATGTTTTTGTGTAACAAAGTTTCATCGAAATGCACAAAATGGTCTAAAACGTCTCCAAATGCGATTTGAAGATATTCTTAGCTCTTTGGTGTTTTTATGTTAACAAGTTTTTTCGAAAATCACAAAATGTTCTAAAACGTCTCCAAATGCGATTTGAAGCTATTCTGTACACTTTGATGTTTTGTGTGAAAAGTTTTGTTGAAATGCTCAAAATGGTCTAAAACGTTTTTAAATACGATATTAAGCTATTTTGTGCTCTTTGATGTTTTTGTGTGAAAAGTTTTATCGAAATGCTCAAAATTGTCTAAAACGGTTTCAAATGTGATTTTAAGCACTTTGATGTTTTTGTGTAACAGAGTTTCATCGAAATGCACAAAATGGTCTAAAACGTCTCCAAATGCGATTTGAAGATATTCTTAGCTCTTTGGTGTTTTTATGTTAACAAGTTTTATCGAAAATCACAAAATGGTCTAAAACGTCTCCAAATGCGATTTGAAGCTATTCTGTACACTTTGATGTTTTGTGTGAAAAGTTTTGTCGAAATGTTCAAAATGGTCTAAAACGTTTTTAAATACGATATTAAGCTATTTTGTGCTCTTTTATGTTTTTGTGTGAAAAGTTTTATCGAAATGCTCAAAATTGTCTAAAACGTCTCCAAATGCGATTTGAAGCTATTCTTAGCACTTTGGTGTTTTTATGTTAACAAGTTTTTTCAAAAATCACAAAATGGTTTAAACGTCTCCAAATGCGATTTGAAGCTATTCTGTACACTTTGATGTTTTTGTGTGAAAAGTTTTAACGAAATGCTCAAAATGGTTTAAAACGTTTTTAAATACCATATTAAGCTCTTTTGTGCACATTGATGTTTTCGTGTGAAAAGTTTTATTGAAATGCTCAAAATGGTCTAAAACGTTTTCTAATGCGATTTGAAGCTATTCTGTACACTTTGAAATTTTGTGTGAAAAAGTTTTCTCAAAATGCTCAAAATGGTCTAAAACGTTTTCAAATACCATAATAAGCTATTTTGTGCACTTTGCTGTTTTTGTGTGAAAAGTTTTATCGAAATGCTCAAAATAGTTTAAAACGTCTCCAAATGTGATTTTAAGCACTTTGATGTTTTTGTGTAACAAAGTTTCATCGAAATGCACAAAATGGTCTAAAACGTCTCCAAATGCGATTTGAAGATATTCTTAGCTCTTTGGTGTTTTTATGTTAACAAGTTTTTTCGACAATCACAAAATGGTCTAAAACGTCTCCAAATGCGATTTGAAGCTATTCTGTACACTTTGATGTTTTGTGTGAAAAGTTTTGTTGAAATGCTCAAAATGGTCTAAAACGTTTTTAAATACGATATTAAGCTATTTTGTGTTCTCTGATGTTTTTGTGTGAAAAGTTTTATCGAAATGCTCAAAATTGTCTAAAACGTCTCCAAATGCGATTTGAAGCTATTCTGTACACTTTGATGTTTAGTATGAAAAAGTTTTGTCGAAATGCTCAAAATGGTCTAAAACGTTTTCAAATACGATATTAAGCTATTTTGTGCTCTTTGATGTTTTTGTGTGAAAAGTTTTATCGAAATGCTCAAAATGGTCTAAAACGGTTTCTAATGTGATTTTAAGCACTTTGATGTTTTTGTGTAACCAAGTTTCATCGAAATGCACAAAATGGTCTAAAACGTCTCCAAATGCGATTTGAAGCTATTCTTAAAACTTTGGTATTTTTATGTTAACAAGTTTTTTCGAAAATCAGAAAATGGTCTAAAACGTCTCCAAATGCGATTTGAAGCTATTCTCAGCACTTTGGAGTTTTTATGTTAACAAGTTTGTTCGAAAATCAAAAAATGGTTTAAAACGTCTCCAAATGCGATTTGAAGCTATTCTGTACACTTTTATGTTTAGTATCAAAAAGTTTTGTCTAAATGCTCAAAATGGTCTAAAACGTTTTCAAATACCATATTAAGCTATTTTGTGCACTTTGCTGTTTTTGTGTGAAAAGTTTTATCGAAATGTTCAAAATGGTCTAAAACGTCTCCAAATGTGATTTTAAGCACTTTGATGTTTTTGTGTAACAAAGTTTCATCGAAATGCACAAAATGGTCTAAAACCTCTCCAAATGCGATTTAAAGATATTCTTAGCTCTTTGGTGTTTTTATGTTAACAAGTTTTTTCGAAAATCACAAAATGGTCTAAAACGTCTCCAAATGCGATTTGAAGCTATTCTGTGCTCTTTGATGTTTTTGTATGAAAAGTTTTATCGAAATGCTCAAAATGGTCTAAAACGTCTCCAAATGCGATTTGAAGCTATTCTGTACACTTTGATGTTTTGTGTGAAAAGTTTTATCGAAATGCTCAAAATGGTCTAAAACGGTTTCTAATGTGATTTTAAGCACTTTGATGTTTTTGTGTAACAAAGTTTCATCGAAATGCACAAAATGGTCTAAAACGTCTCCAAATGCGATTTGAAGATATTCTTAGCTCTTTGGTGTTTTTATGTTAACAAGTTTTTTCGAAAATCACAAAATGGTCTAAAACGTCTCCAAATGCGATTTGAAGCTATTCTGTACACTTTGATGTTTTGTGTGAAAAGTTTTGTTGAAATGCTCAAAATGGTCTAAAACGTTTTTAAATACGATATTAAGCTATTTTGTGCTCTTTGATGTTTTTGTGTTAAAAGTTTTATCGAAATGCTCAAAATTGTCTAAAACGTCTCCAAATGCGATTTGAAGCTATTCTGTACACTTTGATGTTTTGTGTGAAAAGTTTTATCGAAATGCTCAAAATGGTCTAAAACGGTTTCTAATGTGATTTTAAGCACTTTGATGTTTTTGTGTAACCAAGTTTCATCGAAATGCACAAAATGGTCTAAAACGTCTCCAAATGCGATTTGAAGCTATTCTTAAAACTTTGGTATTTTTATGTTAACAAGTTTTTTCGAAAATCAGAAAATGGTCTAAAACGTCTCCAAATGCGATTTGAAGCTATTCTAAGCACTTTGGAGTTTTTATGTTAACAAGTTTGTTCGAAAATCAAAAAATGGTCTAAAACGTCTCCAAATGCGATTTGAAGCTATTCTGTACACTTTGATGTTTAGTATGAAAAAGTTTTGTCGAAATGCTCAAAATGGTCTAAAACGTTTTCAAATACCATATTAAGCTATTTTGTGCACTTTGCCGTTTTTGTGTGAAAAGTTTTATCGAAATGCTCAAAATGGTCTAAAACGTCTCCAAATGTGATTTTAAGCACTTTGATGTTTTTGTGTAATAAAGTTTCATCGAAATGCACAAAATGGTCAAAAACGTCTCCAAATGCGATTTGAAGCTATTCTAAGCACTTTGGTGTTTTTATGTTAACAAGTTTTTTTCGAAAATCACAAAATGGTCTAAAACGTCTCCAAATGCGATTTGAAGCTATTCTGTACACTTTGATGTTTTGTGTGAAAAAGTTTTGTCGAAATGCTCAAAATGGTCTAAAACGTTTTCAAATACCATATTAAGCTATTTTGTGCACTTTGCTGTTTTTGTGTGAAAAGTTTTATCGAAATGCTCAAAATGGTCTAAAACGGTTTCAAATGTGATTTTAAGCACTTTGATGTTTTTGTGTAACAGAGTTTCATCGAAATGCACAAAATGGTTTAAAACGTCTCCAAATGCGATTTGAAGATATTCTTAGCTCTTTGGTGTTTTTATGTTAACAAGTTTTATCGAAAATCACAAAATGGTCTAAAACGTCTCCAAATGCGATTTGAAGCTATTCTGTACACTTTGATGTTTTGTGTGAAAAGTTTTGTCGAAATGTTCAAAATGGTCTAAAACGTTTTTAAATACGATATTAAGCTATTTTGTGCTCTTTTATGTTTTTTTGTGAAAAGTTTTATCGAAATGCTCAAAATTGTCTAAAACGTCTCCAAATGCGATTTGAAGCTATTCTGTACACTTTGATGTTTTGTGTGAAAAGTTTTATCGAAATGCTCAAAATGGTCTAAAACGGTTTCTAATGTGATTTTAAGAACTTTGATGTTTTTGTGTAACCAAGTTTCATCGAAATGCACAAAATGGTCTAAAACGTCTCCAAATGCGATTTGAAGCTATTCTTAGCACTTTGGTGTTTTTATGTTAACAAGTTTTTTCGAAAATTACAAAATGGTCTAAAACGTCTCCAAATGCGATTTGAAGCTATTCTTAGCACTTTGGTGTTTTTATGTCAACAAGTTTTTTCGAAAATCACAAAATGGTCTAAAACGTCTCCAAATGCGATTTGAAGCTATTCTGTACACATTGATGTTTTTATGTTAACAAGTTTTTTCAAAAATCACAAAATGGTTTAAACGTCTCCAAATGCGATTTGAAGCTATTCTGTACACTTTGATGTTTTTGTGTGAAAAGTTTTAACGAAATGCTCAAAATGGTTTAAAACGTTTTTAAATACCATATTAAGCTCTTTTGTGCACATTGATGTTTTTGTGTGAAAAGTTTTATTGAAATGCTCAAAATGGTCTAAAACGTTTTCTAATGCGATTTGAAGCTATTCTGTACACTTTGAAATTTTGTGTGAAAAAGTTTTCTCAAAATGCTCAAAATGGTCTAAAACGTTTTCAAATACCATAATAAGCTATTTTGTGCACTTTGCTGTTTTTGTGTGAAAGTTTTATCGAAATGCTCAAAATTGTCTAAAACGTCTCCAAATGCGATTTGAAGCTATTCTGTACACATTGATGTTTTCGTGTGAAAAGTTTTATCGAAATGCTCAAAATGGTCTAAAACGGTTTCTAATGTGATTTTAAGCACTTTGATGTTTTTGTGTAACCAAGTTTCATCGAAATGCACAAAATGGTCTAAAACGTCTCCAAATGCGATTTGAAGCTATTCTTAGCACTTTGGTGTTTTTATGTTAACAAGTTTTTTCGAAAATTACAAAATGGTCTAAAACGTCTCCAAATGCGATTTGAAGCTATTCTTAGCACTTTGGTGTTTTTATGTTAACAAGTTTTTTCAAAAATCACAAAATGGTTTAAACGTCTCCAAATGCGATTTGAAGCTATTCTGTAAACTTTAATGTTTTTGTGTGAAAAGTTTTAACGAAATGCTCAAAATGGTTTAAAACGTTTTTAAATACCATATTAAGCTCTTTTGTGCACATTGATGTTTTCGTGTGAAAAGTTTTATTGAAATGCTCAAAATGGTCTAAAACGTTTTCTAATGCGATTTGAAGCTATTCTGTACACTATGAAATTTTGTGTGAAAAAGTTTTCTCAAAATGCTCAAAATGGTCTAAAACGTTTTCAAATACCATAATAAGCTATTTTGTGCACTTTGCTGTTTTTGTGTCAAAAGTTTTATCGAAATGCTCAAAATAGTTTAAAACGTCTCCAAATGTGATTTTAAGCACTTTGATGTTTTTGTGTAACAAAGTTTCATCGAAATGCACAAAATGGTCTAAAACGTCTCCAAATGCGATTTGAAGATATTCTTAGCTCTTTGGTGTTTTTATGTTAACAAGTTTTTTCGAAAATCACAAAATGGTCTAAAACGTCTCCAAATGCGATTTGAAGCTATTCTGTACACTTTGATGTTTTGTGTGAAAAGTTTTGTTGAAATGCTCAAAATGGTCTAAAACGTTTTTAAATACGATATTAAGCTATTTTGTGCTCTTTGATGTTTTTGTGTGAAAAGTTTTAGCGAAATGCTAAAAATGGTCTAAAACGGTTTCTAATGTGATTTTAAGCACTTTGATGTTTTTGTGTAACCAAGTTTCATCGAAATGCACAAAATGGTCTAAAACGTCTCCAAATGCGATTTGAAGCTATTCTAAGCACTTTGGTGTTTTTATGTTAACAAGTTTTTTCGAAAATCACAAAATGGTCTGAAACGTCTCCAAATGCGATTTGAAGCTATTCTGTACACTGCGATGTTTTGTGTGAAAAAGTTTTGTCGAAATGTTCAAAATGGTCTAAAACGTTTTTAAATACGATATTAAGCTATTTTGTGCTCTTTGATGTTTTTGTGTGAAAAGTTTTATCGAAATGCTCAAAATGGTCTAAAACGTTTTCAAATACCATATTAAGCTATTTTGTGCACTTTGCTGTTTTTGTGTGAAAAGTTTTATCGAAATGCTCAAAATGGTTTAAAACGGTTTCAAATGTGATTTTAAGCACTTTGATGTTTTTGTGTAACAGAGTTTCATCGAAATGCACAAAATGGTCTAAAACGTCTCCAAATGCGATTTGAAGATATTCTTAGCTCTTTGGTGTTTTTATGGTAACAAGTTTTTTCGAAAATCACAAAATGGTCTAAAACGTCTCCAAATGCGATTTGAAGCTATTCTGTACACTTGGATGTTTTGTGTGAAAAGTTTTATCGAAATGCTCAAAATGGTCTAAAACGGTTTCTAATGTGATTTTAAGCACTTAGATGTTTTTCTGTAACCAAGTTTCATCGAAATGCACAAAATGGTCTAAAACGTCTCCAAATGAGATTTGAAGCTATTCTAAGCACTTTGGTGTTTTTATGTTAACAAGTTTTTTCGAAAATCACAAAATGGTCTAAAACGTCTCCAAATGCGATTTGAAGCTATTCTGTACACTTTGATGTTTTGTGTGAAAAAGTTTTGTCGAAATGTTCAAAATTGTCTAAAACGTCTCCAAATGCGATTTGAAGCTATTCTGTACACTTTGATGTTTTGTGTGAAAAGTTTTATTGAAATGCTCAAAATGGTCTAAAACGGTTTCTAATGTGATTTTAAGCACTTTGATGTTTTTGTGTAACCAAGTTTCATCGAAATGCACAAAATGGTCTAAAACATCTCCAAATGCGATTTGAAGCTATTCTTAAAACTTTGGTATTTTTATGTTAACAAGTTTTTTCGAAAATCATAAAATGGTCTAAAACGTCTCCAAATGCGATTTGAAGCTATTCTAAGCGCTTTGGAGTTTTTATGTTAACAAGTTTGTTCGAAAATCAAAAAATGGTTTAAAACGTCTCCAAATGCGATTTGAAGCTATTCTGTACACTTTTATGTTTAGTATCAAAAAGTTTTGTCTAAATGCTCAAAATGGTCTAAAACGTTTTCAAATACCATATTAAGCTATTTTGTGCACTTTGCTGTTTTTGTGTGAAAAGTTTTATCGAAATGCTCAAAATGGTCTAAAACGTCTCCAAATGTGATTTTAAGCACTTTGATGTTTTTGTGTAACAAAGTTTCATCGAAATGCACAAAATGGTCTAAAACGTCTCCAAATGCGATTTGAAGATATTCTTAGCTCTTTGGTGTTTTTATGTTAACAAGTTTTTTCGAAAATCACAAAATGGTCTAAAACGTCTCCAAATGCGATTTGAAGCTATTCTGTGCTCTTTGATGTTTTTGTGTGAAAAGTTTTATCGAAATGCTCAAAATGGTCTAAAACGTCTCCAAATGCGATTTGAAGCTATTCTGTACACTTTGATGTTTTGTGTGAAAAGTTTTATCGAAATGCTCAAAATGGTCTAAAACGGTTTCTAATGTGATTTTAAGCACTTTGATGTTTTTGTGTAACAAAGTTTCATCGAAATGCACAAAATGGTCTAAAACGTCTCCAAATGCGATTTGAAGATATTCTTAGCTCTTTGGTGTTTTTATGTTAACAAGTTTTTTCGAAAATCACAAAATGGTCTAAAACGTCTCCAAATGCGATTTGAAGCTATTCTGTACACTTTGATGTTTTGTGTGAAAAGTTTTGTTGAAATGCTCAAAATGGTCTAAAACGTTTTTAAATACGATATTAAGCTATTTTGTGCTCTTTGATGTTTTTGTGTGAAAAGTTTTATCGAAATGCTCAAAATTGTCTAAAACGTCTCCAAATGCGATTTGAAGCTATTCTGTACACTTTGATGTTTTGTGTGAAAAGTTTTATCGAAATGCTCAAAATGGTTTAAAACGTCTCCAAATGTGATTTTAAGCACTTTGATGTTTTTGTGTAACAAAGTTTCATCGAAATGCACAAAATGGTCTAAAACGTCTCCAAATGCGATTTGAAGCTATTCTAAGGACTTTGGTGTTTTTATGTTAACAAGTTTTTTCGAAAATCACAAAATGGTCTAAAACGTCTCCAAATGCGATTTGAAGCTATTCTGTACACTTTGATGTTTTGTGTGAAAAAGTTTTGTCGAAATGTTCAAAATGGTCTAAAACGTTTTTAAATACGATATTAAGCTATTTTGTGCTCTTTGATGTTTTTGTGTGAAAAGTTTTATCGAAATGCTCAAAATGGTCTAAAACGGTTTCTATTTTGATTTTAAGCACTTTGATGTTTTTGTGTAACCAAGTTTCATCGAAATGCACAAAATGGTCTAAAACGTCTCCAAATGCGATTTGAAGCTATTCTTAGAACTTTGGTATTTTTATGTTAACAAGTTTTTTCGAAAATCATAAAATGGTCTAAAACGTCTCCAAATGCGATTTGAAGCTATTCTAAGCACTTAGTAGTTTTTATGTTAACAAGTTTTTTCGAAAATCACAAAATGGTCTAAAACGTCTCCAAATGCGACTTGAAGCTATTCTGTACACTTTGATGTTTAGTATGAAAAAGTTTTGTCGAAATGCTCAAAATGGTCTAAAACGTTTTCAAATACCATATTAAGCTATTTTGTGCACTTTGCTGTTTTTGTGTGAAAAGTTTTATCGAAATGCTCAAAATGGTCTAAAACGGTTTCAAATGTGATTTTAAGCACTTTGATGTTTTTGTGTAACCAAGTTTCATCGAAATGCACAAAATGGTCTAAAACGTCTCCAAATGCGATTTGAAGCTATTCTAAGCACTTTGGTGTTTTTATGTTAACAAGTTTTTTCGAAAATCACAAAATGGTTTAAAACGTCTCCAAATGCGATTTGAAGCTATTCTTAGCACTTTGGTGTTTTTATGTTAACTAGTTTTTTCGAAAATTACAAAATGGTCTAAAACGTCTCCAAATGCGATTTGAAGCTATTCTTAGCACTTTGGTGTTTTTATGTCAACAAGTTTTTTCGAAAATCACAAAATGGTCTAAAACGTCTCCAAATGCGATTTGAAGCTATTCTTAGCACTTTGGTGTTTTTATGTTAACAAGTTTTTTCAAAAATCACAAAATGGTTTAAACGTCTCCAAATGCGATTTGAAGCTATTCTGTACACTTTGATGTTTTTGTGTGAAAAGTTTTAACGAAATGCTCAAAATGGTTTAAAACATTTTTAAATACCATATTAAGCTCTTTTGTGCACATTGATGTTTTCGTGTGAAAAGTTTTATTGAAATGCTCAAAATGGTCTAAAACGTTTTCTAATGCGATTTGAAGCTATTCTGTACACTTTGAAATTTTGTGTGAAAAAGTTTTCTCAAAATGCTCAAAATGGTCTAAAACGTTTTCAAATACCATAATAAGCTATTTTGTGCACTTTGCTGTTTTTGTGTGAAAAGTTTTATCGAAATGCTCAAAATAGTTTAAAACGTCTCCAAATGTGATTTTAAGCACTTTGATGTTTTTGTGTAACAAAGTTTCATCGAAATGCACAAAATGGTCTAAAACGTCTCCAAATGCGATTTGAAGATATTCTTAGCTCTTTGGTGTTTTTATGTTAACAAGTTTTTTCGACAATCACAAAATGGTCTAAAACGTCTCCAAATGCGATTTGAAGCTATTCTGTACACTTTGATGTTTTGTGTGAAAAGTTTTGTTGAAATGCTCAAAATGGTCTAAAACGTTTTTAAATACGATATTAAGCTATTTTGTGTTCTCTGATGTTTTTGTGTGAAAAGTTTTATCGAAATGCTCAAAATTGTCTAAAACGTCTCCAAATGCGATTTGAAGCTATTCTGTACACTTTGATGTTTAGTATGAAAAAGTTTTGTCGAAATGCTCAAAATGGTCTAAAACGTTTTCAAATACGATATTAAGCTATTTTGTGCTCTTTGATGTTTTTGTGTGAAAAGTTTTATCGAAATGCTCAAAATGGTCTAAAACGGTTTCTAATGTGATTTTAAGCACTTTGATGTTTTTGTGTAACCAAGTTTCATCGAAAATCAGAAAATGGTCTAAAACGTCTCCAAATGCGATTTGAAGCTATTCTCAGCACTTTGGAGTTTTTATGTTAACAAGTTTGTTCGAAAATCAAAAAATGGTTTAAAACGTCTCCAAATGCGATTTGAAGCTATTCTGTACACTTTTATGTTTAGTATCAAAAAGTTTTGTCTAAATGCTCAAAATGGTCTAAAACGTTTTCAAATACCATATTAAGCTATTTTGTGCACTTTGCTGTTTTTGTGTGAAAAGTTTTATCGAAATGCTCAAAATGGTCTAAAACGTCTCCAAATGTGATTTTAAGCACTTTGATGTTTTTGTGTAACAAAGTTTCATCGAAATGCACAAAATGGTCTAAAACGTCTCCAAATGCGATTTGAAGATATTCTTAGCTCTTTGGTGTTTTTATGTTAACAAGTTTTTTCGAAAATCACAAAATGGTCTAAAACGTCTCCAAATGCGATTTGAAGCTATTCTGTGCTCTTTGATGTTTTTGTGTGAAAAGTTTTATCGAAATGCTCAAAATGGTCTAAAACGTCTCCAAATGCGATTTGAAGCTATTCTGTACAGTTTGATGTTTTGTGTGAAAAGTTTTATCGAAATGCTCAAAATGGTCTAAAACGGTTTCTAATGTGATTTTAAGCACTTTGATGTTTTTGTGTAACAAAGTTTCATCGAAATGCACAAAATGGTTTAAAACGTCTCCAAATGCGATTTGAAGATATTCTTAGCTCTTTGGTGTTTTTATGTTAACAAGTTTTTTCGAAAATCACAAAATGGTCTAAAACGTCTCCAAATGCGATTTGAAGCTATTCTGTACACTTTGATGTTTTGTGTGAAAAGTTTTGTTGAAATGCTCAAAATGGTCTAAAACGTTTTTAAATACGATATTAAGCTATTTTGTGCTCTTTGATGTTTTTGTGTTAAAAGTTTTATCGAAATGCTCAAAATTGTCTAAAACGTCTCCAAATGCGATTTGAAGCTATTCTGTACACTTTGATGTTTTGTGTGAAAAGTTTTATCGAAATGCTCAAAATGGTCTAAAACGGTTTCTAATGTGATTTTAAGCACTTTGATGTTTTTGTGTAACCAAGTTTCATCGAAATGCACAAAATGGTCTAAAACGTCTCCAAATGCGATTTGAAGCTATTCTTAAAACTTTGGTATTTTTATGTTAACAAGTTTTTTCGAAAATCAGAAAATGGTCTAAAACGTCTCCAAATGCGATTTGAAGCTATTCTAAGCACTTTGGAGTTTTTATGTTAACAAGTTTGTTCGAAAATCAAAAAATGGTCTAAAACGTCTCCAAATGCGATTTGAAGCTATTCTGTACACTTTGATGTTTAGTATGAAAAAGTTTTGTCGAAATGCTCAAAATAGTCTAAAACGTTTTCAAATACCATATTAAGCTATTTTGTGCACTTTGCCGTTTTTGTGTGAAAAGTTTTATCGAAATGCTCAAAATGGTCTAAAACGTCTCCAAATGTGATTTTAAGCACTTTGATGTTTTTGTGTAATAAAGTTTCATCGAAATGCACAAAATGGTCTAAAACGTCTCCAAATGCGATTTGAAGCTATTCTAAGCACTTTGGTGTTTTTATGTTAACAAGTTTTTTTCGAAAATCACAAAATGGTCTAAAACGTCTCCAAATGCGATTTGAAGCTATTCTGTACACTTTGATGTTTTGTGTGAAAAAGTTTTGTCGAAATGCTCAAAATGGTCTAAAACGTTTTCAAATACCATATTAAGCTATTTTGTGCACTTTGCTGTTTTTGTGTGAAAAGTTTTATCGAAATGCTCAAAATGGTCTAAAACGGTTTCAAATGTGATTTTAAGCACTTTGATGTTTTTGTGTAACAGAGTTTCATCGAAATGCACAAAATGGTCTAAAACGTCTCCAAATGCGATTTGAAGATATTCTTAGCTCTTTGGTGTTTTTATGTTAACAAGTTTTATCGAAAATCACAAAATGGTCTAAAACGTCTCCAAATGCGATTTGAAGCTATTCTGTACACTTTGATGTTTTGTGTGAAAAGTTTTGTCGAAATGTTCAAAATGGTCTAAAACGTTTTTAAATACGATATTAAGCTATTTTGTGCTCTTTTATGTTTTTGTGTGAAAAGTTTTATCGAAATGCTCAAAATTGTCTAAAACGTCTCCAAATGCGATTTGAAGCTATTCTGTACACTTTGATGTTTTGTGTGAAAAGTTTTATCGAAATGCTCAAAATGGTCTAAAACGGTTTCTAATGTGATTTTAAGAACTTTGATGTTTTTGTGTAACCAAGTTTCATCGAAATGCACAAAATGGTCTAAAACGTCTCCAAATGCGATTTGAAGCTATTCTTAGCACTTTGATGTTTTTGTGTAACCAAGTTTTTTCGAAAATTACAAAATGGTCTAAAACGTCTCCAAATGCGATTTGAAGCTATTCTTAGCACTTTGGTGTTTTTATGTCAACAAGTTTTTTCGAAAATTACAAAATGGTCTAAAACGTCTCCAAATGCGATTTGAAGCTATTCTTAGCACTTTGGTGTTTTTATGTTAACAAGTCTTTTCAAAAATCACAAAATGGTTTAAACGTCTCCAAATGCGATTTGAAGCTATTCTGTACACTTTAATGTTTTTGTGTGAAAAGTTTTAACGAAATGCTCAAAATGGTTTAAAACGTTTTTAAATACCATATTAAGCTCTTTTGTGCACATTGATGTTTTCGTGTGAAAAGTTTTATTGAAATGCTCAAAATGGTCTAAAACGTTTTCTAATGCGATTTGAAGCTATTCTGTACACTTTGAAATTTTGTGTGAAAAAGTTTTCTCAAAATGCTCAAAATGGTCTAAAACGTTTTCAAATACCATAATAAGCTATTTTGTGCACTTTGCTGTTTTTGTGTCAAAAGTTTTATCGAAATGCTCAAAATAGTTTAAAACGTCTCCAAATGTGATTTTAAGCACTTTGATGTTTTTGTGTAACAAAGTTTCATCGAAATGCACAAAATGGTCTAAAACGTCTCCAAATGCGATTTGAAGATATTCTTAGCTCTTTGGTGTTTTTATGTTAACAAGTTTTTTCGAAAATCACAAAATGTTCTAAAACGTCTCCAAATGCGATTTGAAGCTATTCTGTACACTTTGATGTTTTGTGTGAAAAGTTTTGTTGAAATGCTCAAAATGGTCTAAAACGTTTTTAAATACGATATTAAGCTATTTTGTGCTCTTTGATGTTTTTGTGTGAAAAGTTTTATCGAAATGCTCAAAATTGTCTAAAACGGTTTCAAATGTGATTTTAAGCACTTTGATGTTTTTGTGTAACAGAGTTTCATCGAAATGCACAAAATGGTCTAAAACGTCTCCAAATGCGATTTGAAGATATTCTTAGCTCTTTGGTGTTTTTATGTTAACAAGTTTTATCGAAAATCACAAAATGGTCTAAAACGTCTCCAAATGCGATTTGAAGCTATTCTGTACACTTTGATGTTTTGTGTGAAAAGTTTTGTCGAAATGTTCAAAATGGTCTAAAACGTTTTTAAATACGATATTAAGCTATTTTGTGCTCTTTTATGTTTTTGTGTGAAAAGTTTTATCGAAATGCTCAAAATTGTCTAAAACGTCTCCAAATGCGATTTGAAGCTATTCTGTACACTTTGATGTTTTGTGTGAAAAGTTTTATCGAAATGCTCAAAATGGTCTAAAACGGTTTCTAATGTGATTTTAAGAACTTTGATGTTTTTGTGTAACCAAGTTTCATCGAAATGCACAAAATGGTCTAAAACGTCTCCAAATGCGATTTGAAGCTATTCTTAGCACTTTGATGTTTTTGTGTAACCAAGTTTTTTCGAAAATTACAAAATGGTCTAAAACGTCTCCAAATGCGATTTGAAGCTATTCTTAGCACTTTGGTGTTTTTATGTCAACAAGTTTTTTCGAAAATTACAAAATGGTCTAAAACGTCTCCAAATGCGATTTGAAGCTATTCTTAGCACTTTGGTGTTTTTATGTTAACAAGTCTTTTCAAAAATCACAAAATGGTTTAAACGTCTCCAAATGCGATTTGAAGCTATTCTGTACACTTTAATGTTTTTGTGTGAAAAGTTTTAACGAAATGCTCAAAATGGTTTAAAACGTTTTTAAATACCATATTAAGCTCTTTTGTGCACATTGATGTTTTCGTGTGAAAAGTTTTATTGAAATGCTCAAAATGGTCTAAAACGTTTTCTAATGCGATTTGAAGCTATTCTGTACACTTTGAAATTTTGTGTGAAAAAGTTTTCTCAAAATGCTCAAAATGGTCTAAAACGTTTTCAAATACCATAATAAGCTATTTTGTGCACTTTGCTGTTTTTGTGTCAAAAGTTTTATCGAAATGCTCAAAATAGTTTAAAACGTCTCCAAATGTGATTTTAAGCACTTTGATGTTTTTGTGTAACAAAGTTTCATCGAAATGCACAAAATGGTCTAAAACGTCTCCAAATGCGATTTGAAGATATTCTTAGCTCTTTGGTGTTTTTATGTTAACAAGTTTTTTCGAAAATCACAAAATGTTCTAAAACGTCTCCAAATGCGATTTGAAGCTATTCTGTACACTTTGATGTTTTGTGTGAAAAGTTTTGTTGAAATGCTCAAAATGGTCTAAAACGTTTTTAAATACGATATTAAGCTATTTTGTGCTCTTTGATGTTTTTGTGTGAAAAGTTTTATCGAAATGCTCAAAATTGTCTAAAACGGTTTCAAATGTGATTTTAAGCACTTTGATGTTTTTGTGTAACAGAGTTTCATCGAAATGCACAAAATGGTCTAAAACGTCTCCAAATGCGATTTGAAGATATTCTTAGCTCTTTGGTGTTTTTATGTTAACAAGTTTTATCGAAAATCACAAAATGGTCTAAAACGTCTCCAAATGCGATTTGAAGCTATTCTGTACACTTTGATGTTTTGTGTGAAAAGTTTTGTCGAAATGTTCAAAATGGTCTAAAACGTTTTTAAATACGATATTAAGCTATTTTGTGCTCTTTTATGTTTTTGTGTGAAAAGTTTTATCGAAATGCTCAAAATTGTCTAAAACGTCTCCAAATGCGATTTGAAGCTATTCTTAGCACTTTGGTGTTTTTATGTTAACAAGTTTTTTCAAAAATCACAAAATGGTTTAAACGTCTCCAAATGCGATTTGAAGCTATTCTGTACACTTTGATGTTTTTGTGTGAAAAGTTTTAACGAAATGCTCAAAATGGTTTAAAACGTTTTTAAATACCATATTAAGCTCTTTTGTGCACATTGATGTTTTCGTGTGAAAAGTTTTATTGAAATGCTCAAAATGGTCTAAAACGTTTTCTAATGCGATTTGAAGCTATTCTGTACACTTTGAAATTTTGTGTGAAAAAGTTTTCTCAAAATGCTCAAAATGGTCTAAAACGTTTTCAAATACCATAATAAGCTATTTTGTGCACTTTGCTGTTTTTGTGTGAAAAGTTTTATCGAAATGCTCAAAATAGTTTAAAACGTCTCCAAATGTGATTTTAAGCACTTTGATGTTTTTGTGTAACAAAGTTTCATCGAAATGCACAAAATGGTCTAAAACGTCTCCAAATGCGATTTGAAGATATTCTTAGCTCTTTGGTGTTTTTATGTTAACAAGTTTTTTCGACAATCACAAAATGGTCTAAAACGTCTCCAAATGCGATTTGAAGCTATTCTGTACACTTTGATGTTTTGTGTGAAAAGTTTTGTTGAAATGCTCAAAATGGTCTAAAACGTTTTTAAATACGATATTAAGCTATTTTGTGTTCTCTGATGTTTTTGTGTGAAAAGTTTTATCGAAATGCTCAAAATTGTCTAAAACGTCTCCAAATGCGATTTGAAGCTATTCTGTACACTTTGATGTTTAGTATGAAAAAGTTTTGTCGAAATGCTCAAAATGGTCTAAAACGTTTTCAAATACGATATTAAGCTATTTTGTGCTCTTTGATGTTTTTGTGTGAAAAGTTTTATCGAAATGCTCAAAATGGTCTAAAACGGTTTCTAATGTGATTTTAAGCACTTTGATGTTTTTGTGTAACCAAGTTTCATCGAAATGCACAAAATGGTCTAAAACGTCTCCAAATGCGATTTGAAGCTATTCTTAAAACTTTGGTATTTTTATGTTAACAAGTTTTTTCGAAAATCAGAAAATGGTCTAAAACGTCTCCAAATGCGATTTGAAGCTATTCTCAGCACTTTGGAGTTTTTATGTTAACAAGTTTGTTCGAAAATCAAAAAATGGTTTAAAACGTCTCCAAATGCGATTTGAAGCTATTCTGTACACTTTTATGTTTAGTATCAAAAAGTTTTGTCTAAATGCTCAAAATGGTCTAAAACGTTTTCAAATACCATATTAAGCTATTTTGTGCACTTTGCTGTTTTTGTGTGAAAAGTTTTATCGAAATGCTCAAAATGGTCTAAAACGTCTCCAAATGTGATTTTAAGCACTTTGATGTTTTTGTGTAACAAAGTTTCATCGAAATGCACAAAATGGTCTAAAACCTCTCCAAATGCGATTTAAAGATATTCTTAGCTCTTTGGTGTTTTTATGTTAACAAGTTTTTTCGAAAATCACAAAATGGTCTAAAACGTCTCCAAATGCGATTTGAAGCTATTCTGTGCTCTTTGATGTTTTTGTATGAAAAGTTTTATCGAAATGCTCAAAATGGTCTAAAACGTCTCCAAATGCGATTTGAAGCTATTCTGTACACTTTGATGTTTTGTGTGAAAAGTTTTATCGAAATGCTCAAAATGGTCTAAAACGGTTTCTAATGTGATTTTAAGCACTTTGATGTTTTTGTGTAACAAAGTTTCATCGAAATGCACAAAATGGTCTAAAACGTCTCCAAATGCGATTTGAAGATATTCTTAGCTCTTTGGTGTTTTTATGTTAACAAGTTTTTTCGAAAATCACAAAATGGTCTAAAACGTCTCCAAATGCGATTTGAAGCTATTCTGTACACTTTGATGTTTTGTGTGAAAAGTTTTGTTGAAATGCTCAAAATGGTCTAAAACGTTTTTAAATACGATATTAAGCTATTTTGTGCTCTTTGATGTTTTTGTGTTAAAAGTTTTATCGAAATGCTCAAAATTGTCTAAAACGTCTCCAAATGCGATTTGAAGCTATTCTGTACACTTTGATGTTTTGTGTGAAAAGTTTTATCGAAATGCTCAAAATGGTCTAAAACGGTTTCTAATGTGATTTTAAGCACTTTGATGTTTTTGTGTAACCAAGTTTCATCGAAATGCACAAAATGGTCTAAAACGTCTCCAAATGCGATTTGAAGCTATTCTTAAAACTTTGGTATTTTTATGTTAACAAGTTTTTTCGAAAATCAGAAAATGGTCTAAAACGTCTCCAAATGCGATTTGAAGCTATTCTAAGCACTTTGGAGTTTTTATGTTAACAAGTTTGTTCGAAAATCAAAAAATGGTCTAAAACGTCTCCAAATGCGATTTGAAGCTATTCTGTACACTTTGATGTTTAGTATGAAAAAGTTTTGTCGAAATGCTCAAAATGGTCTAAAACGTTTTCAAATACCATATTAAGCTATTTTGTGCACTTTGCCGTTTTTGTGTGAAAAGTTTTATCGAAATGCTCAAAATGGTCTAAAACGTCTCCAAATGTGATTTTAAGCACTTTGATGTTTTTGTGTAATAAAGTTTCATCGAAATGCACAAAATGGTCAAAAACGTCTCCAAATGCGATTTGAAGCTATTCTAAGCACTTTGGTGTTTTTATGTTAACAAGTTTTTTTCGAAAATCACAAAATGGTCTAAAACGTCTCCAAATGCGATTTGAAGCTATTCTGTACACTTTGATGTTTTGTGTGAAAAAGTTTTGTCGAAATGCTCAAAATGGTCTAAAACGTTTTCAAATACCATATTAAGCTATTTTGTGCACTTTGCTGTTTTTGTGTGAAAAGTTTTATCGAAATGCTCAAAATGGTCTAAAACGGTTTCAAATGTGATTTTAAGCACTTTGATGTTTTTGTGTAACAGAGTTTCATCGAAATGCACAAAATGGTCTAAAACGTCTCCAAATGCGATTTGAAGATATTCTTAGCTCTTTGGTGTTTTTATGTTAACAAGTTTTATCGAAAATCACAAAATGGTCTAAAACGTCTCCAAATGCGATTTGAAGCTATTCTGTACACTTTGATGTTTTGTGTGAAAAGTTTTGTCGAAATGTTCAAAATGGTCTAAAACGTTTTTAAATACGATATTAAGCTATTTTGTGCTCTTTTATGTTTTTTTGTGAAAAGTTTTATCGAAATGCTCAAAATTGTCTAAAACGTCTCCAAATGCGATTTGAAGCTATTCTGTACACTTTGATGTTTTGTGTGAAAAGTTTTATCGAAATGCTCAAAATGGTCTAAAACGGTTTCTAATGTGATTTTAAGAACTTTGATGTTTTTGTGTAACCAAGTTTCATCGAAATGCACAAAATGGTCTAAAACGTCTCCAAATGCGATTTGAAGCTATTCTTAGCACTTTGGTGTTTTTATGTTAACAAGTTTTTTCGAAAATTACAAAATGGTCTAAAACGTCTCCAAATGCGATTTGAAGCTATTCTTAGCACTTTGGTGTTTTTATGTCAACAAGTTTTTTCGAAAATCACAAAATGGTCTAAAACGTCTCCAAATGCGATTTGAAGCTATTCTGTACACATTGATGTTTTTATGTTAACAAGTTTTTTCAAAAATCACAAAATGGTTTAAACGTCTCCAAATGCGATTTGAAGCTATTCTGTACACTTTGATGTTTTTGTGTGAAAAGTTTTAACGAAATGCTCAAAATGGTTTAAAACGTTTTTAAATACCATATTAAGCTCTTTTGTGCACATTGATGTTTTTGTGTGAAAAGTTTTATTGAAATGCTCAAAATGGTCTAAAACGTTTTCTAATGCGATTTGAAGCTATTCTGTACACTTTGAAATTTTGTGTGAAAAAGTTTTCTCAAAATGCTCAAAATGGTCTAAAACGTTTTCAAATACCATAATAAGCTATTTTGTGCACTTTGCTGTTTTTGTGTGAAAGTTTTATCGAAATGCTCAAAATTGTCTAAAACGTCTCCAAATGCGATTTGAAGCTATTCTGTACACATTGATGTTTTCGTGTGAAAAGTTTTATCGAAATGCTCAAAATGGTCTAAAACGGTTTCTAATGTGATTTTAAGCTATTCTTAGCACTTTGGTGTTTTTATGTTAACAAGTTTTTTCGAAAATTACAAAATGGTCTAAAACGTCTCCAAATGCGATTTGAAGCTATTCTTAGCACTTTGGTGTTTTTATGTTAACAAGTTTTTTCAAAAATCACAAAATGGTTTAAACGTCTCCAAATGCGATTTGAAGCTATTCTGTAAACTTTAATGTTTTTGTGTGAAAAGTTTTAACGAAATGCTCAAAATGGTTTAAAACGTTTTTAAATACCATATTAAGCTCTTTTGTGCACATTGATGTTTTCGTGTGAAAAGTTTTATTGAAATGCTCAAAATGGTCTAAAACGTTTTCTAATGCGATTTGAAGCTATTCTGTACACTATGAAATTTTGTGTGAAAAAGTTTTCTCAAAATGCTCAAAATGGTCTAAAACGTTTTCAAATACCATAATAAGCTATTTTGTGCACTTTGCTGTTTTTGTGTCAAAAGTTTTATCGAAATGCTCAAAATAGTTTAAAACGTCTCCAAATGTGATTTTAAGCACTTTGATGTTTTTGTGTAACAAAGTTTCATCGAAATGCACAAAATGGTCTAAAACGTCTCCAAATGCGATTTGAAGATATTCTTAGCTCTTTGGTGTTTTTATGTTAACAAGTTTTTTCGAAAATCACAAAATGGTCTAAAACGTCTCCAAATGCGATTTGAAGCTATTCTGTACACTTTGATGTTTTGTGTGAAAAGTTTTGTTGAAATGCTCAAAATGGTCTAAAACGTTTTTAAATACGATATTAAGCTATTTTGTGCTCTTTGATGTTTTTGTGTGAAAAGTTTTAGCGAAATGCTAAAAATGGTCTAAAACGGTTTCTAATGTGATTTTAAGCACTTTGATGTTTTTGTGTAACCAAGTTTCATCGAAATGCACAAAATGGTCTAAAACGTCTCCAAATGCGATTTGAAGCTATTCTAAGCACTTTGGTGTTTTTATGTTAACAAGTTTTTTCGAAAATCACAAAATGGTCTGAAACGTCTCCAAATGCGATTTGAAGCTATTCTGTACACTGCGATGTTTTGTGTGAAAAAGTTTTGTCGAAATGTTCAAAATGGTCTAAAACGTTTTTAAATACGATATTAAGCTATTTTGTGCTCTTTGATGTTTTTGTGTGAAAAGTTTTATCGAAATGCTCAAAATGGTCTAAAACGTTTTCAAATACCATATTAAGCTATTTTGTGCACTTTGCTGTTTTTGTGTGAAAAGTTTTATCGAAATGCTCAAAATGGTTTAAAACGGTTTCAAATGTGATTTTAAGCACTTTGATGTTTTTGTGTAACAGAGTTTCATCGAAATGCACAAAATGGTCTAAAACGTCTCCAAATGCGATTTGAAGATATTCTTAGCTCTTTGGTGTTTTTATGGTAACAAGTTTTTTCGAAAATCACAAAATGGTCTAAAACGTCTCCAAATGCGATTTGAAGCTATTCTGTACACTTGGATGTTTTGTGTGAAAAGTTTTATCGAAATGCTCAAAATGGTCTAAAACGGTTTCTAATGTGATTTTAAGCACTTAGATGTTTTTCTGTAACCAAGTTTCATCGAAATGCACAAAATGGTCTAAAACGTCTCCAAATGAGATTTTAAGCTATTCTAAGCACTTTGGTGTTTTTATGTTAACAAGTTTTTTCGAAAATCACAAAATGGTCTAAAACGTCTCCAAATGCGATTTGAAGCTATTCTGTACACTTTGATGTTTTGTGTGAAAAAGTTTTGTCGAAATGTTCAAAATTGTCTAAAACGTCTCCAAATGCGATTTGAAGCTATTCTGTACACTTTGATGTTTTGTGTGAAAAGTTTTATTGAAATGCTCAAAATGGTCTAAAACGGTTTCTAATGTGATTTTAAGCACTTTGATGTTTTTGTGTAACCAAGTTTCATCGAAATGCACAAAATGGTCTAAAACATCTCCAAATGCGATTTGAAGCTATTCTTAAAACTTTGGTATTTTTATGTTAACAAGTTTTTTCGAAAATCATAAAATGGTCTAAAACGTCTCCAAATGCGATTTGAAGCTATTCTAAGCGCTTTGGAGTTTTTATGTTAACAAGTTTGTTCGAAAATCAAAAAATGGTTTAAAACGTCTCCAAATGCGATTTGAAGCTATTCTGTACACTTTTATGTTTAGTATCAAAAAGTTTTGTCTAAATGCTCAAAATGGTCTAAAACGTTTTCAAATACCATATTAAGCTATTTTGTGCACTTTGCTGTTTTTGTGTGAAAAGTTTTATCGAAATGCTCAAAATGGTCTAAAACGTCTCCAAATGTGATTTTAAGCACTTTGATGTTTTTGTGTAACAAAGTTTCATCGAAATGCACAAAATGGTCTAAAACGTCTCCAAATGCGATTTGAAGATATTCTTAGCTCTTTGGTGTTTTTATGTTAACAAGTTTTTTCGAAAATCACAAAATGGTCTAAAACGTCTCCAAATGCGATTTGAAGCTATTCTGTGCTCTTTGATGTTTTTGTGTGAAAAGTTTTATCGAAATGCTCAAAATGGTCTAAAACGTCTCCAAATGCGATTTGAAGCTATTCTGTACACTTTGATGTTTTGTGTGAAAAGTTTTATCGAAATGCTCAAAATGGTCTAAAACGGTTTCTAATGTGATTTTAAGCACTTTGATGTTTTTGTGTAACAAAGTTTCATCGAAATGCACAAAATGGTCTAAAACGTCTCCAAATGCGATTTGAAGATATTCTTAGCTCTTTGGTGTTTTTATGTTAACAAGTTTTTTCGAAAATCACAAAATGGTCTAAAACGTCTCCAAATGCGATTTGAAGCTATTCTGTACACTTTGATGTTTTGTGTGAAAAGTTTTGTTGAAATGCTCAAAATGGTCTAAAACGTTTTTAAATACGATATTAAGCTATTTTGTGCTCTTTGATGTTTTTGTGTGAAAAGTTTTATCGAAATGCTCAAAATTGTCTAAAACGTCTCCAAATGCGATTTGAAGCTATTCTGTACACTTTGATGTTTTGTGTGAAAAGTTTTATCGAAATGCTCAAAATGGTCTAAAACGTCTCCAAATGTGATTTTAAGCACTTTGATGTTTTTGTGTAACAAAGTTTCATCGAAATGCACAAAATGGTCTAAAACGTCTCCAAATGCGATTTGAAGCTATTCTAAGGACTTTGGTGTTTTTATGTTAACAAGTTTTTTCGAAAATCACAAAATGGTCTAAAACGTCTCCAAATGCGATTTGAAGCTATTCTGTACACTTTGATGTTTTGTGTGAAAAAGTTTTGTCGAAATGTTCAAAATGGTCTAAAACGTTTTTAAATACGATATTAAGCTATTTTGTGCTCTTTGATGTTTTTGTGTGAAAAGTTTTATCGAAATGCTCAAAGTGGTCTAAAACGGTTTCTATTTTGATTTTAAGCACTTTGATGTTTTTGTGTAACCAAGTTTCATCGAAATGCACAAAATGGTCTAAAACGTCTCCAAATGCGATTTGAAGCTATTCTTAGAACTTTGGTATTTTTATGTTAACAAGTTTTTTCGAAAATCATAAAATGGTCTAAAACGTCTCCAAATGCGATTTGAAGCTATTCTAAGCACTTAGTAGTTTTTATGTTAACAAGTTTTTTCGAAAATCACAAAATGGTCTAAAACGTCTCCAAATGCGATTTGAAGCTATTCTGTACACTTTGATGTTTAGTATGAAAAAGTTTTGTCGAAATGCTCAAAATGGTCTAAAACGTTTTCAAATACCATATTAAGCTATTTTGTGCACTTTGCTGTTTTTGTGTGAAAAGTTTTATCGAAATGCTCAAAATGGTCTAAAACGGTTTCAAATGTGATTTTAAGCACTTTGATGTTTTTGTGTAACCAAGTTTTATCGAAATGCACAAAATGGTCTAAAACGTCTCCAAATGCGATTTGAAGCTATTCTAAGCACTTTGGTGTTTTTATGTTAACAAGTTTTTTCGAAAATCACAAAATGGTTTAAAACGTCTCCAAATGCGATTTGAAGCTATTCTTAGCACTTTGGTGTTTTTATGTTAACTAGTTTTTTCGAAAATTACAAAATGGTCTAAAACGTCTCCAAATGCGATTTGAAGCTATTCTTAGCACTTTGGTGTTTTTATGTCAACAAGTTTTTTCGAAAATCACAAAATGGTCTAAAACGTCTCCAAATGCGATTTGAAGCTATTCTTAGCACTTTGGTGTTTTTATGTTAACAAGTTTTTTCAAAAATCACAAAATGGTTTAAACGTCTCCAAATGCGATTTGAAGCTATTCTGTACACTTTGATGTTTTTGTGTGAAAAGTTTTAACGAAATGCTCAAAATGGTTTAAAACATTTTTAAATACCATATTAAGCTCTTTTGTGCACATTGATGTTTTCGTGTGAAAAGTTTTATTGAAATGCTCAAAATGGTCTAAAACGTTTTCTAATGCGATTTGAAGCTATTCTGTACACTTTGAAATTTTGTGTGAAAAAGTTTTCTCAAAATGCTCAAAATGGTCTAAAACGTTTTCAAATACCATAATAAGCTATTTTGTGCACTTTGCTGTTTTTGTGTGAAAAGTTTTATCGAAATGCTCAAAATAGTTTAAAACGTCTCCAAATGTGATTTTAAGCACTTTGATGTTTTTGTGTAACAAAGTTTCATCGAAATGCACAAAATGGTCTAAAACGTCTCCAAATGCGATTTGAAGATATTCTTAGCTCTTTGGTGTTTTTATGTTAACAAGTTTTTTCGACAATCACAAAATGGTCTAAAACGTCTCCAAATGCGATTTGAAGCTATTCTGTACACTTTGATGTTTTGTGTGAAAAGTTTTGTTGAAATGCTCAAAATGGTCTAAAACGTTTTTAAATACGATATTAAGCTATTTTGTGTTCTCTGATGTTTTTGTGTGAAAAGTTTTATCGAAATGCTCAAAATTGTCTAAAACGTCTCCAAATGCGATTTGAAGCTATTCTGTACACTTTGATGTTTAGTATGAAAAAGTTTTGTCGAAATGCTCAAAATGGTCTAAAACGTTTTCAAATACGATATTAAGCTATTTTGTGCTCTTTGATGTTTTTGTGTGAAAAGTTTTATCGAAATGCTCAAAATGGTCTAAAACGGTTTCTAATGTGATTTTAAGCACTTTGATGTTTTTGTGTAACCAAGTTTCATCGAAATGCACAAAATGGTCTAAAACGTCTCCAAATGCGATTTGAAGCTATTCTTAAAACTTTGGTATTTTTATGTTAACAAGTTTTTTCGAAAATCAGAAAATGGTCTAAAACGTCTCCAAATGCGATTTGAAGCTATTCTCAGCACTTTGGAGTTTTTATGTTAACAAGTTTGTTCGAAAATCAAAAAATGGTTTAAAACGTCTCCAAATGCGATTTGAAGCTTTTCTGTACACTTTTATGTTTAGTATCAAAAAGTTTTGTCTAAATGCTCAAAATGGTCTAAAACGTCTCCAAATGTGATTT
Source organism: Antedon bifida (assembly GCF_963402885.1). Classification (NCBI taxonomy): domain Eukaryota; kingdom Metazoa; phylum Echinodermata; class Crinoidea; order Comatulida; family Antedonidae; genus Antedon; species Antedon bifida. Next base: position 6,529,647 of record NC_136233.1, on the reverse strand, counting down.
TAAGCACTTTGATGTTTTTGTGTAACAAAGTTTCATCGAAATGCACAAAATGGTCTAAAACCTCTCCAAATGCGATTTAAAGATATTCTTAGCTCTTTGGTGTTTTTATGTTAACAAGTTTTTTCGAAAATCACAAAATGGTCTAAAACGTCTCCAAATGCGATTTGAAGCTATTCTGTGCTCTTTGATGTTTTTGTATGAAAAGTTTTATCGAAATGCTCAAAATGGTCTAAAACGTCTCCAAATGCGATTTGAAGCTATTCTGTACACTTTGATGTTTTGTGTGAAAAGTTTTATCGAAATGCTCAAAATGGTCTAAAACGGTTTCTAATGTGATTTTAAGCACTTTGATGTTTTTGTGTAACAAAGTTTCATCGAAATGCACAAAATGGTCTAAAACGTCTCCAAATGCGATTTGAAGATATTCTTAGCTCTTTGGTGTTTTTATGTTAACAAGTTTTTTCGAAAATCACAAAATGGTCTAAAACGTCTCCAAATGCGATTTGAAGCTATTCTGTACACTTTGATGTTTTGTGTGAAAAGTTTTGTTGAAATGCTCAAAATGGTCTAAAACGTTTTTAAATACGATATTAAGCTATTTTGTGCTCTTTGATGTTTTTGTGTTAAAAGTTTTATCGAAATGCTCAAAATTGTCTAAAACGTCTCCAAATGCGATTTGAAGCTATTCTGTACACTTTGATGTTTTGTGTGAAAAGTTTTATCGAAATGCTCAAAATGGTCTAAAACGGTTTCTAATGTGATTTTAAGCACTTTGATGTTTTTGTGTAACCAAGTTTCATCGAAATGCACAAAATGGTCTAAAACGTCTCCAAATGCGATTTGAAGCTATTCTTAAAACTTTGGTATTTTTATGTTAACAAGTTTTTTCGAAAATCAGAAAATGGTCTAAAACGTCTCCAAATGCGATTTGAAGCTATTCTAAGCACTTTGGAGTTTTTATGTTAACAAGTTTGTTCGAAAATCAAAAAATGGTCTAAAACGTCTCCAAATGCGATTTGAAGCTATTCTGTACACTTTGATGTTTAGTATGAAAAAGTTTTGTCGAAATGCTCAAAATGGTCTAAAACGTTTTCAAATACCATATTAAGCTATTTTGTGCACTTTGCCGTTTTTGTGTGAAAAGTTTTATCGAAATGCTCAAAATGGTCTAAAACGTCTCCAAATGTGATTTTAAGCACTTTGATGTTTTTGTGTAATAAAGTTTCATCGAAATGCACAAAATGGTCAAAAACGTCTCCAAATGCGATTTGAAGCTATTCTAAGCACTTTGGTGTTTTTATGTTAACAAGTTTTTTTCGAAAATCACAAAATGGTCTAAAACGTCTCCAAATGCGATTTGAAGCTATTCTGTACACTTTGATGTTTTGTGTGAAAAAGTTTTGTCGAAATGCTCAAAATGGTCTAAAACGTTTTCAAATACCATATTAAGCTATTTTGTGCACTTTGCTGTTTTTGTGTGAAAAGTTTTATCGAAATGCTCAAAATGGTCTAAAACGGTTTCAAATGTGATTTTAAGCACTTTGATGTTTTTGTGTAACAGAGTTTCATCGAAATGCACAAAATGGTCTAAAACGTCTCCAAATGCGATTTGAAGATATTCTTAGCTCTTTGGTGTTTTTATGTTAACAAGTTTTATCGAAAATCACAAAATGGTCTAAAACGTCTCCAAATGCGATTTGAAGCTATTCTGTACACTTTGATGTTTTGTGTGAAAAGTTTTGTCGAAATGTTCAAAATGGTCTAAAACGTTTTTAAATACGATATTAAGCTATTTTGTGCTCTTTTATGTTTTTGTGTGAAAAGTTTTATCGAAATGCTCAAAATTGTCTAAAACGTCTCCAAATGCGATTTGAAGCTATTCTGTACACTTTGATGTTTTGTGTGAAAAGTTTTATCGAAATGCTCAAAATGGTCTAAAACGGTTTCTAATGTGATTTTAAGAACTTTGATGTTTTTGTGTAACCAAGTTTCATCGAAATGCACAAAATGGTCTAAAACGTCTCCAAATGCGATTTGAAGCTATTCTTAGCACTTTGGTGTTTTTATGTTAACAAGTTTTTTCGAAAATTACAAAATGGTCTAAAACGTCTCCAAATGCGATTTGAAGCTATTCTTAGCACTTTGGTGTTTTTATGTCAACAAGTTTTTTCGAAAATCACAAAATGGTCTAAAACGTCTCCAAATGCGATTTGAAGCTATTCTGTACACATTGATGTTTTTATGTTAACAAGTTTTTTCAAAAATCACAAAATGGTTTAAACGTCTCCAAATGCGATTTGAAGCTATTCTGTACACTTTGATGTTTTTGTGTGAAAAGTTTTAACGAAATGCTCAAAATGGTTTAAAACGTTTTTAAATACCATATTAAGCTCTTTTGTGCACATTGATGTTTTTGTGTGAAAAGTTTTATTGAAATGCTCAAAATGGTCTAAAACGTTTTCTAATGCGATTTTAAGCACTTTGATGTTTTTGTGTAACAAAGTTTCATCGAAATGCACAAAATGGTCTAAAACGTCTCCAAATGCGATTTGAAGATATTCTTAGCTCTTTGGTGTTTTTATGTTAACAAGTTTTTTCGAAAATCACAAAATGGTCTAAAACGTCTCCAAATGCGATTTGAAGCTATTCTGTACACTTTGATGTTTTGTGTGAAAAGTTTTGTTGAAATGCTCAAAATGGTCTAAAACGTTTTTAAATACGATATTAAGCTATTTTGTGCTCTTTGATGTTTTTGTGTGAAAAGTTTTATCGAAATGCTCAAAATTGTCTAAAACGTCTCCAAATGCGATTTGAAGCTATTCTGTACACTTTGATGTTTTGTGTGAAAAGTTTTATCGAAATGCTCAAAATGGTCTAAAACGTCTCCAAATGTGATTTTAAGCACTTTGATGTTTTTGTGTAACAAAGTTTCATCGAAATGCACAAAATGGTCTAAAACGTCTCCAAATGCGATTTGAAGCTATTCTAAGGACTTTGGTGTTTTTATGTTAACAAGTTTTTTCGAAAATCACAAAATGGTCTAAAACGTCTCCAAATGCGATTTGAAGCTATTCTGTACACTTTGATGTTTTGTGTGAAAAAGTTTTGTCGAAATGTTCAAAATGGTCTAAAACGTTTTTAAATACGATATTAAGCTATTTTGTGCTCTTTGATGTTTTTGTGTGAAAAGTTTTATCGAAATGCTCAAAATGGTCTAAAACGGTTTCTATTTTGATTTTAAGCACTTTGATGTTTTTGTGTAACCAAGTTTCATCGAAATGCACAAAATGGTCTAAAACGTCTCCAAATGCGATTTGAAGCTATTCTTAGAACTTTGGTATTTTTATGTTAACAAGTTTTTTCGAAAATCATAAAATGGTCTAAAACGTCTCCAAATGCGATTTGAAGCTATTCTAAGCACTTAGTAGTTTTTATGTTAACAAGTTTTTTCGAAAATCACAAAATGGTCTAAAACGTCTCCAAATGCGATTTGAAGCTATTCTGTACACTTTGATGTTTAGTATGAAAAAGTTTTGTCGAAATGCTCAAAATGGTCTAAAACGTTTTCAAATACCATATTAAGCTATTTTGTGCACTTTGCTGTTTTTGTGTGAAAAGTTTTATCGAAATGCTCAAAATGGTCTAAAACGGTTTCAAATGTGATTTTAAGCACTTTGATGTTTTTGTGTAACCAAGTTTCATCGAAATGCACAAAATGGTCTAAAACGTCTCCAAATGCGATTTGAAGCTATTCTAAGCACTTTGGTGTTTTTATGTTAACAAGTTTTTTCGAAAATCACAAAATGGTTTAAAACGTCTCCAAATGCGATTTGAAGCTATTCTTAGCACTTTGGTGTTTTTATGTTAACTAGTTTTTTCGAAAATTACAAAATGGTCTAAAACGTCTCCAAATGCGATTTGAAGCTATTCTTAGCACTTTGGTGTTTTTATGTCAACAAGTTTTTTCGAAAATCACAAAATGGTCTAAAACGTCTCCAAATGCGATTTGAAGCTATTCTTAGCACTTTGGTGTTTTTATGTTAACAAGTTTTTTCAAAAATCACAAAATGGTTTAAACGTCTCCAAATGCGATTTGAAGCTATTCTGTACACTTTGATGTTTTTGTGTGAAAAGTTTTAACGAAATGCTCAAAATGGTTTAAAACATTTTTAAATACCATATTAAGCTCTTTTGTGCACATTGATGTTTTCGTGTGAAAAGTTTTATTGAAATGCTCAAAATGGTCTAAAACGTTTTCTAATGCGATTTGAAGCTATTCTGTACACTATGAAATTTTGTGTGAAAAAGTTTTCTCAAAATGCTCAAAATGGTCTAAAACGTTTTCAAATACCATAATAAGCTATTTTGTGCACTTTGCTGTTTTTGTGTCAAAAGTTTTATCGAAATGCTCAAAATAGTTTAAAAAGTCTCCAAATGTGATTTTAAGCACTTTGATGTTTTTGTGTAACAAAGTTTCATCGAAATGCACAAAATGGTCTAAAACGTCTCCAAATGCGATTTGAAGATATTCTTAGCTCTTTGGTGTTTTTATGTTAACAAGTTTTTTCGAAAATCACAAAATGGTCTAAAACGTCTCCAAATGCGATTTGAAGCTATTCTGTACACTTTGATGTTTTGTGTGAAAAGTTTTGTTGAAATGCTCAAAATGGTCTAAAACGTTTTTAAATACGATATTAAGCTATTTTGTGCTCTTTGATGTTTTTGTGTGAAAAGTTTTAGCGAAATGCTAAAAATGGTCTAAAACGGTTTCTAATGTGATTTTAAGCACTTTGATGTTTTTGTGTAACCAAGTTTCATCGAAATGCACAAAATGGTCTAAAACGTCTCCAAATGCGATTTGAAGCTATTCTAAGCACTTTGGTGTTATTATGTTAACAAGTTTTTTCGAAAATCACAAAATGGTCTGAAACGTCTCCAAATGCGATTTGAAGCTATTCTGTACACTGCGATGTTTTGTGTGAAAAAGTTTTGTCGAAATGTTCAAAATGGTCTAAAACGTTTTTAAATACGATATTAAGCTATTTTGTGCTCTTTGATGTTTTTGTGTGAAAAGTTTTATCGAAATGCTCAAAATGGTCTAAAACGTTTTCAAATACCATATTAAGCTATTTTGTGCACTTTGCTGTTTTTGTGTGAAAAGTTTTATCGAAATGCTCAAAATGGTCTAAAACGGTTTCTAATGTGATTTTAAGCACTTTGATGTTTTTGTGTAACAGAGTTTCATCGAAATGCACAAAATGGTCTAAAACGTCTCCAAATGCGATTTGAAGATATTCTTAGCTCTTTGGTGTTTTTATGTTAACAAGTTTTTTCGAAAATCACAAAATGGTCTAAAACGTCTCCAAATGCGATTTGAAGCTATTCTGTACACTTTGATGTTTTGTGTGAAAAGTTTTGTTGAAATGCTCAAAATGGTCTAAAACGTTTTTAAATACGATATTAAGCTATTTTGTGCTCTTTGATGTTTTTGTGTTAAAAGTTTTATCGAAATGCTCAAAATTGTCTAAAACGTCTCCAAATGCGATTTGAAGCTATTCTGTACACTTTGATGTTTTGTGTGAAAAGTTTTATCGAAATGCTCAAAATGGTCTAAAACGGTTTCTAATGTGATTTTAAGCACTTTGATGTTTTTGTGTAACCAAGTTTCATCGAAATGCACAAAATGGTCTAAAAAGTCTCCAAATGCGATTTGAAGCTATTCTTAAAACTTTGGTATTTTTATGTTAACAAGTTTTTTCGAAAATCAGAAAATGGTCTAAAACGTCTCCAAATGCGATTTGAAGCTATTCTAAGCACTTTGGAGTTTTTATGTTAACAAGTTTGTTCGAAAATCAAAAAATGGTCTAAAACGTCTCCAAATGCGATTTGAAGCTATTCTGTACACTTTGATGTTTAGTATGAAAAAGTTTTGTCGAAATGCTCAAAATGGTCTAAAACGTTTTCAAATACCATATTAAGCTATTTTGTGCACTTTGCCGTTTTTGTGTGAAAAGTTTTATCGAAATGCTCAAAATGGTCTAAAACGTCTCCAAATGTGATTTTAAGCACTTTGATGTTTTTGTGTAATAAAGTTTCATCGAAATGCACAAAATGGTCTAAAACGTCTCCAAATGCGATTTGAAGCTATTCTAAGCACTTTGGTGTTTTTATGTTAACAAGTTTTTTTCGAAAATCACAAAATGGTCTAAAACGTCTCCAAATGCGATTTGAAGCTATTCTGTACACTTTGATGTTTTGTGTGAAAAAGTTTTGTCGAAATGCTCAAAATGGTCTAAAACGTTTTCAAATACCATATTAAGCTATTTTGTGCACTTTGCTGTTTTTGTGTGAAAAGTTTTATCGAAATGCTCAAAATGGTCTAAAACGGTTTCAAATGTGATTTTAAGCACTTTGATGTTTTTGTGTAACAGAGTTTCATCGAAATGCACAAAATGGTCTAAAACGTCTCCAAATGCGATTTGAAGATATTCTTAGCTCTTTGGTGTTTTTATGTTAACAAGTTTTATCGAAAATCACAAAATGGTCTAAAACGTCTCCAAATGCGATTTGAAGCTATTCTGTACACTTTGATGTTTTGTGTGAAAAGTTTTGTCGAAATGTTCAAAATGGTCTAAAACGTTTTTAAATACGATATTAAGCTATTTTGTGCTCTTTTATGTTTTTGTGTGAAAAGTTTTATCGAAATGCTCAAAATTGTCTAAAACGTCTCCAAATGCGATTTGAAGCTATTCTGTACACTTTGATGTTTTGTGTGAAAAGTTTTATCGAAATGCTCAAAATGGTCTAAAACGGTTTCTAATGTGATTTTAAGAACTTTGATGTTTTTGTGTAACCAAGTTTCATCGAAATGCACAAAATGGTCTAAAACGTCTCCAAATGCGATTTGAAGCTATTCTTAGCACTTTGATGTTTTTGTGTAACCAAGTTTTTTCGAAAATTACAAAATGGTCTAAAACGTCTCCAAATGCGATTTGAAGCTATTCTTAGCACTTTGGTGTTTTTATGTCAACAAGTTTTTTCGAAAATTACAAAATGGTCTAAAACGTCTCCAAATGCGATTTGAAGCTATTCTTAGCACTTTGGTGTTTTTATGTTAACAAGTCTTTTCAAAAATCACAAAATGGTTTAAACGTCTCCAAATGCGATTTGAAGCTATTCTGTACACTTTAATGTTTTTGTGTGAAAAGTTTTAACGAAATGCTCAAAATGGTTTAAAACGTTTTTAAATACCATATTAAGCTCTTTTGTGCACATTGATGTTTTCGTGTGAAAAGTTTTATTGAAATGCTCAAAATGGTCTAAAACGTTTTCTAATGCGATTTGAAGCTATTCTGTACACTTTGAAATTTTGTGTGAAAAAGTTTTCTCAAAATGCTCAAAATGGTCTAAAACGTTTTCAAATACCATAATAAGCTATTTTGTGCACTTTGCTGTTTTTGTGTCAAAAGTTTTATCGAAATGCTCAAAATAGTTTAAAACGTCTCCAAATGTGATTTTAAGCACTTTGATGTTTTTGTGTAACAAAGTTTCATCGAAATGCACAAAATGGTCTAAAACGTCTCCAAATGCGATTTGAAGATATTCTTAGCTCTTTGGTGTTTTTATGTTAACAAGTTTTTTCGAAAATCACAAAATGTTCTAAAACGTCTCCAAATGCGATTTGAAGCTATTCTGTACACTTTGATGTTTTGTGTGAAAAGTTTTGTTGAAATGCTCAAAATGGTCTAAAACGTTTTTAAATACGATATTAAGCTATTTTGTGCTCTTTGATGTTTTTGTGTGAAAAGTTTTATCGAAATGCTCAAAATTGTCTAAAACGGTTTCAAATGTGATTTTAAGCACTTTGATGTTTTTGTGTAACAGAGTTTCATCGAAATGCACAAAATGGTCTAAAACGTCTCCAAATGCGATTTGAAGATATTCTTAGCTCTTTGGTGTTTTTATGTTAACAAGTTTTATCGAAAATCACAAAATGGTCTAAAACGTCTCCAAATGCGATTTGAAGCTATTCTGTACACTTTGATGTTTTGTGTGAAAAGTTTTGTCGAAATGTTCAAAATGGTCTAAAACGTTTTTAAATACGATATTAAGCTATTTTGTGCTCTTTTATGTTTTTGTGTGAAAAGTTTTATCGAAATGCTCAAAATTGTCTAAAACGTCTCCAAATGCGATTTGAAGCTATTCTTAGCACTTTGGTGTTTTTATGTTAACAAGTTTTTTCAAAAATCACAAAATGGTTTAAACGTCTCCAAATGCGATTTGAAGCTATTCTGTACACTTTGATGTTTTTGTGTGAAAAGTTTTAACGAAATGCTCAAAATGGTTTAAAACGTTTTTAAATACCATATTAAGCTCTTTTGTGCACATTGATGTTTTCGTGTGAAAAGTTTTATTGAAATGCTCAAAATGGTCTAAAACGTTTTCTAATGCGATTTGAAGCTATTCTGTACACTTTGAAATTTTGTGTGAAAAAGTTTTCTCAAAATGCTCAAAATGGTCTAAAACGTTTTCAAATACCATAATAAGCTATTTTGTGCACTTTGCTGTTTTTGTGTGAAAAGTTTTATCGAAATGCTCAAAATAGTTTAAAACGTCTCCAAATGTGATTTTAAGCACTTTGATGTTTTTGTGTAACAAAGTTTCATCGAAATGCACAAAATGGTCTAAAACGTCTCCAAATGCGATTTGAAGATATTCTTAGCTCTTTGGTGTTTTTATGTTAACAAGTTTTTTCGACAATCACAAAATGGTCTAAAACGTCTCCAAATGCGATTTGAAGCTATTCTGTACACTTTGATGTTTTGTGTGAAAAGTTTTGTTGAAATGCTCAAAATGGTCTAAAACGTTTTTAAATACGATATTAAGCTATTTTGTGTTCTCTGATGTTTTTGTGTGAAAAGTTTTATCGAAATGCTCAAAATTGTCTAAAACGTCTCCAAATGCGATTTGAAGCTATTCTGTACACTTTGATGTTTAGTATGAAAAAGTTTTGTCGAAATGCTCAAAATGGTCTAAAACGTTTTCAAATACGATATTAAGCTATTTTGTGCTCTTTGATGTTTTTGTGTGAAAAGTTTTATCGAAATGCTCAAAATGGTCTAAAACGGTTTCTAATGTGATTTTAAGCACTTTGATGTTTTTGTGTAACCAAGTTTCATCGAAATGCACAAAATGGTCTAAAACGTCTCCAAATGCGATTTGAAGCTATTCTTAAAACTTTGGTATTTTTATGTTAACAAGTTTTTTCGAAAATCAGAAAATGGTCTAAAACGTCTCCAAATGCGATTTGAAGCTATTCTCAGCACTTTGGAGTTTTTATGTTAACAAGTTTGTTCGAAAATCAAAAAATGGTTTAAAACGTCTCCAAATGCGATTTGAAGCTATTCTGTACACTTTTATGTTTAGTATCAAAAAGTTTTGTCTAAATGCTCAAAATGGTCTAAAACGTTTTCAAATACCATATTAAGCTATTTTGTGCACTTTGCTGTTTTTGTGTGAAAAGTTTTATCGAAATGCTCAAAATGGTCTAAAACGTCTCCAAATGTGATTTTAAGCACTTTGATGTTTTTGTGTAACAAAGTTTCATCGAAATGCACAAAATGGTCTAAAACCTCTCCAAATGCGATTTAAAGATATTCTTAGCTCTTTGGTGTTTTTATGTTAACAAGTTTTTTCGAAAATCACAAAATGGTCTAAAACGTCTCCAAATGCGATTTGAAGCTATTCTGTGCTCTTTGATGTTTTTGTGTGAAAAGTTTTATCGAAATGCTCAAAATGGTCTAAAACGTCTCCAAATGCGATTTGAAGCTATTCTGTACACTTTGATGTTTTGTGTGAAAAGTTTTATCGAAATGCTCAAAATGGTCTAAAACGGTTTCTAATGTGATTTTAAGCACTTTGATGTTTTTGTGTAACAAAGTTTCATCGAAATGCACAAAATGGTCTAAAACGTCTCCAAATGCGATTTGAAGATATTCTTAGCTCTTTGGTGTTTTTATGTTAACAAGTTTGTTCGAAAATCAAAAAATGGTCTAAAACGTCTCCAAATGCGATTTGAAGCTATTCTGTACACTTTGATGTTTAGTATGAAAAAGTTTTGTCGAAATGCTCAAAATGGTCTAAAACGTTTTCAAATACCATATTAAGCTATTTTGTGCACTTTGCCGTTTTTGTGTGAAAAGTTTTATCGAAATGCTCAAAATGGTCTAAAACGTCTCCAAATGTGATTTTAAGCACTTTGATGTTTTTGTGTAATAAAGTTTCATCGAAATGCACAAAATGGTCTAAAACGTCTCCAAATGCGATTTGAAGCTATTCTAAGCACTTTGGTGTTTTTATGTTAACAAGTTTTTTTCGAAAATCACAAAATGGTCTAAAACGTCTCCAAATGCGATTTGAAGCTATTCTGTACACTTTGATGTTTTGTGTGAAAAAGTTTTGTCGAAATGCTCAAAATGGTCTAAAACGTTTTCAAATACCATATTAAGCTATTTTGTGCACTTTGCTGTTTTTGTGTGAAAAGTTTTATCGAAATGCTCAAAATGGTCTAAAACGGTTTCAAATGTGATTTTAAGCACTTTGATGTTTTTGTGTAACAGAGTTTCATCGAAATGCACAAAATGGTCTAAAACGTCTCCAAATGCGATTTGAAGATATTCTTAGCTCTTTGGTGTTTTTATGTTAACAAGTTTTATCGAAAATCACAAAATGGTCTAAAACGTCTCCAAATGCGATTTGAAGCTATTCTGTACACTTTGATGTTTTGTGTGAAAAGTTTTGTCGAAATGTTCAAAATGGTCTAAAACGTTTTTAAATACGATATTAAGCTATTTTGTGCTCTTTTATGTTTTTGTGTGAAAAGTTTTATCGAAATGCTCAAAATTGTCTAAAACGTCTCCAAATGCGATTTGAAGCTATTCTGTACACTTTGATGTTTTGTGTGAAAAGTTTTATCGAAATGCTCAAAATGGTCTAAAACGGTTTCTAATGTGATTTTAAGAACTTTGATGTTTTTGTGTAACCAAGTTTCATCGAAATGCACAAAATGGTCTAAAACGTCTCCAAATGCGATTTGAAGCTATTCTTAGCACTTTGGTGTTTTTATGTTAACAAGTTTTTTCGAAAATTACAAAATGGTCTAAAACGTCTCCAAATGCGATTTGAAGCTATTCTTAGCACTTTGGTGTTTTTATGTCAACAAGTTTTTTCGAAAATCACAAAATGGTCTAAAACGTCTCCAAATGCGATTTGAAGCTATTCTGTACACATTGATGTTTTTATGTTAACAAGTTTTTTCAAAAATCACAAAATGGTTTAAACGTCTCCAAATGCGATTTGAAGCTATTCTGTACACTTTGATGTTTTTGTGTGAAAAGTTTTAACGAAATGCTCAAAATGGTTTAAAACGTTTTTAAATACCATATTAAGCTCTTTTGTGCACATTGATGTTTTTGTGTGAAAAGTTTTATTGAAATGCTCAAAATGGTCTAAAACGTTTTCTAATGCGATTTGAAGCTATTCTGTACACTTTGAAATTTTGTGTGAAAAAGTTTTCTCAAAATGCTCAAAATGGTCTAAAACGTTTTCAAATACCATAATAAGCTATTTTGTGCACTTTGCTGTTTTTGTGTGAAAGTTTTATCGAAATGCTCAAAATTGTCTAAAACGTCTCCAAATGCGATTTGAAGCTATTCTGTACACTTTGATGTTTTGTGTGAAAAGTTTTATCGAAATGCTCAAAATGGTCTAAAACGGTTTCTAATGTGATTTTAAGCACTTTGATGTTTTTGTGTAACCAAGTTTCATCGAAATGCACAAAATGGTCTAAAACGTCTCCAAATGCGATTTGAAGCTATTCTTAGCACTTTGGTGTTTTTATGTTAACAAGTTTTTTCGAAAATTACAAAATGGTCTAAAACGTCTCCAAATGCGATTTGAAGCTATTCTTAGCACTTTGGTGTTTTTATGTTAACAAGTTTTTTCAAAAATCACAAAATGGTTTAAACGTCTCCAAATGCGATTTGAAGCTATTCTGTAAACTTTAATGTTTTTGTGTGAAAAGTTTTAACGAAATGCTCAAAATGGTTTAAAACGTTTTTAAATACCATATTAAGCTCTTTTGTGCACATTGATGTTTTCGTGTGAAAAGTTTTATTGAAATGCTCAAAATGGTCTAAAACGTTTTCTAATGCGATTTGAAGCTATTCTGTACACTATGAAATTTTGTGTGAAAAAGTTTTCTCAAAATGCTCAAAATGGTCTAAAACGTTTTCAAATACCATAATAAGCTATTTTGTGCACTTTGCTGTTTTTGTGTCAAAAGTTTTATCGAAATGCTCAAAATAGTTTAAAACGTCTCCAAATGTGATTTTAAGCACTGTGATGTTTTTGTGTAACAAAGTTTCATCGAAATGCACAAAATGGTCTAAAACGTCTCCAAATGCGATTTGAAGATATTCTTAGCTCTTTGGTGTTTTTATGTTAACAAGTTTTTTCGAAAATCACAAAATGGTCTAAAACGTCTCCAAATGCGATTTGAAGCTATTCTGTACACTTTGATGTTTTGTGTGAAAAGTTTTGTTGAAATGCTCAAAATGGTCTAAAACGTTTTTAAATACGATATTAAGCTATTTTGTGCTCTTTGATGTTTTTGTGTGAAAAGTTTTAGCGAAATGCTAAAAATGGTCTAAAACGGTTTCTAATGTGATTTTAAGCACTTTGATGTTTTTGTGTAACCAAGTTTCATCGAAATGCACAAAATGGTCTAAAACGTCTCCAAATGCGATTTGAAGCTATTCTAAGCACTTTGGTGTTTTTATGTTAACAAGTTTTTTCGAAAATCACAAAATGGTCTGAAACGTCTCCAAATGCGATTTGAAGCTATTCTGTACACTGCGATGTTTTGTGTGAAAAAGTTTTGTCGAAATGTTCAAAATGGTCTAAAACGTTTTTAAATACGATATTAAGCTATTTTGTGCTCTTTGATGTTTTTGTGTGAAAAGTTTTATCGAAATGCTCAAAATGGTCTAAAACGTTTTCAAATACCATATTAAGCTATTTTGTGCACTTTGCTGTTTTTGTGTGAAAAGTTTTATCGAAATGCTCAAAATGGTTTAAAACGGTTTCAAATGTGATTTTAAGCACTTTGATGTTTTTGTGTAACAGAGTTTCATCGAAATGCACAAAATGGTCTAAAACGTCTCCAAATGCGATTTGAAGATATTCTTAGCTCTTTGGTGTTTTTATGGTAACAAGTTTTTTCGAAAATCACAAAATGGTCTAAAACGTCTCCAAATGCGATTTGAAGCTATTCTGTACACTTGGATGTTTTGTGTGAAAAGTTTTATCGAAATGCTCAAAATGGTCTAAAACGGTTTCTAATGTGATTTTAAGCACTTAGATGTTTTTCTGTAACCAAGTTTCATCGAAATGCACAAAATGGTCTAAAACGTCTCCAAATGAGATTTTAAGCTATTCTAAGCACTTTGGTGTTTTTATGTTAACAAGTTTTTTCGAAAATCACAAAATGGTCTAAAACGTCTCCAAATGCGATTTGAAGCTATTCTGTACACTTTGATGTTTTGTGTGAAAAAGTTTTGTCGAAATGTTCAAAATTGTCTAAAACGTCTCCAAATGCGATTTGAAGCTATTCTGTACACTTTGATGTTTTGTGTGAAAAGTTTTATTGAAATGCTCAAAATGGTCTAAAACGGTTTCTAATGTGATTTTAAGCACTTTGATGTTTTTGTGTAACCAAGTTTCATCGAAATGCACAAAATGGTCTAAAACATCTCCAAATGCGATTTGAAGCTATTCTTAAAACTTTGGTATTTTTATGTTAACAAGTTTTTTCGAAAATCATAAAATGGTCTAAAACGTCTCCAAATGCGATTTGAAGCTATTCTAAGCGCTTTGGAGTTTTTATGTTAACAAGTTTGTTCGAAAATCAAAAAATGGTTTAAAACGTCTCCAAATGCGATTTGAAGCTATTCTGTACACTTTTATGTTTAGTATCAAAAAGTTTTGTCTAAATGCTCAAAATGGTCTAAAACGTTTTCAAATACCATATTAAGCTATTTTGTGCACTTTGCTGTTTTTGTGTGAAAAGTTTTATCGAAATGCTCAAAATGGTCTAAAACGTCTCCAAATGTGATTTTAAGCACTTTGATGTTTTTGTGTAACAAAGTTTCATCGAAATGCACAAAATGGTCTAAAACGTCTCCAAATGCGATTTGAAGATATTCTTAGCTCTTTGGTGTTTTTATGTTAACAAGTTTTTTCGAAAATCACAAAATGGTCTAAAACGTCTCCAAATGCGATTTGAAGCTATTCTGTGCTCTTTGATGTTTTTGTGTGAAAAGTTTTATCGAAATGCTCAAAATGGTCTAAAACGTCTCCAAATGCGATTTGAAGCTATTCTGTACACTTTGATGTTTTGTGTGAAAAGTTTTATCGAAATGCTCAAAATGGTCTAAAACGGTTTCTAATGTGATTTTAAGCACTTTGATGTTTTTGTGTAACAAAGTTTCATCGAAATGCACAAAATGGTCTAAAACGTCTCCAAATGCGATTTGAAGATATTCTTAGCTCTTTGGTGTTTTTATGTTAACAAGTTTTTTCGAAAATCACAAAATGGTCTAAAACGTCTCCAAATGCGATTTGAAGCTATTCTGTACACTTTGATGTTTTGTGTGAAAAGTTTTGTTGAAATGCTCAAAATGGTCTAAAACGTTTTTAAATACGATATTAAGCTATTTTGTGCTCTTTGATGTTTTTGTGTGAAAAGTTTTATCGAAATGCTCAAAATTGTCTAAAACGTCTCCAAATGCGATTTGAAGCTATTCTGTACACTTTGATGTTTTGTGTGAAAAGTTTTATCGAAATGCTCAAAATGGTCTAAAACGTCTCCAAATGTGATTTTAAGCACTTTGATGTTTTTGTGTAACAAAGTTTCATCGAAATGCACAAAATGGTCTAAAACGTCTCCAAATGCGATTTGAAGCTATTCTAAGGACTTTGGTGTTTTTATGTTAACAAGTTTTTTCGAAAATCACAAAATGGTCTAAAACGTCTCCAAATGCGATTTGAAGCTATTCTGTACACTTTGATGTTTTGTGTGAAAAAGTTTTGTCGAAATGTTCAAAATGGTCTAAAACGTTTTTAAATACGATATTAAGCTATTTTGTGCTCTTTGATGTTTTTGTGTGAAAAGTTTTATCGAAATGCTCAAAATGGTCTAAAACGGTTTCTATTTTGATTTTAAGCACTTTGATGTTTTTGTGTAACCAAGTTTCATCGAAATGCACAAAATGGTCTAAAACGTCTCCAAATGCGATTTGAAGCTATTCTTAGAACTTTGGTATTTTTATGTTAACAAGTTTTTTCGAAAATCATAAAATGGTCTAAAACGTCTCCAAATGCGATTTGAAGCTATTCTAAGCACTTAGTAGTTTTTATGTTAACAAGTTTTTTCGAAAATCACAAAATGGTCTAAAACGTCTCCAAATGCGATTTGAAGCTATTCTGTACACTTTGATGTTTAGTATGAAAAAGTTTTGTCGAAATGCTCAAAATGGTCTAAAACGTTTTCAAATACCATATTAAGCTATTTTGTGCACTTTGCTGTTTTTGTGTGAAAAGTTTTATCGAAATGCTCAAAATGGTCTAAAACGGTTTCAAATGTGATTTTAAGCACTTTGATGTTTTTGTGTAACCAAGTTTCATCGAAATGCACAAAATGGTCTAAAACGTCTCCAAATGCGATTTGAAGCTATTCTAAGCACTTTGGTGTTTTTATGTTAACAAGTTTTTTCGAAAATCACAAAATGGTTTAAAACGTCTCCAAATGCGATTTGAAGCTATTCTTAGCACTTTGGTGTTTTTATGTTAACTAGTTTTTTCGAAAATTACAAAATGGTCTAAAACGTCTCCAAATGCGATTTGAAGCTATTCTTAGCACTTTGGTGTTTTTATGTCAACAAGTTTTTTCGAAAATCACAAAATGGTCTAAAACGTCTCCAAATGCGATTTGAAGCTATTCTTAGCACTTTGGTGTTTTTATGTTAACAAGTTTTTTCAAAAATCACAAAATGGTTTAAACGTCTCCAAATGCGATTTGAAGCTATTCTGTACACTTTGATGTTTTTGTGTGAAAAGTTTTAACGAAATGCTCAAAATGGTTTAAAACATTTTTAAATACCATATTAAGCTCTTTTGTGCACATTGATGTTTTCGTGTGAAAAGTTTTATTGAAATGCTCAAAATGGTCTAAAACGTTTTCTAATGCGATTTGAAGCTATTCTGTACACTTTGAAATTTTGTGTGAAAAAGTTTTCTCAAAATGCTCAAAATGGTCTAAAACGTTTTCAAATACCATAATAAGCTATTTTGTGCACTTTGCTGTTTTTGTGTGAAAAGTTTTATCGAAATGCTCAAAATAGTTTAAAACGTCTCCAAATGTGATTTTAAGCACTTTGATGTTTTTGTGTAACAAAGTTTCATCGAAATGCACAAAATGGTCTAAAACGTCTCCAAATGCGATTTGAAGATATTCTTAGCTCTTTGGTGTTTTTATGTTAACAAGTTTTTTCGACAATCACAAAATGGTCTAAAACGTCTCCAAATGCGATTTGAAGCTATTCTGTACACTTTGATGTTTTGTGTGAAAAGTTTTGTTGAAATGCTCAAAATGGTCTAAAACGTTTTTAAATACGATATTAAGCTATTTTGTGTTCTCTGATGTTTTTGTGTGAAAAGTTTTATCGAAATGCTCAAAATTGTCTAAAACGTCTCCAAATGCGATTTGAAGCTATTCTGTACACTTTGATGTTTAGTATGAAAAAGTTTTGTCGAAATGCTCAAAATGGTCTAAAACGTTTTCAAATACGATATTAAGCTATTTTGTGCTCTTTGATGTTTTTGTGTGAAAAGTTTTATCGAAATGCTCAAAATGGTCTAAAACGGTTTCTAATGTGATTTTAAGCACTTTGATGTTTTTGTGTAACCAAGTTTCATCGAAATGCACAAAATGGTCTAAAACGTCTCCAAATGCGATTTGAAGCTATTCTTAAAACTTTGGTATTTTTATGTTAACAAGTTTTTTCGAAAATCAGAAAATGGTCTAAAACGTCTCCAAATGCGATTTGAAGCTATTCTCAGCACTTTGGAGTTTTTATGTTAACAAGTTTGTTCGAAAATCAAAAAATGGTTTAAAACGTCTCCAAATGCGATTTGAAGCTTTTCTGTACACTTTTATGTTTAGTATCAAAAAGTTTTGTCTAAATGCTCAAAATGGTCTAAAACGTCTCCAAATGTGATTTTAAGCACTTTGATGTTTTTGTGTAACAAAGTTTCATCGAAATGCACAAAATGGTCTAAAACCTCTCCAAATGCGATTTAAAGATATTCTTAGCTCTTTGGTGTTTTTATGTTAACAAGTTTTTTCGAAAATCACAAAATGGTCTAAAACGTCTCCAAATGCGATTTGAAGCTATTCTGTGCTCTTTGATGTTTTTGTATGAAAAGTTTTATCGAAATGCTCAAAATGGTCTAAAACGTCTCCAAATGCGATTTGAAGCTATTCTGTACACTTTGATGTTTTGTGTGAAAAGTTTTATCGAAATGCTCAAAATGGTCTAAAACGGTTTCTAATGTGATTTTAAGCACTTTGATGTTTTTGTGTAACAAAGTTTCATCGAAATGCACAAAATGGTCTAAAACGTCTCCAAATGCGATTTGAAGATATTCTTAGCTCTTTGGTGTTTTTATGTTAACAAGTTTTTTCGAAAATCACAAAATGGTCTAAAACGTCTCCAAATGCGATTTGAAGCTATTCTGTACACTTTGATGTTTTGTGTGAAAAGTTTTGTTGAAATGCTCAAAATGGTCTAAAACGTTTTTAAATACGATATTAAGCTATTTTGTGCTCTTTGATGTTTTTGTGTTAAAAGTTTTATCGAAATGCTCAAAATTGTCTAAAACGTCTCCAAATGCGATTTGAAGCTATTCTGTACACTTTGATGTTTTGTGTGAAAAGTTTTATCGAAATGCTCAAAATGGTCTAAAACGGTTTCTAATGTGATTTTAAGCACTTTGATGTTTTTGTGTAACCAAGTTTCATCGAAATGCACAAAATGGTCTAAAACGTCTCCAAATGCGATTTGAAGCTATTCTTAAAACTTTGGTATTTTTATGTTAACAAGTTTTTTCGAAAATCAGAAAATGGTCTAAAACGTCTCCAAATGCGATTTGAAGCTATTCTAAGCACTTTGGAGTTTTTATGTTAACAAGTTTGTTCGAAAATCAAAAAATGGTCTAAAACGTCTCCAAATGCGATTTGAAGCTATTCTGTACACTTTGATGTTTAGTATGAAAAAGTTTTGTCGAAATGCTCAAAATGGTCTAAAACGTTTTCAAATACCATATTAAGCTATTTTGTGCACTTTGCCGTTTTTGTGTGAAAAGTTTTATCGAAATGCTCAAAATGGTCTAAAACGTCTCCAAATGTGATTTTAAGCACTTTGATGTTTTTGTGTAATAAAGTTTCATCGAAATGCACAAAATGGTCAAAAACGTCTCCAAATGCGATTTGAAGCTATTCTAAGCACTTTGGTGTTTTTATGTTAACAAGTTTTTTTCGAAAATCACAAAATGGTCTAAAACGTCTACAAATGCGATTTGAAGCTATTCTGTACACTTTGATGTTTTGTGTGAAAAAGTTTTGTCGAAATGCTCAAAATGGTCTAAAACGTTTTCAAATACCATATTAAGCTATTTTGTGCACTTTGCTGTTTTTGTGTGAAAAGTTTTATCGAAATGCTCAAAATGGTCTAAAACGGTTTCAAATGTGATTTTAAGCACTTTGATGTTTTTGTGTAACAGAGTTTCATCGAAATGCACAAAATGGTCTAAAACGTCTCCAAATGCGATTTGAAGATATTCTTAGCTCTTTGGTGTTTTTATGTTAACAAGTTTTATCGAAAATCACAAAATGGTCTAAAACGTCTCCAAATGCGATTTGAAGCTATTCTGTACACTTTGATGTTTTGTGTGAAAAGTTTTGTCGAAATGTTCAAAATGGTCTAAAACGTTTTTAAATACGATATTAAGCTATTTTGTGCTCTTTTATGTTTTTTTGTGAAAAGTTTTATCGAAATGCTCAAAATTGTCTAAAACGTCTCCAAATGCGATTTGAAGCTATTCTGTACACTTTGATGTTTTGTGTGAAAAGTTTTATCGAAATGCTCAAAATGGTCTAAAACGGTTTCTAATGTGATTTTAAGAACTTTGATGTTTTTGTGTAACCAAGTTTCATCGAAATGCACAAAATGGTCTAAAACGTCTCCAAATGCGATTTGAAGCTATTCTTAGCACTTTGGTGTTTTTATGTTAACAAGTTTTTTCGAAAATTACAAAATGGTCTAAAACGTCTCCAAATGCGATTTGAAGCTATTCTTAGCACTTTGGTGTTTTTATGTCAACAAGTTTTTTCGAAAATCACAAAATGGTCTAAAACGTCTCCAAATGCGATTTGAAGCTATTCTGTACACATTGATGTTTTTATGTTAACAAGTTTTTTCAAAAATCACAAAATGGTTTAAACGTCTCCAAATGCGATTTGAAGCTATTCTGTACACTTTGATGTTTTTGTGTGAAAAGTTTTAACGAAATGCTCAAAATGGTTTAAAACGTTTTTAAATACCATATTAAGCTCTTTTGTGCACATTGATGTTTTTGTGTGAAAAGTTTTATTGAAATGCTCAAAATGGTCTAAAACGTTTTCTAATGCGATTTGAAGCTATTCTGTACACTTTGAAATTTTGTGTGAAAAAGTTTTCTCAAAATGCTCAAAATGGTCTAAAACGTTTTCAAATACCATAATAAGCTATTTTGTGCACTTTGCTGTTTTTGTGTGAAAGTTTTATCGAAAAGCTCAAAATTGTCTAAAACGTCTCCAAATGCGATTTGAAGCTATTCTGTACACATTGATGTTTTCGTGTGAAAAGTTTTATCGAAATGCTCAAAATGGTCTAAAACGGTTTCTAATGTGATTTTAAGCACTTTGATGTTTTTGTGTAACCAAGTTTCATCGAAATGCACAAAATGGTCTAAAACGTCTCCAAATGCGATTTGAAGCTATTCTTAGCACTTTGGTGTTTTTATGTTAACAAGTTTTTTCGAAAATTACAAAATGGTCTAAAACGTCTCCAAATGCGATTTGAAGCTATTCTTAGCACTTTGGTGTTTTTATGTTAACAAGTTTTTTCAAAAATCACAAAATGGTTTAAACGTCTCCAAATGCGATTTGAAGCTATTCTGTAAACTTTAATGTTTTTGTGTGAAAAGTTTTAACGAAATGCTCAAAATGGTTTAAAACGTTTTTAAATACCATATTAAGCTCTTTTGTGCACATTGATGTTTTCGTGTGAAAAGTTTTATTGAAATGCTCAAAATGGTCTAAAACGTTTTCTAATGCGATTTGAAGCTATTCTGTACACTATGAAATTTTGTGTGAAAAAGTTTTCTCAAAATGCTCAAAATGGTCTAAAACGTTTTCAAATACCATAATAAGCTATTTTGTGCACTTTGCTGTTTTTGTGTCAAAAGTTTTATCGAAATGCTCAAAATAGTTTAAAACGTCTCCAAATGTGATTTTAAGCACTTTGATGTTTTTGTGTAACAAAGTTTCATCGAAATGCACAAAATGGTCTAAAACGTCTCCAAATGCGATTTGAAGATATTCTTAGCTCTTTGGTGTTTTTATGTTAACAAGTTTTTTCGAAAATCACAAAATGGTCTAAAACGTCTCCAAATGCGATTTGAAGCTATTCTGTACACTTTGATGTTTTGTGTGAAAAGTTTTGTTGAAATGCTCAAAATGGTCTAAAACGTTTTTAAATACGATATTAAGCTATTTTGTGCTCTTTGATGTTTTTGTGTGAAAAGTTTTAGCGAAATGCTAAAAATGGTCTAAAACGGTTTCTAATGTGATTTTAAGCACTTTGATGTTTTTGTGTAACCAAGTTTCATCGAAATGCACAAAATGGTCTAAAACGTCTCCAAATGCGATTTGAAGCTATTCTAAGCACTTTGGTGTTTTTATGTTAACAAGTTTTTTCGAAAATCACAAAATGGTCTGAAACGTCTCCAAATGCGATTTGAAGCTATTCTGTACACTGCGATGTTTTGTGTGAAAAAGTTTTGTCGAAATGTTCAAAATGGTCTAAAACGTTTTTAAATACGATATTAAGCTATTTTGTGCTCTTTGATGTTTTTGTGTGAAAAGTTTTATCGAAATGCTCAAAATGGTCTAAAACGTTTTCAAATACCATATTAAGCTATTTTGTGCACTTTGCTGTTTTTGTGTGAAAAGTTTTATCGAAATGCTCAAAATGGTTTAAAACGGTTTCAAATGTGATTTTAAGCACTTTGATGTTTTTGTGTAACAGAGTTTCATCGAAATGCACAAAATGGTCTAAAACGTCTCCAAATGCGATTTGAAGATATTCTTAGCTCTTTGGTGTTTTTATGGTAACAAGTTTTTTCGAAAATCACAAAATGGTCTAAAACGTCTCCAAATGCGATTTGAAGCTATTCTGTACACTTGGATGTTTTGTGTGAAAAGTTTTATCGAAATGCTCAAAATGGTCTAAAACGGTTTCTAATGTGATTTTAAGCACTTAGATGTTTTTCTGTAACCAAGTTTCATCGAAATGCACAAAATGGTCTAAAACGTCTCCAAATGAGATTTTAAGCTATTCTAAGCACTTTGGTGTTTTTATGTTAACAAGTTTTTTCGAAAATCACAAAATGGTCTAAAACGTCTCCAAATGCGATTTGAAGCTATTCTGTACACTTTGATGTTTTGTGTGAAAAAGTTTTGTCGAAATGTTCAAAATTGTCTAAAACGTCTCCAAATGCGATTTGAAGCTATTCTGTACACTTTGATGTTTTGTGTGAAAAGTTTTATTGAAATGCTCAAAATGGTCTAAAACGGTTTCTAATGTGATTTTAAGCACTTTGATGTTTTTGTGTAACCAAGTTTCATCGAAATGCACAAAATGGTCTAAAACATCTCCAAATGCGATTTGAAGCTATTCTTAAAACTTTGGTATTTTTATGTTAACAAGTTTTTTCGAAAATCATAAAATGGTCTAAAACGTCTCCAAATGCGATTTGAAGCTATTCTAAGCGCTTTGGAGTTTTTATGTTAACAAGTTTGTTCGAAAATCAAAAAATGGTTTAAAACGTCTCCAAATGCGATGTGAAGCTATTCTGTACACTTTTATGTTTAGTATCAAAAAGTTTTGTCTAAATGCTCAAAATGGTCTAAAACGTTTTCAAATACCATATTAAGCTATTTTGTGCACTTTGCTGTTTTTGTGTGAAAAGTTTTATCGAAATGCTCAAAATGGTCTAAAACGTCTCCAAATGTGATTTT
This sequence comes from Antedon bifida, assembly GCF_963402885.1. Lineage (NCBI taxonomy): Eukaryota > Metazoa > Echinodermata > Crinoidea > Comatulida > Antedonidae > Antedon > Antedon bifida. The sequence continues at coordinate 6,507,188 of NC_136233.1, read as the reverse complement.
AAGCACTTTGATGTTTTTGTGTAACAAAGTTTCATCGAAATGCACAAAATGGTCTAAAACGTCTCCAAATGCGATTTGAAGATATTCTTAGCTCTTTGGTGTTTTTATGTTAACAAGTTTTTTCGAAAATCACAAAATGGTCTAAAACGTCTCCAAATGCGATTTGAAGCTATTCTGTGCTCTTTGATGTTTTTGTGTGAAAAGTTTTATCGAAATGCTCAAAATGGTCTAAAACGTCTCCAAATGCGATTTGAAGCTATTCTGTACACTTTGATGTTTTGTGTGAAAAGTTTTATCGAAATGCTCAAAATGGTCTAAAACGGTTTCTAATGTGATTTTAAGCACTTTGATGTTTTTGTGTAACAAAGTTTCATCGAAATGCACAAAATGGTCTAAAACGTCTCCAAATGCGATTTGAAGATATTCTTAGCTCTTTGGTGTTTTTATGTTAACAAGTTTTTTCGAAAATCACAAAATGGTCTAAAACGTCTCCAAATGCGATTTGAAGCTATTCTGTACACTTTGATGTTTTGTGTGAAAAGTTTTGTTGAAATGCTCAAAATGGTCTAAAACGTTTTTAAATACGATATTAAGCTATTTTGTGCTCTTTGATGTTTTTGTGTGAAAAGTTTTATCGAAATGCTCAAAATTGTCTAAAACGTCTCCAAATGCGATTTGAAGCTATTCTGTACACTTTGATGTTTTGTGTGAAAAGTTTTATCGAAATGCTCAAAATGGTCTAAAACGTCTCCAAATGTGATTTTAAGCACTTTGATGTTTTTGTGTAACAAAGTTTCATCGAAATGCACAAAATGGTCTAAAACGTCTCCAAATGCGATTTGAAGCTATTCTAAGGACTTTGGTGTTTTTATGTTAACAAGTTTTTTCGAAAATCACAAAATGGTCTAAAACGTCTCCAAATGCGATTTGAAGCTATTCTGTACACTTTGATGTTTTGTGTGAAAAAGTTTTGTCGAAATGTTCAAAATGGTCTAAAACGTTTTTAAATACGATATTAAGCTATTTTGTGCTCTTTGATGTTTTTGTGTGAAAAGTTTTATCGAAATGCTCAAAATGGTCTAAAACGGTTTCTATTTTGATTTTAAGCACTTTGATGTTTTTGTGTAACCAAGTTTCATCGAAATGCACAAAATGGTCTAAAACGTCTCCAAATGCGATTTGAAGCTATTCTTAGAACTTTGGTATTTTTATGTTAACAAGTTTTTTCGAAAATCACAAAATAGTCTAAAACGTCTCCAAATGCGATTTGAAGCTATTCTGTACACTTTGATGTTTAGTATGAAAAAGTTTTGTCGAAATGCTCAAAATGGTCTAAAACGTTTTCAAATACCATATTAAGCTATTTTGTGCACTTTGCTGTTTTTGTGTGAAAAGTTTTATCGAAATGCTCAAAATGGTCTAAAACGGTTTCAAATGTGATTTTAAGCACTTTGATGTTTTTGTGTAACCAAGTTTCATCGAAATGCACAAAATGGTCTAAAACGTCTCCAAATGCGATTTGAAGCTATTCTAAGCACTTTGGTGTTTTTATGTTAACAAGTTTTTTCGAAAATCACAAAATGGTTTAAAACGTCTCCAAATGCGATTTGAAGCTATTCTTAGCACTTTGGTGTTTTTATGTTAACTAGTTTTTTCGAAAATTACAAAATGGTCTAAAACGTCTCCAAATGCGATTTGAAGCTATTCTTAGCACTTTGGTGTTTTTATGTCAACAAGTTTTTTCGAAAATCACAAAATGGTCTAAAACGTCTCCAAATGCGATTTGAAGCTATTCTTAGCACTTTGGTGTTTTTATGTTAACAAGTTTTTTCAAAAATCACAAAATGGTTTAAACGTCTCCAAATGCGATTTGAAGCTATTCTGTACACTTTGATGTTTTTGTGTGAAAAGTTTTAACGAAATGCTCAAAATGGTTTAAAACATTTTTAAATACCATATTAAGCTCTTTTGTGCACATTGATGTTTTCGTGTGAAAAGTTTTATTGAAATGCTCAAAATGGTCTAAAACGTTTTCTAATGCGATTTGAAGCTATTCTGTACACTTTGAAATTTTGTGTGAAAAAGTTTTCTCAAAATGCTCAAAATGGTCTAAAACGTTTTCAAATACCATAATAAGCTATTTTGTGCACTTTGCTGTTTTTGTGTGAAAAGTTTTATCGAAATGCTCAAAATAGTTTAAAACGTCTCCAAATGTGATTTTAAGCACTTTGATGTTTTTGTGTAACAAAGTTTCATCGAAATGCACAAAATGGTCTAAAACGTCTCCAAATGCGATTTGAAGATATTCTTAGCTCTTTGGTGTTTTTATGTTAACAAGTTTTTTCGACAATCACAAAATGGTCTAAAACGTCTCCAAATCCGATTTGAAGCTATTCTGTACACTTTGATGTTTTGTGTGAAAAGTTTTGTTGAAATGCTCAAAATGGTCTAAAACGTTTTTAAATACGATATTAAGCTATTTTGTGTTCTCTGATGTTTTTGTGTGAAAAGTTTTATCGAAATGCTCAAAATTGTCTAAAACGTCTCCAAATGCGATTTGAAGCTATTCTGTACACTTTGATGTTTAGTATGAAAAAGTTTTGTCGAAATGCTCAAAATGGTCTAAAACGTTTTCAAATACGATATTAAGCTATTTTGTGCTCTTTGATGTTTTTGTGTGAAAAGTTTTATCGAAATGCTCAAAATGGTCTAAAACGGTTTCTAATGTGATTTTAAGCACTTTGATGTTTTTGTGTAACCAAGTTTCATCGAAATGCACAAAATGGTCTAAAACGTCTCCAAATGCGATTTGAAGCTATTCTTAAAACTTTGGTATTTTTATGTTAACAAGTTTTTTCGAAAATCAGAAAATGGTCTAAAACGTCTCCAAATGCGATTTGAAGCTATTCTCAGCACTTTGGAGTTTTTATGTTAACAAGTTTGTTCGAAAATCAAAAAATGGTTTAAAACGTCTCCAAATGCGATTTGAAGCTTTTCTGTACACTTTTATGTTTAGTATCAAAAAGTTTTGTCTAAATGCTCAAAATGGTCTAAAACGTCTCCAAATGTGATTTTAAGCACTTTGATGTTTTTGTGTAACAAAGTTTCATCGAAATGCACAAAATGGTCTAAAACGTCTCCAAATGCGATTTGAAGATATTCTTAGCTCTTTGGTGTTTTTATGTTAACAAGTTTTTTCGAAAATCACAAAATGGTCTAAAACGTCTCCAAATGCGATTTGAAGCTATTCTGTGCTCTTTGATGTTTTTGTGTGAAAAGTTTTATCGAAATGCTCAAAATGGTCTAAAACGTCTCCAAATGCGATTTGAAGCTATTCTGTACACTTTGATGTTTTGTGTGAAAAGTTTTATCGAAATGCTCAAAATGGTCTAAAACGGTTTCTAATGTGATTTTAAGCACTTTGATGTTTTTGTGTAACAAAGTTTCATCGAAATGCACAAAATGGTCTAAAACGTCTCCAAATGCGATTTGAAGATATTCTTAGCTCTTTGGTGTTTTTATGTTAACAAGTTTTTTCGAAAATCACAAAATGGTCTAAAACGTCTCCAAATGCGATTTGAAGCTATTCTGTACACTTTGATGTTTTGTGTGAAAAGTTTTGTTGAAATGCTCAAAATGGTCTAAAACGTTTTTAAATACGATATTAAGCTATTTTGTGCTCTTTGATGTTTTTGTGTTAAAAGTTTTATCGAAATGCTCAAAATTGTCTAAAACGTCTCCAAATGCGATTTGAAGCTATTCTGTACACTTTGATGTTTTGTGTGAAAAGTTTTATCGAAATGCTCAAAATGGTCTAAAACGGTTTCTAATGTGATTTTAAGCACTTTGATGTTTTTGTGTAACCAAGTTTCATCGAAATGCACAAAATGGTCTAAAACGTCTCCAAATGCGATTTGAAGCTATTCTTAAAACTTTGGTATTTTTATGTTAACAAGTTTTTTCGAAAATCAGAAAATGGTCTAAAACGTCTCCAAATGCGATTTGAAGCTATTCTAAGCACTTTGGAGTTTTTATGTTAACAAGTTTGTTCGAAAATCAAAAAATGGTCTAAAACGTCTCCAAATGCGATTTGAAGCTATTCTGTACACTTTGATGTTTAGTATGAAAAAGTTTTGTCGAAATGCTCAAAATGGTCTAAAACGTTTTCAAATACCATATTAAGCTATTTTGTGCACTTTGCCGTTTTTGTGTGAAAAGTTTTATCGAAATGCTCAAAATGGTCTAAAACGTCTCCAAATGTGATTTTAAGCACTTTGATGTTTTTGTGTAATAAAGTTTCATCGAAATGCACAAAATGGTCTAAAACGTCTCCAAATGCGATTTGAAGCTATTCTAAGCACTTTGGTGTTTTTATGTTAACAAGTTTTTTTCGAAAATCACAAAATGGTCTAAAACGTCTCCAAATGCGATTTGAAGCTATTCTGTACACTTTGATGTTTTGTGTGAAAAAGTTTTGTCGAAATGCTCAAAATGGTCTAAAACGTTTTCAAATACCATATTAAGCTATTTTGTGCACTTTGCTGTTTTTGTGTGAAAAGTTTTATCGAAATGCTCAAAATGGTCTAAAACGGTTTCAAATGTGATTTTAAGCACTTTGATGTTTTTGTGTAACAGAGTTTCATCGAAATGCACAAAATGGTCTAAAACGTCTCCAAATGCGATTTGAAGATATTCTTAGCTCTTTGGTGTTTTTATGTTAACAAGTTTTATCGAAAATCACAAAATGGTCTAAAACGTCTCCAAATGCGATTTGAAGCTATTCTGTACACTTTGATGTTTTGTGTGAAAAGTTTTGTCGAAATGTTCAAAATGGTCTAAAACGTTTTTAAATACGATATTAAGCTATTTTGTGCTCTTTTATGTTTTTGTGTGAAAAGTTTTATCGAAATGCTCAAAATTGTCTAAAACGTCTCCAAATGCGATTTGAAGCTATTCTGTACACTTTGATGTTTTGTGTGAAAAGTTTTATCGAAATGCTCAAAATGGTCTAAAACGGTTTCTAATGTGATTTTAAGAACTTTGATGTTTTTGTGTAACCAAGTTTCATCGAAATGCACAAAATGGTCTAAAACGTCTCCAAATGCGATTTGAAGCTATTCTTAGCACTTTGGTGTTTTTATGTTAACAAGTTTTTTCGAAAATTACAAAATGGTCTAAAACGTCTCCAAATGCGATTTGAAGCTATTCTTAGCACTTTGGTGTTTTTATGTCAACAAGTTTTTTCGAAAATCACAAAATGGTCTAAAACGTCTCCAAATGCGATTTGAAGCTATTCTGTACACATTGATGTTTTTATGTTAACAAGTTTTTTCAAAAATCACAAAATGGTTTAAACGTCTCCAAATGCGATTTGAAGCTATTCTGTACACTTTGATGTTTTTGTGTGAAAAGTTTTAACGAAATGCTCAAAATGGTTTAAAACGTTTTTAAATACCATATTAAGCTCTTTTGTGCACATTGATGTTTTTGTGTGAAAAGTTTTATTGAAATGCTCAAAATGGTCTAAAACGTTTTCTAATGCGATTTTAAGCACTTTGATGTTTTTGTGTAACAAAGTTTCATCGAAATGCACAAAATGGTCTAAAACGTCTCCAAATGCGATTTGAAGATATTCTTAGCTCTTTGGTGTTTTTATGTTAACAAGTTTTTTCGAAAATCACAAAATGGTCTAAAACGTCTCCAAATGCGATTTGAAGCTATTCTGTACACTTTGATGTTTTGTGTGAAAAGTTTTGTTGAAATGCTCAAAATGGTCTAAAACGTTTTTAAATACGATATTAAGCTATTTTGTGCTCTTTGATGTTTTTGTGTGAAAAGTTTTATCGAAATGCTCAAAATTGTCTAAAACGTCTCCAAATGCGATTTGAAGCTATTCTGTACACTTTGATGTTTTGTGTGAAAAGTTTTATCGAAATGCTCAAAATGGTCTAAAACGTCTCCAAATGTGATTTTAAGCACTTTGATGTTTTTGTGTAACAAAGTTTCATCGAAATGCACAAAATGGTCTAAAACGTCTCCAAATGCGATTTGAAGCTATTCTAAGGACTTTGGTGTTTTTATGTTAACAAGTTTTTTCGAAAATCACAAAATGGTCTAAAACGTCTCCAAATGCGATTTGAAGCTATTCTGTACACTTTGATGTTTTGTGTGAAAAAGTTTTGTCGAAATGTTCAAAATGGTCTAAAACGTTTTTAAATACGATATTAAGCTATTTTGTGCTCTTTGATGTTTTTGTGTGAAAAGTTTTATCGAAATGCTCAAAATGGTCTAAAACGTTTTCAAATACCATATTAAGCTATTTTGTGCACTTTGCTGTTTTTGTGTGAAAAGTTTTATCGAAATGCTCAAAATGGTTTAAAACGGTTTCAAATGTGATTTTAAGCACTTTGATGTTTTTGTGTAACAGAGTTTCATCGAAATGCACAAAATGGTCTAAAACGTCTCCAAATGCGATTTGAAGATATTCTTAGCTCTTTGGTGTTTTTATGGTAACAAGTTTTTTCGAAAATCACAAAATGGTCTAAAACGTCTCCAAATGCGATTTGAAGCTATTCTGTACACTTGGATGTTTTGTGTGAAAAGTTTTATCGAAATGCTCAAAATGGTCTAAAACGGTTTCTAATGTGATTTTAAGCACTTAGATGTTTTTCTGTAACCAAGTTTCATCGAAATGCACAAAATGGTCTAAAACGTCTCCAAATGAGATTTGAAGCTATTCTAAGCACTTTGGTGTTTTTATGTTAACAAGTTTTTTCGAAAATCACAAAATGGTCTAAAACGTCTCCAAATGCGATTTGAAGCTATTCTGTACACTTTGATGTTTTGTGTGAAAAAGTTTTGTCGAAATGTTCAAAATTGTCTAAAACGTCTCCAAATGCGATTTGAAGCTATTCTGTACACTTTGATGTTTTGTGTGAAAAGTTTTATTGAAATGCTCAAAATGGTCTAAAACGGTTTCTAATGTGATTTTAAGCACTTTGATGTTTTTGTGTAACCAAGTTTCATCGAAATGCACAAAATGGTCTAAAACATCTCCAAATGCGATTTGAAGCTATTCTTAAAACTTTGGTATTTTTATGTTAACAAGTTTTTTCGAAAATCATAAAATGGTCTAAAACGTCTCCAAATGCGATTTGAAGCTATTCTAAGCGCTTTGGAGTTTTTATGTTAACAAGTTTGTTCGAAAATCAAAAAATGGTTTAAAACGTCTCCAAATGCGATTTGAAGCTATTCTGTACACTTTTATGTTTAGTATCAAAAAGTTTTGTCTAAATGCTCAAAATGGTCTAAAACGTTTTCAAATACCATATTAAGCAATTTTGTGCACTTTGCTGTTTTTGTGTGAAAAGTTTTATCGAAATGCTCAAAATGGTCTAAAACGTCTCCAAATGTGATTTTAAGCACTTTGATGTTTTTGTGTAACAAAGTTTCATCGAAATGCACAAAATGGTCTAAAACGTCTCCAAATGCGATTTGAAGATATTCTTAGCTCTTTGGTGTTTTTATGTTAACAAGTTTTTTCGAAAATCACAAAATGGTCTAAAACGTCTCCAAATGCGATTTGAAGCTATTCTGTGCTCTTTGATGTTTTTGTGTGAAAAGTTTTATCGAAATGCTCAAAATGGTCTAAAACGTCTCCAAATGCGATTTGAAGATATTCTTAGCTCTTTGGTGTTTTTATGTTAACAAGTTTTTTCGAAAATCACAAAATGGTCTAAAACGTCTCCAAATGCGATTTGAAGCTATTCTGTGCTCTTTGATGTTTTTGTGTGAAAAGTTTTATCGAAATGCTCAAAATGGTCTAAAACGTCTCCAAATGCGATTTGAAGCTATTCTGTACACTTTGATGTTTTGTGTGAAAAGTTTTATCGAAATGCTCAAAATGGTCTAAAACGGTTTCTAATGTGATTTTAAGCACTTTGATGTTTTTGTGTAACAAAGTTTCATCGAAATGCACAAAATGGTCTAAAACGTCTCCAAATGCGATTTGAAGATATTCTTAGCTCTTTGGTGTTTTTATGTTAACAAGTTTTTTCGAAAATCACAAAATGGTCTAAAACGTCTCCAAATGCGATTTGAAGCTATTCTGTACACTTTGATGTTTTGTGTGAAAAGTTTTGTTGAAATGCTCAAAATGGTCTAAAACGTTTTTAAATACGATATTAAGCTATTTTGTGCTCTTTGATGTTTTTGTGTGAAAAGTTTTATCGAAATGCTCAAAATTGTCTAAAACGTCTCCAAATGCGATTTGAAGCTATTCTGTACACTTTGATGTTTTGTGTGAAAAGTTTTATCGAAATGCTCAAAATGGTCTAAAACGTCTCCAAATGTGATTTTAAGCACTTTGATGTTTTTGTGTAACAAAGTTTCATCGAAATGCACAAAATGGTCTAAAACGTCTCCAAATGCGATTTGAAGCTATTCTAAGGACTTTGGTGTTTTTATGTTAACAAGTTTTTTCGAAAATCACAAAATGGTCTAAAACGTCTCCAAATGCGATTTGAAGCTATTCTGTACACTTTGATGTTTTGTGTGAAAAAGTTTTGTCGAAATGTTCAAAATGGTCTAAAACGTTTTTAAATACGATATTAAGCTATTTTGTGCTCTTTGATGTTTTTGTGTGAAAAGTTTTATCGAAATGCTCAAAATGGTCTAAAACGGTTTCTATTTTGATTTTAAGCACTTTGATGTTTTTGTGTAACCAAGTTTCATCGAAATGCACAAAATGGTCTAAAACGTCTCCAAATGCGATTTGAAGCTATTCTTAGAACTTTGGTATTTTTATGTTAACAAGTTTTTTCGAAAATCATAAAATGGTCTAAAACGTCTCCAAATGCGATTTGAAGCTATTCTAAGCACTTAGTAGTTTTTATGTTAACAAGTTTTTTCGAAAATCACAAAATGGTCTAAAACGTCTCCAAATGCGATTTGAAGCTATTCTGTACACTTTGATGTTTAGTATGAAAAAGTTTTGTCGAAATGCTCAAAATGGTCTAAAACGTTTTCAAATACCATATTAAGCTATTTTGTGCACTTTGCTGTTTTTGTGTGAAAAGTTTTATCGAAATGCTCAAAATGGTCTAAAACGGTTTCAAATGTGATTTTAAGCACTTTGATGTTTTTGTGTAACCAAGTTTCATCGAAATGCACAAAATGGTCTAAAACGTCTCCAAATGCGATTTGAAGCTATTCTAAGCACTTTGGTGTTTTTATGTTAACAAGTTTTTTCGAAAATCACAAAATGGTTTAAAACGTCTCCAAATGCGATTTGAAGCTATTCTTAGCACTTTGGTGTTTTTATGTTAACTAGTTTTTTCGAAAATTACAAAATGGTCTAAAACGTCTCCAAATGCGATTTGAAGCTATTCTTAGCACTTTGGTGTTTTTATGTCAACAAGTTTTTTCGAAAATCACAAAATGGTCTAAAACGTCTCCAAATGCGATTTGAAGCTATTCTTAGCACTTTGGTGTTTTTATGTTAACAAGTTTTTTCAAAAATCACAAAATGGTTTAAACGTCTCCAAATGCGATTTGAAGCTATTCTGTACACTTTGATGTTTTTGTGTGAAAAGTTTTAACGAAATGCTCAAAATGGTTTAAAACATTTTTAAATACCATATTAAGCTCTTTTGTGCACATTGATGTTTTCGTGTGAAAAGTTTTATTGAAATGCTCAAAATGGTCTAAAACGTTTTCTAATGCGATTTGAAGCTATTCTGTACACTTTGAAATTTTGTGTGAAAAAGTTTTCTCAAAATGCTCAAAATGGTCTAAAACGTTTTCAAATACCATAATAAGCTATTTTGTGCACTTTGCTGTTTTTGTGTGAAAAGTTTTATCGAAATGGACAAAATAGTTTAAAACGTCTCCAAATGTGATTTTAAGCACTTTGATGTTTTTGTGTAACAAAGTTTCATCGAAATGCACAAAATGGTCTAAAACGTCTCCAAATGCGATTTGAAGATATTCTTAGCTCTTTGGTGTTTTTATGTTAACAAGTTTTTTCGACAATCACAAAATGGTCTAAAACGTCTCCAAATGCGATTTGAAGCTATTCTGTACACTTTGATGTTTTGTGTGAAAAGTTTTGTTGAAATGCTCAAAATGGTCTAAAACGTTTTTAAATACGATATTAAGCTATTTTGTGTTCTCTGATGTTTTTGTGTGAAAAGTTTTATCGAAATGCTCAAAATTGTCTAAAACGTCTCCAAATGCGATTTGAAGCTATTCTGTACACTTTGATGTTTAGTATGAAAAAGTTTTGTCGAAATGCTCAAAATGGTCTAAAACGTTTTCAAATACGATATTAAGCTATTTTGTGCTCTTTGATGTTTTTGTGTGAAAAGTTTTATCGAAATGCTCAAAATGGTCTAAAACGGTTTCTAATGTGATTTTAAGCACTTTGATGTTTTTGTGTAACCAAGTTTCATCGAAATGCACAAAATGGTCTAAAACGTCTCCAAATGCGATTTGAAGCTATTCTTAAAACTTTGGAGTTTTTATGTTAACAAGTTTGTTCGAAAATCAAAAAATGGTTTAAAACGTCTCCAAATGCGATTTGAAGCTTTTCTGTACACTTTTATGTTTAGTATCAAAAAGTTTTGTCTAAATGCTCAAAATGGTCTAAAACGTTTTCAAATACCATATTAAGCTATTTTGTGCACTTTGCTGTTTTTGTGTGAAAAGTTTTATCGAAATGCTCAAAATGGTCTAAAACGTCTCCAAATGTGATTTTAAGCACTTTGATGTTTTTGTGTAACAAAGTTTCATCGAAATGCACAAAATGGTCTAAAACGTCTCCAAATGCGATTTGAAGATATTCTTAGCTCTTTGGTGTTTTTATGTTAACAAGTTTTTTCGAAAATCACAAAATGGTCTAAAACGTCTCCAAATGCGATTTGAAGCTATTCTGTGCTCTTTGATGTTTTTGTGTGAAAAGTTTTATCGAAATGCTCAAAATGGTCTAAAACGTCTCCAAATGCGATTTGAAGCTATTCTGTACACTTTGATGTTTTGTGTGAAAAGTTTTATCGAAATGCTCAAAATGGTCTAAAACGGTTTCTAATGTGATTTTAAGCACTTTGATGTTTTTGTGTAACAAAGTTTCATCGAAATGCACAAAATGGTCTAAAACGTCTCCAAATGCGATTTGAAGATATTCTTAGCTCTTTGGTGTTTTTATGTTAACAAGTTTTTTCGAAAATCACAAAATGGTCTAAAACGTCTCCAAATGCGATTTGAAGCTATTCTGTACACTTTGATGTTTTGTGTGAAAAGTTTTGTTGAAATGCTCAAAATGGTCTAAAACGTTTTTAAATACGATATTAAGCTATTTTGTGCTCTTTGATGTTTTTGTGTTAAAAGTTTTATCGAAATGCTCAAAATTGTCTAAAACGTCTCCAAATGCGATTTGAAGCTATTCTGTACACTTTGATGTTTTGTGTGAAAAGTTTTATCGAAATGCTCAAAATGGTCTAAAACGGTTTCTAATGTGATTTTAAGCACTTTGATGTTTTTGTGTAACCAAGTTTCATCGAAATGCACAAAATGGTCTAAAACGTCTCCAAATGCGATTTGAAGCTATTCTTAAAACTTTGGTATTTTTATGTTAACAATTTTTTTCGAAAATCAGAAAATGGTCTAAAACGTCTCCAAATGCGATTTGAAGCTATTCTAAGCACTTTGGAGTTTTTATGTTAACAAGTTTGTTCGAAAATCAAAAAATGGTCTAAAACGTCTCCAAATGCGATTTGAAGCTATTCTGTACACTTTGATGTTTAGTATGAAAAAGTTTTGTCGAAATGCTCAAAATGGTCTAAAACGTTTTCAAATACCATATTAAGCTATTTTGTGCACTTTGCCGTTTTTGTGTGAAAAGTTTTATCGAAATGCTCAAAATGGTCTAAAACGTCTCCAAATGTGATTTTAAGCACTTTGATGTTTTTGTGTAATAAAGTTTCATCGAAATGCACAAAATGGTCTAAAACGTCTCCAAATGCGATTTGAAGCTATTCTAAGCACTTTGGTGTTTTTATGTTAACAAGTTTTTTTCGAAAATCACAAAATGGTCTAAAACGTCTCCAAATGCGATTTGAAGCTATTCTGTACACTTTGATGTTTTGTGTGAAAAAGTTTTGTCGAAATGCTCAAAATGGTCTAAAACGTTTTCAAATACCATATTAAGCTATTTTGTGCACTTTTCTGTTTTTGTGTGAAAAGTTTTATCGAAATGCTCAAAATGGTCTAAAACGGTTTCAAATGTGATTTTAAGCACTTTGATGTTTTTGTGTAACAGCGTTTCATCGAAATGCACAAAATGGTCTAAAACGTCTCCAAATGCGATTTGAAGATATTCTTAGCTCTTTGGTGTTTTTATGTTAACAAGTTTTATCGAAAATCACAAAATGGTCTAAAACGTCTCCAAATGCGATTTGAAGCTATTCTGTACACTTTGATGTTTTGTGTGAAAAGTTTTGTCGAAATGTTCAAAATGGTCTAAAACGTTTTTAAATACGATATTAAGCTATTTTGTGCTCTTTTATGTTTTTGTGTGAAAAGTTTTATCGAAATGCTCAAAATTGTCTAAAACGTCTCCAAATGCGATTTGAAGCTATTCTGTACACTTTGATGTTTTGTGTGAAAAGTTTTATCGAAATGCTCAAAATGGTCTAAAACGGTTTCTAATGTGATTTTAAGAACTTTGATGTTTTTGTGTAACCAAGTTTCATCGAAATGCACAAAATGGTCTAAAACGTCTCCAAATGCGATTTGAAGCTATTCTTAGCACTTTGGTGTTTTTATGTTAACAAGTTTTTTCGAAAATTACAAAATGGTCTAAAACGTCTCCAAATGCGATTTGAAGCTATTCTTAGCACTTTGGTGTTTTTATGTCAACAAGTTTTTTCGAAAATCACAAAATGGTCTAAAACGTCTCCAAATGCGATTTGAAGCTATTCTGTACACATTGATGTTTTTATGTTAACAAGTTTTTTCAAAAATCACAAAATGGTTTAAACGTCTCCAAATGCGATTTGAAGCTATTCTGTACACTTTGATGTTTTTGTGTGAAAAGTTTTAACGAAATGCTCAAAATGGTTTAAAACGTTTTTAAATACCATATTAAGCTCTTTTGTGCACATTGATGTTTTTGTGTGAAAAGTTTTATTGAAATGCTCAAAATGGTCTAAAACGTTTTCTAATGCGATTTGAAGCTATTCTGTACACTTTGAAATTTTGTGTGAAAAAGTTTTCTCAAAATGCTCAAAATGGTCTAAAACGTTTTCAAATACCATAATAAGCTATTTTGTGCACTTTGCTGTTTTTGTGTGAAAGTTTTATCGCAATGCTCAAAATTGTCTAAAACGTCTCCAAATGCGATTTGAAGCTATTCTGTACACTTTGATGTTTTGTGTGAAATGTTTTATCGAAATGCTCAAAATGGTCTAAAACGGTTTCTAATGTGATTTTAAGCACTTTGATGTTTTTGTGTAACCAAGTTTCATCGAAATGCACAAAATGGTCTAAAACGTCTCCAAATGCGATTTGAAGCTATTCTTAGCACTTTGGTGTTTTTATGTTAACAAGTTTTTTCGAAAATTACAAAATGGTCTAAAACGTCTCCAAATGCGATTTGAAGCTATTCTTAGCACTTTGGTGTTTTTATGTTAACAAGTTTTTTCAAAAATCACAAAATGGTTTAAACGTCTCCAAATGCGATTTGAAGCTATTCTGTAAACTTTAATGTTTTTGTGTGAAAAGTTTTAACGAAATGCTCAAAATGGTTTAAAACGTTTTTAAATACCATATTAAGCTCTTTTGTGCACATTGATGTTTTCGTGTGAAAAGTTTTATTGAAATGCTCAAAATGGTCTAAAACGTTTTCTAATGCGATTTGAAGCTATTCTGTACACTATGAAATTTTGTGTGAAAAAGTTTTCTCAAAATGCTCAAAATGGTCTAAAACGTTTTCAAATACCATAATAAGCTATTTTGTGCACTTTGCTGTTTTTGTGTCAAAAGTTTTATCGAAATGCTCAAAATAGTTTAAAACGTCTCCAAATGTGATTTTAAGCACTTTGATGTTTTTGTGTAACAAAGTTTCATCGAAATGCACAAAATGGTCTAAAACGTCTCCAAATGCGATTTGAAGATATTCTTAGCTCTTTGGTGTTTTTATGTTAACAAGTTTTTTCGAAAATCACAAAATGGTCTAAAACGTCTCCAAATGCGATTTGAAGATATTCTTAGCTCTTTGGTGTTTTTATGTTAACAAGTTTTTTCGAAAATCACAAAATGGTCTAAAACGTCTCCAAATGCGATTTGAAGCTATTCTGTGCTCTTTGATGTTTTTGTGTGAAAAGTTTTATCGAAATGCTCAAAATGGTCTAAAACGTCTCCAAATGCGATTTGAAGCTATTCTGTACACTTTGATGTTTTGTGTGAAAAGTTTTATCGAAATGCTCAAAATGGTCTAAAACGGTTTCTAATGTGATTTTAAGCACTTTGATGTTTTTGTGTAACAAAGTTTCATCGAAATGCACAAAATGGTCTAAAACGTCTCCAAATGCGATTTGAAGATATTCTTAGCTCTTTGGTGTTTTTATGTTAACAAGTTTTTTCGAAAATCACAAAATGGTCTAAAACGTCTCCAAATGCGATTTGAAGCTATTCTGTACACTTTGATGTTTTGTGTGAAAAGTTTTGTTGAAATGCTCAAAATGGTCTAAAACGTTTTTAAATACGATATTAAGCTATTTTGTGCTCTTTGATGTTTTTGTGTTAAAAGTTTTATCGAAATGCTCAAAATTGTCTAAAACGTCTCCAAATGCGATTTGAAGCTATTCTGTACACTTTGATGTTTTGTGTGAAAAGTTTTATCGAAATGCTCAAAATGGTCTAAAACGGTTTCTAATGTGATTTTAAGCACTTTGATGTTTTTGTGTAACCAAGTTTCATCGAAATGCACAAAATGGTCTAAAACGTCTCCAAATGCGATTTGAAGCTATTCTTAAAACTTTGGTATTTTTATGTTAACAATTTTTTTCGAAAATCAGAAAATGGTCTAAAACGTCTCCAAATGCGATTTGAAGCTATTCTAAGCACTTTGGAGTTTTTATGTTAACAAGTTTGTTCGAAAATCAAAAAATGGTCTAAAACGTCTCCAAATGCGATTTGAAGCTATTCTGTACACTTTGATGTTTAGTATGAAAAAGTTTTGTCGAAATGCTCAAAATGGTCTAAAACGTTTTCAAATACCATATTAAGCTATTTTGTGCACTTTGCCGTTTTTGTGTGAAAAGTTTTATCGAAATGCTCAAAATGGTCTAAAACGTCTCCAAATGTGATTTTAAGCACTTTGATGTTTTTGTGTAATAAAGTTTCATCGAAATGCACAAAATGGTCTAAAACGTCTCCAAATGCGATTTGAAGCTATTCTAAGCACTTTGGTGTTTTTATGTTAACAAGTTTTTTTCGAAAATCACAAAATGGTCTAAAACGTCTCCAAATGCGATTTGAAGCTATTCTGTACACTTTGATGTTTTGTGTGAAAAAGTTTTGTCGAAATGCTCAAAATGGTCTAAAACGTTTTCAAATACCATATTAAGCTATTTTGTGCACTTTGCTGTTTTTGTGTGAAAAGTTTTATCGAAATGCTCAAAATGGTCTAAAACGGTTTCAAATGTGATTTTAAGCACTTTGATGTTTTTGTGTAACAGAGTTTCATCGAAATGCACAAAATGGTCTAAAACGTCTCCAAATGCGATTTGAAGATATTCTTAGCTCTTTGGTGTTTTTATGTTAACAAGTTTTATCGAAAATCACAAAATGGTCTAAAACGTCTCCAAATGCGATTTGAAGCTATTCTGTACACTTTGATGTTTTGTGTGAAAAGTTTTGTCGAAATGTTCAAAATGGTCTAAAACGTTTTTAAATACGATATTAAGCTATTTTGTGCTCTTTTATGTTTTTGTGTGAAAAGTTTTATCGAAATGCTCAAAATTGTCTAAAACGTCTCCAAATGCGATTTGAAGCTATTCTGTACACTTTGATGTTTTGTGTGAAAAGTTTTATCGAAATGCTCAAAATGGTCTAAAACGGTTTCTAATGTGATTTTAAGAACTTTGATGTTTTTGTGTAACCAAGTTTCATCGAAATGCACAAAATGGTCTAAAACGTCTCCAAATGCGATTTGAAGCTATTCTTAGCACTTTGGTGTTTTTATGTTAACAAGTTTTTTCGAAAATTACAAAATGGTCTAAAACGTCTCCAAATGCGATTTGAAGCTATTCTTAGCACTTTGGTGTTTTTATGTCAACAAGTTTTTTCGAAAATCACAAAATGGTCTAAAACGTCTCCAAATGCGATTTGAAGCTATTCTGTACACATTGATGTTTTTATGTTAACAAGTTTTTTCAAAAATCACAAAATGGTTTAAACGTCTCCAAATGCGATTTGAAGCTATTCTGTACACTTTGATGTTTTTGTGTGAAAAGTTTTAACGAAATGCTCAAAATGGTTTAAAACGTTTTTAAATACCATATTAAGCTCTTTTGTGCACATTGATGTTTTTGTGTGAAAAGTTTTATTGAAATGCTCAAAATGGTCTAAAACGTTTTCTAATGCGATTTGAAGCTATTCTGTACACTTTGAAATTTTGTGTGAAAAAGTTTTCTCAAAATGCTCAAAATGGTCTAAAACGTTTTCAAATACCATAATAAGCTATTTTGTGCACTTTGCTGTTTTTGTGTGAAAGTTTTATCGAAATGCTCAAAATTGTCTAAAACGTCTCCAAATGCGATTTGAAGCTATTCTGTACACTTTGATGTTTTGTGTGAAATGTTTTATCGAAATGCTCAAAATGGTCTAAAACGGTTTCTAATGTGATTTTAAGCACTTTGATGTTTTTGTGTAACCAAGTTTCATCGAAATGCACAAAATGGTCTAAAACGTCTCCAAATGCGATTTGAAGCTATTCTTAGCACTTTGGTGTTTTTATGTTAACAAGTTTTTTCGAAAATTACAAAATGGTCTAAAACGTCTCCAAATGCGATTTGAAGCTATTCTTAGCACTTTGGTGTTTTTATGTTAACAAGTTTTTTCAAAAATCACAAAATGGTTTAAACGTCTCCAAATGCGATTTGAAGCTATTCTGTAAACTTTAATGTTTTTGTGTGAAAAGTTTTAACGAAATGCTCAAAATGGTTTAAAACGTTTTTAAATACCATATTAAGCTCTTTTGTGCACATTGATGTTTTCGTGTGAAAAGTTTTATTGAAATGCTCAAAATGGTCTAAAACGTTTTCTAATGCGATTTGAAGCTATTCTGTACACTATGAAATTTTGTGTGAAAAAGTTTTCTCAAAATGCTCAAAATGGTCTAAAACGTTTTCAAATACCATAATAAGCTATTTTGTGCACTTTGCTGTTTTTGTGTCAAAAGTTTTATCGAAATGCTCAAAATAGTTTAAAACGTCTCCAAATGTGATTTTAAGCACTTTGATGTTTTTGTGTAACAAAGTTTCATCGAAATGCACAAAATGGTCTAAAACGTCTCCAAATGCGATTTGAAGATATTCTTAGCTCTTTGGTGTTTTTATGTTAACAAGTTTTTTCGAAAATCACAAAATGGTCTAAAACGTCTCCAAATGCGATTTGAAGCTATTCTGTACACTTTGATGTTTTGTGTGAAAAGTTTTGTTGAAATGCTCAAAATGGTCTAAAACGTTTTTAAATACGATATTAAGCTATTTTGTGCTCTTTGATGTTTTTGTGTGAAAAGTTTTAGCGAAATGCTAAAAATGGTCTAAAACGGTTTCTAATGTGATTTTAAGCACTTTGATGTTTTTGTGTAACCAAGTTTCATCGAAATGCACAAAATGGTCTAAAACGTCTCCAAATGCGATTTGAAGCTATTCTAAGCACTTTGGTGTTTTTATGTTAACAAGTTTTTTCGAAAATCACAAAATGGTCTGAAACGTCTCCAAATGCGATTTGAAGCTATTCTGTACACTGCGATGTTTTGTGTAAAAAAGTTTTGTCGAAATGTTCAAAATGGTCTAAAACGTTTTTAAATACGATATTAAGCTATTTTGTGCTCTTTGATGTTTTTGTGTGAAAAGTTTTATCGAAATGCTCAAAATGGTCTAAAACGTTTTCAAATACCATATTAAGCTATTTTGTGCACTTTGCTGTTTTTGTGTGAAAAGTTTTATCGAAATGCTCAAAATGGTTTAAAACGGTTTCAAATGTGATTTTAAGCACTTTGATGTTTTTGTGTAACAGAGTTTCATCGAAATGCACAAAATGGTCTAAAACGTCTCCAAATGCGATTTGAAGATATTCTTAGCTCTTTGGTGTTTTTATGGTAACAAGTTTTTTCGAAAATCACAAAATGGTCTAAAACGTCTCCAAATGCGATTTGAAGCTATTCTGTACACTTGGATGTTTTGTGTGAAAAGTTTTATCGAAATGCTCAAAATGGTCTAAAACGGTTTCTAATGTGATTTTAAGCACTTAGATGTTTTTCTGTAACCAAGTTTCATCGAAATGCACAAAATGGTCTAAAACGTCTCCAAATGCGATTTGAAGCTATTCTTAGCACTTTGGTGTTTTTATGTTAACAAGTTTTTTCGAAAATTACAAAATGGTCTAAAACGTCTCCAAATGCGATTTGAAGCTATTCTTAGCACTTTGGTGTTTTTATGTTAACAAGTTTTTTCGAAAATCACAAAATGGTCTAAAACGTCTCCAAATGCGATTTGAAGCTATTCTGTACACTTTGATGTTTTGTGTGAAAAAGTTTTGTCGAAATGTTCAAAATTGTCTAAAACGTCTCCAAATGCGATTTGAAGCTATTCTGTACACTTTGATGTTTTGTGTGAAAAGTTTTATTGAAATGCTCAAAATGGTCTAAAACGGTTTCTAATGTGATTTTAAGCACTTTGATGTTTTTGTGTAACCAAGTTTCATCGAAATGCACAAAATGGTCTAAAACATCTCCAAATGCGATTTGAAGCTATTCTTAAAACTTTGGTATTTTTATGTTAACAAGTTTTTTCGAAAATCATAAAATGGTCTAAAACGTCTCCAAATGCGATTTGAAGCTATTCTGTACACTTTTATGTTTAGTATCAAAAAGTTTTGTCTAAATGCTCAAAATGGTCTAAAACGTTTTCAAATACCATATTAAGCTATTTTGTGCACTTTGCTGTTTTTGTGTGAAAAGTTTTATCGAAATGCTCAAAATGGTCTAAAACGTCTCCAAATGTGATTTTAAGCACTTTGATGTTTTTGTGTAACAAAGTTTCATCGAAATGCACAAAATGGTCTAAAACGTCTCCAAATGCGATTTGAAGATATTCTTAGCTCTTTGGTGTTTTTATGTTAACAAGTTTTTTCGAAAATCACAAAATGGTCTAAAACGTCTCCAAATGCGATTTGAAGCTATTCTGTGCTCTTTGATGTTTTTGTGTGAAAAGTTTTATCGAAATGCTCAAAATGGTCTAAAACGTCTCCAAATGCGATTTGAAGCTATTCTGTACACTTTGATGTTTTGTGTGAAAAGTTTTATCGAAATGCTCAAAATGGTCTAAAACGGTTTCTAATGTGATTTTAAGCACTTTGATGTTTTTGTGTAACAAAGTTTCATCGAAATGCACAAAATGGTCTAAAACGTCTCCAAATGCGATTTGAAGATATTCTTAGCTCTTTGGTGTTTTTATGTTAACAAGTTTTTTCGAAAATCACAAAATGGTCTAAAACGTCTCCAAATGCGATTTGAAGCTATTCTGTACACTTTGATGTTTTGTGTGAAAAGTTTTGTTGAAATGCTCAAAATGGTCTAAAACGTTTTTAAATACGATATTAAGCTATTTTGTGCTCTTTGATGTTTTTGTGTGAAAAGTTTTATCGAAATGCTCAAAATTGTCTAAAACGTCTCCAAATGCGATTTGAAGCTATTCTGTACACTTTGATGTTTTGTGTGAAAAGTTTTATCGAAATGCTCAAAATGGTCTAAAACGTCTCCAAATGTGATTTTAAGCACTTTGATGTTTTTGTGTAACAAAGTTTCATCGAAATGCACAAAATGGTCTAAAACGTCTCCAAATGCGATTTGAAGCTATTCTAAGGACTTTGGTGTTTTTATGTTAACAAGTTTTTTCGAAAATCACAAAATGGTCTAAAACGTCTCCAAATGCGATTTGAAGCTATTCTGTACACTTTGATGTTTTGTGTGAAAAAGTTTTGTCGAAATGTTCAAAATGGTCTAAAACGTTTTTAAATACGATATTAAGCTATTTTGTGCTCTTTGATGTTTTTGTGTGAAAAGTTTTATCGAAATGCTCAAAATGGTCTAAAACGGTTTCTATTTTGATTTTAAGCACTTTGATGTTTTTGTGTAACCAAGTTTCATCGAAATGCACAAAATGGTCTAAAACGTCTCCAAATGCGATTTGAAGCTATTCTTAGAACTTTGGTATTTTTATGTTAACAAGTTTTTTCGAAAATCATAAAATGGTCTAAAACGTCTCCAAATGCGATTTGAAGCTATTCTAAGCACTTAGTAGTTTTTATGTTAACAAGTTTTTTCGAAAATCACAAAATGGTCTAAAACGTCTCCAAATGCGATTTGAAGCTATTCTGTACACTTTGATGTTTAGTATGAAAAAGTTTTGTCGAAATGCTCAAAATGGTCTAAAACGTTTTCAAATACCATATTAAGCTATTTTGTGCACTTTGCTGTTTTTGTGTGAAAAGTTTTATCGAAATGCTCAAAATGGTCTAAAACGGTTTCAAATGTGATTTTAAGCACTTTGATGTTTTTGTGTAACCAAGTTTCATCGAAATGCACAAAATGGTCTAAAACGTCTCCAAATGCGATTTGAAGCTATTCTAAGCACTTTGGTGTTTTTATGTTAACAAGTTTTTTCGAAAATCACAAAATGGTTTAAAACGTCTCCAAATGCGATTTGAAGCTATTCTTAGCACTTTGGTGTTTTTATGTTAACTAGTTTTTTCGAAAATTACAAAATGGTCTAAAACGTCTCCAAATGCGATTTGAAGCTATTCTTAGCACTTTGGTGTTTTTATGTCAACAAGTTTTTTCGAAAATCACAAAATGGTCTAAAACGTCTCCAAATGCGATTTGAAGCTATTCTTAGCACTTTGGTGTTTTTATGTTAACAAGTTTTTTCAAAAATCACAAAATGGTTTAAACGTCTCCAAATGCGATTTGAAGCTATTCTGTACACTTTGATGTTTTTGTGTGAAAAGTTTTAACGAAATGCTCAAAATGGTTTAAAACATTTTTAAATACCATATTAAGCTCTTTTGTGCACATTGATGTTTTCGTGTGAAAAGTTTTATTGAAATGCTCAAAATGGTCTAAAACGTTTTCTAATGCGATTTGAAGCTATTCTGTACACTTTGAAATTTTGTGTGAAAAAGTTTTCTCAAAATGCTCAAAATGGTCTAAAACGTTTTCAAATACCATAATAAGCTATTTTGTGCACTTTGCTGTTTTTGTGTGAAAAGTTTTATCGAAATGCTCAAAATAGTTTAAAACGTCTCCAAATGTGATTTTAAGCACTTTGATGTTTTTGTGTAACAAAGTTTCATCGAAATGCACAAAATGGTCTAAAACGTCTCCAAATGCGATTTGAAGATATTCTTAGCTCTTTGGTGTTTTTATGTTAACAAGTTTTTTCGACAATCACAAAATGGTCTAAAACGTCTCCAAATGCGATTTGAAGCTATTCTGTACACTTTGATGTTTTGTGTGAAAAGTTTTGTTGAAATGCTCAAAATGGTCTAAAACGTTTTTAAATACGATATTAAGCTATTTTGTGTTTTCTGATGTTTTTGTGTGAAAAGTTTTATCGAAATGCTCAAAATTGTCTAAAACGTCTCCAAATGCGATTTGAAGCTATTCTGTACACTTTGATGTTTAGTATGAAAAAGTTTTGTCGAAATGCTCAAAATGGTCTAAAACGTTTTCAAATACGATATTAAGCTATTTTGTGCTCTTTGATGTTTTTGTGTGAAAAGTTTTATCGAAATGCTCAAAATGGTCTAAAACGGTTTCTAATGTGATTTTAAGCACTTTGATGTTTTTGTGTAACCAAGTTTCATCGAAATGCACAAAATGGTCTAAAACGTCTCCAAATGCGATTTGAAGCTATTCTTAAAACTTTGGTATTTTTATGTTAACAAGTTTTTTCGAAAATCAGAAAGTGGTCTAAAACGTCTCCAAATGCGATTTGAAGCTATTCTCAGCACTTTGGAGTTTTTATGTTAACAAGTTTGTTCGAAAATCAAAAAATGGTTTAAAACGTCTCCAAATGCGATTTGAAGCTTTTCTGTACACTTTTATGTTTAGTATCAAAAAGTTTTGTCTAAATGCTCAAAATGGTCTAAAACGTTTTCAAATACCATATTAAGCTATTTTGTGCACTTTGCTGTTTTTGTGTGAAAAGTTTTATCGAAATGCTCAAAATGGTCTAAAACGTCTCCAAATGTGATTTTAAGCACTTTGATGTTTTTGTGTAACAAAGTTTCATCGAAATGCACAAAATGGTCTAAAACGTCTCCAAATGCGATTTGAAGATATTCTTAGCTCTTTGGTGTTTTTATGTTAACAAGTTTTTTCGAAAATCACAAAATGGTCTAAAACGTCTCCAAATGCGATTTGAAGCTATTCTGTGCTCTTTGATGTTTTTGTGTGAAAAGTTTTATCGAAATGCTCAAAATGGTTTAAAACGTCTCCAAATGCGATTTGAAGCTATTCTGTACACTTTGATGTTTTGTGTGAAAAGTTTTATCGAAATGCTCAAAATGGTCTAAAACGGTTTCTAATGTGATTTTAAGCACTTTGATGTTTTTGTGTAACCAAGTTTCATCGAAATGCACAAAATGGTCTAAAACGTCTCCAAATGCGATTTGAAGATATTCTTAGCTCTTTGGTGTTTTTATGTTAACAAGTTTTTTCGAAAATCACAAAATGGTCTAAAACGTCTCCAAATGCGATTTGAAGCTATTCTGTACACTTTGATGTTTTGTGTGAAAAGTTTTGTTGAAATGCTCAAAATGGTCTAAAACGTTTTTAAATACGATATTAAGCTATTTTGTGCTCTTTGATGTTTTTGTGTTAAAAGTTTTATCGAAATGCTCAAAATTGTCTAAAACGTCTCCAAATGCGATTTGAAGCTATTCTGTACACTTTGATGTTTTGTGTGAAAAGTTTTATCGAAATGCTCAAAATGGTCTAAAACGGTTTCTAATGTGATTTTAAGCACTTTGATGTTTTTGTGTAACCAAGTTTCATCGAAATGCACAAAATGGTCTAAAACGTCTCCAAATGCGATTTGAAGCTATTCTTAAAACTTTGGTATTTTTATGTTAACAAGTTTTTTCGAAAATCAGAAAATGGTCTAAAACGTCTCCAAATGCGATTTGAAGCTATTCTAAGCACTTTGGAGTTTTTATGTTAACAAGTTTGTTCGAAAATCAAAAAATGGTCTAAAACGTCTCCAAATGCGATTTGAAGCTATTCTGTACACTTTGATGTTTAGTATGAAAAAGTTTTGTCGAAATGCTCAAAATGGTCTAAAACGTTTTCAAATACCATATTAAGCTATTTTGTGCACTTTGCCGTTTTTGTGTGAAAAGTTTTATCGAAATGCTCAAAATGGTCTAAAACGTCTCCAAATGTGATTTTAAGCACTTTGATGTTTTTGTGTAATAAAGTTTCATCGAAATGCACAAAATGGTCTAAAACGTCTCCAAATGCGATTTGAAGCTATTCTAATCACTTTGGTGTTTTTATGTTAACAAGTTTTTTTCGAAAATCACAAAATGGTCTAAAACGTCTCCAAATGCGATTTGAAGCTATTCTGTACACTTTGATGTTTTGTGTGAAAAAGTTTTGTCGAAATGCTCAAAATGGTCTAAAACGTTTTCAAATACCATATTAAGCTATTTTGTGCACTTTGCTGTTTTTGTGTGAAAAGTTTTATCGAAATGCTCAAAATGGTCTAAAACGGTTTCAAATGTGATTTTAAGCACTTTGATGTTTTTGTGTAACAGAGTTTCATCGAAATGCACAAAATGGTCTAAAACGTCTCCAAATGCGATTTGAAGATATTCTTAGCTCTTTGGTGTTTTTATGTTAACAAGTTTTATCGAAAATCACAAAATGGTCTAAAACGTCTCCAAATGCGATTTGAAGCTATTCTGTACACTTTGATGTTTTGTGTGAAAAGTTTTGTCGAAATGTTCAAAATGGTCTAAAACGTTTTTAAATACGATATTAAGCTATTTTGTGCTCTTTTATGTTTTTGTGTGAAAAGTTTTATCGAAATGCTCAAAATTGTCTAAAACGTCTCCAAATGCGATTTGAAGCTATTCTGTACACTTTGATGTTTTGTGTGAAAAGTTTTATCGAAATGCTCAAAATGGTCTAAAACGGTTTCTAATGTGATTTTAAGAACTTTGATGTTTTTGTGTAACCAAGTTTCATCGAAATGCACAAAATGGTCTAAAACGTCTCCAAATGCGATTTGAAGCTATTCTGTACACTTTGATGTTTAGTATGAAAAAGTTTTGTCGAAATGCTCAAAATGGTCTAAAACGTTTTCAAATACCATATTAAGCTATTTTGTGCACTTTGCCGTTTTTGTGTGAAAAGTTTTATCGAAATGCTCAAAATGGTCTAAAACGTCTCCAAATGTGATTTTAAGCACTTTGATGTTTTTGTGTAATAAAGTTTCATCGAAATGCACAAAATGGTCTAAAACGTCTCCAAATGCGATTTGAAGCTATTCTAAGCACTTTGGTGTTTTTATGTTAACAAGTTTTTTTCGAAAATCACAAAATGGTCTAAAACGTCTCCAAATGCGATTTGAAGCTATTCTGTACACTTTGATGTTTTGTGTGAAAAAGTTTTGTCGAAATGCTCAAAATGGTCTAAAACGTTTTCAAATACCATATTAAGCTATTTTGTGCACTTTGCTGTTTTTGTGTGAAAAGTTTTATCGAAATGCTCAAAATGGTCTAAAACGGTTTCAAATGTGATTTTAAGCACTTTGATGTTTTTGTGTAACAGAGTTTCATCGAAATGCACAAAATGGTCTAAAACGTCTCCAAATGCGATTTGAAGATATTCTTAGCTCTTTGGTGTTTTTATGTTAACAAGTTTTATCGAAAATCACAAAATGGTCTAAAACGTCTCCAAATGCGATTTGAAGCTATTCTGTACACTTTGATGTTTTGTGTGAAAAGTTTTGTCGAAATGTTCAAAATGGTCTAAAACGTTTTTAAATACGATATTAAGCTATTTTGTGCTCTTTTATGTTTTTGTGTGAAAAGTTTTATCGAAATGCTCAAAATTGTCTAAAACGTCTCCAAATGCGATTTGAAGCTATTCTGTACACTTTGATGTTTTGTGTGAAAAGTTTTATCGAAATGCTCAAAATGGTCTAAAACGGTTTCTAATGTGATTTTAAGAACTTTGATGTTTTTGTGTAACCAAGTTTCATCGAAATGCACAAAATGGTCTAAAACGTCTCCAAATGCGATTTGAAGCTATTCTTAGCACTTTGGTGTTTTTATGTTAACAAGTTTTTTCGAAAATTACAAAATGGTCTAAAACGTCTCCAAATGCGATTTGAAGCTATTCTTAGCACTTTGGTGTTTTTATGTCAACAAGTTTTTTCGAAAATCACAAAATGGTCTAAAACGTCTCCAAATGCGATTTGAAGCTATTCTGTACACATTGATGTTTTTATGTTAACAAGTTTTTTCAAAAATCACAAAATGGTTTAAACGTCTCCAAATGCGATTTGAAGCTATTCTGTACACTTTGATGTTTTTGTGTGAAAAGTTTTAACGAAATGCTCAAAATGGTTTAAAACGTTTTTAAATACCATATTAAGCTCTTTTGTGCACATTGATGTTTTTGTGTGAAAAGTTTTATTGAAATGCTCAAAATGGTCTAAAACGTTTTCTAATGCGATTTGAAGCTATTCTGTACACTTTGAAATTTTGTGTGAAAAAGTTTTCTCAAAATGCTCAAAATGGTCTAAAACGTTTTCAAATACCATAATAAGCTATTTTGTGCACTTTGCTGTTTTTGTGTGAAAAGTTTTATCGAAATGCTCAAAATTGTCTAAAACGTCTCCAAATGCGATTTGAAGCTATTCTGTACACTTTGATGTTTTGTGTGAAAAGTTTTATCGAAATGCTCAAAATGGTCTAAAACGGTTTCTAATGTGATTTTAAGCACTTTGATGTTTTTGTGTAACCAAGTTTCATCGAAATGCACAAAATGGTCTAAAACGTCTCCAAATGCGATTTGAAGCTATTCTTAGCACTTTGGTGTTTTTATGTTAACAAGTTTTTTCGAAAATTACAAAATGGTCTAAAACGTCTCCAAATGCGATTTGAAGCTATTCTTAGCACTTTGGTGTTTTTATGTTAACAAGTTTTTTCAAAAATCACAAAATGGTTTAAACGTCTCCAAATGCGATTTGAAGCTATTCTGTAAACTTTAATGTTTTTGTGTGAAAAGTTTTAACGAAATGCTCAAAATGGTTTAAAACGTTTTTAAATACCATATTAAGCTCTTTTGTGCACATTGATGTTTTCGTGTGAAAAGTTTTTTTGAAATGCTCAAAATGGTCTAAAACGTTTTCTAATGCGATTTGAAGCTATTCTGTACACTTTGAAATTTTGTGTGAAAAAGTTTTCTCAAAATGCTCAAAATGGTCTAAAACGTTTTCAAATACCATAATAAGCTATTTTGTGCACTTTGCTGTTTTTGTGTGAAAAGTTTTATCGAAATGCTCAAAATAGTTTAAAACGTCTCCAAATGTGATTTTAAGCACTTTGATGTTTTTGTGTAACAAAGTTTCATCGAAATGCACAAAATGGTCTAAAACGTCTCCAAATGCGATTTGAAGATATTCTTAGCTCTTTGGTGTTTTTATGTTAACAAGTTTTTTCGAAAATCACAAAATGGTCTAAAACGTCTCCAAATGCGATTTGAAGCTATTCTGTACACTTTGATGTTTTGTGTGAAAATTTTTGTTGAAATGCTCAAAATGGTCTAAAACGTTTTTAAATACGATATTAAGCTATTTTGTGCTCTTTGATGTTTTTGTGTGAAAAGTTTTATCGAAATGCTCAAAATTGTCTAAAACGTCTCCAAATGCGATTTGAAGCTATTCTGTACACTTTGATGTTTTGTGTGAAAAGTTTTATCGAAATGCTCAAAATGGTCTAAAACGTCTCCAAATGTGATTTTAAGCACTTTGATGTTTTTGTGTAACAAAGTTTCATCGAAATGCACAAAATGGTCTAAAACGTCTCCAAATGCGATTTGAAGCTATTCTAAGGACTTTGGTGTTTTTATGTTAACAAGTTTTTTCGAAAATCACAAAATGGTCTAAAACGTCACCAAATGCGATTTGAAGCTATTCTGTACACTTTGATGTTTTGTGTGAAAAAGTTTTGTCGAAATGTTCAAAATGGTCTAAAACGTTTTTAAATACGATATTAAGCTATTTTGTGCTCTTTGATGTTTTTGTGTGAAAAGTTTTATCGAAATGCTCAAAATGGTCTAAAACGGTTTCTATTTTGATTTTAAGCACTTTGATGTTTTTGTGTAACCAAGTTTCATCGAAATGCACAAAATGGTCTAAAACGTCTCCAAATGCGATTTGAAGCTATTCTTAGAACTTTGGTATTTTTATGTTAACAAGTTTTTTCGAAAATCATAAAATGGTCTAAAACGTCTCCAAATGCGATTTGAAGCTATTCTAAGCACTTAGTAGTTTTTATGTTAACAAGTTTTTTCGAAAATCACAAAATGGTCTAAAACGTCTCCAAATGCGATTTGAAGCTATTCTGTACACTTTGATGTTTAGTATGAAAAAGTTTTGTCGAAATGCTCAAAATGGTCTAAAACGTTTTCAAATACCATATTAAGCTATTTTGTGCACTTTGCTGTTTTTGTGTGAAAAGTTTTATCGAAATGCTCAAAATGGTCTAAAACGGTTTCAAATGTGATTTTAAGCACTTTGATGTTTTTGTGTAACCAAGTTTCATCGAAATGCACAAAATGGTCTAAAACGTCTCCAAATGCGATTTGAAGCTATTCTTAGCACTTTGGTGTTTTTATGTTAACAAGTTTTTTCAAAAATCACAAAATGGTTTAAACGTCTCCAAATGCGATTTGAAGCTATTCTGTACACATTGATGTTTTCGTGTGAAAAGTTTTTTCAAAAATCACAAAATGGTTTAAACGTCTCCAAATGCGATTTGAAGCTATTCTGTACACTTTAATGTTTTTGTGTGAAAAGTTTTAACGAAATGCTCAAAATGGTTTAAAACGTTTTTAAATACCATATTAAGCTCTTTTGTGCACATTGATGTTTTCGTGTGAAAAGTTTTATTGAAATGCTCAAAATGGTCTAAAACGTTTTCTAATGCGATTTGAAGCTATTCTGTACACTTTGAAATTTTGTGTGAAAAAGTTTTCTCAAAATGCTCAAAATGGTCTAAAACGTTTTCAAATACCATAATAAGCTATTTTGTGCACTTTGCTGTTTTTGTGTGAAAAGTTTTATCGAAATGCTCAAAATTGTCTAAAACGTCTCCAAATGCGATTTGAAGCTATTCTGTACACTTTGATGTTTTGTGTGAAAAGTTTTATCGAAATGCTCAAAATGGTCTAAAACAGTTTCTAATGTGATTTTAAGCACTTTGATGTTTTTGTGTAACCAAGTTTCATCGAAATGCACAAAATGGTCTAAAACGTCTCCAAATGCGATTTGAAGCTATTCTTAGCACTTTGGTGTTTTTATGTTAACAAGTTTTTTCGAAAATTACAAAATGGTCTAAAACGTCTCCAAATGCGATTTGAAGCTATTCTTAGCACTTTGGTGTTTTTATGTTAACAAGTTTTTTCAAAAATCACAAAATGGTTTAAACGTCTCCAAATGCGATTTGAAGCTATTCTGTACACTTTAATGTTTTTGTGTGAAAAGTTTTAACGAAATGCTCAAAATGGTTTAAAACGTTTTTAAATACCATATCTTTTGTGCACATTGATGTTTTCGTGTGAAAAGTTTTATTGAAATGCTCAAAATGGTCTAAAACGTTTTCTAATGCGATTTGAAGCTATTCTGTACACTTTGAAATTTTGTGTGAAAAAGTTTTCTCAAAATGCTCAAAATGGTCTAAAACGTTTTCAAATACCATAATAAGCTATTTTGTGCACTTTGCTGTTTTTGTGTGAAAAGTTTTATCGAAATGCTCAAAATAGTTTAAAACGTCTCCAAATGTGATTTTAAGCACTTTGATGTTTTTGTGTACAAGTTTTTTCGAAAATTACAAAATGGTCTAAAACGTCTCCAAATGCGATTTGAAGCTATTCTGTACACTTTGATGTTTTGTGTGAAAAGTTTTGTTGAAATGCTCAAAATGGTCTAAAACGTTTTTAAATACGATATTAAGCTATTTTGTGCTCTTTGATGTTTTTGTGTGAAAAGTTTTATCGAAATGCTCAAAATTGTCTAAAACGTCTCCAAAAGCGATTTGAAGCTATTCTGTACACTTTGATGTTTTGCGTGAAAAGTTTTATCGAAATGCTCAAAATGGTCTAAAACGGTTTCTAATGTGATTTTAAGCACTTTGATGTTTTTGTGTAACCAAGTTTCATCGAAATGCACAAAATGGTCTAAAACGTCTCCAAATGCGATTTGAAGCTATTCTTAAAACTTTGGTATTTTTATGTTAACAAGTTTTTTCGAAAATCAGAAAATGGTCTAAAACGTCTCCAAATGCGATTTGAAGCTATTCTAAGCACTTTGGAGTTTTTATGTTAACAAGTTTGTTCGAAAATTAAAAAATGGTCTAAAACGTCTCCAAATGCGATTTGAAGCTATTCTGTACACTTTGATGTTTTTGTGTGAAAAGTTTTATCGAAATGCTCAAAATGGTCTAAAACGTTTTCAAATACCATATTAAGCTATTTTGTGCACTTTGCTGTTTTTGTGTGAAAAGTTTTATCGAAATGCTCAAAATGGTTTAAAACGGTTTCAAATGTGATTTTAAGCACTTTGATGTTTTTGTGTAACAGAGTTTCATCGAAATGCACAAAATGGTCTAAAACGTCTCCAAATGCGATTTGAAGATATTCTTAGCTCTTTGGTGTTTTTATGTTAACAAGTTTTTTCGAAAATCACAAAATGGTCTAAAACGTCTCCAAATGCGATTTGAAGCTATTCTGTACACTTGGATGTTTTGTGTGAAAAGTTTAATCGAAATGCTCAAAATGGTCTAAAACGGTTTCTAATGTGATTTTAAGCACTTAGATGTTTTTCTGTAACCAAGTTTCATCGAAATGCACAAAATGGTCTAAAACGTCTCCAAATGAGATTTGAAGCTATTCTAAGCACTTTGGTGTTTTTATGTTAACAAGTTTTTTCGAAAATCACAAAATGGTCTAAAACGTCTCCAAATGCGATTTGAAGCTATTCTGTACACTTTGATGTTTTGTGTGAAAAAGTTTTGTCGAAATGTTCAAAATTGTCTAAAACGTCTCCAAATGCGATTTGAAGCTATTCTGTACACTTTGATGTTTTGTGTGAAAAGTTTTATCGAAATGCTCAAAATGGTCTAAAACGGTTTCTAATGTGATTTTAAGCACTTTGATGTTTTTGTGTAACCAAGTTTCATCGAAATGCACAAAATGGTCTAAAACATCTCCAAATGCGATTTGAAGCTATTCTTAAAACTTTGGTATTTTTATGTTAACAAGTTTTTTCGAAAATCATAAAATGGTCTAAAACGTCTCCAAATGCGATTTGAAGCTATTCTAAGCGCTTTGGAGTTTTTATGTTAACAAGTTTGTTCGAAAATCAAAAAATGGTTTAAAACGTCTCCAAATGCGATTTGAAGCTATTCTGTACACTTTTATGTTTAGTATCAAAAAGTTTTGTCTAAATGCTCAAAATGGTCTAAAACGTTTTCAAATACCATATTAAGCTATTTTGTGCACTTTGCTGTTTTTGTGTGAAAAGTTTTATCGAAATGCTCAAAATGGTCTAAAACGTCTCCAAATGTGATTTTAAGCACTTTGATGTTTTTGTGTAACAAAGTTTCATCGAAATGCACAAAATGGTCTAAAACGTCTCCAAATGCGATTTGAAGATATTCTTAGCTCTTTGGTGTTTTTATGTTAACAAGTTTTTTCGAAAATCACAAAATGGTCTAAAACGTCTCCAAATGCGATTTGAAGCTATTCTGTACACTTTGATGTTTTGTGTGAAAAGTTTTGTTGAAATGCTCAAAATGGTCTAAAACGTTTTTAAATACGATATTAAGCTATTTTGTGCTCTTTGATGTTTTTGTGTGAAAAGTTTTATCGAAATGCTCAAAATTGTCTAAAACGTCTCCAAATGCGATTTGAAGCTATTCTGTACACTTTGATGTTTTGTGTGAAAAGTTTTATCGAAATGCTCAAAATGGTCTAAAACGGTTTCTAATGTAATTTTAAGCACTTTGATGTTTTTGTGTAACCAAGTTTCATCGAAATGCACAAAATGGTCTAAAACGTCTCCAAATGCGATTTGAAGCTATTCTTAAAACTTTGGTATTTTTATGTTAACAAGTTTTTTCGAAAATCAGAAAATGGTCTAAAACGTCTCCAAATGCGATTTGAAGCTATTCTAAGCACTTTGGAGTTTTTATGTTAACAAGTTTGTTCGAAAATCAAAAAATGGTCTAAAACGTCTCCAAATGCGATTTGAAGCTATTCTGTACACTTTGATGTTTAGTATGAAAAAGTTTTGTCGAAATGCTCAAAATGGTCTAAAACGTTTTCAAATACCATATTAAGCTATTTTGTGCACTTTGCCGTTTTTGTGTGAAAAGTTTTATCGAAATGCTCAAAATGGTCTAAAACGTCTCCAAATGTGATTTTAAGCACTTTGATGTTTTTGTGTAATAAAGTTTCATCGAAATGCACAAAATGGTCTAAAACGTCTCCAAATGCGATTTGAAGCTATTCTAAGCACTTTGGTGTTTTTATGTTAACAAGTTTTTTTCGAAAATCACAAAATGGTCTAAAACGTCTCCAAATGCGATTTGAAGCTATTCTGTACACTTTGATGTTTTGTGTGAAAAAGTTTTGTCGAAATGCTCAAAATGGTCTAAAACGTTTTCAAATACCATATTAAGCTATTTTGTGCACTTTGCTGTTTTTGTGTGAAAAGTTTTATCGAAATGCTCAAAATGGTCTAAAACGGTTTCAAATGTGATTTTAAGCACTTTGATGTTTTTGTGTAACAGAGTTTCATCGAAATGCACAAAATGGTCTAAAACGTCTCCAAATGCGATTTGAAGATATTCTTAGCTCTTTGGTGTTTTTATGTTAACAAGTTTTATCGAAAATCACAAAATGGTCTAAAACGTCTCCAAATGCGATTTGAAGCTATTCTGTACACTTTGATGTTTTGTGTGAAAAGTTTTGTCGAAATGTTCAAAATGGTCTAAAACGTTTTTAAATACGATATTAAGCTATTTTGTGCTCTTTTATGTTTTTGTGTGAAAAGTTTTATCGAAATGCTCAAAATTGTCTAAAACGTCTCCAAATGCGATTTGAAGCTATTCTGTACACTTTGATGTTTTGTGTGAAAAGTTTTATCGAAATGCTCAAAATGGTCTAAAACGGTTTCTAATGTGATTTTAAGCACTTTGATGTTTTTGTGTAACCAAGTTTCATCGAAATGCACAAAATGGTCTAAAACGTCTCCAAATGCGATTTGAAGCTATTCTTAGCACTTTGGTGTTTTTATGTTAACAAGTTTTTTCGAAAATTACAAAATGGTCTAAAACGACTCCAAATGCGATTTGAAGCTATTCTTAGCATTTTGGTGTTTTTATGTTAACAAGTTTTTTCAAAAATCACAAAATGGTTTAAACGTCTCCAAATGCGATTTGAAGCTATTCTGTACACATTGATGTTTTCGTGTGAAAGTTTTTTCAAAAATCACAAAATGGTTTAAACGTCTCCAAATGCGATTTGAAGCTATTCTGTACACTTTAATGTTTTTGTGTGAAAAGTTTTAACGAAATGCTCAAAATGGTTTAAAACGTTTTTAAATACCATATTAAGCTCTTTTGTGCACATTGATGTTTTTGTGTGAAAAGTTTTATTGAAATGCTCAAAATGGTCTAAAACGTTTTCTAATGCGATTTGAAGCTATTCTGTACACTTTGAAATTTTGTGTGAAAAAGTTTTCTCAAAATGCTCAAAATGGTCTAAAACGTTTTCAAATACCATAATAAGCTATTTTGTGCACTTTGCTGTTTTTGTGTGAAAAGTTTTATCGAAATGCTCAAAATAGTTTAAAACGTCTCCAAATGTGATTTTAAGCACTTTGATGTTTTTGTGTAACAAAGTTTCATCGAAATGCACAAAATGGTCTAAAACGTCTCCAAATGCGATTTGAAGATATTCTTAGCTCTTTGGTGTTTTTATGTTAACAAGTTTTTTCGAAAATCACAAAATGGTCTAAAACGTCTCCAAATGCGATTTGAAGCTATTCTGTACACTTTGATGTTTTGTGTGAAAAGTTTTGTTGAAATGCTCAAAATGGTCTAAAACGTTTTTAAATACGATATTAAGCTATTTTGTGCTCTTTGATGTTTTTGTGTGAAAAGTTTTATCGAAATGCTCAAAATTGTCTAAAACGTCTCCAAAAGCGATTTGAAGCTATTCTGTACACTTTGATGTTTTGCGTGAAAAGTTTTATTGAAATGCTCAAAATGGTCTAAAACGGTTTCTAATGTGATTTTAAGCACTTTGATGTTTTTGTGTAACCAAGTTTCATCGAAATGCACAAAATGGTCTAAAACGTCTCCAAATGCGATTTGAAGCTATTCTTAAAACTTTGGTATTTTTATGTTAACAAGTTTTTTCGAAAATCAGAAAATGGTCTAAAACGTCTCCAAATGCGATTTGAAGCTATTCTAAGCACTTTGGAGTTTTTATGTTAACAAGTTTGTTCGAAAATTAAAAAATGGTCTAAAACGTCTCCAAATGCGATTTGAAGCTATTCTGTACACTTTGATGTTTAGTATGAAAAAGTTTTGTCGAAATGCTCAAAATGGTCTAAAACGTTTTCAAATAACATATTAAGCTATTTTGTGCACTTTGCTGTTTTTGTGTGAAAAGTTTTATCGAAATGCTCAAAATGGTCTAAAACGTCTCCAAATGTGATTTTAAGCACTTTGATGTTTTGTGTAACAAAGTTTCATCGAAATGCACAAAATGGTCTAAAACGTCTCCAAATGCGATTTGAAGCTATTCTAAGCACTTTGGTGTTTTTATGTTAACAAGTTTTTTCGAAAATCACAAAATGGTCTAAAACGTCTCCAAATGCGATTTGAAGCTATTCTGTACACTTTGATGTTTTGTGTGAAAAAGTTTTGTCGAAATGTTCAAAATGGTCTAAAACGTTTTTAAATACGATATTAAGCTATTTTGTGCTCTTTGATGTTTTTGTGTGAAAAGTTTTATCGAAATGCTCAAAATTGTCTAAAACGTCTCCAAAAGCGATTTGAAGCTATTCTGTACACTTTGATGTTTTGCGTGAAAAGTTTTATCGAAATGCTCAAAATGGTCTAAAACGGTTTCTAATGTGATTTTAAGCACTTTGATGTTTTTGTGTAACCAAGTTTCATCGAAATGCACAAAATGGTCTAAAACGTCTCCAAATGCGATTTGAAGCTATTCTTAAAACTTTGGTATTTTTATGTTAACAAGTTTTTTCGAAAATCAGAAAATGGTCTAAAACGTCTCCAAATGCGATTTGAAGCTATTCTAAGCACTTTGGAGTTTTTATGTTAACAAGTTTGTTCGAAAATTAAAAAATGGTCTAAAACGTCTCCAAATGCGATTTGAAGCTATTCTGTACACTTTGATGTTTAGTATGAAAAAGTTTTGTCGAAATGCTCAAAATGGTCTAAAACGTTTTCAAATAACATATTAAGCTATTTTGTGCACTTTGCTGTTTTTGTGTGAAAAGTTTTATCGAAATGCTCAAAATGGTCTAAAACGTCTCCAAATGTGATTTTAAGCACTTTGATGTTTTTGTGTAACAAAGTTTCATCGAAATGCACAAAATGGTCTAAAACGTCTCCAAATGCGATTTGAAGCTATTCTAAGCACTTTGGTGTTTTTATGTTAACAAGTTTTTTCGAAAATCACAAAATGGTCTAAAACGTCTCCAAATGCGATTTGAAGCTATTCTGTACACTTTGATGTTTTGTGTGAAAAAGTTTTGTCGAAATGTTCAAAATGGTCTAAAACGTTTTTAAATACGATATTAAGCTATTTTGTGCTCTTTGATGTTTTTGTGTGAAAAGTTTTATCGAAATGCTCAAAATGGTCTAAAACGGTTTCTATTTTGATTTTAAGCACTTTGATGTTTTTGTGTAACCAAGTTTCATCGAAATGCACAAAATGGTCTAAAACGTCTCCAAATGCGATTTGAAACTATTCTTAGAACTTTGGTATTTTTATGTTAACAAGTTTTTTCGAAAATTACAAAATGGTCTAAAACGTCTCCAAATGCGATTTGAAGCTATTCTTAGCACTTTGGTGTTTTTATGTCAACAAGTTTTTTCGAAAATCACAAAATGGTCTAAAACGTCTCCAAATGCGATTTGAAGCTATTCTGTACACTTTGATGTTTTGTGTGAAAAAGTTTTGTCGAAATGTTCAAAATGGTCTAAAACGTTTTTAAATACGATATTAAGCTATTTTGTGCTCTTTGATGTTTTTGTGTGAAAAGTTTTATCGAAATGCTCAAAATGGTCTAAAACGGTTTCTATTTTGATTTTAAGCACTTTGATGTTTTTGTGTAACCAAGTTTCATCGAAATGCACAAAATGGTCTAAAACGTCTCCTAATGCGATTTGAAGCTATTCTTAGAACTTTGGTATTTTTATGTTAACAAGTTTTTTCGAAAATCATAAAATGTTCTGAAACGTCTCCAAATGCAATTTGAAGCTATTCTAAGCACTTTGGAGTTTTTATGTTAACAAGTTTTTTCGAAAATCACAAAATGGTCTAAAACGTCTCCAAATGCGATTTGAAGCTATTCTGTACACTTTGATGTTTAGTATGAAAAAGTTTTGTCGAAATGCTCAAAATGGTCTAAAACGTTTTCAAATACCATATTAAGCTATTTTGTGCACTTTGCTGTTTTTGTGTGAAAAGTTTTATCGAAATGCTCAAAATGGTCTAAAACGGTTTCAAATGTGATTTTAAGCACTTTGATGTTTTTGTGTAACAGAGTTTCATCGAAATGCACAAAATGGTCTAAAACGTCTCCAAATGCGATTTGAAGATATTCTTAGCTCTTTGGTGTTTTTATGTTAACAAGTTTTATCGAAAATCACAAAATGGTCTAAAACGTCTCCAAATGCGATTTGAAGCTATTCTGTACACTTTGATGTTTTGTGTGAAAAGTTTTGTCGAAATGTTCAAAATGGTCTGAAACGTTTTTAAATACGATATTAAGCTATTTTGTGCTCTTTTATGTTTTTGTGTGAAAAGTTTTATCGAAATGCTCAAAATTGTCTAAAACGTCTCCAAATGCGATTTGAAGCTATTCTGTACACTTTGATGTTTTGTGTGAAAAGTTTTATCGAAATGCTCAAAATGGTCTAAAACGGTTTCTAATGTGATTTTAAGCACTTTGATGTTTTTGTGTAACCAAGTTTCATCGAAATGCACAAAATGGTCTAAAACGTCTCCAAATGCGATTTGAAGCTATTCTTAGCACTTTGGTGTTTTTATGTTAACAAGTTTTTTCGAAAATTACAAAATGGTCTAAAACGTCTCCAAATGCGATTTGAAGCTATTCTTAGCACTTTGGTGTTTTTATGTCAACAAGTTTTTTCGAAAATCACAAAATGGTCTAAAACGTCTCCAAATGCGATTTGAAGCTATTCTTAGCACTTTGGTGTTTTTGTGTTAACAAGTTTTTTCAAAAATCACAAAATGGTTTAAACGTCTCCAAATGCGATTTGAAGCTATTCTGTGCACTTTGATGTTTTTGTGTGAAAAGTTTTAACGAAATGCTCAAAATGGTTTAAAACGTTTTTAAATACCATATTAAGCTCTTTTGTACACATTGATGTTTTCGTGTGAAAAGTTTTATTGAAATGCTCAAAATGGTCTAAAACGTTTTCTAATGCGATTTGAAGCTATTCTGTACACTTTAAAATTTTGTGTGAAAAAGTTTTCTCAAAATGCTCAAAATGGTCTAAAACGTTTTCAAATACCATAATAAGCTATTTTGTGCACTTTGCTGTTTTTGTGTGAAAAGTTTTATCGAAATGCTCAAAATAGTTTAAAACGTCTCCAAATGTGATTTTAAGCACTTTGATGTTTTTGTGTAACAAAGTTTCATCGAAAATCACAAAATGGTCTAAAACGTCTCCAAATGCGATTTGAAGCTATTCTTAGCACTTTGGTGTTTTTATGTTAACAAGTTTTATCGAAAATCACAAAATGGTCTAAAACGTCTCCAAATGCGATTTGAAGCTATTCTGTACACTTTGATGTTTTGTGTGAAAAGTTTTGTCGAAATGTTCAAAATGGTCTGAAACGTTTTTAAATACGATATTAAGCTATTTTGTGCTCTTTTATGTTTTTGTGTGAAAAGTTTTATCGAAATGCTCAAAATTGTCTAAAACGTCTCCAAATGCGATTTGAAGCTATTCTGTACACTTTGATGTTTTGTGTGAAAAGTTTTATCGAAATGCTCAAAATGGTCTAAAACGGTTTCTAATGTGATTTTAAGCACTTTGATGTTTTTGTGTAACCAAGTTTCATCGAAATGCACAAAATGGTCTAAAACGTCTCCAAATGCGATTTGAAGCTATTCTTAGCACTTTGGTGTTTTTATGTTAACAAGTTTTTTCGAAAATTACAAAATGGTCTAAAACGTCTCCAAATGCGATTTGAAGCTATTCTTAGCACTTTGGTGTTTTTATGTCAACAAGTTTTTTCAAAAATCACAAAATGGTTTAAACGTCTCCAAATGCGATTTGAAGCTATTCTGTGCACTTTGATGTTTTTGTGTGAAAAGTTTTAACGAAATGCTCAAAATGGTTTAAAACGTTTTTAAATACCATATTAAGCTCTTTTGTGCACATTGATGTTTTCGTGTGAAAAGTTTTATTGAAATGCTCAAAATGGTCTAAAACGTTTTCTAATGCGATTTGAAGCTATTCTGTACACTTTAAAATTTTGTGTGAAAAAGTTTTCTCAAAATGCTCAAAATGGTCTAAAACGTTTTCAAATACCATAATAAGCTATTTTGTGCACTTTGCTGTTTTTGTGTGAAAAGTTTTATCGAAATGCTCAAAATAGTTTAAAACGTCTCCAAATGTGATTTTAAGCACTTTGATGTTTTTGTGTAACAAAGTTTCATCGAAATGCACAAAATGGTCTAAAACGTCTCCAAATGCGATTTGAAGCTATTCTAAGCACTTTGGTGTTTTTATGTTAACAAGTTTTTTCGAAAATCACAAAATGGTCTAAAACGTCTCCAAATTCGATTTGAAGCTATTCTGTACACTTTGATGTTTTGTGTGAAAAAGTTTTGTCGAAATGTTCAAAATGGTCTAAAACGTTTTTAAATACGATATTAAGCTATTTTGTGCTCTTTGATGTTTTTGTGTGAAAAGTTTTATCGAAATGCTCAAAATGGTCTAAAACGGTTTCTATTTTGATTTTAAGCACTTTGATGTTTTTGTGTAACCAAGTTTCATCGAAATGCACAAAATGGTCTAAAACGTCTCCAAATGCGATTTGAAGCTATTCTTAGAACTTTGGTATTTTTATGTTAACAAGTTTTTTCGAAAATTACAAAATGGTCTAAAACATCTCCAAATGCGATTTGAAGCTATTCTGTACACTTTGATGTTTTGTGTGAAAAGTTTTGTCGAAATGTTCAAAATGGTCTGAAACGTTTTTAAATACGATATTAAGCTATTTTGTGCTCTTTTATGTTTTTGTGTGAAAAGTTTTATCGAAATGCTCAAAATTGTCTAAAACGTCTCCAAATGCGATTTGAAGCTATTCTGTACACTTTGATGTTTTGTGTGAAAAGTTTTATCGAAATGCTCAAAATGGTCTAAAACGGTTTCTAATGTGATTTTAAGCACTTTGATGTTTTTGTGTAACCAAGTTTCATCGAAATGCACAAAATGGTCTAAAACGTCTCCAAATGCGATTTGAAGCTATTCTTAGCACTTTGGTGTTTTTATGTTAACAAGTTTTTTCGAAAATTACAAAATGGTCTAAAACGTCTCCAAATGCGATTTGAAGCTATTCTTAGCACTTTGGTGTTTTTATGTCAACAAGTTTTTTCAAAAATCACAAAATGGTTTAAACGTCTCCAAATGCGATTTGAAGCTATTCTGTGCACTTTGATGTTTTTGTGTGAAAAGTTTTAACGAAATGCTCAAAATGGTTTAAAACGTTTTTAGATACCATATTAAGCTCTTTTGTGCACATTGATGTTTTCGTGTGAAAAGTTTTATTGAAATGCTCAAAATGGTCTAAAACGTTTTCTAATGCGATTTGAAGCTATTCTGTACACTTTAAAATTTTGTGTGAAAAAGTTTTCTCAAAATGCTCAAAATGGTCTAAAACGTTTTCAAATACCATAATAAGCTATTTTGTGCACTTTGCTGTTTTTGTGTGAA
The DNA here is from genome assembly GCF_963402885.1 of Antedon bifida. Taxonomy (NCBI): domain Eukaryota; kingdom Metazoa; phylum Echinodermata; class Crinoidea; order Comatulida; family Antedonidae; genus Antedon; species Antedon bifida. The sequence goes on along the minus strand of NC_136233.1, from coordinate 6,467,375 downwards.
AAGTTTTATCGAAATGCTCAAAATAGTTTAAAACGTCTCCAAATGTGATTTTAAGCACTTTGATGTTTTTGTGTAACAAAGTTTCATCGAAATGCACAAAATGGTCTAAAACGTCTCCAAATGCGATTTGAAGCTATTCTAAGCACTTTGGTGTTTTTATGTTAACAAGTTTTTTCGAAAATCACAAAATGGTCTAAAACGTCTCCAAATGCGATTTGAAGCTATTCTGTACACTTTGATGTTTTGTGTGAAAAAGTTTTGTCGAAATGTTCAAAATGGTCTAAAACGTTTTTAAATACGATATTAAGCTATTTTGTGCTCTTTGATGTTTTTGTGTGAAAAGTTTTATCGAAATGCTCAAAATGGTCTAAAACGGTTTCTATTTTGATTTTAAGCACTTTGATGTTTTTGTGTAACCAAGTTTCATCGAAATGCACAAAATGGTCTAAAACGTCTCCAAATGCGATTTAAAGCTATTCTTAGAACTTTGGTATTTTTATGTTAACAAGTTTTTTCGAAAATTACAAAATGGTCTAAAACATCTCCAAATGCGATTTGAAGCTATTCTTAGCACTTTGGTGTTTTTATGTCAACAAGTTTTTTCGAAAATCACAAAATGGTCTAAAACGTCTCCAAATGCGATTTGAAGCTATTCTTAGCACTTTGGTGTTTTTATGTTAAGTTTTTTCAAAAATCACAAAATGGTTTAAACGTCTCCAAATGCGATTTGAAGCTATTCTGTACACTTTGATGTTTTTGTGTGAAAAGTTTTAACGAAATGCTCAAAATGGTTTAAAACGTTTTTAAATACCATATTAAGCTCTTTTGTGCACATTGATGTTTTCGTGTGAAAAGTTTTATTAAAATGCACAAAATGGTCTAAAACGTCTCCAAATGCGATTTGAAGCTATTCTTAAAACTTTGGTATTTTTATGTTAACAAGTTTTTTCGAAAATCATAAAATGGTCTAAAACGTCTCCAAATGCGATTTGAAGCTATTCTAAGCACTTTGGAGTTTTTATGTTAACAAGTTTGTTCGAAAATCAAAAAATGGTCTAAAACGTCTCCAAATGCGATTTGAAGCTATTCTGTACACTTTGATGTTTAGTATGAAAAAGTTTTGTCGAAATGCTCAAAATGGTCTAAAACGTTTTCAAATACCATATTAAGCTATTTTGTGCACTTTGCTGTTTTTGTGTGAAAAGTGTTATCGAAATGCTCAAAATGGTCTAAAACGTCTCCAAATGTGATTTTAAGCACTTTGATGTTTTTGTGTAACAAAGTTTCATCGAAATGCACAAAATGGTCTAAAACGTCTCCAAATGCGATTTGAAGCCATTCTTAGCACTTTGGTGTTTTTATGTTAACAAGTTTTTTCAAAAATCACAAAATGGTTTAAACGTCTCCAAATGCGATTTGAAGCTATTCTGTACACTTTGATGTTTTTGTGTGAAAAGTTTTGTCGAAATGTTCAAAATGGTTTAAAACTTTTTTAAATACCATATTAAGCTCTTTTGTGCACATTGATGTTTTCGTGTGAAAAGTTTTATTGAAATGCTCAAAATGGTCTAAAACGTTTTCTAATGCGATTTGAAGCTATTCTGTACACTTTGAAATTTTGTGTGAAAAAGTTTTCTCAAAATGCTCAAAATGGTCTAAAACGTTTTCAAATACCATAATAAGCTATTTTGTGCACTTTGCTGTTTTTGTGTGAAAAGTTTTATCGAAATGCCCAAAATAGTCTAAAACGTCTCCAAATGTGATTTTAAGCACTTTGATGTTTTTGTGTAACAAAGTTTCATCGAAATGCACAAAATGGTCTAAAACGTCTCCAAATGCGATTTGAAGATATTCTTAGCTCTTTGGTGTTTTTATGTTAACAAGTTTTTTCGAAAATCACAAAATGGTCTAAAACGTCTCCAAATGCGATTTGAAGCTATTCTGTACACTTTGATGTTTTGTGTGAAAAGTTTTGTTGAAATGCTCAAAATGGTCTAAAACGTTTTTAAATACGACATTAAGCTATTTTGTGCTCTTTGATGTTTTTTTGTGAAAAGTTTTATCGAAATGCTCAAAATTGTCTAAAACGTCTCCAAATGCGATTTGAAGCTATTCTGTACACTTTGATGTTTTGTGTGAAAAGTTTTATCGAAATGATCAAAATGGTCTAAAACGGTTTCTAATGTGATTTTAAGCACTTTGATGTTTTTGTGTAACCAAGTTTCATCGAAATGCACAAAATGGTCTAAAACGTCTCCAAATGCGATTTGAAGCTATTCTTAAAACTTTGGTATTTTTATGTTAACAAGTGTTTTCGAAAATCATAAAATGGTCTAAAACGTCTCCAAATGCGATTTGAAGCTATTCTAAGCACTTTGGAGTTTTTATGTAAACAAGTTTGTTCGAAAATCAAAAAATGGTCTAAAACGTCTCCAAATGCGATTTGAAGCTATTCTGTACACTTTGATGTTTAGTATGAAAAAGTTTTGTCGAAATGCTCAAAATGGTCTAAAACGTTTTCAAATACCATATTAAGCTATTTTGTGCACTTTGCTGTTTTTGTGTGAAAAGTTTTATCGAAATGCTCAAAATGGTCTAAAACGTCTCCAAATGTGATTTTAAGCACTTTGATGTTTTTGTGTAACAAAGTTTCATCGAAATGCACAAAATGGTCTAAAACGTCTCCAAATGCGATTTGAAGCTATTCTAAGCACTTTGGTGTTTTTATGTTAACAAGTTTTTTCGAAAATCACAAAATGGTCTAAAACGTCTCCAAATGCGATTTGAAGCTATTCTGTACACTTTGATGTTTTGTGTGAAAAAGTTTTGTCGAAATGTTCAAAATGGTCTAAAACGTTTTTAAATACGATATTAAGCTATTTTGTGCTCTTTGATGTTTTTGTGTGAAAAGTTTTATCGAAATGCTCAAAATGGTCTAAAACGGTTTCTATTTTGATTTTAAGCACTTTGATGTTTTTGTGTAACCAAGTTTCATCGAAATGCACAAAATGGTCTAAAACGTCTCCAAATGCGATTTGAAGCTATTCTTAGAACTTTGGTATTTTTATGTTAACAAATTTTTTCGAAAATCATAAAATGGTCTAAAACGTCTCCAAATGCGATTTGAAGCTATTCTAAGCACTTAGTAGTTTTTATGTAACCAAGTTTCATCGAAATGCACAAAATGGTCTAAAACGTCTCCAAATGCGATTTGAAGCTATTCTAAGCACTTTGGTGTTTTTATGTTAACAAGTTTTTTCGAAAATCACAAAATGGTTTAAAACGTCTCCAAATGCGATTTGAAGCTATTCTTAGCACTTTGGTGTTTTTATGTTAACTAGTTTTTTCGAAAATTACAAAATGGTCTAAAACGTCTCCAAATGCGATTTGAAGCTATTCTTAGCACTTTGGTGTTTTTATGTCAACAAGTTTTTTCGAAAATCACAAAATGGTCTAAAACGTCTCCAAATGCGATTTGAAGCTATTCTTAGCACTTTGGTGTTTTTATGTTAACAAGTTTTTTCAAAAATCACAAAATGGTTTAAACGTCTCCAAATGCGATTTGAAGCTATTCTGTACACTTTGATGTTTTTGTGTGAAAAGTTTTAACGAAATGCTCAAAATGGTTTAAAACGTTTTTAAATACCATATTAAGCTCTTTTGTGCACATTGATGTTTTCGTGTGAAAAGTTTTATTGAAATGCTCAAAATGGTTTAAAACGTTTTCTAATGCGATTTGAAGCTATTCTGTACACTTTGAAATTTTGTGTGAAAAAGTTTTCTCAAAATGCTCAAAATGGTCTAAAACGTTTTCAAATACCATAATAAGCTATTTTGTGCACTTTTCTGTTTTTGTGTGAAAAGTTTTATCGAAATACTCAAAATAGTTTAAAACGTCTCCAAATGTGATTTTAAGCACTTTGATGTTTTTGTGTAACAAAGTTTCATCGAAATGCACAAAATGGTCTAAAACGTCTCCAAATGCGATTTGAAGATATTCTTAGCTCTTTGGTGTTTTTATGTTAACAAGTTTTTTCGAAAATCACAAAATGGTCTAAAACGTCTCCAAATGCGATTTGAAGCTATTCTGTACACTTTGATGTTTTGTTTGAAAAGTTTTGTCGAAATGCTCAAAATGGTCTAAAACGTTTTTAAATATGATATTAAGCTATTTTGTGCTCTTTGATGTTTTGTGTGAAAAGTTTTGTTGAAATGCTCAAAATGGTCTAAAACGTTTTTAAATACGATTTTAAGCTATTTTGTGCTCTTTGATGTTTTTGTGTGAAAAGTTTTATCGAAATGCTCAAAATTGTCTAAAACGTCTCCAAATGCGATTTTAAGCTATTCTGTACACTTTGATGTTTTGTGTGAAAAGTTTTATCGAAATGCTCAAAATGGTCTAAAACGGTTTCTAATGTGATTTTAAGCACTTTGATGTTTTTGTGTAACCAAGTTTCATCGAAATGCACAAAATGGTCTAAAACGTCTCCAAATGCGATTTGAAGCTATTCTAAGCACTTTGGAGTTTTTATGTTAACAAGTTTGTTCGAAAATCAAAAAATGGTCTAAAACGTCTCCAAATGCGATTTGAAGCTATTCTGTACACTTTGATGTTTAGTATGAAAAAGTTTTGTCGAAATGCTCAAAATGGTCTAAAACGTTTTCAAATACCATATTAAGCTATTTTGTGCACTTTGCTGTTTTTGTGTGAAAAGTGTTATCGAAATGCTCAAAATGGTCTAAAACGTCTCCAAATGTGATTTTAAGCACTTTGATGTTTTTGTGTAACAAAGTTTCATCGAAATGCACAAAATGGTCTAAAACGTCTCCAAATGCGATTTGAAGCCATTCTTAGCACTTTGGTGTTTTTATGTTAACAAGTTTTTTCAAAAATCACAAAATGGTTTCAACGTCTCCAAATGCGATTTGAAGCTATTCTGTACACTTTGATGTTTTTGTGTGAAAAGTTTTGTCGAAATGTTCAAAATGGTTTAAAACTTTTTTAAATACCATATTAAGCTCTTTTGTGCACATTGATGTTTTCGTGTGAAAAGTTTTATTGAAATGCTCAAAATGGTCTAAAACGTTTTCTAATGCGATTTGAAGCTATTCTGTACACTTTGAAATTTTGTGTGAAAAAGTTTTCTCAAAATGCTCAAAATGGTCTAAAACGTTTTCAAATACCATAATAAGCTATTTTGTGCACTTTGCTGTTTTTGTGTGAAAAGTTTTATCGAAATGCCCAAAATAGTCTAAAACGTCTCCAAATGTGATTTTAAGCACTTTGATGTTTTTGTGTAACAAAGTTTCATCGAAATGCACAAAATGGTCTAAAACGTCTCCAAATGCGATTTGAAGATATTCTTAGCTCTTTGGTGTTTTTATGTTAACAAGTTTTTTCGAAAATCACAAAATGGTCTAAAACGTCTCCAAATGCGATTTGAAGCTATTCTGTACACTTTGATGTTTTGTGTGAAAAGTTTTGTTGAAATGCTCAAAATGGTCTAAAACGTTTTTAAATACGACATTAAGCTATTTTGTGCTCTTTGATGTTTTTTTGTGAAAAGTTTTATCGAAATGCTCAAAATTGTCTAAAACGTCTCCAAATGCGATTTGAAGCTATTCTGTACACTTTGATGTTTTGTGTGAAAAGTTTTATCGAAATGCTCAAAATGGTCTAAAACGGTTTCTAATGTGATTTTAAGCACTTTGATGTTTTTGTGTAACCAAGTTTCATCGAAATGCACAAAATGGTCTAAAACGTCTCCAAATGCGATTTGAAGCTATTCTTAAAACTTTGGTATTTTTATGTTAACAAGTGTTTTCGAAAATCATAAAATGGTCTAAAACGTCTCCAAATGCGATTTGAAGCTATTCTAAGCACTTTGGAGTTTTTATGTAAACAAGTTTGTTCGAAAATCAAAAAATGGTCTAAAACGTCTCCAAATGCGATTTGAAGCTATTCTGTACACTTTGATGTTTAGTATGAAAAAGTTTTGTCGAAATGCTCAAAATGGTCTAAAACGTTTTCAAATACCATATTAAGCTATTTTGTGCACTTTGCTGTTTTTGTGTGAAAAGTTTTATCGAAATGCTCAAAATGGTCTAAAACGTCTCCAAATGTGATTTTAAGCACTTTGATGTTTTTGTGTAACAAAGTTTCATCGAAATGCACAAAATGGTCTAAAACGTCTCCAAATGCGATTTGAAGCTATTCTAAGGACTTTGGTGTTTTTATGTTAACAAGTTTTTTCGAAAATCACAAAATGGTCTAAAACGTCTCCAAATGCGATTTGAAGCTATTCTGTACACTTTGATGTTTTGTGTGAAAAAGTTTTGTCGAAATGTTCAAAATGGTCTAAAACGTTTTTAAATACGATATTAAGCTATTTTGTGCTCTTTGATGTTTTTGTGTGAAAAGTTTTATCGAAATGCTCAAAATGGTCTAAAACGGTTTCTATTTTGATTTTAAGCACTTTGATGTTTTTGTGTAACCAAGTTTCATCGAAATGCACAAAATGGTCTAAAACGTCTCCAAATGCGATTTGAAGCTATTCTAAGCACTTTGGTGTTTTTATGTTAACAAGTTGTTTCGAAAATCACAAAATGGTTTAAAACGTCTCCAAATGCGATTTGAAGCTATTCTTAGCACTTTGGTGTTTTTATGTTAACAAGTTTTTTCGAAAATTACAAAATGGTCTAAAACGTCTCCAAATGCGATTTGAAGATATTCTTAGCACTTTGGTGTTTTTATGTCAACAAGTTTTTTCGAAAATCACAAAATGGTCTAAAACGTCTCCAAATGCGATTTGAAGCTATTCTTAGCACTTTGATGTTTTGTGTGAAAAGTTTTGTCGAAATGCTCAAAATGGTCTAAAACGTCTCCAAATGCGATTTGAAGCTATTCTAAGCACTTTGGTGTTTTTATGTTAACAAGTTTTTTCGAAAATCACAAAATGGTCTAAAACGTCTCCAAATGCGATTTGAAGCTATTCTGTACACTTTGATGTTTTGTGTGAAAAGTTTTGTCGAAATGCTCAAAATGGTCTAAAACGTTTTTAAATACGATATTAAGCTATTTTGTGCTCTTTTATGTTTTTGTGTGAAAAGTTTTATCGAAATGCTCAAAATGGTCTAAAACGGTTTCTAATGCAATTTGAAGCTATTCTGTACACTTTGAAGTTTTGTGTGAAAAAGTTTTCTCGAAATGCTCTAAATGGTCTAAAACGTTTTCAAATACCATATTAAGCTATTTTGTGCAATTTGATGTTTTTGTGTAACCAAGTTTCATCGTAATGAACAAAATGGTCTAAAACGTCTCCAAATGCGATTTGAAGCTATTCTAAGCACTTTGGTGTTTTTATGTAAATAAGTTTTTTCGAAAATCACAAAATGGTCTAAAACGTCTCCAAATGCGATTTGAAGCTATTCTGTACACTTTGATGTTTTGTGTGAAAAAGTTTTGTCGAAATGCTCAAAATGGTCTAAAACGTTTTTAAATACGATATTAAGCTCTTTTGTGCTCTTTGATGTTTTTGTGTGAAAAGTTTTATCGAAATGCTCAAAATGGTCTAAAACGGTTTCTATTGTGATTTTAAGCACTTTGATGTTTTTGTGTAACCAAGTTTCATCGAAATGCACAAAATGGTCTAAAACGTCTCCAAATGCGATTTGAAGCTATTCTAAGCACTTTGGTGTTTTTATGTTAACAAGTTTTTTCGAAAATCACAAAATGGTCTAAAACGTCTCCAAATGCTATTTGAAGCTATTCTAAGCACTTTGGAGTTTTTATGTTAACAAGTTTTTTCAAAAATCACAAAATGGTCTAAAACGTCTCCAAATGCGATTTGAAGCTATTCTGTACACTTTGATGTTTTGTGTGAAAAGTTTTGTCGAAATGCTCAAAATGGTCTAAAACGTTTTCAAATACCATATTAAGCTATTTTGTTCACTTTGCTGTTTTTGTGTGAAAAGTTTTATCGAAATGCTCAAAATGGTCTAAAACGGTTTCAAATGTGATTTTAAGCACTTTGATGTTTTTGTGTAACAAAGTTTCATCGAAATGCACAAAATGGTCTAAAACGTCTCCAAATGCGATTTGAAGATATTCTTAGCTCTTTGGTGTTTTTAGGTTAACAAGTTTTTTCGAAAATCTCAAAATGGTATAAAACGTCTCCAAATGCGATTTGAAGCTATTCTTAGCATTTTGGTGTTTTTATGTTAACAAGTTTTTTCAAAAATCACAAAATGGTTTAAACGTCTCCAAATGCGATTTGAAGCTATTCTGTACACATTGATGTTTTCGTGTGAAAAGTTTTTTCAAAAATCACAAAATGGTTTAAACGTCTCCAAATGCGATTTGAAGCTATTCTGTACACTTTAATGTTTTTGTGTGAAAAGTTTTAACGAAATGCTCAAAATGGTTTAAAACGTTTTTAAATACCATATTAAGCTCTTTTGTGCACATTGATGTTTTCGTGTGAAAAGTTTTATTGAAATGCTCAAAATGGTCTAAAACGTTTTCTAATGCGATTTGAAGCTATTCTGTACACTTTGAAATTTGGTGTGAAAAAGTTTTCTCAAAATGCTCAAAATGGTCTAAAACGTTTTCAAATATCATAATAAGCTATTTTGTGCACTTTGCTGTTTTTGTGTGAAAAGTTTTATCGAAATGCTCAAAATTGTCTAAAACGTCTCCAAATGCGATTTGAAGCTATTCTGTACACTTTGATGTTTTGTGTGAAAAGTTTTATCGAAATGCTCAAAATGGTCTAAAACGGTTTCTAATGTGATTTTAAGCACTTTGATGTTTTTGTGTAACCAAGTTTCATCGAAATGCACAAAATGGTCTAAAACGTCTCCAAATGCGATTTGAAGCTATTCTTAGCACTTTGGTGTTTTTATGTTAACAAGTTTTTTCGAAAATTACAAAATGGTCTAAAACGTCTCCAAATGCGATTTGAAGCTATTCTTAGCACTTTGGTGTTTTTATGTTAACAAGTTTTTTCAAAAATCACAAAATGGTTTAAACGTCTCCAAATGCGATTTGAAGCTATTCTGTACACTTTAATGTTTTTGTGTGAAAAGTTTTAACGAAATGCTCAAAATGGTTTAAAACGTTTTTAAATACCATATTAAGCTCTTTTGTGCACATTGATGTTTTCGTGTGAAAAGTTTTATTGAAATGCTCAAAATGGTCTAAAACGTTTTCTAATGCGATTTGAAGCTATTCTGTACACTTTGAAATTTTGTGTGAAAAAGTTTTCTCAAAATGCTCAAAATGGTCTAAAACGTTTTCAAATACCATAATAAGCTATTTTGTGCACTTTGCTGTTTTTGTGTGAAAAGTTTTATCGAAATGCTCAAAATAGTTTAAAACGTCTCCAAATGTGATTTTAAGAACTTTGATGTTTTTGTGTAACAAAGTTTCATCGAAATGCACAAAATGGTCTAAAACGTCTCCAAATGCGATTTGAAGATATTCTTAGCTCTTTGGTGTTTTTATGTTAACAAGTTTTTTCGAAAATCACAAAATGGTCTAAAACGTCTCCAAATGCGATTTGAAGCTATTCTGTACACTTTGATGTTTTGTGTGAAAAGTTTTGTTGAAATGCTCAAAATGGTCTAAAACGTTTTTAAATACGATATTAAGCTATTTTGTGCTCTTTGATGTTTTTGTGTGAAAAGTTTTATCGAAATGCTCAAAATTGTCTAAAACGTCTCCAAAAGCGATTTGAAGCTATTCTGTACACTTTGATGTTTTGCGTGAAAAGTTTTATCGAAATGCTCAAAATGGTCTAAAACGGTTTCTAATGTGATTTTAAGCACTTTGATGTTTTTGTGTAACCAAGTTTCATCGAAATGCACAAAATGGTCTAAAACGTCTCCAAATGCGATTTGAAGCTATTCTAAGCACTTTGGAGTTTTTATGTTAACAAGTTTGTTCGAAAATTAAAAAATGGTCTAAAACGTCTCCAAATGCGATTTGAAGCTATTCTGTACACTTTGATGTTTAGTATGAAAAAGTTTTGTCGAAATGCTCAAAATGGTCTAAAACGTTTTCAAATAACATATTAAGCTATTTTGTGCACTTTGCTGTTTTTGTGTGAAAAGTTTTATCGAAATGCTCAAAATGGTCTAAAACGTTTTTAAATACGATATTAAGCTATTTTGTGCTCTTTGATGTTTTTGTGTGAAAAGTTTTATCGAAATGCTCAAAATTGTCTAAAACGTCTCCAAAAGCGATTTGAAGCTATTCTGTACACTTTGATGTTTTGCGTGAAAAGTTTTATCGAAATGCTCAAAATGGTCTAAAACGGTTTCTAATGTGATTTTAAGCACTTTGATGTTTTTGTGTAACCAAGTTTCATCGAAATGCACAAAATGGTCTAAAACGTCTCCAAATGCGATTTGAAGCTATTCTAAGCACTTTGGAGTTTTTATGTTAACAAGTTTGTTCGAAAATTAAAAAATGGTCTAAAACGTCTCCAAATGCGATTTGAAGCTATTCTGTACACTTTGATGTTTAGTATGAAAAAGTTTTGTCGAAATGCTCAAAATGGTCTAAAACGTTTTCAAATAACATATTAAGCTATTTTGTGCACTTTGCTGTTTTTGTGTGAAAAGTTTTATCGAAATGCTCAAAATGGTCTAAAACGTCTCCAAATGTGATTTTAAGCACTTTGATGTTTTGTGTAACAAAGTTTCATCGAAATGCACAAAATGGTCTAAAACGTCTCCAAATGCGATTTGAAGCTATTCTAAGCACTTTGGTGTTTTTATGTTAACAAGTTTTTTCGAAAATCACAAAATGGTCTAAAACGTCTCCAAATGCGATTTGAAGCTATTCTGTACACTTTGATGTTTTGTGTGAAAAAGTTTTGTCGAAATGTTCAAAATGGTCTAAAACGTTTTTAAATACGATATTAAGCTATTTTGTGCTCTTTGATGTTTTTGTGTGAAAAGTTTTATCGAAATGCTCAAAATTGTCTAAAACGTCTCCAAAAGCGATTTGAAGCTATTCTGTACACTTTGATGTTTTGCGTGAAAAGTTTTATCGAAATGCTCAAAATGGTCTAAAACGGTTTCTAATGTGATTTTAAGCACTTTGATGTTTTTGTGTAACCAAGTTTCATCGAAATGGTCTAAAACGTCTCCAAATGCGATTTGAAGCTATTCTTAAAACTTTGGTATTTTTATGTTAACAAGTTTTTTCGAAAATCAGAAAATGGTCTAAAACGTCTCCAAATGCGATTTGAAGCTATTCTAAGCACTTTGGAGTTTTTATGTTAACAAGTTTGTTCGAAAATTAAAAAATGGTCTAAAACGTCTGCAAATGCGATTTGAAGCTATTCTGTACACTTTGATGTTTAGTATGAAAAAGTTTTGTCGAAATGCTCAAAATGGTCTAAAACGTTTTCAAATAACATATTAAGCTATTTTGTGCACTTTGCTGTTTTTGTGTGAAAAGTTTTATCGAAATGCTCAAAATGGTCTAAAACGTCTCCAAATGTGATTTTAAGCACTTTGATGTTTTTGTGTAACAAAGTTTCATCGAAATGCACAAAATGGTCTAAAACGTCTCCAAATGCGATTTGAAGCTATTCTAAGCACTTTGGTGTTTTTATGTTAACAAGTTTTTTCGAAAATCACAAAATGGTCTAAAACGTCTCCAAATGCGATTTGAAGCTATTCTGTACACTTTGATGTTTTGTGTGAAAAAGTTTTGTCGAAATGTTCAAAATGGTCTAAAACGTTTTTAAATACGATATTAAGCTATTTTGTGCTCTTTGATGTTTTTGTGTGAAAAGTTTTATCGAAATGCTCAAAATGGTCTAAAACGGTTTCTATTTTGATTTTAAGCACTTTGATGTTTTTGTGTAACCAAGTTTCATCGAAATGCACAAAATGGTCTAAAACGTCTCCAAATGCGATTTGAAGCTATTCTTAGAACTTTGGTATTTTTATGTTAACAAGTTTTTTCGAAAATTACAAAATGGTCTAAAACGTCTCCAAATGCGATTTGAATCTATTCTTAGCACTTTGGTGTTTTTATGTCAACAAGTTTTTTCGAAAATCACAAAATGGTCTAAAACGTCTCCAAATGCGATTTGAAGCTATTCTGTACACTTTGATGTTTTGTGTGAAAAAGTTTTGTCGAAATGTTCAAAATGGTCTAAAACGTTTTTAAATACGATATTAAGCTATTTTGTGCTCTTTGATGTTTTTGTGTGAAAAGTTTTATCGAAATGCTCAAAATGGTCTAAAACGGTTTCTATTTTGATTTTAAGCACTTTGATGTTTTTGTGTAACCAAGTTTCATCGAAAATCACAAAATGGTCTAAAACGTCTCCAAATGCGATTTGAAGCTATTCTTAGCACTTTGGTGTTTTTATGTTAACAAGTTTTTTCAAAAATCACAAAATGGTTTAAACGTCTCCAAATGCGATTTGAAGCTATTCTGTACACTTTGATGTGTTTTTGTGTGAAAAGTTTTAACGAAATGCTCAAAATGGTTTAAAACGTTTTTAAATACCATATTAAGCTCTTTTGTGCACATTGATGTTTTCGTGTGAAAAGTTTTATTAAAATGCTCAAAATGGTCTAAAACGTTTTCTAATGCGATTTGAAGCTATTCTGTACACTTTGAAATTTTGTGTGAAAAAGTTTTCTCAAAATGCTCAAAATGGTCTAAACTTGGTTTTCGTTTTCAAATACCATAATAAGCTATTTTGTGCACTTTGCTGTTTTTGTGTAACAAAGTTTCATCGAAATGCACAAAATGGTCTAAAACGTCTCCAAATGCGATTTGAAGATATTCTTAGCTCTTTGGTGTTTTTATGTTAACAAGTTTTTTCGAAAGTCACAAAATGGTCTAAAACGTCTCCAAATGCGATTTGAAGCTATTCTGTACACTTTGATGTTTTGTGTGAAAAGTTTTGTCGAAATGTTCAAAATGGTCTAAAACGTTTTTAAATACGATATTAAGCTATTTTGTGCTCTTTTATGTTTTTGTGTGAAAAGTTTTATCGAAATGCTCAAAATTGTCTAAAACGTTTCCAAATGCGATTTGAAGCTATTCTGTACACTTTGATGTTTTTGTGTGAAAAGTTTTAACGAAATGCTCAAAATGGTTTAAAACGTTTTTAAATACCATATTAAGCTCTTTTGTGCACATTGATGTTTTCGTGTGAAAAGTTTTATTGAAATGCTCAAAATGGTCTAAAACGTTTTCTAATGCGATTTGAAGCTATTCTGTACACTTTGAAATTTTGTGTTAAAAAGTTTTCTCAAAATGCTCAAAATGGTCTAAAACGTTTTCAAATACCATAATAAGCTATTTTGTGCACTTTTCTGTTTTTGTGTGAAAAGTTTTATCGAAATGCTCAAAATAGTTTAAAACGTCTCCAAATGTGATTTTAAGCACTTTGATGTTTTTGTGTAACAAAGTTTCATCGAAATGCACAAAATGGTCTAAAACGTCTCCAAATGCGATTTGAAGATATTCTTAGCTCTTTGGTGTTTTTATGTTAACAAGTTTTTTCGAAAATCACAAAATGGTCTAAAACGTCTCCAAATGCGATTTGAAGCTATTCTGTACACTTTGATGTTTTGTGTGAAAAGTTTTGTTGAAATGCTCAAAATGGTCTAAAACGTTTTTAAATACGATATTAAGCTATTTTGTGCTCTTTGATGTTTTTGTGTGAAAAGTTTTAGCGAAATGCTAAAAATGGTCTAAAACGGTTTCTAATGTGATTTTAAGCACTTTGATGTTTTTGTGTAACCAAGTTTCATCGAAATGCACAAAACGGTCTAAAACGTCTCCAAATGCGATTTGAAGCTATTCTAAGCACTTTGGTGTTTTTATGTTAACAAGTTTTTTCGAAAATCACAAAATGGTCTGAAACGTCTCCAAATGCGATTTGAAGCTATTCTGTACACTGCGATGTTTTGTGTGAAAAAGTTTTGTCGAAATGTTCAAAATGGTCTAAAACGTTTTTAAATACGATATTAAGCTATTTTGTGCTCTTTGATGTTTTTGTGTGAAAAGTTTTATCGAAATGCTCAAAATGGTCTAAAACGTTTTCAAATACCATATTAAGCTATTTTGTGCACTTTGCTGTTTTTGTGTGAAAAGTTTTATCGAAATGCTCAAAATGGTTTAAAACGGTTTCAAATGTGATTTTAAGCACTTTGATGTTTTTGTGTAACAGAGTTTCATCGAAATGCACAAAATGGTCTAAAACGTCTCCAAATGCGATTTGAAGATATTCTTAGCTCTTTGGTGTTTTTATGTTAACAAGTTTTTTCGAAAATCACAAAATGGTCTAAAACGTCTCCAAATGCGATTTGAAGCTATTCTGTACACTTGGATGTTTTGTGTGAAAAGTTTTATCGAAATGCTCAAAATGGTCTAAAACGGTTTCTAATGTGATTTTAAGCACTTAGATGTTTTTCTGTAACCAAGTTTCATCGAAATGCACAAAATGGTCTAAAACGTCTCCAAATGAGATTTGAAGCTATTCTAAGCACTTTGGTGTTTTTATGTTAACAAGTTTTTTCGAAAATCACAAAATGGTCTAAAACGTCTCCAAATGCGATTTGAAGCTATTCTGTACACTTTGATGTTTTGTGTGAAAAAGTTTTGTCGAAATGTTCAAAATTGTCTAAAACGTCTCCAAATGCGATTTGAAGCTATTCTGTACACTTTGATGTTTTGTGTGAAAAAGTTTTGTCGAAATGCTCAAAATGGTCTAAAACGTTTTTAAATACTATATTAAGCTATTTTGTGCTCTTTGATGTTTTTTGTGAAAAGTTTTATCGAAATGCTCAAAATGGTCTAAAACGGTTTCTAATGTGATTTTAAGCACTTTGATGTTTTTGTGTAACCAAGTTTCATCGAAATGCACAAAATGGTCTTAAACTTCTCCAAATCCGATTTGAAGCTATTCTAAGCACTTTGGTGTTTTTATGTTAACAAGTTTTTTCGAAAATCACAAAATGGTCTAAAACGTCTCCAAATGCGATTTGAAGCTATTCTAAGCACTTTGGAGTTTTTATGTTAACAAGTTTCATCGAAATGCACAAAATGGTCTAAAACCTCTCCAAATGCGATTTAAAGATATTCTTAGCTCTTTGGTGTTTTTATGTTAACAAGTTTTTTCGAAAATCTCAAAATGGTCTAAAACGGTTTCTAATGTGATTTGAAGCTATTCTGTACACTTTGATGTTTTGTGTGAAAAAGTTTTGTCGAAATGCTCAAAATGGTCTAAAACGTTTTTAAATACGATATTAAGCTGTTTTGTGCTCTTTGATGTTTTTTTGTGAAAAGTTTTATCGAAATGCTCAAAATGGTCTAAAACGGTTTCAAATGCGATATTAAGCACTTTGATGTTTTTGTGTGACAAAGTTTCATCGAAAATCACAAAATGGTCTAAAACGTCTCCAAATGCGATTTGAAGCTATTCTTAGCACTTTGGTGTTTTTATGTTAACAAGTTTTTTCGAAAATCACAAAATGGTCTAAAACGTCTCCAAATGCGATTTGAAACTATTCTTAGCACTTTGGTGTTTTTATGTAAACAAGTTTTTTCGAAAATCACAAAATGGTCTAAAACGTCTCCTAATGCGATTTGAAGTTATTCTGTACACTTTGATGTTTTGTGTGAAAAAGTTTTGTCGAAATGCTCAAAATGGTTTAAAACGGTTTCTATTGTGATTTTAAGCACTATGATGTTTTTGTGTAACCAAGTTTCATCGAAATGAACAAAATGGTCTAAAACGTCTCCAAATGCGATTTGAAGCTATACTTAGCACTTTGGTATTTTTATGTTAACAAGTTTTTTCGAAAATCAAAAAATGGTCTAAAACGTCTCCAAATGCGATTTGAAGCTATTCTAAGCACTTTGGTGTTTTTATGTTAACAAGTTTTTTCGAAAATCACAAAATGGTCTAAAACGTCTCTAAATGCGATTTGAAGCTATTCTGTACACTTTGATGTTTAGTATGAAAAAGTTTTGTCGAAATGCTCAAAATGGTCTAAAACGTTTTCAAATGTGATTTTAAGCACTTTGATGTTTTTGTGTAAAAAAGTTTCATCGAAATGCACAAAATGGTCTAAAACGTCTCCAAATGCGATTTGAAGCTTTTCTAAGCACTTTGGTGTTTTTATGTAAACAAGTTTTTTCGAAAATCACAAAATGGTCTAAAACGTCTCCAAATGCGATTTGAAGCTATTCTGTACACTTTGATGTTTTTGTGTAACCAAGTTACATCGAAATGCTCAAAATGGTCTAAAACGTCTCCAAATGCGATTTGAAGCTATTCTAAGCACTTTGGTGTTTTTATGTTAACAAGTTTTTTCGAAAATCACAAAATGGTCTAAAACGTCTCCAAATGCGATTTGAAGCTATTCTTAGCACTTTGGTGTTTTGTTTGAAAAAGTTTTGTCGAAATGCTCAAAATGGTCTAAAACGTTTTTAAATACGATATTAAGCTATTTTGTGCTCTTTGGTGTTTTTGTGTGAAAAGTTTTGTCGAAATGGTCAAAATGGTCTAAAACGGTTCCTAATGTGATTTTAAGCACTTTGATGTTTTTATGTAACCAAGTTTCATCGAAATGCACAAAATGGTCTAAAACGTCTCCAATTGCGATTTGAAGCTATTCTAAGCACTTTGGTGTTTTTATGTTAAAAAGTTTTTTCGAAAATCACAAAATAGTCTAAAACGTCTCCAATTGCGATTTGAAACTATTCTTAGCACTTTGGTGTTTTCTGTACACATTGATGTTTTTGTGTGAAAAAGTTTTCTCGAAATGCTCAAAATGGTCTAAAACGTTTTCAAATACCATATTAGGCTATTTTGTGCAATTTGATGTTTTTGTGTAACCAAGGTTCATCGTAATGAACAAAATGGTCTAAAACGTCTCCAAAGCGAATTGAAGCTATTCTGTACACTTTGATGTTTTTGTGTGAAAAAGTTTTCTCGAAATGCTCAAAATGGTCTAAAACGTTTTCAAATAACATATTAAGCTATTTTGTGCAATTTGATGTACAGAATAGCTTCAAATCGCATTTGAAGACATTTTAGACCATTTTGTGATTTTCGAAAAAACTTGTTAACATAAAAATACCAAAGTGCTAAGAATAGCTTCAAATCGCATTTGGAGACGTTTTAGACCATTTTGTGCATTTCGATGAAACTTGGTTACACAAAAACATCAAAGAGTACAGAATAGCTTCAAATCGCATTTGGAGACGTTTTAGACCATTTTGTGATTTTCGAAAAAACTTGTTAACATAAAAACACGAAAGTGCTAAGAATAAAAGAGCACAAAATAGCTTTTTTTTCGAGAAAACTTTTTCACACAAAACTTCAAAGTGTCCAGAATAGCTTCAAATCGCATTAGAAACCGTTTTAGACCATTTTGAGCATTTCGATAAAACTTTTCACACAAAAACATCAATGTGCACAAAAGAGCTTAATATGGTATTTGAAAACGTTTTAGACCATTTTGAGCATTTCGACAAAACTTTTTCAAACAAAACATCAAAGTGTACAGAATAGCTTCAAATCGCATTTGTAGAAGTTTTAGACCATTTTGTGATTTTCGAAAAAACTTGTTAACATAAAAACACGAAAGTTCTAACAATAGCTTCAAATCGCTTTTGGAGACGTTTTAGACCATTTTGTGCATTTCGATGAAACTTGGTTACACAAAAACATAAAAGTGCTTAAAATCACATTAGAAACCGTTTTAGACCATTTTGAGCATTTCGATAAAACTTTTCACACAAAAACATCAAAGAGTACAGAATAGCTTCAAATCGCATTTGGAGACGTTTTAGACCATTTTGTGATTTTCGAAAAAACTTGTTAACATAAAAACACGAAAGTGCTAAGAATAAAAGAGCACAAAATAGCTTTTTTTTCGAGAAAACTTTTTCTCACAAAACTTCAAAGTGTCCAGAATAGCTTCAAATCGCATTAGAAACCGTTTTAGACCATTTTGAGCATTTCGATAAAAGTTTTCACACAAAAACATCAATGTGCACAAAAGACCTTAATATGGTATTTAAAAACATTTTAAACCATTTTGAGCATTTCGTTAAAACTTTTCACACAAAAACATCTAAGTGTACAGAATAGCTTCAAATCGCATTTGGAGACGTTTTATACCATTTTGTGATTTTCGAAAAAAACTTGTTAACATAAAAACACCAAAGGGCTTAGAATAGCTTCAAATCGCATTTGGAGACGTTTTAGACCATTTTGTGCATTTCGATAAAACTTTTCACATAAAAACATCAAAGTGCACAAAAGAGCTTAATATCGTATTTAAAAACGTTTTAGACCATTTTGAGCATTTCGAAAAAACTTTTTCACACAAAAACATCAAAGTGTACAGAATAGCTTCAAATCGCATTTGGAGACGTTTTAGACCATTTTGTGATTTTCGAAAAAACTTGTTAACATAAAAACACCAAATTGCTTAGAATAGCTTCAAATCGCATTTGGAGACGTTTTAGACCATTTTGTGCATTTCGATGAAACTTGGGGACACAAAAACTTCAAAGTGCTTAAAATCACATTTGAAACCGTTTTAGACCACTTTGAGCATTTCGATAAAACTTTTCACATAAAAACATCAAAGTGCACAAAATAACTTAATATGGTATTTGAAAACGTTTTAGACCATTTTGAGCATTTCGACAAAACTTTTTCAAACAAAACATCAAAGTGTACAGAATAGCTTCAAATCGCATTTGGAGACGATTTAGACCATTTTGTGATTTTCGAAAAAAATTGTTAACATAAAAACACAAAAGTGCTAAGAATATCTTCAAATCGCATTTGGAGACTTTTTAGGCCATTTTGTGCATTTCGATGAAACTTTGTTACACAAAAACATCAAAGTGCACAAAAGAGCTTAATATCGTATTTAAAAACGTTTTAGACCATTTTGAGCATTTCGACAAAACTTTTAAATACTAAACATCAAAGTGTAAAGAATAGCTTCAAATCGCATTTGGAGACGTTTTAGACCATTTTGTGATTTTCGAAAAAACTTGTTAACATAAAAACACCAAAGTGCTTAGAATAGCTTCAAATCGCATTTGAAGACGTTTTAGACCATTTGTGCATTTCAATGAAACTTGGGGACACAAAAACTTCAAAGTGCTTAAAATCACATTTGAAACCGTTTTGGACTACTTTGAGCATTTCGATAAAACTTTTCACATAAAAACATCAAAGTGCACAAAATAACTTAATATGGTATTTGAAAACGTTTTAGACCATTTTTAGCATTTCGACAAAACTTTTTCAAACAAAACATCAAAGTGTACAGAATAGCTTCAAATCGCATTTGGAGACGTTTTAGACCATTTTGTGCATTTCGATGAAACTTGGGGACACAAAAACTTCAAAGTGCTTAAAATCACATTTGAAACCGTTTTGGACTACTTTGAGCATTTCGATAAAACTTTTCACATAAAAACATCAAAGTGCACAAAATAACTTAATATGGTATTTGAAAACGTTTTAGACCATTTTGAGCATTTCGACAAAACTTTTTCAAACAAAACATCAAAGTGTACAGAATAGCTTCAAATCGCATTTGGAGACGTTTTAGACCATTTTGTGAATTTCGAGGAAACTTAGTTACACAAAAACATCAAAGTGCTTAAAATCACATTAGAAACCGTTTTATACCATTTTGAGCATTTCGTTAAAACTTTCTTCAACACATCAAAGTGTACAGAATAGCTTCAAATCGCATTTGGAAACGTTTTAGACCATTTTGTGATTTTCGAAAAAAATTGTTAACATAAAAACACAAAAGTGCTAAGAATATCTTCAAATCGCATTGGGAGACTTTTTAGGCCATTTTGTGCATTTCGATGAAACTTTGTTACACAAAAACATCAAAGTGCTTAAAATCACATTTGAAACCGTTTTAGACCATTTTGAGCATTTCGATAAAACTTTTCACAAAAAAACATCAATGTGCACAAAATAGCTTAATATGGTATTTGAAAACGTTTTAGACCATTTTGAGCATTTCGACAAAACTTTTTCATACAAAACATCAAAGTGTAAAGAATAGCTTCAAATCGCATTAGGAGACGTTTTAGACCATTTTGTGATTTTCGAAAAAACTTGTTTACATAAAAACACCAAAGTGCTTAGAATAGCTTCAAATCGCATTTGGAGACGTTTTAGACCATTCTGTGCATTTCGATGAAACTTGGGGACACAAAAACTTCAAAGTGCTTAAAATCACATTTGAAACCGTTTTAGACCACTTAGAGCATTTCGATAAAACTTTTCACATAAAAACATCAAAGTGCACAAAATAACTTAATATGGTATTTGAAAACGTTTTAGACCATTTTGAGCATTTCGACAAAACTTTTTCAAACAAAAACATCAAAGTGTACAGAATAGCTTCAAATCGCATTTGGAGAGGTTTTAGACCATTTTGTGATTTTCGATGAAACTTGGGGACACAAAAACACAAAGTGCTAAGAATATCTTCAAATCGCATTACACAAAAACATCAAAGTGTACAGAATAGCTTCAAATCGCATTTGAAGGCGTTTTAGACCATTTTGTGATTTTTGAAAAAACTTGTTAACATAAAAATACCAAAGTGCTAAGAATATCTTCAAATCGCACTTGGAGACGTTTTAGACCATTTTGTGCATTTCGATGAAACTTTTCACATAAAAACATCAAAGTGCACAAAAGAGCTTAATATCGTATTTAAAAACGTTTTAGACCATTTTGAGCATTTCGAGAAAACTTTTTCACACAAAAACATCAAAGTGTACAGAATAGCTTCAAATCGCATTTGGAGACGTTTTAGACCATTTTGTGATTTTCGAAAAAACTTGTTAACATAAAAACAACAAAGAGCTAAGAATATCTTCAAATCGCATTAGGAGACGTTTTAGACCACTTTGTGCATTTCGATGAAACTTGGGGACACAAAAACTTCAAAGTGCTTAAAATCACATTTGAAACTGTTTTAGACCACTTAGAGCATTTCGATAAAATTTTTCACATAAAAACATCAAAGTGCACAAAATAACTTAATATGGTATTTGAAAACGTTTTAGACCATTTTGAGCATTTCGAAAAAACTTTTTCAAACAAAACATCAAAGTGTACAGAATAACTTCAAATCGCATTTGGAGACGTTTTAGACCATTTTGTGATTTTCAAAAAAAATTGTTAACATAAAAATACCAAAGTGCTAAGAATATCTTGAAAACGCATTTGGAGACGTTTTAGACCATTTTGTGCATTTCGATGAAACTTTTTCAAACAAAAACATCAAAGTGTACAGAATAGCTTCAAATAGCATCTGAAGACGTTTTAGACCATTTTGTGATTTTCGAAAAAACTTGTTAACATAAAAACACAAAAGTGCTTAGAATAGCTTCAAATCGCATTTGGAGACGTTTTAGACCATTTTGTGATTTTCGAAAAAACTTATTAACATAAAAACACCAAAGTGCTTAGAATAGCTTCAAATCGCATTTGGAGACGTTTTAGACCATTTTGTGCATTTCGATGAAACTTGGGGACACAAAAACTTCAAAGTGCTTAAAATCACATTTGAAACCGTTTTAGACCACTTTGAGCATTTCGATAAAACTTTTCACATAAAAACATCAAAGTGCACAAAATAACTTAATATGGTATTTGAAAACGTTTTAGACCATTTTGAGCATTTCGACAAAACTTTTTTAAACAAAAACATCAAAGTGTACAGAATAGCTTCAAATCGCATTTGGAGACGTTTTAGACCATTTTGTGATTTTCGATGAAACTTGGGGACACAAAAACTTCAAAGTTCTTAAAATCACATTTGAAACCGTTTTAGACCACTTTGAGCATTTCGATAAAACTTTTCACATAAAAACATCAAAGTGCACAAAATAACTTAATATGGTATTTGAAAAGTTTTAGACCATTTTGAGCATTTCGACCAAACTTTTTCAAACAAACCATCAAAGTGTACAGAATAGCTTCAAATCGCATTTGGAGACGCTTTAGACCATTTTGTGATTTTCGAAAAAAATTGTTAACATAAAAACACAAAAGTGCTAAGAATATCTTCAAATCGCATTTGGAGACGTTTTAGGCCATTTTGTGCATTTCGATGAAACTTTGTTACCCAAAAACATCAAAGTGCTTAAAATCACATTTGAAACCGTTTTAGACCATTTTGAGCATTTCGATAAAACTTTTCACATAAAAACATCAAAGTGCACAAAAGAGCTTAATATGCTATTTGAAAACGTTTTAGACCATTTTGAGCATTTCGACAAAACTTTTTCATACTAAACATCAAAGTGTACAGAATAGCTTCAAATCGCATTTGGAGACGTTTTAGACCATTTTGTGAGTTTCGAAAAATCTTGTTAACATAAAAACATCAAATTGCACAAAATAGCATAATATGGTATTTGAAAACGTTTTAGACCATTTTGAGCATTTCGAGAAAACTTTTTCACACAAAACTTCAAAGTGTACAGAATAGCTTCAAATCGCATTAGAAACCGTATTAGACCATTTTGAGCATTTCGATAAAACTTTTCACACAAAAACATCAATGTGCACAAAAGACCTTAATATGGTATTAAAAAACATTTTAAACCATTTTGAGCATTTCGTTAAAACTTTCTACACAAAAACATCAAAGTGTACAGAATAGTTTCAAATCGCATTTGGAGACGTTTTAGACCATTTTGTGATTTTCGAAAAAACTTGTTAACATAAAAACACCAAAGTGCTTAGAATAGCTTCAAATCGCATTTGGAGACGTTTTAGACCATTTTGTGCATTTCGATGAAACTTGGGGACACAAAAACTTCAAAGTGCTTAAAATCACATTTAAAACCGTTTTGGACTACTTTGAGCATTTCGATAAAACTTTTCATATAAAAACATCAAAGTGCACAAAATAACTTAATATGGTATTTGAAAACGTTTTAGACCACTTTGAGCATTTCGACAAAACTTTTTCAAACAAAACATCAAAGTGTACAGAATAGCTTCAAATTGCATTTGGAGACGTTTTAGAACATTTTGTGATTTTCGAAAAAAATTGTTAACATAAAAACACCAAAGTGCTAAGAATATCTTCAAATCGCATTAGGAGACGTTTTAGACCATTTTGTGCATTTCGATGAAACTTTGTCACACAAAAACATCAAATTACACAAAATAGCTTAATATGGTATTTGAAAACGTTTTAGACCATTTTGAGCATTTCGACAAAACTTTTTTACACAAAACTTTAAAGTGTACAGAATAACTTTAAATCGCATTAGAAACCGTTTTAGACCATTTTGAGCATTTCGATAAAACTTTTCACACAAAAACATCAATGTGCACAAAAGACCTTAATATGGTATTTAAAAACATTTTAAACCATTTTGAGCATTTCGTTAAAACTTTTCACACAAAAACATCAAAGTGTACAGAATAGCTTCAAATCGCATTTGGAGACGTTTTAGACCATTTTGTGATTTTCGAAAAACTTGTTAACATAAAAACACCAATTCTTAGAATAGCTTCAAATCGCATTTGGAGACGTTTTAGACCATTTTGTGCATTTTGATGAAACTTGGGTACACAAAAACATCAAAGTGATTCAAATCACATTTGAAACCGTTTAAGACCATTTTGACCATTTCGGCAAAATTTTTCACACAAAAACATCAAAGTGTACAGAATAGCTTCAAATCGCATTTGGAGACGTTTAAACCATATTGTGATTTTCGAAAAAAATTTGTTAACATAAAAACCCGAAAGTGCTTAGAATAGCTTCAAATCGCATTTGGAGACGTTTTAGACCATTTTGTGCAATTCGATGAAACTTGGTTACACAAAAACATCAAAGTGCTTAAAATCACATTAGAAACCGTTTTATACCACTTTGAGCATTTCGTTAAAACTTTGTACACAAAAACATCAAAGTGCTTAGAATAGCTTCAAATCGCATTTGGAGACGTTTTCGACCATTTTGTGCATTTCGATGAAACTTGGGAACACAAAAACTTCAAAGTGCTTAAAATCACATTCGAAACCGTTTTAGACCACTTAGAGCTTTTCGATAAAACTTTTCACATAAAAACATCAAAGTGCACAAAATAACTTAATATGGTATTTGAAAACGTTTTAGACCATTTTGAGCATTTCGACAAAACTTTTTTAAACAAAAACATCAAAGTGTACAGAATAGCTTCAAATCGCATTTGGAGACGTTTTAGACCATTTTGTGATTTTCGATGAAACTTGGGGACACAAAAACTTCAAAGTTCTTAAAATCACATTTGAAACCGTTTTAGACCACTTTGAGCATTTCGATAAAACTTTTCACATAAAAACATCAAAGTGCACAAAATAACTTAATATGGTATTTGAAAAGTTTTAGACCATTTTGAGCATTTCGACCAAACTTTTTCAAACAAACCATCAAAGTGTACAGAATAGCTTCAAATCGCATTTGGAGACGCTTTAGACCATTTTGTGATTTTCGAAAAAAATTGTTAACATAAAAACACAAAAGTGCTAAGAATATCTTCAAATCGCATTTGGAGACGTTTTAGGCCATTTTGTGCATTTCGATGAAACTTTGTTACCCAAAAACATCAAAGTGCTTAAAATCACATTTGAAACCGTTTTAGACCATTTTGAGCATTTCGATAAAACTTTTCACATAAAAACATCAAAGTGCACAAAAGAGCTTAATATGCTATTTGAAAACGTTTTAGACCATTTTGAGCATTTCGACAAAACTTTTTCATACTAAACCATCAAAGTGTACAGAATAGCTTCAAATCGCATTTGGAGACGCTTTAGACCATTTTGTGATTTTCGAAAAAAATTGTTAACATAAAAACACAAAAGTGCTAAGAATATCTTCAAATCGCATTTGGAGACGTTTTAGGCCATTTTGTGCATTTTGATGAAACTTGGGTACACAAAAACATCAAAGTGATTCAAATCACATTTGAAACCGTTTAAGACCATTTTGACCATTTCGGCAAAATTTTTCACACAAAAACATCAAAGTGTACAGAATAGCTTCAAATCGCATTTGGAGACGTTTAAACCATATTGTGATTTTCGAAAAAAATTTGTTAACATAAAAACCCGAAAGTGCTTAGAATAGCTTCAAATCGCATTTGGAGACGTTTTAGACCATTTTGTGCAATTCGATGAAACTTGGTTACACAAAAACATCAAAGTGCTTAAAATCACATTAGAAACCGTTTTATACCACTTTGAGCATTTCGTTAAAACTTTGTACACAAAAACATCAAAGTGCTTAGAATAGCTTCAAATCGCATTTGGAGACGTTTTCGACCATTTTGTGCATTTCGATGAAACTTGGGAACACAAAAACTTCAAAGTGCTTAAAATCACATTCGAAACCGTTTTAGACCACTTAGAGCTTTTCGATAAAACTTTTCACATAAAAACATCAAAGTGCACAAAATAACTTAATATGGTATTTGAAAACGTTTTAGACCATTTTGAGCATTTCGACAAAACTTTTTTAAACAAAAACATCAAAGTGTACAGAATAGCTTCAAATCGCATTTGGAGACGTTTTAGACCATTTTGTGATTTTCGATGAAACTTGGGGACACAAAAACTTCAAAGTTCTTAAAATCACATTTGAAACCGTTTTAGACCACTTTGAGCATTTCGATAAAACTTTTCACATAAAAACATCAAAGTGCACAAAATAACTTAATATGGTATTTGAAAAGTTTTAGACCATTTTGAGCATTTCGACCAAACTTTTTCAAACAAACCATCAAAGTGTACAGAATAGCTTCAAATCGCATTTGGAGACGCTTTAGACCATTTTGTGATTTTCGAAAAAAATTGTTAACATAAAAACACCAATTCTTAGAATAGCTTCAAATCGCATTTGGAGACGTTTTAGACCATTTTGTGCATTTTGATGAAACTTTGTTACCCAAAAAAAATTGTTAACATAAAAACACCAAAGTGCTAAGAATATCTTCAAATCGCATTAGGAGACGTTTTAGACCATTTTGTGCATTTCGATGAAACTTTGTCACACAAAAACATCAAAGAGCACAAAATAGGTTAATATCGTATTTAAAAACGTTTTATACCATTTTGAGCATTTCGACAAAACTTTTTCACACAAAACATCAAAGTGTACAGAATAGCTTTTGGAGACGTTTTAGACCATTTTGTGATTTTCGAAAAAACTTGTTAATATAAAAACACCAAAGTGCTATGAATAGCTTCAAATCGCATTTGGTTTTAGACCATTTTGTGAATTTCGAGGAAACTTAGTTACACAAAAACATCAAAGTGCTTAAAATCACATTAGAAACCGTTTTATACCATTTTGAGTATTTCGTTAAAACTTTCTACACAAAAACATCAAAGTGTACAGAATAGCTTCAAATCGCATTTGGAGACGTTTTAGACCATTTTGTGATTTTCGAAAAAACTTGTTAACATAAAAACACCAAAGTGCTTAGAATAGCTTCAAATCGCATTTGGAGACGTTTTAGACCATTTTGTGCATTTCGATGAAACTTGGGGAAACAAAAACTTCGAAGTGCTTAAAATCACATTTGAAACCGTTTTAGACCACTTTGAGCATTTCGATAAAACTTTTCACATAAAAACATCAAAGTGCACAAAATACCTTAATATGGTATTTGAAAACGTTTTAGACCATTTTGAGCATTTCGACAAAACTTTTTCAAACAAAACATCAAAGTGTACAGAATAGCTTCAAATCTATTTTGAACCATTTTGTGCATTTGATGAAACTTGGGTACACAAAAACATCAAAGTGATTCAAATCACATTTGAAACCGTTTAAGACCATTTTGACCATTTCGGCAAAATTTTTCACACAAAAACATCAAAGTGTACAGAATAGCTTCAAATCGCATTTGGAGACGTTTAAACCATATTGTGATTTTCGAAAAAAATTTGTTAACATAAAAACCCGAAAGTGCTTAGAATAGCTTCAAATCGCATTTGGAGACGTTTTAGACCATTTTGTGCAATTCGATGAAACTTGGTTACACAAAAACATCAAAGTGCTTAAAATCACATTAGAAACCGTTTTATACCACTTTGAGCATTTCGTTAAAACTTTGTACACAAAAACATCAAAGTGCTTAGAATAGCTTCAAATCGCATTTGGAGACGTTTTCGACCATTTTGTGCATTTCGATGAAACTTGGGAACACAAAAACTTCAAAGTGCTTAAAATCACATTCGAAACCGTTTTAGACCACTTAGAGCTTTTCGATAAAACTTTTCACATAAAAACATCAAAGTGCACAAAATAACTTAATATGGTATTTGAAAACGTTTTAGACCATTTTGAGCATTTCGACAAAACTTTTTTAAACAAAAACATCAAAGTGTACAGAATAGCTTCAAATCGCATTTGGAGACGTTTTAGACCATTTTGTGATTTTCGATGAAACTTGGGGACACAAAAACTTCAAAGTTCTTAAAATCACATTTGAAACCGTTTTAGACCACTTTGAGCATTTCGATAAAACTTTTCACATAAAAACATCAAAGTGCACAAAATAACTTAATATGGTATTTGAAAAGTTTTAGACCATTTTGAGCATTTCGACCAAACTTTTTCAAACAAACCATCAAAGTGTACAGAATAGCTTCAAATCGCATTTGGAGACGCTTTAGACCATTTTGTGATTTTCGAAAAAAATTGTTAACATAAAAACACCAATTCTTAGAATAGCTTCAAATCGCATTTGGAGACGTTTTAGACCATTTTGTGCATTTTGATGAAACTTTGTTACCCAAAAAAAATTGTTAACATAAAAACACCAAAGTGCTAAGAATATCTTCAAATCGCATTAGGAGACGTTTTAGACCATTTTGTGCATTTCGATGAAACTTTGTCACACAAAAACATCAAAGAGCACAAAATAGGTTAATATCGTATTTAAAAACGTTTTATACCATTTTGAGCATTTCGACAAAACTTTTTCACACAAAACATCAAAGTGTACAGAATAGCTTTTGGAGACGTTTTAGACCATTTTGTGATTTTCGAAAAAACTTGTTAATATAAAAACACCAAAGTGCTATGAATAGCTTCAAATCGCATTTGGTTTTAGACCATTTTGTGAATTTCGAGGAAACTTAGTTACACAAAAACATCAAAGTGCTTAAAATCACATTAGAAACCGTTTTATACCATTTTGAGTATTTCGTTAAAACTTTCTACACAAAAACATCAAAGTGTACAGAATAGCTTCAAATCGCATTTGGAGACGTTTTAGACCATTTTGTGATTTTCGAAAAAACTTGTTAACATAAAAACACCAAAGTGCTTAGAATAGCTTCAAATCGCATTTGGAGACGTTTTAGACCATTTTGTGCATTTCGATGAAACTTGGGGAAACAAAAACTTCGAAGTGCTTAAAATCACATTTGAAACCGTTTTAGACCACTTTGAGCATTTCGATAAAACTTTTCACATAAAAACATCAAAGTGCACAAAATACCTTAATATGGTATTTGAAAACGTTTTAGACCATTTTGAGCATTTCGACAAAACTTTTTCAAACAAAACATCAAAGTGTACAGAATAGCTTCAAATCGCATTTGGAGACGTTTTAGACCATTTTTTGATTTTGGAAAAAAATTGTTAACATAAAAACACAAAAGTGCTAAGAATATCTTCAAATCGCATTTGTAGACGTTTTAGGCCATTTTGTGCATTTCGATGAAACTTTGTTACACAAAAACATCAAAGTGCTTAAAATCACATTTGAAACCGTTTTAGACCATTTTGAGCATTTCGATAAAACTTTTCACACAAAAACATCAAAGTGCACAAAATAGCTTAATATGGTATTTGAAAACGTTTTAGACCATTTTTAGCATTTCGACAAAACTTTTTCATACTAAACATCAAAGTGTAAAGAATAGCTTCAAATCGCATTTGGAGACGTTTTAGACCATTTTGTTCATTACGATGAAACTTGGTTACACAAAAACATCAAATTGCACAAAATAGCTTAATATGGTATTTGAAAACGTTTTAGACCATTTTGAGCATTTCGAGAAAACTTTTTCAAACAAAACTTTAAAGTGTACAGAATAGCTTCAAATCGCATTATAAACCGTTTTAGACCATTTTGAGAATTTCGATAAAACTTTTCACACAAAAACATCAATGTGCACAAAAGAGCTTAATATGGTATTTAAAAACATTTTAAACCATTTTGAGCATTTCGACAAAACTTTTTCACACAAAACATCAAAGTGTACAGAATAGCTTCAAATCGCATTTGGAGACGTTTTAGACCATTTTGTGATTTTCGAAACAACTTGTTAACATAAAAACACCAAAGTGCCAAGAATAGCTTCAAATCGCATTTGGAGACGTTTTAGACCATTTTGTGATTTTCGAAAAAACTTGTTAACATAAAAACACCAAAGTGCTCAGAATAGCTTCAAATCGCATTTGGAGACGTTTTAGACCATTTTGTTCATTACGATGAAACTTGGTTACACAAAAACATCAAATTGCACAAAATAGCTTAATATGGTATTTGAAAACGTTTTAGACAATTTTGAGTATTTCGCCAAAACTTTTTCACACAAAACATCAAAGTGTACAGAATAGCTTCAAATCGCATTTGGAGACGTTTTAGACCATTTTGTGCATTTCGATGAAACTCGGTTACACAAAAACATCAAAGTGCACAAAATAGCTTAATGTGGTATTTGAAAACGTTTTAGACCATTTTGAGCACTTCGACAAAACTTTTTCACATAAAACATCAAAGTGTACAGAATAGCTTCAAATCGCATTTGGAGACATTTTAGACCATTTTGTGCATTTCGATGAAACTTTTCACAGAAAAACATCAAAGAGCACAAAATAGCTCAATATCGTATTTAAAAACGTTTTAGACCATTTTGAGCATTTCGACAAAACATTTTCACACAAAACATCAAAGTGTACAGAATAGCTTCAAATCGAATTTGGAGACGTTTTAGACCATTTTGTGATTTTCGAAAAAACTTGTTAACATAAAAACACCAAAGTGCTTAGAAAAGCTTCAAATCGCATTTGGAGACGTTCTAGACCATTTTGTTCATTACTATGAAACTTTGTTACAAAAAAACATCAAAGTGCTTAATATCACATTAGAAACCGTTTCAGACCATTTTGAGCATTTCGTTAAAACTTTTCATACAAAAACATCAAAGTGCACAAAATAGCTTAATATCGTATTTAAAAACGTTTTAGACCATTTTGAGCATTTCGACAAAACTTTTTCACACAAAACATCAAAGTGTACAGAATAGCTTCAAGTCGCATTAGGAGACGTTTTAGACAATTTTGTGATTTTCGAAAAAACTTGTTAACATAAAAACACCAAAGTGCTAAGAATAGCTTCAAATCGCATTTGGAGACGTTTTAGACCATTTTGTGAATTTCGAAAAAACTTGTTAACATAAAAACACAAAAGTGCTTAGAAAAGCTTCAAATCGCATTTGGAGACGTTCTAGACCATTTTGTTCATTACGATGAAACTTTGTTACAAAAAAACATCAAATTGCACAAAATAGCTTAATATGGTATTTGAAAACTTTTTAGACCATTTTGAGCATTTCAAGAACATTTTTCACACAAAACTTCAAAGTGTACAGAATAGCTTCAAATCGCATTAGAAACCGTTTTAGACCATTTTGAGAATTTCGATAAAACTTTTCGCACAAAAACATCAATGTGCACAAAAGAGCTTAATATGGTATTTAAAAACATTTAAAACCATTTTGAGCATTTCGACAAAACTTTTTCACACAAAACATCAAAGTGTACAGAATAGCTTCAATTCGCATTTGGAGACGTTTTAGACCATTTTGTGATTTTCGAAAAAACTTGTTAACATAAAAACACCAAAGTGCTCAGAATAGCTTCAAATCGCATTTGGAGACGTTTTAGACCATTTTGTTCATTACGATGAAACTTGGTTACACAAAAACATCAAATTGCACAAAATAGCTTAATATGGTATTTGAAAACGTTTTAGACAATTTTGAGTATTTCGCCAAAACTTTTTCACACAAAACATCAAAGTGTACAGAATAGCTTCAAATCGCATTTGGAGACGTTTTAGACCATTTTGTGCATTTCGATGAAACTCGGTTACACAAAAACATCAAAGTGCACAAAATAGCTTAATGTGGTATTTGAAAACGTTTTAGACCATTTTGAGCACTTCGACAAAACTTTTTCACATAAAACATCAAAGTGTACAGAATAGCTTCAAATCGCATTTGGAGACATTTTAGACCATTTTGTGCATTTCGATGAAACTTTTCACAGAAAAACATCAAAGAGCACAAAATAGCTCAATATCGTATTTAAAAACGTTTTAGACCATTTTGAGCATTTCGACAAAACATTTTCACACAAAACATCAAAGTGTACAGAATAGCTTCAAATCGAATTTGGAGACGTTTTAGACCATTTTGTGATTTTCGAAAAAACTTGTTAACATAAAAACACCAAAGTGCTTAGAAAAGCTTCAAATCGCATTTGGAGACGTTCTAGACCATTTTGTTCATTACTATGAAACTTTGTTACAAAAAAACATCAAAGTGCTTAATATCACATTAGAAACCGTTTCAGACCATTTTGAGCATTTCGTTAAAACTTTTCATACAAAAACATCAAAGTGCACAAAATAGCTTAATATCGTATTTAAAAACGTTTTAGACCATTTTGAGCATTTCGACAAAACTTTTTCACACAAAACATCAAAGTGTACAGAATAGCTTCAAGTCGCATTAGGAGACGTTTTAGACAATTTTGTGATTTTCGAAAAAACTTGTTAACATAAAAACACCAAAGTGCTAAGAATAGCTTCAAATCGCATTTGGAGACGTTTTAGACCATTTTGTGAATTTCGAAAAAACTTGTTAACATAAAAACACAAAAGTGCTTAGAAAAGCTTCAAATCGCATTTGGAGACGTTCTAGACCATTTTGTTCATTACGATGAAACTTTGTTACAAAAAAACATCAAATTGCACAAAATAGCTTAATATGGTATTTGAAAACTTTTTAGACCATTTTGAGCATTTCAAGAACATTTTTCACACAAAACTTCAAAGTGTACAGAATAGCTTCAAATCGCATTAGAAACCGTTTTAGACCATTTTGAGAATTTCGATAAAACTTTTCGCACAAAAACATCAATGTGCACAAAAGAGCTTAATATGGTATTTAAAAACATTTAAAACCATTTTGAGCATTTCGACAAAACTTTTTCACACAAAACATCAAAGTGTACAGAATAGCTTCAATTCGCATTTGGAGACGTTTTAGACCATTTTGTGATTTTCGAAAAAACTTGTTAACATAAAAACACCAAAGTGCTTAGAATATCTTCAAATCGCATTTGGAGACGTTCTAGACCATTTTGTGCATTTCGATGAAACTTGGTTACACAAAAACATCAAAGTGCACAAAATAGCTTAATATCGTATTTAAAAACGTTTTAGACCATTTTGAGCATTTCGACAAAACTTTTTCACACAAAACATCAAAGTGTACAGAATAGCTTCAAATCACATTAGGAGACGTTTTAGAAAATTTTGTGATTTTCGAAAAACTTGTTAACATAAAAACACGAAAGTGCTAAGAATAGCTTCAAATCGCATTTGGAGACGTTTTAGACCATTTTGTTCATTTCGATGAAACTTGGTTACACAAAAACATCAAGTTGCACAAAATAGCTTAATATGGTATTTGAAAACGTTTTAGACAATTTTGAGTATTTCGCCAAAACTTTTTCGTTAACAAGTTTTTTCGAAAATCACAAAATGGTCTAAAACGTCTCCAAATGCGATTTGAAGCTATTCTGAGCACTTTGGTGTTTTTATGTTAACAAGTTTTTTCGAAAATCACAAAATGGTCTAAAACGTCTCCAATTGCGATTTGAAGCTATTCTGTACACTTTGATGTTTTGCGCGAAAAAGTTTTGTCGAAATGCTCAAAATGGTTTAAAACGTTTTTAAATACCATATTAAGCTCTTTTGTGCACATTGATGATTTTGTGTGAAAAGTTTTATCGAAATGCTCAAAATGGTCTAAAACGATTTCTAGTGCGATTTGAAGGTATTCTGTACACTTTGAAGTTTTGTGTGAAAAAGTTTTCTCGAAATGCTCAAAATGGTGTAAAACGTTTTCAAAACCATATTAAGCTATTTTGTGCAATTTGATGTTTATGTGTAACCAAGTTTCATCGTAATGAACAAAATGGTTTAAAACGTCTCCAAATGCGATTTGAAGCTTTTCTAAGAACTTTGGTGTTTTTATGTTGAAAATCACAAAATGGTCTAAAACGTCTCCAAATTTGATTTGAAGCTATTCTTAGCACTTTGGTGTTTTTTTGTTAACAAGTTTTTTCGAAAATCACAAAATGGTCTAAAACGTCTCCAAATGCGATTTGAAGCTATTCTGTACACTTTGATGTTTTGTGTGAAAAAGTTTTGTCGAAATGCTCAAAATGGTCTAAAACGTTTTTAAATACGATATTAAGCTATTTTGTTCTCTTTGATGTTTTTGTGTCAAAAGTTTTATCGAAATGTTCAAAATGGTCTAAAACGGTTTCTAATGTGATTTAAAGCACTTTGATGTTTTTGTGTAATTAAGTTTCATCGAAATGCACAAAATGGTCTAAAACATCTCCAAATGCGATTTGAAGCTATTCTTAGCTCTTTGGTGTTGTTATGTTAACAAGTTTTTTCGAAAATCATAAAATGGTCTAAAACGTCTCCAAATGCGATTTGAAGCTATTCTTAGCACTTTGGTGTTGTTATGTTAACAAGTTTTTTCGAAAATCACAAAATGGTCTAAAACGTCTCCAAATGCGATTTGAAGCTATTCTGTACACTTTGATGTTTTGTGTGAAAAAGTTTTGTCGAAAATTTTGCCATTTTTCGATAAAATTCATGTGGTCCCCGCAGGAAAATTTTCGAAAAATGGCAAAATTTCGACCCTTTTATTTTTTGACATAACTCGTTACTATGGCTTTATAAGATGATGTTAACACAATATATGTGCATAAATGGCAATATTATAGTCTAATTATTGAATTTTAAATCGTGGACATTTTGGTTATTTTTCGAAAAAATTCCTGTTGTCCCCCGGAGGAAAACTTTCGAAAAATGGCGAAATTTCGACCCTTTTATTTTTTGACATAACTCGTAACTATGGCTCTATAAGATGATGTTAGCACAATATATTTGCATAAATGGCATGACTTTCGAAATTGGAAATTTTGTCCATTTTTCAAAAAAAATCCTATGGTCGCAAGTAGGAAAATTTTCGAAAATTTACCAAATTTTGAAAATTTTATTTTTTGACATAACTAGTTACGATGGCTCTATAAGATGATGTTAACACAATATATGTTCATAAATTTCAATATTATAGCATAATTATTGAATTTTTGAAAAAATAAAAGGTGTGACATTTTTATTTTTCGATAAAACTGGTTACTATAGCACAATAGACATGCGCAGAATGCATTATTCGATTTTGCGCATGTTTATTATGATATAGTAACCATTTATGTCAAAAAATAAAAAGGTCGAAAATTGGCCTTTTCTAAAAAAATCCCTGTACTATATTAGAGGGAATTTTCGACCTTTGTATTTTCGATAAAACTGGTTATTATAGCACAATTAACATGCGCAGAACCCATTATTCGACTCTGCGCATGTTTATTATGCAATAGTAACCATTTATGTCTACAAATAAAGGGGTCAAAAATTGCCCATTTAAAAAAAATATCCCTGTACTATAGTATACGCTGAACCAATTATTCCACTCTGTGCATGTTTATTATGCTATAGTAAGCATTTATGTAAAAAGTGAAAGGGTCGAAAAATGCCCAATTTTGAACCTTTTTATTTTTTAAATAAATGCTTACTATAGCATAATAAAGAACAATTGACATGCGCAGAACGCATTATTGGACTTTGCGCATGTTTATTATGCTATAGTAATTTATGCTATAATATTGCCATACATATTGTGCTAACATCATCTTATAGAGCCATAGTAACTAGTTATGTCAAAAAATAAAAGGATCGAAATTTGGCCATTTTCCGAAAATTTCCCTGCGGGGGACAATAGGAATTTTTTCGAAAAACAACCAAAATGTCCACCTTTTAAAATTCAATAATTAGGCTATAATATATCCATTTATGCACATTTATTGTGTTAACACCATCTTATAGATCCATAGTAACTAGTCATGTCAAAAAATAAATGGGTCGAAATTTGGCCATTTTTAGAAAATTTTCCTGCGGGGGACCATAGGAATTTTTTCGAAAATGGCAAAAATTCCCACTTTTTAAAATTCAATAATTATGCTATAATATGGCCATTTATTCAAATATATTGTTTTAACATCATCTTATAGAGCCATAGTAACTAGTTATGTCAAAAAATAAAAGGGTCGAAATTTGGATATTTTCCGAAAATTTCCCTGCGGGGGACCATAGGAATTTTTTCGAAAAATGGCAAAAATTTCCACTTTTTAAAATTCGAAAATTATGCTATAATATTGCCATTTATTCAAATATATGGTTTAACATCATCTTATAGAGCCATAGTAACTAGTTATGTCAAAAAATAAAAGGGTCGAAATTTGGATATTTTCCGAAAATTTCCCTGCGGGGGACCATAGGAATTTTTTCAAAAAATGGTAAATATTTCCACTTCTCAAAATTCGAAAATTATGCTATAATATTGCCATTTATAGAGATATATTTTGCATTAACATTAACATCATCTTATAGAACCATAGTAACGAGTTATGTCAAAAAATAAAAGGGTTGAAATTTGACCATTTTCAGAACATTTTCCTGCGGGGGACTATAGGAATTTTTTTCGAAAAATTGCCAAAATTTCCACTTTCTAAAATTCGAAAATTATGCTATAATATTGCCATTTATGCAAATATATTGTGCAAACATCATCTTATAGAGACATAGTAACTAGTTATGTCAAAAAATAAAAGGGTCGAAATTTTGCCATTTTTCGAAAACTTTCCTGCGGGGGACCATAGGAATTTTATTGAAAAATGGAAACAATTTCCACTTTTTAAAATTAAAGAATTATGCTATAATATTGCCATTTATACAGATATATTGTGTTAACATCATCTTATAGAGCCATCGTAACTAGTTATGTCAAAAAATAAAAGGGTCGAAATTTGGCCATTTTTCGAAAATTTTCCTGCGGGGGACCATAGGAATTTTTTTGAAAAATGGCAAAAATTTCAACTTTTTAAAATTCAAAAATTATGCTATAATATTGCCATTTATGCACATATATTGTGCTAACATCATCTTATAGAGCCATAGTAACTAGTTGCATCAAAAAATAAAAGGGTTGAAATTTGGTCATTTTTCGAAAATTTTCCTGCGGGGACCATAGGAATTTTATTGAAAAATGGAAACAATTTCCAATTTTTAAATTTCAAAAATTATGCTATAATATTGCCATTTATACACATATATTTTGCTAACATCATCTTATAGAGCCATATTAACTAGTTATGTCAAAAAATAAAAGCTTGGCTATTTTTAGAAAAATTTTCCTGCGGGGGACCATATGAATTTTTTTCGAAAAATGGCAAACTGCGGGAGGACCATAGGAATTTTTTCGAAAAATGGAAACAATTTCTACTTTTTAAAATTCAAAAATTATGCTATAATATTGCCATTTATACACATATATTTTGCTAACATCATCCTATAGAGCCATAGTAACTAGTTATGTCAAAAAATAAAAGGGTCGAAATTTGGCCATTTTTAGAAAAATTTTCCTGCGGGGGACCATATGAATTTTTTTCGAAAAATGGCAAACTGCGGGGGACCATAGGAATTTTTTCGAAAAATGGAAACAATTTCTGCTTTTTAAAATTCAAAAATTATGCTATAATATTGCCATTTATACACATATATTTTGCTAACATCATCTTATAGAGCCATAGCAACTAGTCAAAAAAACAAAAGGGTTGAAAAATGGCCATTTTTCGAAAATTTTTCTGCGGGGGACTATAGGAATTTTTTCGGAAAATGGCAAAAATTCCCACTTTTTAAAATTCAATAATTATGCTATAATATTGCCATTTATGCAAATAATATTGTGCTAACATCATCTTATAGAGCCATAATAACTAGTTATGTCAACAAATAAAAGGGTCGAAATTTGGACATTTTCCGAAATTTCCTTGCGGGGGAACATATGAATTTTTTCGAGAAATGGCAAAATTTCCACTTTTCAAAATTCGAGAATTATGCTATAATGTTGCCATTTATAGAGATATATTTTGCTAACAACATCTTATAGAGCCATGGTAACGAGTTATGTCAAAAAATAAAAGGGTAGAAATTTAGCCATTTTCCGAAAATTTTCCTCCGGGGCACCACAGGAATTTTTTCGAAAAATACCCAAAATATCCACCTTTTAAAATTTATTAATTATGCTATAATATTGCGATTTATGCACATATATTGTGTTCACATCATCTTATAGAGCCATAGTAACTAGTTATGTTAAAAAAAAAAAGGGTTGAAAAATGGCCAAAATTTCCACTTTCTAAAATTCAACAATTGTGCTATAATTTTGTCATTTATCATCACCTTATAGAGCCATAGTAACTAGTTACATCAAAAAATAAAAGGGTCGAAATTTGGCCATTTTTCGAAAATTTTCCTACCTACATAGGAATTTTATTGAAAAATGGAAACAATTTCCACTCTTTAAAATTCAAAAATTATGCCATAATATTGCCATTTATACACATATATTTTGCTAACATCATCTTATAAAGCCATAGTAACTAGTTATGTCAAATAATAAAAGTGTCGAAATTTGGCCATTTTTAGAAAATTTTCCTGCGGGGGACCATAGGAATTTTTTCGAAAATGGCAAAAATTCCCACTTTTTAAAATTCAATAATTATGCTATAATATGGCCATTTATTCAAATATATTGTTTTAACATCATCTTATAGAGCCATAGTAACTAGTTATGTCAAAAAATAAAAGGGTCGAAATTTGGATATTTTCCGAAAATTTCCCTGCGGGGGACCATAGGAATTTTTTCGAAAAATGGCAAAAATTTCCACTTTTTAAAATTCGAAAATTATGCTATAATATTGCCATTTATTCAAATATATGGTTTAACATCATCTTATAGAGCCATAGTAACTAGTTATGTCAAAAAATAAAAGGGTCGAAATTTGGATATTTTCCGAAAATTTCCCTGCGGGGGACCATAGGAATTTTTTCGAAAAATGGCAAAAATTTCCACTTTTTAAAATTCGAAAATTATGCTATAATATTGCCATTTATGAACATATATTGTGCTAACATCATCCTATAGAGCCATAGTAACTAGTTATGTCAAAAAAAAATGGGTCGAAATTTGGACATTTTTCGAAAATTTTCCTTCGGGGGAACCACAGGAATTTTTTCCAAAAATAACCAAAATTTCCACCTTTTAAAATTCAATAATTAGGCTACAATATTGCCATTTATGAACATATATTGTGTTAACATCATCTTATAGAGCCATAGTTACGAGTTATGTCAAAAAATAAAAGGGTGAAAATTTGGCCATTTTTCGAAAATTTTCCTGCAGGGGACCATAGGAATTTTTTCGAAAATGGCAAAAATTCCCACTTTTTAAAATTCAATATTTATGCTATAATATGGCCATTTATGCAAATATATTGTTCTAACATCATCTTATAGAGCCATAGTAACTAGTTATGTCAAAAAATAAAAGGGTCGAAATTTGGATATTTTCCGAAAATTTCCCTGCGGGGGACCATAGGAATTTTTTCGAAAAAAGGCAAAAATTTCCACTTTTTAAAATTCGAAAATTATGCTATAATATTGCCATTTGTGCACATATATTGTGCTAACATCATCTTATAGAGCCATAGTAACTAGTTACATCAACAAATAAAAGGGTCGAAATTTGGCCATTTTTCGAAAATTTTCCTGCGGGGGACCATAGGAATTTTATTGAAAAATCGAAACAATTTCCGCTTTTTAAAATTCAAAAATTATGTCATAATATTGCCATTTATACACATATATTTTGCTAACATCATCTTATAGAGCCATAGTAACTAGTTATGTCAAAAAATAAAAGGGTCGAAAATGGTAAAAATTTCCACTTTTTAAAATTCGAAAATTATGCTATAATATTACCATTTATGCAAATATATTGTACTGACATCATCCTATAGAGCCATAGTAACTAGTTATGTCAAAAAAAAAAGGGTCGAAATTTGGACATTTTTCGAAAATTTTCCCACAGGAATTTTTTCAAAAAATAACCAAAATTTCCACCTTTTAAAATTCAATAATTAGGCTATAATATTGCCATTTATGCACATATATTGTGTTAACATCATCTTATAGAGCCATAGTAACGAGTTATGTAAAAAAATAAAAGGGTGAAAATTTGGCCATTTTTCGAAAATTTTCCTGCAGGGGACCATAGGAATTTTTTCGAAAATGGCAAAAATTCCCACTTTTTAAAATTCAATATTTATGCTATAATATGGCCATTTATGCAAATATATTGTTCTAACATCATCTTATAGAGCCATAGTAACTAGTTATGTCAAAAAATAAAAGGGTCGAAATTTGGATATTTTCCGAAAATTTCCCTGCGGGGGACCATAGGAATTTTTTCGAAAAAAGGCAAAAATTTCCACTTTTTAAAATTCGAAAATTATGCTATAATATTGCCATTTGTGCACATATATTGTGCTAACATCATCTTATAGAGCCATAGTAACTAGTTACATCAACAAATAAAAGGGTCGAAATTTGGCCATTTTTCGAAAATTTTCCTGCGGGGGACCATAGGAATTTTATTGAAAAATCGAAACAATTTCCGCTTTTTAAAATTCAAAAATTATGTCATAATATTGCCATTTATACACATATATTTTGCTAACATCATCTTATAGAGCCATAGTAACTAGTTATGTCAAAAAATAAAAGGGTCGAAAATGGTAAAAATTTCCACTTTTTAAAATTCGAAAATTATGCTATAATATTACCATTTATGCAAATATATTGTACTGACATCATCCTATAGAGCCATAGTAACTAGTTATGTCAAAAAAAAAAGGGTCGAAATTTGGACATTTTTCGAAAATTTTCCCACAGGAATTTTTTCAAAAAATAACCAAAATTTCCACCTTTTAAAATTCAATAATTAGGCTATAATATTGCCATTTATGCACATATATTGTGTTAACATCATCTTATAGAGCCATAGTAACGAGTTATGTAAAAAAATAAAAGGGTGAAAATTTGGCCATTTTTCGAAAATTTCGCTGCGGGGGACCATAGGAATTTTTTTCGAAAAATGGCCAACATTTCCACTTTCTAAAATTCCAAAATTATGTTATAATATTGCCATTTATGCACATATATTGTGCTAACATCATCTTATAGAGCCATAGCAACTAGTTATGTCTAGAAACAAAAGGGTCGAAAAATAGCAAAATTTTCCACTTTTTAAAATTCAATATTATGCTATAATATTGCCATTTATGCAAATATATTGTGCTAACATCATCCTATAGAGCCATAGTAACTAGTTATGTAAAAAAAAAAGGGTCGAAATTTGGACATTTTTCGAAAATTTTCCTACGGGGGACCACAGGAATTTTTTCAAAAAATAACCAAAATTTCCACTTTCTAAAATTCCAAAATTATGTTATAATATTGCCATTTATGCACATATATTGTGCTAACATCATCTTATAGAGCCATAGTAACTAGTTACATCAACAAATAAAAGGGTCGAAATTTGGCCATTTTTCGAAAATTTTCCTGCGGGGGACCATAGGAATTTTATTGTAAAATCGAAACAATTTCCGCTTTTTAAAATTCAAAAATTATGTCATAATATTGCCATTTATTCACATATATTTTGCTAACATCATCTTATAGAGCCATAGTAACTAGTTACGTAAAAAAAAAAAAGGGTCGAAATTTGGCCATTTTTCGAAAATTTTCCTACGGGGGACCACAGGAATTTTTTCGAAAAATTGCCAACATTTCCACTTTCTAAAATTCCAAAATTATGTTATAATATTGCCATTTGTGCACATATATTGTGCTAACATCATCTTATAGAGCCATAGCGACTAGTTACATCAAAAAATAAAAGGGTCGAAATTTGGCCATTTTTCGAAAATTTTCCTGCGGGGGACCATAGGAATTTTATTGAAAAATGGAAACAATTTCCACTTTTTAAAATTCAAAAATTATGTTATAATATTGCCATTTATACACATATATTTTGCTAACATCATCTTATAGAGCCATAGTAACTAGTTATGTCAAAAAACAAAAGGGTCGAAATTTGGCCATTTTTAGAAAATTTTCCTGCGGGGGACCATAGGAATTTTTTCGAAAATGGCAAAAATTCCCACTTTTTAAAATTCAATAATTATGCTATAATATGGCCATTTATGCAAATATATTGTTCTAATATCATCTTATAGAGCCATAGTAACTAGTTATGTCAAAAAATAAAAGGGTCGAAATTTGGATATTTTCCGAAAATTTCCCTGCGGGGGACCATAGGAATTTTTTCGAAAAACGGCAAAAATTTCCACTTTTTAAAATTCGAAAATTAAGCTATAATATTGCCATTTATGCAAATATATTGTGCTAACATCATCCTATAGACCCATAGTAACTAGTTATGTCAAAAAAAAAGGGTCGAAATTTGGACATTTTTCGAAAATTTTCCTACGGAGGACCACAGTAATTTTTTCAAAAAATAACCAAAATTTCCACCTTTTAAAATTCAATAATTAGGCTATAATATTTCCATTTATGCACATATATTGTGTTAACATCATCTTATAGAGCCATAGTAATGAGTTATGTCAAAAAATAAAGGGGTGAAAATTTGGCCATTTTTCGAAAATTTCCCTGCGGGGGACCATAGGAATTTTTTTCGAAAAATGGCCAACATTTCCACTTTTTAAAATTCCAAAATTATGTTATAATATTGCCATTTATGCACATATTATTATTGTGTGTGCTAACATCATCTTATAGAGCCATAGCAACTAGTTATGTCTAGAAACAAAAGGGTCGAAAATGGCAAAATTTTCCACTTTTTAAAATTCAATAATTATGCTATAATATTGCCATTTATGCACATATATTGTGCTAACATCATCTTATAGAGCCATAGTAACTAGTTACATCAAAAAAAAAAAGGGTCGAAATTTGGACAATTTTCGAAAATTTTCCTACGGAGGACCACAGTAATTTTTTCAAAAAATAACCAAAATTTCCACCTTTTAAAATTCAATAATTAGGCTATAATATTTCCATTTATGCACATATATTGTGTTAACATCATCTTATAGAGCCATAGTAACGAGTTATGTCAAAAAATAAAGGGGTGAAAATTTGGCCATTTTCGAAAATTTCCCTGCGGGGGACCATAGGAATTTTTTTCGAAAAATGGCCAACATTTCCACTTTTTAAAATTCCAAAATTATGTTATAATATTTCCATTTATGCACATATTATTATTGTGTGTGCTAACATCATCTTATAGAGCCATAGCAACTAGTTATGTCTAGAAACAAAAGGGTCGAAAATGGCAAAATGTTCCACTTTTTAAAATTCAATAATTATGCTATAATATTGCCATTTATGCACATATATTGTGCTAACATCATCTTATAGAGCCATAGTAACTAGTTACATCAAAAAATAAAAGGGTCGAAATTTGGCCATTTTTCGAAAATTTTCCTGCCGGGACCATAGGAATTTTATTGAAAAATGGAAACAATTTCCACTCTTTAAAATTCAAAAAATATGCCATAATATTGCCATTTATACACATATATTTTGCTAACATCATCTTATAAAGCCATAGTAACTAGTTATGTCAAATAATAAAAGTGTCGAAATTTGGCCATTTTTCGAAAATTTTCCTGCGGGGGACCATAGGAATTTTTTCGAAAATGGCAAAAATTCCCACTTTTTAAAATTCAATATTTATGCTATAATATGGCCATTTATGCAAATATATTGTTCTAACATCATCTTATAGAGCCATAGTAACTAGTTATGTCAAAAAATAAAAGGGTCGAAATTTGGATATTTTCCGAAAATTTCCCTGCGGGGGACCATAGGAATTTTTTCGAAAAATGGCCAACATTTCCACTTTCTAAAATTCCAAAATTATGTTATAATATTGCCATTTATGCACATATATTGTGCTAACATCATCTTATATAGCCATAGCAACTAGTTATGTCTTGAAACAAAAGGGTCGAAAAATGGCAAAATTTTCCACTTTTTAAAATTCAATAATTATGCTATAATATTGCCATTTATGCACATATATTGTACTAACATCATCTTATAGAGCCATAGTAACTAGTTATGTCAAAAAATAAAAGGGTCGAAATTTGGCCATTTTTAGAAAATTTTCCTGCTGGGGACCATAGGATTTTTTTCGAAAATGGCAAAAATTCCCACTTTATAAAATTCAATAATTATGCTATAATATGGCCATTTATGCAAATATAATATTGTTCTAACATCATCTTATAGAGCCATAGTAACTAGTTATGTCAAAAAACAAAAGGGTCGAAATTTGGCCATTTTTAGAA
This sequence comes from Antedon bifida, assembly GCF_963402885.1. NCBI lineage: Eukaryota > Metazoa > Echinodermata > Crinoidea > Comatulida > Antedonidae > Antedon > Antedon bifida. Next base: position 6,423,578 of record NC_136233.1, on the reverse strand, counting down.
AATTTTCCTGCGGGGGACCATAGGAATTTTTTCGAAAATGGCAAAAATTCCCACTTTTTAAAATTCAATAATTATGCTATAATATGGCCATTTATGCAAATATATTGTTCTAATATCATCTTATAGAGCCATAGTAACTAGTTATGTCAAAAAATAAAAGGGTCGAAATTTGGATATTTTCCGAAAATTTCCCTGCGGGGGACCATAGGAATTTTTTCGAAAAACGGCAAAAATTTCCACTTTTTAAAATTCGAAAATTAAGCTATAATATTGCCATTTATGCAAATATATTGTGCTAACATCATCCTATAGACCCATAGTAACTAGTTATGTCAAAAAAAAAGGGTCGAAATTTGGACATTTTTCGAAAATTTTCCTACGGAGGACCACAGTAATTTTTTCAAAAAATAACCAAAATTTCCACCTTTTAAAATTCAATAATTAGGCTATAATATTTCCATTTATGCACATATATTGTGTTAACATCATCTTATAGAGCCATAGTAATGAGTTATGTCAAAAAATAAAGGGGTGAAAATTTGGCCATTTTTCGAAAATTTCCCTGCGGGGGACCATAGGAATTTTTTTCGAAAAATGGCCAACATTTCCACTTTTTAAAATTCCAAAATTATGTTATAATATTGCCATTTATGCACATATTATTATTGTGTGTGCTAACATCATCTTATAGAGCCATAGCAACTAGTTATGTCTAGAAACAAAAGGGTCGAAAATGGCAAAATTTTCCACTTTTTAAAATTCAATAATTATGCTATAATATTGCCATTTATGCACATATATTGTGCTAACATCATCTTATAGAGCCATAGTAACTAGTTACATCAAAAAATAAAAGGGTCGAAATTTGGCCATTTTTCGAAAATTTTCCTGCCGGGACCATAGGAATTTTATTGAAAAATGGAAACAATTTCCACTCTTTAAAATTCAAAAAATATGCCATAATATTGCCATTTATACACATATATTTTGCTAACATCATCTTATAAAGCCATAGTAACTAGTTATGTCAAATAATAAAAGTGTCGAAATTTGGCCATTTTTCGAAAATTTTCCTGCGGGGGACCATAGGAATTTTTTCGAAAATGGCAAAAATTCCCACTTTTTAAAATTCAATATTTATGCTATAATATGGCCATTTATGCAAATATATTGTTCTAACATCATCTTATAGAGCCATAGTAACTAGTTATGTCAAAAAATAAAAGGGTCGAAATTTGGATATTTTCCGAAAATTTTCCTGCGGGGGACCATAGGAATTTTTTCGAAAATGGCAAAAATTCCCACTTTTTAAAATTCAATATTTATGCTATAATATGGCCATTTATGCAAATATATTGTTCTAACATCATCTTATAGAGCCATAGTAACTAGTTATGTCAAAAAATAAAAGGGTCGAAATTTGGATATTTTCCGAAAATTTCCCTGCGGGGGACCATAGGAATTTTTTCGAAAAAAGGCAAAAATTTCCACTTTTTAAAATTCGAAAATTAAGCTATAATATTGCCATTTATGCAAATATATTGTGCTAACATCATCCTATAGACCCATAGTAACTAGTTATGTCAAAAAAAAAGGGTCGAAATTTGGACATTTTTCGAAAATTTTCCTACGGAGGACCACAGTAATTTTTTCAAAAAATAACCAAAATTTCCACCTTTTAAAATTCAATAATTAGGCTATAATATTTCCATTTATGCACATATATTGTGTTAACATCATCTTATAGAGCCATAGTAACGAGTTATGTCAAAAAATAAAGGGGTGAAAATTTGGCCATTTTCGAAAATTTCCCTGCGGGGGACCATAGGAATTTTTTTCGAAAAATGGCCAACATTTCCACTTTTTAAAATTCCAAAATTATGTTATAATATTTCCATTTATGCACATATTATTATTGTGTGTGCTAACATCATCTTATAGAGCCATAGCAACTAGTTATGTCTAGAAACAAAAGGGTCGAAAATGGCAAAATGTTCCACTTTTTAAAATTCAATAATTATGCTATAATATTGCCATTTATGCACATATATTGTGCTAACATCATCTTATAGAGCCATAGTAACTAGTTACATCAAAAAATAAAAGGGTCGAAATTTGGCCATTTTTCGAAAATTTTCCTGCCGGGACCATAGGAATTTTATTGAAAAATGGAAACAATTTCCACTCTTTAAAATTCAAAAAATATGCCATAATATTGCCATTTATACACATATATTTTGCTAACATCATCTTATAAAGCCATAGTAACTAGTTATGTCAAATAATAAAAGTGTCGAAATTTGGCCATTTTTCGAAAATTTTCCTGCGGGGGACCATAGGAATTTTTTCGAAAATGGCAAAAATTCCCACTTTTTAAAATTCAATATTTATGCTATAATATGGCCATTTATGCAAATATATTGTTCTAACATCATCTTATAGAGCCATAGTAACTAGTTATGTCAAAAAATAAAAGGGTCGAAATTTGGATATTTTCCGAAAATTTCCCTGCGGGGGACCATAGGAATTTTTTCGAAAAATGGCCAACATTTCCACTTTCTAAAATTCCAAAATTATGTTATAATATTGCCATTTATGCACATATATTGTGCTAACATCATCTTATATAGCCATAGCAACTAGTTATGTCTTGAAACAAAAGGGTCGAAAAATGGCAAAATTTTCCACTTTTTAAAATTCAATAATTATGCTATAATATTGCCATTTATGCACATATATTGTACTAACATCATCTTATAGAGCCATAGTAACTAGTTATGTCAAAAAAAAAAAGGGTCGAAATTTGGCCATTTTTAGAAAATTTTCCTGCTGGGGACCATAGGATTTTTTTCGAAAATGGCAAAAATTCCCACTTTATAAAATTCAATAATTATGCTATAATATGGCCATTTATGCAAATATAATATTGTTCTAACATCATCTTATAGAGACATAGTAACTAGTTATGTCAAAAAATAAAAGGGTCGAAATTTGGATATTTTCCGAAAATTTCCCTGCGGGGGACCATAGGAATTTTTTCGAAAAATGGCAAAAATTTCCACTTTTTAAAATTCGAAAATTATGCTATAATATTGCCATTTATGCAAATATATTGTGCTAACATCATCCTATAGAGCCATAGTAACTAGTTATGTAAAAAAAAAAGGGTCGAAATTTGGACATTTTTCGAAAATTTTCCTACGGGGGTCCACAGGAATTTTTTCAAAAAATAACCATAATTTCCACCTTTTAAAATTCAATAATCAGGCTATAATATTGCGATTTATGCACATATATTGTGTTAACATCATCTTATAGAGCCATAGTAACGAGTTAGGTCAAAAAATAAAAGGGTAAAATTTTGGCCATTTTTCGAAAATTTCCCTGCGGGGGACCATAGGAATTTTTTTCGAAAAATGGCCAACATTTCCACTTTCTAAAATTCCAAAATTATGTTATAATATTGCCATTTATGCACATATATTGTGCTAACTTCATCTTATATAGCCATAGCAACTAGTTATGTCTAGAAACAAAAGGGTCGAAAAATGGCAAAATTTTCCACTTTTTAAAATTCAAAAATTATGCCATAATATTGCCATTTATGCACATATATTGTGCTAACATCATCTTATAGAGCCATAGTAACTAGTTACGTTAAAAAATAAAAGGGTCGAAATTTGGCCTTTTTTCGAAAATTTTCCTACGGAGGACCACAGGAATTTTTTCAAAAAATAACCAAAATTTCCACCTTTTAAAATTCAATAATTAGGCTATAATATTGCCATTTATGCACATATATTGTGTTAACATCATCTTATAGAGCCATAGTAACGAGTTATGTCAAAAAATAAAAGGGTGAAAATTTGACCATTTTTCGAAAATTTCCCTGCGGGGGACCATAGGAATTTTTTTTTGAAAAATGGCCAACATTTCCACTTTCTAAAATTCCAAAATTATGTTATAATATTTCCATTTATGCACATATATTGTGCTAACATCATCTTATAGAGCCATAGTAACTAGTTATATCAACAAAAAAAAGGGTCGAAATTTGGCCATTTTTCGAAAATTTTCCTGCGGGGGACCATAGGAATTTTGTCGAAAATGGCAAAAATTCCCACTTTTTAAAATTCAATAATTAGGCTATAATATGGCCAATTATGGAAATGTATTGTTCTAACATCATCTTATAGAGCCATAGTAACTAGTTATGTCAAAAAATAAAAGGGTCGAAATTTTGATATTTTCCGAAAATTTCCCTGCGGGGGACCATAGGAATTTTTTCGAAAAATGGCAAAAATTTCCAGTTTTTAAAATTCGAAAATTATGCTATAATATTGCCATTTATGCCAATATATTGTGCTAACATCATCCTATAGAGCCATAGTAACTAGTTATGTAAAAAAAAAGGGTCGAAATTTGGACATTTTTCGAAAATTTTTCTACGGAGAACCACAGGAATTTTTTCAAAAAATAACCAAAATTTCCGCCTTTTAAAATTCAATAATTAGGCTATAATATTGCCATTTATGCACATATATTGTGTTAACATCATCTTATAGAGCCATAGTAACGAGTTATGTCAAAAAATAAAAGGGTAAAATTTTGGCCATTTTTCGAAAATTTCCCTGCGGGGGACCATAGGAATTTTTTTTCGAAAAATGGCCAACATTTCCACTTTCTAAAATTCCAAAATTATGTTATAATATTGCCATTTATGCACATATATTGTGCTAACTTCATCTTATATAGCCATAGCAACTAGTTATGTCTAGAAACAAAAGGGTCGAAAAATGGCAAAATTTTCCACTTTTTAAAATTCAAAAATTATGCCATAATATTGCCATTTATGCACATATATTGTGCTAACATCATCTTATAGAGCCATAGTAACTAGTTACGTTAAAAAATAAAAGGGTCGAAATTTGGCCTTTTTTCGAAAATTTTCCTACGGAGGACCACAGGAATTTTTTCAAAAAATAACCAAAATTTCCACCTTTTAAAATTCAATAATTAGGCTATAATATTGCCATTTATGCACATATATTGTGTTAACATCATCTTATAGAGCCATAGTAACGAGTTATGTCAAAAAATAAAACGGTGAAAATTTGACCATTTTTCGAAAATTTCCCTGCGGGGGACCATAGGAATTTTTTTTCGAAAAATGGCCAACATTTCCACTTTCTAAAATTCCAAAATTATGTTATAATATTTCCATTTATGCACATATATTGTGCTAACATCATCTTATAGAGCCATAGTAACTAGTTACATCAACAAAAAAAAGGGTCGAAATTTGGCCATTTTTCGAAAATTTTCCTGCGGGGGACCATAGGAATTTTTTCGAAAATGGCAAAAATTCCCACTTTTTAAAATTCAATAATTAGGCTATAATATGGCCAATTATGGAAATGTATTGTTCTAACATCATCTTATAGAGCCATAGTAACTAGTTATGTCAAAAAATAAAAGGGTCGAAATTTTGATATTTTCCGAAAATTTCCCTGCGGGGGACCATAGGAATTTTTTCGAAAAATGGCAAAAATTTCCAGTTTTTAAAATTCGAAAATTATGCTATAATATTGCCATTTATGCCAATATATTGTGCTAACATCATCCTATAGAGCCATAGTAACTAGTTATGTAAAAAAAAAGGGTCGAAATTTGGACATTTTTCGAAAATTTTTCTACGGAGAACCACAGGAATTTTTTCAAAAAATAACCAAAATTTCCGCCTTTTAAAATTCAATAATTAGGCTATAATATTGCCATTTATGCACATATATTGTGTTAACATCATCTTATAGAGCCATAGTAACGAGTTATGTCCAAAAATAAAAGGGTGAAAATTTGGCAATTTTTCGAAAATTTTCCTGCGGGGGACCATAGGAATTTTTTTCGAAAAATGGCCAACATTTCCACCTTTTAAAATTCCAAAATTATGTTATAATATTGCCATTTATGCACATATATTGTGCTAACATCATCTTATAGAGCCATAGCAACTAGTTATGTCTAGAAACAAAAGGGTCGAAAAATGTCAAAATTTTCCACTTTTTAAAATTCAATAATTATGCTAAATATTGCCATTTATGCACATATATTGTGCTAACATCATCTTATAGAGCCATAGTAACTAGTTACATCAAAAATTAAAAGGGTCGAAATTTGGTTATTTTTCGAAAATTTTCCTGCTTGGGACCATAGGAATTTTATTGAAAAATGGAAACAATTTCCACATTTTTAAATTCAGAAATTATGCCATAATATTGCCATTTATACACATATATTTTGCTAACATCATCTTATAAAGCCATAGTAACTAGTTATGTCAAATAATAAAAGTGTAGAAATTTTTCCATTTTTAGAAAATTTTCCTGCGGGGACCATAGGAATTTTTTCGAAAATGGCAAAAATTCCCACTTTTAAAAATTCCTATGGTCCCCGCAAAATATCCAAATTTCGACCCTTTTATTTTTTGACATAACTAGTTACTATGGCTCTATAAGATGATGTTAGAACAATACATTTGCATTGCCTTTTAAAATTCCAAAATTATGTTATAATATTGCCATTTATGCACATATATTGTGCTAACATCATCTTATAGTTAAGTTTTTTCGAAAATCACAAAATGGTCTAAAACGTCTCCAAATGCGATTTGAAGCTATTCTGTACACTTTGATGTTTTGTGTGAAAAAGTTTTGTCGAAATGCTCAAAATGGTCTAAAACGTTTTTAAATACGATATTAAGCTCTTTTGTGCTCTTTGATGTTTTTGTGTGAAAAGTTTTATCGAAATGCTCAAAATGGTCTAAAACGGTTTCTATTGTGATTTTAAGCACTTTGATGTTTTTGTGTAACCAAGTTTCATCGAAATGCACAAAATGGTCTAAAACGTCTCCAAATGCGATTTGAAGCTATTCTAAGCACTTTGGTGTTTTTATGTTAACAAGTTTTTTCGAAAATCACAAAATGGTCTAAAACGTCTCCAAATGCTATTTGAAGCTATTCTAAGCACTTTGGAGTTTTTATGTTAACAAGTTTTTTCAAAAATCACAAAATGGTCTAAAACGTCTCCAAATGCGATTTGAAGCTATTCTGTACACTTTGATGTTTTGTGTGAAAAGTTTTGTCGAAATGCTCAAAATGGTCTAAAACGTTTTCAAATACCATATTAAGCTATTTTGTTCACTTTGCTGTTTTTGTGTGAAAAGTTTTATCGAAATGCTCAAAATGGTCTAAAACGGTTTCAAATGTGATTTTAAGCACTTTGATGTTTTTGTGTAACAAAGTTTCATCGAAATGCACAAAATGGTCTAAAACGTCTCCAAATGCGATTTGAAGATATTCTTAGCTCTTTGGTGTTTTTAGGTTAACAAGTTTTTTCGAAAATCTCAAAATGGTATAAAACGTCTCCAAATGCGATTTGAAGCTATTCTGTACACTTTGATGTTTTGTTTGAAAAAGTTTTGTCGAAATGCTCAAAATGGTCTAAAACAGTTTCTAATGTGATTTTAAGCACTTTGATGTTCTTGTGTAACCAAGTTTCATCGAAATTCACAAAATGGTCTAAAACGTCTCCAAATGCGATTTGAAGCTATTCTAAGCACTTTGGTGTTTTTATGTTAACAAGTTTTTTCGAAAATCACAAAATGGTTTAAAACGTCTCCAAATGCGATTTCTTTGATGTTTTTGTGTGAAAAGTTTTGTCGAAATGCTCAAAATGGTCTAAAGCGGTTCCTAATGTGATTTTAAGCACTTTGATGTTTTTGTGTAACCAAGTTTCACCGAAATGCACAAAATGGTCTAAAACGTCTCCAAATGCGATTTGAAGCTATTCTAAGCACTTTGGTGTTTTTATGTTAACAATTTTTTTCGAATTAAAAGACGTTTACTATATAATTTCAATATAAAATTTAATGACAAAAAGAGAGATCGACGTTTCGGTACCATCATAGAACCATTTTCAAGATCAAGTGAATACAAAACAATAATAATTATGTGCACTAAGCACCAAAGTTGGTGACAGGAAATGCTAATTGAGGGCTAATTAAGTAATTAGCTCCTCCTACTGAGTTAGATAAACAATTTAGCTTTGATGGAATCCGATTGTTTATTGAGTGTAGGTTTTATCTCTTTGATCCACAACATCTCCTTAATTAGGCAATCAAACTTATTGTTACATTTAGATAAGACTCTAAAGTATTCCGAGATATCACCAGTTATGCCATGTTGTTTTAGGTGATCGCCTATAATACTTTTGTTATGTTCATTAATGCTTTTGTAAAGGTGTCGGCAAGTGTAACCGACATAGTTTGTATCACACAAACCACATTGAAATTTGTACACAACGCATTGTGAATTAATGATTCTGGGTTTCATTTCTTTAGGTTTTAAGGTGTCACCTATCTTACGACTAGTAAATACTGGTAAAATATCATTTTCAATCTTCGCACTAAGTTGTTTAAGTTGTTTAGTAACCGTGTTACAACAAGTTTGATCCTTGTACGGTAGTACAATCCTAATAGGCTGGGGAGATTCATCAGTTAGCATATCTTCATTAGTATTACTAGGAGTCACACAAGTATTAATGGATTGGTTGAAAGCCTTAACAATATTACTAATAAGATCTAAAGGATAATTCAACTTTTGAAAAATCTTTGTTACATTATCAACCTCTGATAAGAAAATGTCATGCGTAGATGACAATTTGTAGGCCCTATTAAGCATTGTGTGAATTAGATTACGTTTATGTTTGATATCCACATGGCTATCATAATGTAATAATAAGCCTTTATTAGTGGATTTCTTATATACTTTGGTTTCCAAAAAATCACAAAATGGTCTAAAACGTCTCCAAATGCGATTTGAAGCTATTCTTAGCACTTTGGTGTTTTTATGTTAACAAGTTTTTTCGAAAATCACAAAATGGTCTAAAACGTCTCCAAATGCGATTTGAAAGTATTCTTAGCACTTTGGTGTTTTTATGTCAACAAGTTTTTTCGAAAATCACAAAATGGTCTAAAACGTCTCCAAATGCGATTTGAAGCTATTCTTAGCACTTTGGTGTTTTTATGTTAACAACTTTTTTCGAAAATCACAAAATGGTTTAAAACGTCTCCAAATGCGATTTGAAACTATTCTTAGCACTTTGGTGTTTTGTTTGAAAAAGTTTTGTCGAAATGCTCAAAATGGTTTAAAACGTTTTTAAATACCATATTAAGCTCTTTTGTGCACATTGATGTTTTCGTGTGAAAAGTTTTATCGAAATGCTCAAAATGGTCTAAAACGGTTTCAAATGCGATTTGAAGCTATTCTGTACACTTTGAAGTTTTGTGTGAAAAAGTTTTCTCGAAATGCTCTAAATGGTCTAAAACGTTTTCAATTACCATATTAAGCTATTTTGTGCAATTTGATGTTTTTGTGTAACCAAGTTTCATCGTAATGAACAAAATGGTCTAAAACGTCTCCAAATGCGATTTGAAGCTTTTCTAAGCACTTTGGTGTTTTTATGTAAACAAGTTTTTTCGAAAATCACAAAATGGTCTAAAACGTCTCCAAATGCGATTTGAAGCTATTCTGTACAATTTGATGTTTTGTGTGAAAAAGTTTTGTCGAAATGCTCAAAATGGTCTAAAACGTTTTTAAATACGATATTAAGCTCTTTTGTGCTCTTTGATGTTTTTTTGTGAAAAGTTTTATCGAAATGCTCAAAATGTTCTAAAACGGTTTCTATTGTGATTTCAAGCACTTTGATGTTTTTGTGTAACCAAGTTTCATCGAAATGCACAAAATGGTCTAAAACGTCTCCAAATGCGATTTGAAGCTATTCTAAGCACTTTGGTGTTTTTATGTTAACAAGTTTTTTCGAAAATCACAAAATGGTCTAAAACGTCTCCAAATGCGATTTGAAGCTATTCTGTACACTTTGATGTTTTGTGTGAAAAGTTTTGTCGAAATGCTCAAAATGGTCTAAAACGTTTTTAAATACGATATTAAGCTATTTTGTGCTCTTTTATGTTTTTGTGTGAAAAGTTTTATTGAAATGCTCAAAATGGTCTAAAACGGTTTCAAATGTGATTTTAAGCATTTTGATGTTTTTGTGTAACAAAGTTTCATCGAAATGCACAAAATGGTCTAAAACGTCTCCAAATGCGATTTGAAGATATTCTTAGCTCTTTGGTGTTTTTATGTTAACAATTTTTTTCGAAAATCCCGAAATGGTCTAAAACGTCTCCAAAAGCGATTTGAAACTATTCTGTACACTTTGATGTTTTGTGTGAAAAAGTTTTGTCGAAATTCTCAAAATGGTCTAAAACGTTTTTAAATACGATATTAAGCTATTTTGTGCTCTTTGATGATTTTTTGTGAAAAGTTTTATCGAAATGCTCAAAATGGTCTAAAACGGTTTCTAATGTGATTTTAAGCACTTTGATGTTTTTGTGTAACCAAGTTTCATCGAAATGCACAAAATGGTCTTAAACGTCTCCAAATCCGATTTGAAGCTATTCTAAGCACTTTGGTGTTTTTATGTTAACAAGTTTTTTCGAAAATCACAAAATGGTCTAAAACGTCTCCAAATGCGATTTGAAGCTATTCTAAGCACTTTGGAGTTTTTATGTTAACAAGTTTCATCGAAATGCACAAAATGGTCTAAAACCTCTCCAAATGCGATTTAAAGATATTCTTAGCTCTTTGGTGTTTTTATGTTAACAAGTTTTTTCGAAAATCTCAAAATGGTCTAAAACGGTTTCTAATGTGATTTGAAGCTATTCTATACACTTTGATGTTTTGTGTGAAAAAGTTTTGTCGAAATGCTCAAAATGGTCTAAAACGTTTTTAAATACGATATTAAGCTATTTTGTGCTCATTGATGTTTTTATGTGAAAAGTTTTATCGAAATGCTCAAAATGGTCTAAAACGGTTTCTATTGTGATTTTAAGCACTATGATGTTTTTGTGTAACCAAGTTTTTTCGAAAATCACAAAATGGTCTAAAATGTCTCCAAATGCGATTTGAAGCTATTCTAAGCACTTTGGTGTTTTTATGTTAACAAGTTTTTTCGAAAATCACAAAATGGTCTAAAACGTCTCCAAATGCGATTTGAAGCTATTCTGTACACTTTGATGTTTAGTATGAAAAAGTTTTGTCGAAATGCTCAAAATGCTCTAAAACGTTTTCAAATACCATATTAAGCTATTTTGTGCACTTTGATGTTTTTGTGTGAAAAGTTTTATCGAAATGCTCAAAATGGTCTAAAACGGTTTCAAATGTGATTTCAAGCATTTTGATGTTTTTGTGTAACAAAGTTTCATCGAAATGCACAAAATGGTCTAAAACGTCTCCAAATGCGATTTAAAGATATTCTTAGCTCTTTGGTGTTTTTATGTTAACAATTTTTTTCGAAAATCCCGAAATGGTCTAAAACGTCTCCAAAAGCGATTTGAAGCTATTCTGTACACTTTGATGTTTTGTGTGAAAAAGTTTTGTCGAAATGCTCAAAATGGTCTAAAACGTTTTTAAATACGATATTAAGCTATTTTGTGCTCTTTGATGTTTTTTTGTGAAAAGTTTTATCGAAATGCTCAAAATGGTCTAAAACGGTTTCTAATGTGATTTTAAGCACTTTGATGTTTTTGTGTAACCAAGTTTCATCGAAATGCACAAAATGGTCTTAAACGTCTCCAAATCCGATTTGAAGCTATTCTAAGCACTTTGGTGTTTTTATGTTAACAAGATTTTTCGAAAATCAAAAAATGGTCTAAAACGTCTCCAAATGCGATTTGAAGCTATTCTAAGCACTTTGGAGTTTTTATGTTAACAAGTTTCATCGAAATGCACAAAATGGTCTAAAACCTCTCCAAATGCAATTTAAAGATATTCTTAGCTCTTTGGTGTTTTTATGTTAACAAGTTTTTTCGAAAATCTCAAAATGGTCTAAAACGGTTTCTAATGTGATTTGAAGCTATTCTATACACTTTGATGTTTTGTGTGAAAAAGTTTTGTCGAAATGCTCAAAATGGTCTAAAACGTTTTAAAATACGATATTAAGCTATTTTGTGCTCATTGATGTTTTTATGTGAAAAGTTTTATCGAAATGCTCAAAATGGTCTAAAACGGTTTCTATTGTGATTTTAAGCACTATGATGTTTTTGTGTAACCAAGTTTTTTCGAAAATCACAAAATGGTCTAAAATGTCTCCAAATGCGATTTGAAGCTATTCTAAGCACTTTGGTGTTTTTATGTTAACAAGTTTTTTCGAAAATCACAAAATGGTCTAAAACGTCTCCAAATGCGATTTGAAGCTATTCTGTACACTTTGATGTTTAGTATGAAAAAGTTTTGTCGAAATGCTCAAAATGGTCTAAAACGTTTTCAAATACCATATTAAGCTATTTTGTGCACTTTGATGTTTTTGTGTGAAAAGTTTTATCGAAATGCTCAAAATGGTCTAAAACGGTTTCAAATGTGATTTTAAGCATTTTGATGTTTTTGTGTAACAAAGTTTCATCGAAATGCACAAAATGGTCTAAAACGTCTCCAAATGCGATTTAAAGATATTCTTAGCTCTTTGGTGTTTTTATGTTAACAATTTTTTTCGAAAATCCCGAAATGGTCTAAAACGTCTCCAAAAGCGATTTGAAGCTATTCTGTACACTTTGATGTTTTGTGTGAAAAAGTTTTGTCGAAATGCTCAAAATGGTCTAAAACGGTTTTAAATACTATATTAAGCTATTTTGTGCTCTTTGATGTTTTTTTGTGAAAAGTTTTATCGAAATGCTCAAAATGGTCTAAAACGGTTTCTAATGTGATTTTAAGCACTTTGATGTTTTTGTGTAACCAAGTTTCATCGAAATGCACAAAATGGTCTTAAACTTCTCCAAATCCGATTTGAAGCTATTCTAAGCACTTTGGTGTTTTTATGTTAACAAGTTTTTTCGAAAATCACAAAATGGTCTAAAACGTCTCCAAATGCGATTTGAAGCTATTCTAAGCACTTTGGAGTTTTTATGTTAACAAGTTTCATCGAAATGCACAAAATGGTCTAAAACCTCTCCAAATGCGATTTAAAGATATTCTTAGCTCTTTGGTGTTTTTATGTTAACAAGTTTTTTCGAAAATCTCAAAATGGTCTAAAACGGTTTCTAATGTGATTTGAAGCTATTCTGTACACTTTGATGTTTTGTGTGAAAAAGTTTTGTCGAAATGCTCAAAATGGTCTAAAACGTTTTTAAATACGATATTAAGCTGTTTTGTGCTCTTTGATGTTTTTTTGTGAAAAGTTTTATCGAAATGCTCAAAATGGTCTAAAACGGTTTCAAATGCGATATTAAGCACTTTGATGTTTTTGTGTGACAAAGTTTCATCGAAAATCACAAAATGGTCTAAAACGTCTCCAAATGCGATTTGAAGCTATTCTTAGCACTTTGGTGTTTTTATGTTAACAAGTTTTTTCGAAAATCACAAAATGGTCTAAAACGTCTCCAAATGCGATTTGAAACTATTCTTAGCACTTTGGTGTTTTTATGTAAACAAGTTTTTTCGAAAATCACAAAATGGTCTAAAACGTCTCCTAATGCGATTTGAAGTTATTCTGTACACTTTGATGTTTTGTGTGAAAAAGTTTTGTCGAAATGCTCAAAATGGTTTAAAACGGTTTCTATTGTGATTTTAAGCACTATGATGTTTTTGTGTAACCAAGTTTCATCGAAATGAACAAAATGGTCTAAAACGTCTCCAAATGCGATTTGAAGCTATACTTAGCACTTTGGTATTTTTATGTTAACAAGTTTTTTCGAAAATCAAAAAATGGTCTAAAACGTCTCCAAATGCGATTTGAAGCTATTCTAAGCACTTTGGTGTTTTTATGTTAACAAGTTTTTTCGAAAATCACAAAATGGTCTAAAACGTCTCTAAATGCGATTTGAAGCTATTCTGTACACTTTGATGTTTAGTATGAAAAAGTTTTGTCGAAATGCTCAAAATGGTCTAAAACGTTTTCAAATGTGATTTTAAGCACTTTGATGTTTTTGTGTAAAAAAGTTTCATCGAAATGCACAAAATGGTCTAAAACGTCTCCAAATGCGATTTGAAGCTTTTCTAAGCACTTTGGTGTTTTTATGTAAACAAGTTTTTTCGAAAATCACAAAATGGTCTAAAACGTCTCCAAATGCGATTTGAAGCTATTCTGTACACTTTGATGTTTTTGTGTAACCAAGTTACATCGAAATGCTCAAAATGGTCTAAAACGTCTCCAAATGCGATTTGAAGCTATTCTAAGCACTTTGGTGTTTTTATGTTAACAAGTTTTTTCGAAAATCACAAAATGGTCTAAAACGTCTCCAAATGCGATTTGAAGCTATTCTTAGCACTTTGGTGTTTTGTTTGAAAAAGTTTTGTCGAAATGCTCAAAATGGTCTAAAACGTTTTTAAATACGATATTAAGCTATTTTGTGCTCTTTGGTGTTTTTGTGTGAAAAGTTTTGTCGAAATGGTCAAAATGGTCTAAAACGGTTCCTAATGTGATTTTAAGCACTTTGATGTTTTTATGTAACCAAGTTTCATCGAATGCACAAAATGGTCTAAAACGTCTCCAATTGCGATTTGAAGCTATTCTAAGCACTTTGGTGTTTTTATGTTAAAAAGTTTTTTCGAAAATCACAAAATAGTCTAAAACGTCTCCAATTGCGATTTGAAACTATTCTTAGCACTTTGGTGTTTTCTGTACACATTGATGTTTTTGTGTGAAAAAGTTTTCTCGAAATGCTCAAAATGGTCTAAAACGTTTTCAAATACCATATTAGGCTATTTTGTGCAATTTGATGTTTTTGTGTAACCAAGGTTCATCGTAATGAACAAAATGGTCTAAAACGTCTCCAAATGCGAATTGAAGCTATTCTGTACACTTTGATGTTTTTGTGTGAAAAAGTTTTCTCGAAATGCTCAAAATGGTCTAAAACGTTTTCAAATAACATATTAAGCTATTTTGTGCAATTTGATGTACAGAATAGCTTCAAATCGCATTTGAAGACATTTTAGACCATTTTGTGATTTTCGAAAAAACTTGTTAACATAAAAATACCAAAATGCTAAGAATAGCTTCAAATCGCATTTGGAGACGTTTTAGACCATTTTGTGCATTTCGATGAAACTTGGTTACACAAAAACATCAAAGTGCTTAAAATCACATTAGAAACCGTTTTAGACCATTTTGAGCATTTCGATAAAACTTTTCACACAAAACATCAAAGTGTACAGAATAGCTTCAAATCGCATTTGGAGACGTTTTAGACAATTTTGAGCATTTCGATAAAACTTTTCACACAAAAACATCAAAGAGTACAGAATAGCTTCAAATCGCATTTGGAGACGTTTTAGACCATTTTGTGATTTTCGAAAAAACTTGTTAACATAAAAACACGAAAGTGCTAAGAATAAAAGAGCACAAAATAGCTTTTTTTTCGAGAAAACTTTTTCACACAAAACTTCAAAGTGTCCAGAATAGCTTCAAATCGCATTAGAAACCGTTTTAGACCATTTTGAGCATTTCGATAAAACTTTTCACACAAAAACATCAATGTGCACAAAAGAGCTTAATATGGTATTTGAAAACGTTTTAGACCATTTTGAGCATTTCGACAAAACTTTTTCAAACAAAACATCAAAGTGTACAGAATAGCTTCAAATCGCATTTGTAGAAGTTTTAGACCATTTTGTGATTTTCGAAAAAACTTGTTAACATAAAAACACGAAAGTTCTAACAATAGCTTCAAATCGCATTTGGAGACGTTTTAGACCATTTTGTGCATTTCGATGAAACTGGGTTACACAAAAACATAAAAGTGCTTAAAATCACATTAGAAACCGTTTTAGACCATTTTGAGCATTTCGATAAAACTTTTCACACAAAAACATCAAAGAGTACAGAATAGCTTCAAATCGCATTTGGAGACGTTTTAGACCATTTTGTGATTTTCGAAAAAACTTGTTAACATAAAAACACGAAAGTGCTAAGAATAAAAGAGCACAAAATAGCTTTTTTTTTGAGAAAACTTTTTCTCACAAAACTTCAAAGTGTCCAGAATAGCTTCAAATCGCATTAGAAACCGTTTTAGACCATTTTGAGCATTTCGATAAAACTTTTCACACAAAAACATCAATGTGCACAAAAGACCTTAATATGGTATTTAAAAACATTTTAAACCATTTTGAGCATTTCGTTAAAACTTTTCACACAAAAACATCTAAGTGTACAGAATAGCTTCAAATCGCATTTGGAGACGTTTTATACCATTTTGTGATTTTCGAAAAAAACTTGTTAACATAAAAACACCAAAGGGCTTAGAATAGCTTCAAATCGCATTTGGAGACGTTTTAGACCATTTTGTGCATTTCGATAAAACTTTTCACATAAAAACATCAAAGTGCACAAAAGAGCTTAATATCGTATTTAAAAACGTTTTAGACCATTTTGAGCATTTCGAAAAAACTTTTTCACACAAAAACATCAAAGTGTACAGAATAGCTTCAAATCGCATTTGGAGACGTTTTAGACCATTTTGTGATTTTCGAAAAAACTTGTTAACATAAAAACACCAAATTGCTTAGAATAGCTTCAAATCGCATTTGGAGACGTTTTAGACCATTTTGTGCATTTCGATGAAACTTGGGGACACAAAAACTTCAAAGTGCTTAAAATCACATTTGAAACCGTTTTAGACCACTTTGAGCATTTCGATAAAACTTTTCACATAAAAACATCAAAGTGCACAAAATAACTTAATATGGTATTTGAAAACGTTTTAGACCATTTTGAGCATTTCGACAAAACTTTTTCAAACAAAACATCAAAGTGTACAGAATAGCTTCAAATCGCATTTGGAGACGATTTAGACCATTTTGTGATTTTCGAAAAAAATTGTTAACATAAAAACACAAAAGTGCTAAGAATATCTTCAAATCGCATTTGGAGACTTTTTAGGCCATTTTGTGCATTTCGATGAAACTTTGTTACACAAAAACATCAAAGTGCACAAAAGAGCTTAATATCGTATTTAAAAACGTTTTAGACCATTTTGAGCATTTCGACAAAACTTTTTCACACAAAAACATCAAAGTGTACAGAATAGCTTCAAATCGCATTTGGAGACGTTTTAGACCATTTTGTGATTTTCGAAAAAACTTGTTAACATAAAAACACCAAATTGCTTAGAATAGCTTCAAATCGCATTTGGAGACGTTTTAGACCATTTTGTGCATTTCGATGAAACTTGGGGACACAAAAACTTCAAAGTGCTTAAAATCACATTTGAAACCGTTTTAGACCACTTTGAGCATTTCGATAAAACTTTTCACATAAAAACATCAAAGTGCACAAAATAACTTAATATGGTATTTGAAAACGTTTTAGACCATTTTGATTATTTCGACAAAACTTTTTCAAACAAAACATCAAAGTGTACAGAATAGCTTCAAATCGCATTTGGAGACGTTTTAGACCATTTTGTGCATTTCGATGAAACTTGGGGACACAAAAACTTCAAAGTGCTTAAAATCACATTTGAAACCGTTTTGGACTACTTTGAGCATTTCGATAAAACTTTTCACATAAAAACATCAAAGTGCACAAAATAACTTAATATGGTATTTGAAAACGTTTTAGACCATTTTGAGCATTTCGACAAAACTTTTTCAAACAAAACATCAAAGTGTACAGAATAGCTTCAAATCGCATTTGGAGACGTTTTAGACCATTTTGTGAATTTCGAGGAAACTTAGTTACACAAAAACATCAAAGTGCTTAAAATCACATTAGAAACCGTTTTATACCATTTTGAGCATTTCGTTAAAACTTTCTTCAACACATCAAAGTGTACAGAATAGCTTCAAATCGCATTTGGAAACGTTTTAGACCATTTTGTGATTTTCGAAAAAAATTGTTAACATAAAAACACAAAAGTGCTAAGAATATCTTCAAATCGCATTGGGAGACTTTTTAGGCCATTTTGTGCATTTCGATGAAACTTTGTTACACAAAAACATCAAAGTGCTTAAAATCACATTTGAAACCGTTTTAGACCATTTTGAGCATTTCGATAAAACTTTTCACAAAAAAACATCAATGTGCACAAAATAGCTTAATATGGTATTTGAAAACGTTTTAGACCATTTTGAGCATTTCGACAAAACTTTTTCATACAAAACATCAAAGTGTAAAGAATAGCTTCAAATCGCATTTGGAGACGATTTAGACCATTTTGTGATTTTCGAAAAAAATTGTTAACATAAAAACACAAAAGTGCTAAGAATATCTTCAAATCGCATTTGGAGACTTTTTAGGCCATTTTGTGCATTTCGATGAAACTTTGTTACACAAAAACATCAAAGTGCACAAAAGAGCTTAATATCGTATTTAAAAACGTTTTAGACCATTTTGAGCATTTCGACAAAACTTTTTCACACAAAAACATCAAAGTGTACAGAATAGCTTCAAATCGCATTTGGAGACGTTTTAGACCATTTTGTGATTTTCGAAAAAACTTGTTAACATAAAAACACCAAATTGCTTAGAATAGCTTCAAATCGCATTTGGAGACGTTTTAGACCATTTTGTGCATTTCGATGAAACTTGGGGACACAAAAACTTCAAAGTGCTTAAAATCACATTTGAAACCGTTTTAGACCACTTTGAGCATTTCGATAAAACTTTTCACATAAAAACATCAAAGTGCACAAAATAACTTAATATGGTATTTGAAAACGTTTTAGACCATTTTGAGCATTTCGACAAAACTTTTTCAAACAAAACATCAAAGTGTACAGAATAGCTTCAAATCGCATTTGGAGACGTTTTAGACCATTTTGTGCATTTCGATGAAACTTGGGGACACAAAAACTTCAAAGTGCTTAAAATCACATTTGAAACCGTTTTGGACTACTTTGAGCATTTCGATAAAACTTTTCACATAAAAACATCAAAGTGCACAAAATAACTTAATATGGTATTTGAAAACGTTTTAGACCATTTTGAGCATTTCGACAAAACTTTTTCAAACAAAACATCAAAGTGTACAGAATAGCTTCAAATCGCATTTGGAGACGTTTTAGACCATTTTGTGAATTTCGAGGAAACTTAGTTACACAAAAACATCAAAGTGCTTAAAATCACATTAGAAACCGTTTTATACCATTTTGAGCATTTCGTTAAAACTTTCTTCAACACATCAAAGTGTACAGAATAGCTTCAAATCGCATTTGGAAACGTTTTAGACCATTTTGTGATTTTCGAAAAAAATTGTTAACATAAAAACACAAAAGTGCTAAGAATATCTTCAAATCGCATTGGGAGACTTTTTAGGCCATTTTGTGCATTTCGATGAAACTTTGTTACACAAAAACATCAAAGTGCTTAAAATCACATTTGAAACCGTTTTAGACCATTTTGAGCATTTCGATAAAACTTTTCACAAAAAAACATCAATGTGCACAAAATAGCTTAATATGGTATTTGAAAACGTTTTAGACCATTTTGAGCATTTCGACAAAACTTTTTCATACAAAACATCAAAGTGTAAAGAATAGCTTCAAATCGCATTAGGAGACGTTTTAGACCATTTTGTGATTTTCGAAAAAACTTGTTTACATAAAAACACCAAAGTGCTTAGAATAGCTTCAAATCGCATTTGGAGACGTTTTAGACCATTCTGTGCATTTCGATGAAACTTGGGGACACAAAAACTTCAAAGTGCTTAAAATCACATTTGAAACCGTTTTAGACCACTTAGAGCATTTCGATAAAACTTTTCACATAAAAACATCAAAGTGCACAAAATAACTTAATATGGTATTTGAAAACGTTTTAGACCATTTTGAGCATTTCGACAAAACTTTTTCAAACAAAAACATCAAAGTGTACAGAATAGCTTCAAATCGCATTTGGAGAGGTTTTAGACCATTTTGTGATTTTCGATGAAACTTGGGGACACAAAAACACAAAGTGCTACGAATATCTTCAAATCGCATTACACAAAAACATCAAAGTGTACAGAATAGCTTCAAATCGCATTTGAAGGCGTTTTAGACCATTTTGTGATTTTTGAAAAAACTTGTTAACATAAAAATACCAAAGTGCTAAGAATATCTTCAAATCGCACTTGGAGACGTTTTAGACCATTTTGTGCATTTCGATGAAACTTTTCACATAAAAACATCAAAGTGCACAAAAGAGCTTAATATCGTATTTAAAAACGTTTTAGACCATTTTGAGCATTTCGAGAAAACTTTTTCACACAAAAACATCAAAGTGTACAGAATAGCTTCAAATCGCATTTGGAGACGTTTTAGACCATTTTGTGATTTTCGAAAAAACTTGTTAACATAAAAACAACAAAGAGCTAAGAATATCTTCAAATCGCATTAGGAGACGTTTTAGACCACTTTGTGCATTTCGATGAAACTTGGGGACACAAAAACTTCAAAGTGCTTAAAATCACATTTGAAACTGTTTTAGACCACTTAGAGCATTTCGATAAAATTTTTCACATAAAAACATCAAAGTGCACAAAATAACTTAATATGGTATTTGAAAACGTTTTAGACCATTTTGAGCATTTCGAAAAAACTTTTTCAAACAAAACATCAAAGTGTACAGAATAACTTCAAATCGCATTTGGAGACGTTTTAGACCATTTTGTGATTTTCAAAAAAAATTGTTAACATAAAAATACCAAAGTGCTAAGAATATCTTGAAAACGCATTTGGAGACGTTTTAGACCATTTTGTGCATTTCGATGAAACTTTTTCAAACAAAAACATCAAAGTGTACAGAATAGCTTCAAATAGCATCTGAAGACGTTTTAGACCATTTTGTGATTTTCGAAAAAACTTGTTAACATAAAAACACAAAAGTGCTTAGAATAGCTTCAAATCGCATTTGGAGACGTTTTAGACCATTTTGTGATTTTCGAAAAAACTTATTAACATAAAAACACCAAAGTGCTTAGAATAGCTTCAAATCGCATTTGGAGACGTTTTAGACCATTTTGTGCATTTCGATGAAACTTGGGGACACAAAAACTTCAAAGTGCTTAAAATCACATTTGAAACCGTTTTAGACCACTTTGAGCATTTCGATAAAACTTTTCACATAAAAACATCAAAGTGCACAAAATAACTTAATATGGTATTTGAAAACGTTTTAGACCATTTTGAGCATTTCGACAAAACTTTTTTAAACAAAAACATCAAAGTGTACAGAATAGCTTCAAATCGCATTTGGAGACGTTTTAGACCATTTTGTGATTTTCGATGAAACTTGGGGACACAAAAACTTCAAAGTTCTTAAAATCACATTTGAAACCGTTTTAGACCACTTTGAGCATTTCGATAAAACTTTTCACATAAAAACATCAAAGTGCACAAAATAACTTAATATGGTATTTGAAAAGTTTTAGACCATTTTGAGCATTTCGACCAAACTTTTTCAAACAAACCATCAAAGTGTACAGAATAGCTTCAAATCGCATTTGGAGACGTTTTAGACCATTTTGTGATTTTCGAAAAAAATTGTTAACATAAAAACACAAAAGTGCTAAGAATATCTTCAAATCGCATTTGGAGACGTTTTAGGCCATTTTGTGCATTTCGATGAAACTTTGTTACCCAAAAACATCAAAGTGCTTAAAATCACATTTGAAACCGTTTTAGACCATTTTGAGCATTTCGATAAAACTTTTCACATAAAAACATCAAAGTGCACAAAAGAGCTTAATATGCTATTTGAAAACGTTTTAGACCATTTTGAGCATTTCGACAAAACTTTTTCATACTAAACATCAAAGTGTACAGAATAGCTTCAAATCGCATTTGGAGACGTTTTAGACCATTTTGTGAGTTTCGAAAAATCTTGTTAACATAAAAACATCAAATTGCACAAAATAGCATAATATGGTATTTGAAAACGTTTTAGACCATTTTGAGCATTTCGAGAAAACTTTTTCACACAAAACTTCAAAGTGTACAGAATAGCTTCAAATCGCATTAGAAACCGTATTAGACCATTTTGAGCATTTCGATAAAACTTTTCACACAAAAACATCAATGTGCACAAAAGACCTTAATATGGTATTAAAAAACATTTTAAACCATTTTGAGCATTTCGTTAAAACTTTCTACACAAAAACATCAAAGTGTACAGAATAGCTTCAAATCGCATTTGGAGACGTTTTAGACCATTTTGTGATTTTCGAAAAAACTTGTTAACATAAAAACACCAAAGTGCTTAGAATAGCTTCAAATCGCATTTGGAGACGTTTTAGACCATTTTGTGCATTTCGATGAAACTTGGGGACACAAAAACTTCAAAGTGCTTAAAATCACATTTAAAACCGTTTTGGACTACTTTGAGCATTTCGATAAAACTTTTCATATAAAAACATCAAAGTGCACAAAATAACTTAATATGGTATTTGAAAACGTTTTAGACCACTTTGAGCATTTCGACAAAACTTTTTCAAACAAAACATCAAAGTGTACAGAATAGCTTCAAATTGCATTTGGAGACGTTTTAGAACATTTTGTGATTTTCGAAAAAAATTGTTAACATAAAAACACCAAAGTGCTAAGAATATCTTCAAATCGCATTAGGAGACGTTTTAGACCATTTTGTGCATTTCGATGAAACTTTGTCACACAAAAACATCAAATTACACAAAATAGCTTAATATGGTATTTGAAAACGTTTTAGACCATTTTGAGCATTTCGACAAAACTTTTTCAAACAAAACATCAAAGTGTACAGAATAGCTTCAAATTGCATTTGGAGACGTTTTAGACCATTTTGTGATTTTCAAAAAAAATTGTTAACATAAAAATACCAAAGTGCTAAGAATATCTTGAAAACGCATTTGGAGACGTTTTAGACCATTTTGTGCATTTCGATGAAACTTTTTCAAACAAAAACATCAAAGTGTACAGAATAGCTTCAAATAGCATCTGAAGACGTTTTAGACCATTTTGTGATTTTCGAAAAAACTTGTTAACATAAAAACACAAAAGTGCTTAGAATAGCTTCAAATCGCATTTGGAGACGTTTTAGACCATTTTGTGATTTTCGAAAAAACTTATTAACATAAAAACACCAAAGTGCTTAGAATAGCTTCAAATCGCATTTGGAGACGTTTTAGACCATTTTGTGCATTTCGATGAAACTTGGGGACACAAAAACTTCAAAGTGCTTAAAATCACATTTGAAACCGTTTTAGACCACTTTGAGCATTTCGATAAAACTTTTCACATAAAAACATCAAAGTGCACAAAATAACTTAATATGGTATTTGAAAACGTTTTAGACCATTTTGAGCATTTCGACAAAACTTTTTTAAACAAAAACATCAAAGTGTACAGAATAGCTTCAAATCGCATTTGGAGACGTTTTAGACCATTTTGTGATTTTCGATGAAACTTGGGGACACAAAAACTTCAAAGTTCTTAAAATCACATTTGAAACCGTTTTAGACCACTTTGAGCATTTCGATAAAACTTTTCACATAAAAACATCAAAGTGCACAAAATAACTTAATATGGTATTTGAAAAGTTTTAGACCATTTTGAGCATTTCGACCAAACTTTTTCAAACAAACCATCAAAGTGTACAGAATAGCTTCAAATCGCATTTGGAGACGTTTTAGACCATTTTGTGATTTTCGAAAAAAATTGTTAACATAAAAACACAAAAGTGCTAAGAATATCTTCAAATCGCATTTGGAGACGTTTTAGGCCATTTTGTGCATTTCGATGAAACTTTGTTACCCAAAAACATCAAAGTGCTTAAAATCACATTTGAAACCGTTTTAGACCATTTTGAGCATTTCGATAAAACTTTTCACATAAAAACATCAAAGTGCACAAAAGAGCTTAATATGCTATTTGAAAACGTTTTAGACCATTTTGAGCATTTCGACAAAACTTTTTCATACTAAACATCAAAGTGTACAGAATAGCTTCAAATCGCATTTGGAGACGTTTTAGACCATTTTGTGAGTTTCGAAAAATCTTGTTAACATAAAAACATCAAATTGCACAAAATAGCATAATATGGTATTTGAAAACGTTTTAGACCATTTTGAGCATTTCGAGAAAACTTTTTCACACAAAACTTCAAAGTGTACAGAATAGCTTCAAATCGCATTAGAAACCGTATTAGACCATTTTGAGCATTTCGATAAAACTTTTCACACAAAAACATCAATGTGCACAAAAGACCTTAATATGGTATTAAAAAACATTTTAAACCATTTTGAGCATTTCGTTAAAACTTTCTACACAAAAACATCAAAGTGTACAGAATAGCTTCAAATCGCATTTGGAGACGTTTTAGACCATTTTGTGATTTTCGAAAAAACTTGTTAACATAAAAACACCAAAGTGCTTAGAATAGCTTCAAATCGCATTTGGAGACGTTTTAGACCATTTTGTGCATTTCGATGAAACTTGGGGACACAAAAACTTCAAAGTGCTTAAAATCACATTTAAAACCGTTTTGGACTACTTTGAGCATTTCGATAAAACTTTTCATATAAAAACATCAAAGTGCACAAAATAACTTAATATGGTATTTGAAAACGTTTTAGACCACTTTGAGCATTTCGACAAAACTTTTTCAAACAAAACATCAAAGTGTACAGAATAGCTTCAAATTGCATTTGGAGACGTTTTAGAACATTTTGTGATTTTCGAAAAAAATTGTTAACATAAAAACACCAAAGTGCTAAGAATATCTTCAAATCGCATTAGGAGACGTTTTAGACCATTTTGTGCATTTCGATGAAACTTTGTCACACAAAAACATCAAATTACACAAAATAGCTTAATATGGTATTTGAAAACGTTTTAGACCATTTTGAGCATTTCGACAAAACTTTTTTACACAAAACTTTAAAGTGTACAGAATAACTTTAAATCGCATTAGAAACCGTTTTAGACCATTTTGAGCATTTCGATAAAACTTTTCACACAAAAACATCAATGTGCACAAAAGACCTTAATATGGTATTTAAAAACATTTTAAACCATTTTGAGCATTTCGTTAAAACTTTTCACACAAAAACATCAAAGTGTACAGAATAGCTTCAAATCGCATTTGGAGACGTTTTAGACCATTTTGTGATTTTCGAAAAACTTGTTAACATAAAAACACCAATTCTTAGAATAGCTTCAAATCGCATTTGGAGACGTTTTAGACCATTTTGTGCATTTTGATGAAACTTGGGTACACAAAAACATCAAAGTGATTCAAATCACATTTGAAACTGTTTAAGACCATTTTGACCATTTCGGCAAAACTTTTCACACAAAAACATCAAAGTGTACAGAATAGCTTCAAATCGCATTTGGAGACGTTTAAACCATATTGTGATTTTCGAAAAAAATTTGTTAACATAAAAACCCGAAAGTGCTTAGAATAGCTTCAAATCGCATTTGGAGACGTTTTAGACCATTTTGTGCAATTCGATGAAACTTGGTTACACAAAAACATCAAAGTGCTTAAAATCACATTAGAAACCGTTTTATACCACTTTGAGCATTTCGTTAAAACTTTGTACACAAAAACATCAAAGTGCTTAGAATAGCTTCAAATCGCATTTGGAGACGTTTTCGACCATTTTGTGCATTTCGATGAAACTTGGGAACACAAAAACTTCAAAGTGCTTAAAATCACATTCGAAACCGTTTTAGACCACTTAGAGCTTTTCGATAAAGCTTTTCACATAAAAATATCAAAGTGCACAAAATAACTTAATATGGTATTTAAAAACGTTTTAGACCATTTTGAGCATTTTGACAAAACTTTTTCAAACAAAACATCAAAGTGTACAGAATAGCTTCAAATCGCATTTGGAGACGTTTTAGACCATTTTGTGATTTTCGAAAAAAATTGTTAACATAAAAACACCAAAGTGCTAAGAATATCTTCAAATCGCATTTGGAGACGTTTTAGACCATTTTGTGAATTTCGAAAAAACTTGTTAACATAAAAACACAAAAGTGCTTAGAAAAGCTTCAAATCGCATTTGGAGACGTTCTAGACCATTTTGTTCATTACGATGAAACTTTGTTACAAAAAAACATCAAATTGCACAAAATAGCTTAATATGGTATTTGAAAACTTTTTAGACCATTTTGAGCATTTCGAGAACATTTTTCACACAAAACTTCAAAGTGTACAGAATAGCTTCAAATCGCATTAGAAACCGTTTTAGACCATTTTGAGAATTTCGATAAAACTTTTCGCACAAAAACATCAATGTGCACAAAAGAGCTTAATATGGTATTTAAAAACATTTAAAACCATTTTGAGCATTTCGACAAAACTTTTTCACACAAAACATCAAAGTGTACAGAATAGCTTCAATTCGCATTTGGAGACGTTTTAGACCATTTTGTGATTTTCGAAAAAACTTGTTAACATAAAAACACCAAAGTGCTTAGAATATCTTCAAATCGCATTTGGAGACGTTCTAGACCATTTTGTGCATTTCGATGAAACTTGGTTACACAAAAACATCAAAGTGCACAAAATAGCTTAATATCGTATTTAAAAACGTTTTAGACCATTTTGAGCATTTCGACAAAACTTTTTCACACAAAACATCAAAGTGTACAGAATAGCTTCAAATCACATTAGGAGACGTTTTAGAAAATTTTGTGATTTTCGAAAAACTTGTTAACATAAAAACACGAAAGTGCTAAGAATAGCTTCAAATCGCATTTGGAGACGTTTTAGACCATTTTGTTCATTTCGATGAAACTTGGTTACACAAAAACATCAAGTTGCACAAAATAGCTTAATATGGTATTTGAAAACGTTTTAGACAATTTTGAGTATTTCGCCAAAACTTTTTCGTTAACAAGTTTTTTCGAAAATCACAAAATGGTCTAAAACGTCTCCAAATGCGATTTGAAGCTATTCTGAGCACTTTGGTGTTTTTATGTTAACAAGTTTTTTCGAAAATCACAAAATGGTCTAAAACGTCTCCAATTGCGATTTGAAGCTATTCTGTACACTTTGATGTTTTGCGCGAAAAAGTTTTGTCGAAATGCTCAAAATGGTTTAAAACGTTTTTAAATACCATATTAAGCTCTTTTGTGCACATTGATGATTTTGTGTGAAAAGTTTTATCGAAATGCTCAAAATGGTCTAAAACGATTTCTAGTGCGATTTGAAGGTATTCTGTACACTTTGAAGTTTTGTGTGAAAAAGTTTTCTCGAAATGCTCAAAATGGTGTAAAACGTTTTCAAAACCATATTAAGCTATTTTGTGCAATTTGATGTTTATGTGTAACCAAGTTTCATCGTAATGAACAAAATGGTTTAAAACGTCTCCAAATGCGATTTGAAGCTTTTCTAAGAACTTTGGTGTTTTTATGTTGAAAATCACAAAATGGTCTAAAACGTCTCCAAATTTGATTTGAAGCTATTCTTAGCACTTTGGTGTTTTTTTGTTAACAAGTTTTTTCGAAAATCACAAAATGGTCTAAAACGTCTCCAAATGCGATTTGAAGCTATTCTGTACACTTTGATGTTTTGTGTGAAAAAGTTTTGTCGAAATGCTCAAAATGGTCTAAAACGTTTTTAAATACGATATTAAGCTATTTTGTTCTCTTTGATGTTTTTGTGTCAAA